>NC_135713.1:36290622-37490622 GCF_964656455.1 Halichoerus grypus
AAACCCTGGGAGTAATGAACGAAGCTGCTGATGAGATAGCAACCGGAGCTCAGGTAGGAGCACACAGTGCTAATTAGTCCTGATTTTGATTTGAAAAATTTATTCTGATCCACTAGTTACCATCAGTCTGCTCTTCTTTTGGACACATTTTTGATAGTTTGACATTAGATTAAAAAGCAAGCTGGCATTTGATTCTTTTTTTTAGCTGGAAACTGAATTTTGCTATCTGTATCTAGTGAGTGTTTTGTCATTTGGCAGTTGCCGAGGGAAGAAATTAAGCCAACTTTCTTGTGTTTGAAAAATAACTGTGATTCTGTCATGGTGAAGTTGAAATATTGAAACCCTTGCACATGCATTATGTAAAATTTATTTGTAAAGTTATAGTGCCATAAAATGGAAGCCAGTTTATTTTTAAAAACTTAGGTGAAAAGATAAAGGGCCGAACATATAAGGAAAAGCATCCAATTTTGCAAGAGCAGTGTTTATGACATAGGAAGAAAAATATAAAAACGAATGAAACAGCTTGGAAGTAGAGAAGCATTCCATGTTTCTGCAAGGAAAAAAATAAATTCTAAAGATGCCAGAATTTACTTCATGAATTCCATCAAAATTTCAATTGCTTTTTTAAAATTTATTTATGGAACCTAACTTCCTAATAAATTTATAAGAAAAAAAATCAGAGAAAACATAAAAAAAAAAGAAAAGAATGTTAATTAAGGGAGGCTAGACCGACCATATACAAAAACATATTATGCAATCCTATATTTTTTAAAAAAATGCAGTCCTGGCAAAGAATAGAATGGCAGATAATCCCCCAAAGAGATCTAATTATAAATATATTTAATAGACTTCAAAGGAAGCATCATGTCACATTGTAAAATTAAAATGATTTAGTAAGTGAGGTGGGAAGAAATGACCTGCAACATGGGGGAGAAAATCAGCTTAGCCCTTTACACTGTGTGTAAAACAAATTCCTAGTGGCTTAAAGAAGAGTTTTGCCATACATACTTTACGTTTTTTACTTGAAAGAATAGTGAATGTTAAGAGCTAAGTATGAGAAAATTTGTTTTGCCTCAAACATAATTGTATAAAAGCACATAAAACTTGAAAAGAAAAACATGAGGACTATAACAGATTAATAGAGGAAATGAACACACGATTCACAAATACAGTTAGTAAAGAAACATAAGAAAATATTCAGCTTTACTAAAATCAACAGGAAGCTAAATGTGAAGAGAATTACCAGTCTGTTACTTACAAAATTTGCAAAGATGGATGGGGGAAAATGACTATAAAACAGACATTCGTTCAACAAGTATCGAATGTCTAGAATTAACAGGCATTACTCCAGATGAAAGTACAGCAGTTAATATAGACTAGCACAGGCCTCGTGGATGTACATACATCCTGTTAACCTAATCATTTCACTGATTACCTAAATGGAGGTACATCCACTTGAAGAAATATTAAGGAAAACAGTTATGATATAATGAATTATAAATGAACAATAATACAAACAGTATAGCATTGATCATATGTAATGTGGAAAAAAAGATTCCATGATTAAATTTCAGAAATATGGCTTAATATCGCCCCTACAGCTAACATGCACATATTTGCATATTAAAGGCTCTCAGAATCCCTGAAACTAAGAAAATAAGTAGCCAGTACTTGGAGGGTTTCTCAAATGTATCTGACCATGGTGGATCTTTTTCCTTTCTTTCCTTTTTTTTTTTTTTGAAATGTGGAAGTTTTTCTCATCAATTGGAACTAATACTGCTCAAAAAAAAAAAAAGATACTTAAATATATGCTGTTTATAGCTATTTGAAGTGCTCGATTCAGCAGCACATACACTAAAACATAGCTATGTAAAAATGATTAAGCTTTACACAGATGTGTGTATGTTTGTGAATATACATACATGTATACATACATGAATAGGTATGTGGGTATATATGTATTATATATTTTATATATTATATATAAAATATATATTTTATATACATTATATATATTTATATATTATATATTATATATATGTATATATATATATAAAATTCTTCAAGTGGTAAAGTTAACATCTGTGCATTTTAGTGGATGTAAATTGTCCCTCAGACGATGTGAAAAGGGAAGGAGTTAGAGCCTGGAACTAAGAAATAATTAGAAGGAAAATGAACATCATGCTAACAGTAGGCTAGATTGACAGAATATTAGGTGCTTTTTCCCCCCGCTTATTATAGATACCTCTCAAAAAATAATGGTTGTTAAAGAGAAGTTAATTTTGGATTTTATAATGATAGTTACAAAACACAATTACTCGATCATATCAATTTAGTGATTCTATCTGAAGCAGAATATTCTTTTCACTACTTTAAAGCAAGTACACAATATTTTGGTTATAATTCTAAAGATTACATGGAAACTGATTCTCTTTCTAGACAGAAAGAAACTGTATCTCAGTAGTCCTGGTGCATCTGTTGACTCCTGCATTTTAAGTGGTTCTCTGAGGTTGCAAGAACCGCCCTTAAAGGGACACTGCAGGAAGCTGGACTGGAATGAGAGTGTCTCAGCAGCTAGGATTCCAAGCCCCCATATACTGTTTCAACCAAAACAGCTCCATTTTATTTATTTGTGTTGAGCTTTCATAAAAGATTTTATTTATTTATTTTTTATTTTTATTTTATTTTTTTTATTATTATGTTATGTTAATCACCATACATTACATCATTAGTTTTTGATGTAGTGTTCCATGATTCATTGTTTACGTATAACACCCAGTGCTCCATGCAGTACATGCCCTCTTTAATACTCATCACCAGGCTAACCGTCCCCCCACCCCCCTCCCCTCTAGAACCCTCAGTTTGTTTGTCTCAGAGTCCATCGTCTCTCATGGTTCATCTCCCCCTCCGATGATTTCCCCCCCTTCGTTCTTCCCTTCCTGCTATCTTCTTCTTCTTTTCTTTTTTCTTTTAACATATAATGTATTATTTGTTTCAGAGGTACAGGTCTGTGATTCAACAGTCTTACACAATTCACAGCGCTCATACAAGATTTTATTTAGAAAAAAAAAGGGATCAATATTGAAATGTTTGAAAGCCATTGATCTTCAATTTTAAATTCACCTATTTTCCAGAATACATTATATATCTGTAGGTCACTCTTGCACTTGCCTTTCTTACTCACCTGGACCTGAATTTTCTCATTTGCAAGTGCTCCAGGGTCTTCCTTACCTGCAAGGGAGGGTTGAGAGTCTTGCTCTACCAGATGGATTGTATATAATGGCCTTTGGAAGCATGTGATTCTATAAACCCACTGACCTTTTCTCGCTCATCAAGTGGCCTAATTCCCATTGTTTGAACTCTGTATTTCTCTATCCTAAGTATCTTAGCCTCCAGATTGCCTCTTCAATTATATTATTCAGTGTAAGAAGAAAGATGTCTGGAACTTGCTGACTATAGCACTCACCATTATGTGCTAAGATCCCATTAACAATCTTTCATTTTGGGGCACCTGGGTGACTCAGTCAGTTAAGCATCAGACTCTTGATCTCAGCTTAGGTCTTGATCTCAGGGTCGTGAGTTCAAGCCCCATGTTGGGCTCCGTTCTGGGCATGGAGCCTACTTAAAGAAAAGGGTGGGGGCACCGGGGTGGCTCAGTCGTTAAACATCTGCCTTTGGCTCAGGTCATGATCCCAGAGTTCTGGGATCGAGCCCCACATCGGTCCCCCTGCTCAGAGGGAAGCCTGCTTCTCCCTCTCCCACTCCCTCCCCCTGCTTGTGTTCCCACTCTCACTGTCTCTCTCTCAGTCAAATAAATAAATAAAATCTTAAAAAAAAAAAAAAAGAATCATTTAAAATGCTGGGAGTGGGGAAATACATGATTTGGGGTAAAAAAAAAAAAGCATAGTCGTTTGTTATGTTTTATTTTTTTAAAGTAGACATTTTACTCCATGGAAAAATTAACGTGGAAATGAATACAAATCCAAACAGTGTTATACAGACCTTTTCTTGTTCAAAAATTCTGCCTGCTAACTTCTGTAACAGATAAATCATAAAATTACAGTGGCTTAAGATGATACACATTTTTACTTCTTGCTCCCACAACTGTCCAGTTAGAATGTTTGTTGGGCAGCTTTCTGTGTGATGATTGAGTTAACTGGACCCATTCCATTGTGTGGCTCTGCTGTCTTAGGTACATGGCATACAGCAGAAGCAGAGATAAAAGCGAAGAAGGTGCACCTGTTTCTTCATCAACTCCACCATTTTCCACTGCTGATCCAGTTCCATTGGTTAAAACTAATCACGCAGCCTTACATAGACAAAAGGGGTGGAAATGTCGCACGCAGAGCAGCTGCCTCCCGTCAATAGCTCTCTACCTGGGAAGCAAGGAGTAGGAGGCTTTGGTGGACAGCATGAGATTTTGCTGTGGTAGTTAACGCTATTTCTTTTAAGTTGGCTTAGAACATCTATTTAGCAGAAATATTCTAATTGAATTCTCTACCCCCTATGTCTATTATTTCATTATAGTTTACTTGACTCCAGTGATGAAATTATTGGCAGAAGAAGGCATATCATTTTTGGTAGTTTTGATTGTTTTGTTGCTTCTGGCACAAGGTGTTTAATAAATATTTGATTGAAAGGGATACATTGTTCAGGTTATTACTATTGTATCTATTTGTATCTTTATTCTTGTGATAAAAAACACGTAACATAAAATTTACTATCTTAACCCTTTTTTAAGCATACAGTTCAGTAGTGTTTAGTATATTCAACTTGTCATGAAACAGATTTCCATTAACTTTTTCACCTTGCAGAACTGAAACTCTATACCCATTAAACAACTCCACTTATGTAGCCCCCTTTCTCCAGCCCTGGTAATCACCATTCTACTTTCTGTTTCTATGAATTTGACTACTTTAAATACCTCTTGGGGGAATCTTACAGTATTTGTCTTTTTGTGGTTTATTTTATACCGGTTTATTTCACTTAGCATAATGTCTTCAGGGTCTATCGATACGATGTTGTAGCATGTGATGGAATTTTCCTTTTTTAGGCTGAATAATTTTTCAAAATTTTCAAAATGTAAAAATACCACATCTTGTTTATCCATTCAACTGTCAATGGACATTTTGGTTGCCTCTGTCTCTTGGCTCTTGTGAATAATGCTGCTGTAAACATGGGTATGCAAATAGGTCTTTAAGACCCTTCTTTGAATTATTGTGGATATATATCCAGAAGTGGGATTGTCACTTCCAGCAGGATCATATGGAAGTTCTATTATTAACTTCTTGAGGGGCTTCCATAGTGTTTTCTGTAGCAGATGCACAAATTTGTAATTCCATCAGCAGTGCACAGAGGCTCCAGTTTCTTCATGTGCTCAACACTTGTTATTTTCTGGTTTTGGTTTTTGTTTTTTGATAGTAGCAATCCTAATGGTTGTGAGGTGATATCTCATTATGGTTTTGATTTGCATTTCTCTGATGATTAATAATGTTGAGCATCTTTTCATGTGCTGTTGGCCATCTATATGTCTTCTTTAATGAATTGCTTATCTGGGTTTTTTGCCCATTTTTAAATCAAATTATTTGATTTCTTCTTGTTGAGTTGTAGGAATTCTTTATATATTCTGGATATTAACCCGCTTTCAGATATCTGATTCGCAAATATTTTCTCCCATCCCATACCATTTCACTCTATTGATTGTGTCCTTTGATGCACCAAAGTTTTTAAGTTTGATGCAGTCCCATTTGTCTATTTTTGCTTTTATTGTTTGTGCTTTGGTGTCAAGCCAAGAAATCATTGCCAAGTCCAATGTCATGAAGTTTTTCCCTCATGTTTTCTTGTGGGAATTTTATAGTTTAAGGTCTTATGTTTAGGTCTTTATTCCATTTTGAGTTAATTTTTGTGTATGGTGTAAGATAAAAGTCCAGCTTCATTTTTTTTTCATATGGATATCCAGTTTTCCCACTGTCATTCATAGAAAAAACTATTCTTTTCCACTGAGTGGTTTTAGTACCCTTATCAAAGATCATTTGACCCTTTATTAAAGCAAAGGGCATGAACTTTTCTAACACTTCATTTGCATACTGACTTGTAATTCCTAAAAATTTTTATAAGATAGTACCAATTCCCTCCCCACCGCCAGAGTTCCAGAAAAGGCTGTTTTATTTTACTGATTATTCTTTTTCAGGAGTTTTTATTTGGATTTTTCTCTTATTGAGAGACCAGAAAATGCCAAAAACAATTTGTGTCTAGGTTAAAGTGCATCTGTCTGGGGTAGAAGGAGTGTAAGTGTGGGTGCAGAAGACAAAAAGGATTTTATTATGTCTTTATTATATATATTGCTTGGAAACCATACACACACACACACACACACACACACACACACACACACACACATATAAATGGTGTAGTGTGTTGGAAACATAGTAGCTCTTTCAGTTCTACTGTTTTCTGAGTGAGTCTTGTGGGGTGTATGTCTGTGTACTTCGGGAAGGGTTTCTTATAGATCATATACCCAATGGCTTGAGTGTTGCTGATTATATTAGGTCACTGGAAGTTCTGGATGCTGTGATTGGGTGGGTGTGTTTTGTGAGAATACACACAACATAGTGAGTGCATGGTCATTAGGTCACAGTGCCCCTCCCATGAACCACAAGAATCAAAAATTGTTTTACTCTTACTCTACATTTTTTAAATGCCTGTCTAAAAGCTTTCTAGAAATATTTTTCTCTATAAAGATTAAGTCCACTGCTTTCCTTATGATGTCCCTTATCTTCACACTGTCGATGTGTCCGTTCGGGCGCCCTCTCTCCATTTAGACAGTGTCCGTTTTCTCGATTGAGAAGCATATTGTTTTGGGAACTGGAGAAGGGGGGCTTTGCTCCTAACTGTTAAGTGACACTGCCCCTTAGTAAATTGTGTTAAGAGGTCACAGAAGAACATAGAAATAAAGCCATCATATTTAGCATACCAAAGGTCATGAATGGCTTGAGGCAGAGAGTAGGAAGAAGTAAGATGATGTCAGGAGCTTTACTGTTCTTGGAACACGTCAGACTCATCTCCTGAATTTGCAGTTCCATCACCTGGAATAGTTTCTCCCAGAGCTCTATCTCGTTCTCTGTCTTCACTCTGGTCTCTGTTGAAGTATCACCACCTTCCTAGCCACTCTGAAACAGCACTCCCTATTGCCTTAGTCTCTAACACCTGCTTAAACTTTACAGCATTCAACACTACCAGAAATGTATCTGAGCATATATTTAACTGATTATTTGGTTATGCATCTTCTCCATTAGAATGTAAATTCCATGAAAGAGAGGACCTGTCTTTCTTGTGCATGTCTGCCATAGAACCTAGAGCAATGTGAGAGCATAGTAGAGAGTTGATGACAAAGAGATACTAGGACGTTATCGGAAGCAACACATGTCAGTCATTTGAAGTTAATGGTCAGGTTTGGTCAACTGTGGTCTGAAGCCTCAAAGTTGATAGCAGTTTTGAGATTTTCCTACTTAACTTCCGCAACCACGAGCGGGAGGAGCAATGGCAAAGCACGCGCTGAATCGCGAAGGATGCTAACTCTCTTATGTATGTGTTTCAAGGTGGTAGATCTACTAGTATCCATGTGTAGGTCTGCACTGGAATCTCCTAGAAAAGTTGTCATTTTCGAGCCATATCCTTCTGTGGTGGATCCTAATGATCCTCAGATGCTGGCCTTCAACCCCAGGGTGAGTACTTCTCCTCATACGCCCCTCCCGCCCCCTGTAACAGCAGCTGAGATTTTAGAGCTGCCAGCTTCCCTCTTTCCGTCTAACTCACTCCCTCATCAGGCCCATCTCTGACCTGTGGTGGACTCTATCCATTTAATAAATACCATTCTTTTCCCACAAACTCTATTTACTGCCTCCTTCAGTCTTTCCCATATCCTATTATTTCCCCTGTCCTTTCATCTTTTAAAATCACTTTCAGAACTTCATCTTTATGAAACTAGACCCATTTCATCCTCTCAAATTGCAATCTTTACACATCCCATCTGCATGAAAGGCAGGTAAATAGCAGTAATAAACTGGGTAGTAATGGTTGATATGATTAATTTCATTATATAGTTTTGAGAGTCTAGCTTAATGTAACCTCATCGTAATTTTAAGGGTTGTGGGTAAAAGGACTGATTTTTGCTTTCTTTTGTATTTTTACTTAATCATCCCTTGCCTTTTCCCTAGTTACCTGAAGATTAGTGAAAGTTTAGTCCATATTGTCGATCAACTGGCATTCCTTGAGAAAACAGTTTTATAAATATTTGTGGAGATGAGGCAGAATCCTTCTGAAATAGCAAAATTTTCAAATTGCATGAGAGCTAAAATTGCCTTAGTTTCTCTTACTATTCATCTTGAAATCATTTTGTAGACACAATGGCTATATAAAATGTCCTTGGAAAAGCTTTCCTTCCTTCATAAGTGGCAAGAGTACACATAGTTAGAGTATACTTAAAGATGAATTTCAGGGGCGCCTGGGTGGCTCAGTCGTTAAGCATCTGCCTTTGGCTCAGGTCATCTCAGGGTCCAGGGATCAAGCCCCACGTCGGGCTCCCTGCTCCGCGGGAAGCCTGCTTCTCCCTCTCCCACTCCCCCTGCTTGTGTTCCCTCTCTCGCTATGTCTCTCTGTCAAATAAATAAAATCTTAAAAAAACCAAAAAAGATGAATTATCAGTTAAGTGTGTGGTGTCATTGATACACTCACTAGTCATACTCTTTTGGTAACAATCTTTCAATCAAAAGAAAATAAAAGCAAAATGATATTGTAAGACTTAAAGTGGATTTTTGTATTTTAGAAGGATTCTGTTCTTACTTTATTCATCATGGCTTAATCTTTTTGGTGACACAAAGAATCAAGAGCACAATATCTTTTTTATATTTATAGTTCTCCCCCTATAGACTAAACATGATTTTATGTACTTATATTAGGATTGGCATTGTTTTCTTTTTTCTTCCCTCTAACTCAGTTATATATCCTACATCCTAGAATCATCTTATTAAAGCCTTCCCTTTTATGGACACAACCCAGTCACTGCTTTCAAATCGACTCTGATGGGAAATCCACGTACAGGGAAAATATGTTTCTCCAGTAACACATAGGCTTGCAAAGGCTTATAGTGAATACTGTTTTTTTTTTCCATTCAAACAGAAGAAGAACTATGATCGAGTAATGAAAGCACTGGATAGCATAACTTCTATTAGAGAAATGACACAAGTAAGTGTATCATCTTGTGGTCTTGTACAGTTCAGTTTTGCTTGAGTGAAATCATATTTTAAAAATGTCTGAGAGTACTGGCAATGTAGTGAAATGTAGATTTTTCCATTAGATGGGAGTATAATTAAAATATGTCAAAAATTAAAATTGTGTTGTACTAGGATGTTTTGATTAAATTACATCAGTGTACTGGTGGACTACCACTTTGACTTTTGGAGGGTAATTGAATGATTATAATCCTGATGATTTCTCCAACAATTGGCGTGTGTGGTGGTGTGTCAGAATATCTTAAAGCAAAGGTTAAATCTGGTACCATCTTTCTAGACTGTCCATTTTAATTAATGGTAGTAATTTTAACACACTATTTTAATGTCAAAATAAAAACAAATATTCTATCAAATAGAATCTCAGAACAACTTTGGAGGACACTAGCCTCCCCGAGAGTATGAGTTTATATTTTTAGCCCTTTAGGGAGGCTTGGTGAGGTGTTTGATGAGCAAGGATTGCGGTTTATTATGAAAGTCTAACATATCACTGGGCTATAGTCCAGCTCTTCGCAAAGCACATGCTATTGGATTTTTGAGGCCTTTCCACTGCCAAAGATTTGGAGAGAGGCTTAAAACTCATCATGATAAGTAGAAATTAATAATCCATAATTGACAACAACACACATTATGGGTTTGGTTTACATATGTATGGCATTTCAAGGCTTGCACTGCCCTAGACACCCTGGAGGCTTATCCTGAGTATTACCCTGGGTCCTTTCTGTCTTTGGGGAAAGAGTATTGGATTCCTTCAGTTTTGAGGCCCGCAAAGCTTCTCTGTCACTCCTCCCTTCACCCCTGCCATCACCTCTACTGTATTTGAAAATGTGCTCCCAGAGTACCTTTTTACATTCCCAAATTTGAGTTTTGAGTCTTTTGATAGTTATTTATTCCATGTAGTCAAATATTCATCCACTTGTTCAACAAATAATGTGTGTCAGACAATTTAAACGAAGAGATCCTTAGTTCACAAGTTATATCATTTGCTTAAAAACCATCATCCTTGCTCGTTGTTTTTTTATGCCCATACTCTTCTCTATTACCTGAATTCCTCTTCAAACAAATACTATTATTTGTATAAGGAAAAGAAAACAATGAAATACATTTCCACTTAGGGGGAAAAACGAACCTATTCCAATGGCTTACACAAAGTTAAGTAAATATTTTTAGTCACCAAAGACTTTGGTGATAATAGGGTATTTATCATACTATATACCCTAGACCCAGATCATTCTCGGATAAAAATAGCTACAAAATTCTGACTCTGGGATCAGCCCTCTGCCAAAATTTTCTTCCGTTATTCTGGGTCATGTGTAAGCTATTTTAATAGAAGGCAGTGGAGACGATGTCAGCCTAGGAAGTCAAAGGCGTGTGTTGTATAATTTGCTCATCAATGATGCGGCCTGTGACCTTGGGCAAGTTGCTTAATTGCTTGACGCTTAGCTTCTTCACTGTCAAGATGGTAAATAGTAACACTGCACCCCCTTCCAGTCTGCACTCCACAGGGATGCTGCCAGGTTTTATTGCGTCAAATCCTTTACACCTCTCCAAATAAATATAACATTATACTGTCCTATTTTCTAGAAGGTACTGCCCTATAGATAGACACAAGTTATCACAGACAGATTGCCTTTTGTTCTATGAAAAGGTTAATTGTCTGGATAAATTCCACTAAATACTTTGAAAAGAAGGGCTCTTCTTATGCAGGTTTTGTCCAGTTTTCTCTGCACCTAAGTCAGTACCTTCAGATATGAGCCTGAGAAGTAGCTCTTACGAGTTTTGCTTTAATGTTTGTTAAAAGTTAAAAAGAGTCATCGTCAAAAAGAGACAGCACCTGACACTTGTTAAAGGTGGCGAGAGAGATTTAATTCGAGGACTGCAGCGGGGGAGAGGGACTTGCAGTGTGAGTGAGGTCACCTCCGAGGAAGACAGAAGTGACTGAGTTTTTTAAAGGGAGAGCAGAGAGGGAACAAAAGGGGGCTACGGAGAAGTGGAAATAGGGGGCTGTGGGGAAGCAGGAAATTACAGCAGGGGGATGAGTAGAGAATTACAGGAAGGCTAGCAGTGTGGGTGGGTACGAGGTAGGTACCTTTTGTGGTTGGGCAGCATCATGTTTTCTTGAGCAGAGACTCAGCTGGGGGCCTGGGATCACCTTTAGACATGGCCTAGTGTGTGGGAGCCAGGCTAAAACTTGATGAAGCCTCTGGAGCAAAATGTTTGGGCAAGCCCATTGGGCCACATGGAAGTTCAGAGTTCACAGCACCTTGTAGGGGGGTGGGGGGGGGGACAATGAGGGTAATTGTTGCTGCGACCATGTCACGGCCACAGAGCTTCGGGTTTAACTAGATGAGACATACCTGTTCAACCTGATTTTCCTTTTGCATAAGGGAAAAAGGGAAAAAGGAATTTTTAAGAAAAATCAAGAAGTATAATGACTTTTTTTTTCAGGCACCATATCTGGAAATCAAGAAGCAGATGGATAAACAAGACCCCCTTGCTCATCCCCTACTGCAATGGTATAAAATTTTAGTTTTCCTCTTAATGAAAACAGCATCATTTTCTACTGCCTGCTTTAAGGGGGAAAAAAAGGCCTATTTTACAAGACCTGCAATGCTACAGTTCCGCAAGCCTATGAGGCCCGGTGATTTTACAGAGTCCTTAATGACTCTCATTTTAATTAAAACTTGTGTATCACAAGGGGAAGAAAATGCTGTCCTATGCACTACACAGATAGATGATGTATTTGACAGCAGTTTGTCTATAGTTTAAAAAAAAAATGTGATTAGCTGAATTACATGGTGAAGCCGTTTGGGTTCATTTAATTTTCTAGTTAACTGAGGACTCAGTGACAAAACTCAGTTTCAAACGTTTATTGAAAATCTTTCTAAAATGTCATAGTGTATGGTTCACTTCCTTAACAAGAACAGTATGAATTTGATGAACTCTTTGTTTGACGGCTGCAGATGATGCTCTGTTCAGAGTGAGCCTGGTGAGGGGTATAGCTTGAGTCCGGCATAGAGCCTAGGAAGGCTGACTGAGAATAGAAGAGCAGGTTGAGAACCCCGTTCCTACCACACCTGCTTCAAAGCCTTTGCCCTCTGGTTTCTAACTTGCAAAATGAAAACAATAGTATCCCTACTCCCCATACCTCTAACGGTTTTATGCACATGTCTCTTTGAAATCACTGAAAACTTAAAAGACTATGGAATTCACCAAGATTATAAATGCAATAATACAAATGTAAAGGTGATAAGAGATTGGTCTGAATGAGATTTAATCTAGCTACAACCAGGAAGTTTTTAAAAAATTATGGAAAGATGGGCAAAGGAGAAAGAATGATTCTGGTTACTTAACTCTCACTTAGGATTTTACAATAAACATTCAGTCTAATAAAACTTTAAAAATTAGATTTGGAAGTCTTCCTTCTTTGTATCTGTAATGCTCTATTATTAAAATTCTGTTTGAGTAGAATAACACAAGGTTTTCATTGTAATTTTTTACATTCTCACATGAAATCATATTCACAATGAAGGTAAAAACCTCAAATATCTAGTCTCTTCCCCCCCACCCCTACCCCCAGTAGTCAACCTGATTGTTAACTTTTAATTATTTGTGATCATTTCCTTCAGCTTGTTAGTCACTCTTCTTTCAAGGAGAAGAAAATTTCCCAAAATGTTTTTTTAGAGTTTTCCCTAGTTACTATTTTCTGTTCTGAAAAACATAAAAATAATTAGTTCTTTCAGATACCTGAATGTAATTTTTTTCAACCTCAGTGTCTAAATATGGTGAATAACAGTTTGTGTATATACCACTGTATGTATATCAGCACAAACGTCCTCAAATATTTTAAGAAAGAAAAAGATCTTCACAGAAACTCATTCTTAATTAGACAGTGTAGGGAAGAACCAAGGAAGCAGATGTATGAATCAGCTTTGCATCTAGGGGATCATCCTTTGAAAGTATGCTTAGAAATGTTCATTTTGCCGGTATCTGAGGTTGTAATTATTAAAAATCATCATCTCTCAGGTTTTAAGGAACTACTTCTTCGTTCTCAGATTAAAATATTATCCTTTTCTTTCCATAAGCTCTTTAAATTGTTTCAGGAACCAAAGCAAAGTGATGTAATTAAGTAAAATGCTTACTCAATTTAGTTAATGTCACAGCAAATGTAAGTTCCGATCACTTACCAACTAAGGGAAAAAAAAAAAACGTAAAATATATTTGGCATATATTTGTGACTGATGGACTATTTTAATTAATTTCAGGGTTATTTCAAGTAATAGGTCACATATTGTGAAACTGCCAGTTAACAGGGTAAGTTGTTTTTTCACATATACATACAGAAATGGGAAGCGTCCTGACTGGTTGGGAGAAGTGACCCCTGTGATTTTTAGGCATCCTCTCCAGGAAATTGAAGTAATCTCAGGTTAGGCCTAACTCTTCAGTTTGAAATTACCGTATGTACACCAGCTCTGAGTTTTCCCAAGAAAGCAAATTCAAATTCAGGCTGCTGCCCTGACCTTTTAAGTAAGTAGAAGGGTCAGTATGAAATCATTTAGTTATTCCACAAGTGATAGCAAGAATCTGGATATTGACCAGAAGAAGGTAATGTGCTTTTTTAGCATTGTCAGTTTCTTGTGGGCACAGCCCCACTTTCCCAAAGCGGAGAAGATGCTGCCTTCTTGGCTTAATACGCTTACAGAATAAAGGAAGAAGCTGATGGACTCTGATTTCAGTTCTGATCGAAAACAAAGAAGAGCAGTATCCGAACTCTCAGCTCTCCTGTCTGTGAATCTCTAAACTGCGAGATTTCCTTTATTTTGTACTCCTATATAAGTATATTCCTAAGTGAAAGGGCAGCAATTAGAAAATTTTGTCAAGCAACTAATTCAAAAGATTGTTTTAATTTCTTTCCATGAACAAAGGGGGAACTGTATTTGAATGTAGGCAATTTACAGTTTTATAAATGTATGCAAATAAAGCGTGATGATGATAATTTTTGCAATTTTAAAATCTTGAACTAACTTTTCTTTTCTCCTTAGCCAACTCAGATATTTCCCCAGTTGAATAACGAGTGTATACTTAGGGAATTCAATAATAAAAGCTTTAAAAAGAAACATAATTAAGAAGGCAGATCTGCTTGGACATGATTACAGAATGTATTCCGAAGCTAAATATAAATGACTTTGGATTGTCTGTCTCCTATTCCTTTTCCATTAGCCTAAAAAATTACCCATCATATCAGCAACTCCATATGATTTATCATTTATGCAGGGTTTTTTTTTTTTTTTTAATGAATGGTCCTGTTAATGTAAGTTAGTATGGCTTGAATCTCGATTAATTCTTAAACGAGTAAAATTTGAAATTGTCATCAGTCTGATTATATGTTAATTTTGACATGTTTTCATTTGTCATTATTTTAAATGGCAGCAACTGAAGTTTATGCACACTCCACATCAATTCCTTCTTCTCAGCAGTCCACCAGCCAAAGAATCTAATTTTAGAGCTGCTAAAAAACTCTTTGGAAGCACCTTTGCATTTCAGTGAGTATGGCTTCCTGTTGATGGGGGTATGTCTTCCCCTCGATCTTCCAGAAGTGTGTGGGGAGGAAAACATTCTTTTAGTAGTTGGCTATTAGTCCTGAACAGTCCACTGCCTGATACTTGATTTGGAAATTCAAGACTTTCAGAGGGTACATGACTGATTATACTAGAATCTAGATTATTAATGTTTGGTTTTGCTTTGTCCTTCCCCTCCTCTGTGCTTTAGTGGCTCACACATTGAAAACTGGCACTCTATCCTGAGGAATGGTCTGGTTGTTGCTTCTAATACTAGACTGCAGGTAAATTTTCTGAATGCTTTAACAAGACCATATATTCTTTAGTGTTAGAGTTCAGTAAGCAATCCTGGTGCTTTTTTATTACATGAAAAAGGGGAAGCAAGTGGGCTTTAAAAATTACATAGAATTTCTAAAAGGCGTAAGTAATGTTCATAAAATAACTGAAGCAGAATTGACCAGTACACCATATAGGGATGAAAAGAAAAAGAAATTGAATTCCCTATGAGAAAACAGTAAAATCACTTTGAACTTCAGTAGAATAAAATTATCATGCAGAAAGTAAAACCATATAAGCATTCTGTCTGATAATTCAACACAGATTTCTTGAGCACTGCCCCAGTGTGGATACTTTAGGATAAGGAAAGGTAAGGCCAAGAATCAGCAAGAGGGAGATTGGACACCAAAGAGCCATCTGCTGCCTGTTTCACGGTCTCCGTGGCAGCGCTGGGAGTTAGCGGGGTATCGTGGATATAGGGCTCATCTTTATTTATGCCCGTCGCCTCCAACACCCCACTTCACTCTCATTCAGCTAATTTTCATCTGACGATGGAAAGAGGTCAGAAAATGAGATGCTCAATCCTGTCGCGTGTGCTGGATCTCACACTCCCAATGACAGTTGAGATGATACAGTTAAATGTAAATGTCCATAAACACGCACTTACTGAATTAGCATTCAGTTCATACTAAATAAGGTACAGTGGCCCTAGAACATGGAAATAATGAGAGAGAATTTTAATTGTTCTGAGTAGTTTCTTAGACCAGTTGAAGAGTTTCTGCTAATGAAACTGTTAACCTAAAAGGAGATAGGAATGGGATGACAGTGTTGCATAATGAAAATCTAAATAGGCTACTTTGTTAATATACTAGCATGTGCGTCCTCATCAAAACTCTGTCGTGTATAATTCAGCCTGTTCTGTTTTCAATATTTTGGAGTCATTAACATAAAAACCTATTATAGTACTTGATAATAAGTGACTGTCTTTGTCATAGGTCGGGTGGAAAACCTTTATCAAGGATTTTTTCTCTGGCTATCACTTTTCATGTATCAACTCACTGAATGTTGAAGACAAGGATGATAATAGTACTATTTTCACATTAGACTTTAGGAAAGAGCCTTACCGTTTTCTAAGAGTTAATCCTCCCAACATGAGACTGATTCCTTTCTTTTGTAAAATATTAACCTTTGAAACCATTGACTGTCTACTTTCTCTCCCACCTGTTCCCCTTTTAGCTCCACGGTGCAATGTATGGGAGTGGAATCTATCTTAGTCCAATGTCAAGCATATCTTTTGGTTACTCAGGTAAGCTCGTGTTTCATTTCTAACCTCAAGTGTGTGAGGTTTTGACTTTTTTATTGTATATCAGGTGACTGAAGCTTATTTGATATATTTGCATTTAATTCATTTGATTCATGTCAGAAGCGAAAACAAAGCTCACATGTCAGGACGAATTTACCCTAGTATATAGAAATTACCCTAGTATATAAAGTGGAATATGTGGTTTTTTTCAATTTCAAAATTAATTTCCATTTTGTTCAGTAGTTTCTACATTTATCCCCTCCACAAGTAACTATTAGAATGTAGTATTTGCAAAACATTCTGTAGAACACTGATTATTCATCTGTAGTAATTCACTATCCTGGGATGTAACTCTGTATCATGCCAACTTCTTTCTTTGGATTATTATATATCGTATAAAGACATTTTGAACAGTATGGAGAATTTAGGATTAGAAAAACACCCTCAAAATCAACCTACTTATTGACATCTTGTTTGGTGAAATTGTATGAAAAAATTATTTTGGAAAAAATTGAAAGCATGTGCTGGAGAGGAGCCTGGTAAATTCAAAATATGGAAAGAAAGATCATGAAATTATTAGCATTCCTTATCCTCAGGTGGTGGAATATGGGGTGATTTCTTTGCACTTTTAAATTTGGGGGAATATGTTGCAATGATTGGTGTGGTTTTTTTTTTTTTTTTTTAGAGCAATATCTTAATGTATTTAAACATAAAGTAATTATGTTCATTTTTATAAAGAAATTGAAAAAAAGAAGGAAATTGAAACTACATAGAACTGTGTAAAGTAACAAGTGAAATTTTTTCTCCTTTCCCCCAACCTTGGCATTCTCTGTATTTCCCTTCAGACTTGTAAAGTTTTTATATTCATATACCTGCATATATAGTTGGTTTTGCTTGCGTGCTCGTGTGTATGGGCAATTATATAATTATATTACACAGCTTCAGGAGATGTCATTCAGGTGGTACCTGGTTAGTAAGTCTTAAGATGCTCTATTATAGAAAAGGATATCTTGAAAGGTCTAATCACCAGGTAAATATTAACCAGGCCCATCTAATCGCTTTGCCTGCGTTCATGCTCTTTCAACCACAGCAAGTTGTTTCTCAGGGTTCCACCCCAACCTTTTCCAGAACACATGCCCTAAGAGCACCAGGTGGACTTTGTAGGCCTTTTTTGACCCAGCCTCAGAAGTCACATGGTGGCACTTCCCACATATGCTATGGGTCAGAACAGTCACAAGCCCCTGCATTTTTGAGGGGTGGGGAATTAGTCCCCAAAGGAAAATGTGGCAAAGTCACGTTGTAGAAAAGCCTATGGCTTGAGAAATATTGTTGCAATGATCTTTGAAATACAATATGCCAAAACAACACTAAGAAAATAAACACCAGGGATGCCTGGGTGGCTGAGTCGGTTAAGTGTCTGCCTTCGGCTCGGATCATGATCCCAGGGTCCTGGGATCGAGCCCCGCATTGGGCTCCCTGCTCAGTGTGGGGAGCCTGCTTCTCCCTCTGCCTCTTCCCCCTGCTTGTGCTCTCTCTCTTTCTCTGACAAATAAATATATAAAATCTTAAAAAAAAAAAAAAGAAAAGAAAAGAAAAGAAACACCAGGAAGAATAAGATAATATAGGAAATAGAATAATATAATTCAAAGGAGAAAACAAATTAAAACCAGCATAAATCAGATTCTAAATCTCATTAAAACGTAACACAATAAAAAACTAAAATAAAACCAGTTTAAGAAAATACATCCTCAGCACTGATAAGGAAAAACATACCAAGTCATCAAGTACTGTGAAGTAGCTTCGTAGTTGGCTTTCAGGCTGCAAGTGAAGGGGGTGGAGAGCGGCACAGCCTCTCTGAGGATAACAGCCTTTGCCTTCTCCCAGAAGTGCACGTCTGAAACCCTTGGCCTTGTACCTCAGCCCGACCTTCTCCACCTCTGCCCCTTTGGGGGATATATTTCTGACTTTGAAAGAGTTACATCCACACCATTTGCAATTCATTCATTCTCATCAAGCCTTTATTGAAACAGCAACAACAACAACAAAAAGATCAACATACTTCTCCATTTCTGGACAGTAGATGGGCATTTCCAAATGAAGTATAGAAAAATATCTATCTATTCTAAAACAGACATGAATCTTAAGTTCTGTTTTGTCTAAATTCTGTCACAGTAAAAAGTCATGGCATTAACAGAGTAAGCTCAAACTTGTGAGGATCACAGACAAAAGAACTTGCATAAATGTTCTTTATTAGATGATACAGTAAATTCTACACAGAATTAAATATAGATCAACAACTCATGAAGTTAAGTTTCAGTATAAATGTATTTTTCTGACCTTGTTCATGTTTCCCGCTCCTTACCTTCTCGTTCTACTAACCAGATGGTAAGGATGAAAGTTTAAGCTCTACCAGCCTTTTAAAACCAAGTTTTAAGAATTTTCTAAATCTATCAATCAGTTTTATGCAAGAGAATTTCCTTTTTTTTTTTTTTAAAGATTTTATTTATTTATTTGTCAGGGAGAGAGAGACTGAGACTGAAAGAGAGCACAAGCAGGGGGAACTCCAGGCAGAGGGAGAAGCAGGCCCCCTGCCGAGCAGGGAGCCTGACGCGGGACTCGATCCCAGGACTCTGGGATCATGACCCGAGCCGAAGGCAGACGCTTAACTGACTGAGCCACCCAGGTGTCCCGCAAGAGAATTTCCTATCCCTGTCTTCAGTACAGAGAAAACCAAGCTGGCTTGTCTACACTCTTAACACCCTCGGGACTTCCCCAAACCCACCGACTTCCCAGGGCACAGCAGCTGCTCCTCCTGGAGCCCACTGTGGCCATCCGTGGCCCGAGGCAGTGAGGTCTTCACCTCCGGTGGAACTTTGCAGTGCCCCTGGATCGTATTTGAGGGGTACCACCCGGCTTTGTCCCTCAATTATGATTTTGCTGGTGTTTTTCAGGGATGAACAAGAAGCAGAAGGTGACAGCCAAAGATGAGCCGGCGTCCAGCAGTAAAAGCAACAGTGCATCACAGGTGTCGTAGTGACTCGAGTGGCTGATGGGATGAGGGAGCTCGGGCTTCCTTAGCCAGCAGGGCTTCAATAAGCACTCAGGCGTTTTAAGTCTGCAGAATTATTTTAAGCGGCCATTACTCGCAAAGGTGTAAAACCGACCCTAAAATGCAATAATCGAAATGCCTTTATTCAGTCAATATTCAGCAAGTCTTTATTAAGCTCCTACTGTAATGTTAGAGATTCCTGGGCAGTGGGCTCTAGTGACAAATCAAAAATAGAACCAAACACAATAGAGAATTCCTTAGGGAGCCTCCATTCTATTGAGTGGCTATGGATAAATGAAGTGTATGTTTAGAGAGAAAGAATGCTAGATGGTAGAGAAAAATGGAGAAAAGTCAAGGGAAAGGGCTGTTGAGTACTGTGGGATGGAAGGTGGGACCAGAATGAGTGTAGCCTGGGGTGGTCGGGAAAGAACACTCCGTCTGAGGTTATTTTGCGGAGACCTATAGGCAGTGAATGCATGAGCCAATTGGGAGAAAGAACATTCCAGGCAGAGAAGAGACCAAGCACAGATCCCTTGTTGTTTCAGTGGAAACAACCATTCTGGACAAATGAGAAATCTACTTAATGAGTAATGTGATTTTTAAAATAAGGGGGGAAAAAAGTATAGCTGACCTAATATCTAAAAACAAAAACAAAACTACAGATTTTCTCCATGAGATTTTCTTGTAACCTCTGTAGCTTAGCTAATGGTGCTGTAAAAGTGGGTTGGTTTTGGGTAAGTTAGATGATCTGGAATAACTGATTGTAATGTTTGAAAAGATCATGCAATTTTAATTTTGTTTCCCTTGAAATGAGGATGCCGGGCTTCCAGTAAAAATAAATTTGAGTTCTAATTCTATGATGTGAGGCTGTTAAACTTTAATTGAGCGTTTTTAGTTCACTTATCTTGAGAGTGATTTAATAATGGTTATGTACAGAAATTAAATGATACAACAAATATAGCTTGACATTAAAGAATTCAAGGATATTACTGCTAGTCTAGATAGGCCTTTTTTTTTTTTTTTTTAATCTGGAGCTATCTTAGTGGCTATTATTTTTTAATGATGATGAGTTCTTTTCTCACTTGAGCAACTGCCCTATTTTCAACTCTGATTTTTAAATTCTTTTGGAATTTAGTCACAGAAAAAAGGACAGCAGTCCCAATTCCTGCAAAGCCGTAACTTAAAATGCATAGCCTTATGTGAAGGTAAGTTGAAAGTTTTACCAACCTCATAGCATTAATTCTCTATGTTATCTGTGTTTAAGAATTTTACTATATTTCCAAAACGCTCAACATGGGTTAGTGAAAGCATTATTCCTTGTGACCTTCTCTAAGGGCACAGATGGAAAACAGGTACAATAGAGATCGTAAAGGTGAAAAACAAAGCAGAATTGGCAAGAATTCAGACAGTGCTGTATTTTATTCTTGGCAGATACCTCAGAATGGTAATTATATTTTTCTGATCAAGTATTGCAAATTTCTTTTGTGAATATGCCGCCTTCCTCTTTAAGTTGGTTTTTGAATGTATAATACCATGAAAAATGTGAAAGATGAACCAAGCACTAAGGAGAGAACCCAACAGGTCTTTCTGCTTCTACACCGAAATTATTCCTCTATTCTGAACTTGAAGTAGACAAATTGATAGGTGATTTGCAAGATCATATGCTTTTCTTTGTTCTTTCTATATAAAATCTGACCTTGACTAAAAAAGCTGGTGCTGGGAGTTTCAGTAGCCACCGTTAACTGCCTTTTAAGTCTTCAACCCTTAATAGTTAATATAGGACACGAAGTTGCTTTCTGTCTACATAGTCTCCAAGTCAGGACTATTTGCTTTTGATAATATACAAGTGATTCCCTTCCTGTTGTTACACTGATGGTGTTTGAAACATAAAATTGTCACATGACATTTTATTGTTTTTACTTACACTTTTGATAGCTTATAAGGTTAAACATTTTTCATGTGTTAGTTTGTGCATGTACTTTTTGCTTTTAGATTTCTAAGAGGAGGGATATAGTAACTTAGAATAAAATCGTTCTTTAATTTTATCTTCCACTTACAGTGATCACCTCACCTGACCTGCACAAACATGGAGAGATATGGGTCGTCCCAAATACTGATCATGTCTGCACACGATTCTTTTTTGTGTAAGTGTGAAGGTTCAAATTTGTATGTTACTGTCTTCTCCATGAATGAGGTAGTAGTGACTACATTATTATTTGGTCACTTTAGCTGCCAGTAGGTAACAGACAGGTAGTTTCTCATCATCTGAATGTTTCTGTTTTATTTTAATGAGCTGTAAAAAACAGAATGATATTTAAATGCTGTTAACTTAGAAGAAATGAAGAAAAACATCTGTCTCTTTAATGATCTATGTGTGCATATATATACACACATATGTATATGTGTGTAGATAGACATACACATACAGATAGATGTAACATATATATACACATATGTACACATACACATATATCTTTAGTTATTTATGGATTTAAAAAATATTATAACTAGGAATGAAGAAGACAATAATGAGAATGTCCTGTCCCTATAAGAGGTTGATGATCTGGGGCGCCTGGGTGGCTTAGTCGTTAAGCGTCTGCCTTTGGCTCAGGTCATGATCTCAGGGTCCTGGGATCGAGCCCCGCATTGGGCTCCCTGCTCAGTGGGGAGTCTGCTTCTCCCTCTCCCTCTGCCCTCCACAACCAGCCCCCTGAATGCACTCTCTCTCCCTCTCAAATAAAATAAAATATTAAAAAAAAAGCTGATGATGTGCATTTCATATAACATAGGCTGGCAGTGCAGGACAGATTGATGTGGATTTTTTGACACAGCTGTATCATAAGAGCTGCAAGAAAATATAATCACATTATTTTTCATATCTAAGTAAATAATGTGTGCAGTAGACCTATCTGATTTTCACCCACCCATACTTGACTCCCAACCCTTTCCCTGCCTATCTCTTCCTCATCCATGGTCCTATCCCAGGAAGGACCTCAGGGAAGAACAGAGTATAGCTGTTTTGTACTTTTTTTACATAGTCTTCTAAAGAGAAGATGGAAAAAAAGCACTGGCTTGTTTTATAAGCCATGTCAAAATGACTGCCTCAGATTGCTTGAGTATATAGTGTTATCTACGGCATGCTGTGCCAGCAGCATTTGATCTGTTAGCTTATTGGCAAACTGTTCACAACGTAAATTTTACTAACTGTCAGGTTTTCTTTGGGATAGTATGAAAACTGTGACTTTCTTATGATACTGATTTATGTATTATGCATTTATGTATCTTCTGTATTTTTGATACATATTAATACATACATATTGTGACACATATATGTATCTGTAGATTTCTTTCTTCATGGCCAGGCAGCCGTGAGTATGGTAGACGGAGCCTGCTTTGGTTAGACATTTTGTGTCCAGGCTCACCAGTCAGGTGACCCTAGCCACGTGGCATGACCCCTCTGAGCTTTATCAGTAGGTACAATAAAGCATCATTGGTAGGTACAGTAGCACGCTATGTCTACCTTACCAGGCAGAATCCCGACAGGAAACCTGTGGCCCATGAGAAATATCATAATTTCTATCACCCACAAGTAGATTGCTTAAAAAGGTGTGGTTTATAGGGGCACCATGGTCTACTGTAGTAACCTGGATCTAGCAGCACCAGTGGGGTTCTACATCCCCAGGGCCAAAAGGACAAGGACAAGAAACAGTTCTCAGAACCCTATAGGAGAACCCTTACTATTTCAGCAGCTTTGAAAGGAGCTGGAGCCTTCAGCTGAAGGACTTAGGTAGCCCAATGTGACCTTAATGGGCCTGGACCCAAGGGAAACCTGGACTTTACCCCCCTGCCAGTGTCCTGCTGGGACTCCCCATTGGTCAAACCCTGCCAGAAAGTAGAGGGCAAGTGAGCTTATTGATAGAGTCCATACAGGTCAGCCTCCTGGGTCAGAATGCAAGGTAGAGAAGGATGCCACGTGGATCTGAGGGTTCCTAGGGAAGCTATCTGCATGCGATTTTAAGATTCTTATGAGGACAAAGTTAGCACAGTGCAGGTCTTCATTGAAAGGCACTCACTAGGAGTGCCTGGGTGGCTCAGCTGATTGGGTGTCTGCCTTTAGCTCATGATATCAGGGTCCTGGGATTGAGCCCCACATCAGGCTCCCTGCTCAGTGGGAAGTCTGCTTCTCCCTCTCCCTCCATGCTCTCATGCTCTCTCTCAAATAAAGAAATAAAAATCTTAAAAAGGGGGGGGCACTCATTAAATTTCCCCCTCTTTCTTGACCATCATGACTATTATCCATTGTTAGAAGATTGGCCTTCCAAAAGACACATCTAATCACAAAGTTATCTGATTGAGTGACCTTATGATTTAGATGGAAAAGGAACTCCAAAATCCCTTCCTTAGCCTGATGTTAATCAGTTAATTTACTCCTCTTAGTATCTTGCTAAAGTTCAAATTTATTAAGCTAAATAAACAACTTTAGGCAGTAGGCATTTAAACGTTATTTCTTTGAAATTTTACATAAATTTTATGTAAAATAAATCTGTAGGGATGTATGTGTTGTGTGTGTGTGTGTGTGTCTGGAGAGATGGATTTCTGTATTTATTAGAAGAAAAAAATGAGGAAAGACCATCTGAAGAAAAGAGAATAAGATTCTTCCAGTATACTTAGATACTTTCCAAATAGTGTAAAGAAAAAAAAACTATTAAGATAATGATTTTCATTTCTTTATAAATATAGATGAGATTTCATCCTTTTTCTCTGCACCCTCAGGAGAGAAGAGACTAATTAAGGAAAATTGATAAGATTCAAACACATCAGAAGGAGAATCCATTCACTAATTAATGTACATTCTAATTACAACCATCAGCTTCTTTGTAAAAGATATAATCACAGAGTTCTATGAGTGATGTGCCTCCCCAGTGAGTGGTAACATCTAGGAAAAGATAAATTGATGAGAAAGAAGTGAGTTATCACAAGTATACTGTTATCAGACAGAAAATCTTATTTTCTTGTTCTCATTTTGTTCTGATTTTTTAAATTAACATTATCTAATTGCTTATGTTAGAAGTTTGGCCTGATGACTAGGATATAAATTACTGTGGCTTCCGGGGCGCCTGGGTGGCTCAGTTGGTTAAGTGACTGCCTTCGGCTCAGGTCATGATCCTGGAGTCCCTGGATCAAGTCCCGCATCGGGCTCCCTGCTCGGCAGGGAGTCTGCTTCTCCGTCTGACCCTCCCCCTTCTCATGTGCTCTCTCTCATTCTCTCTCTCTCAAATAAATAAATAAAATCTTAAAAAAAAAAATTACTGTGGCTTCCTTTTTTAATCTATTATTAAGTGAAACTACGAAAAATCAAAATAATTTCCATGCTAATCTGATTTCTAGAATGGTGATAATAAAACAGGTGCTTAGTATCCTGACCGTACTCTTTCCAGCAAGTAAACAACAACACAGAATGAGAGAAGAATTGGGGGGATATTTTAGGGAACAGACTACTGTATCAAAAAAAAATTTGAAAGTAAAATTTAAAGGAAGATATCACTTAGAAAAAAAGGAATAAGTTTGAAAACTTTTGTTGGATAATTTCAAAATGAATAAACTTAAATTTTAATGCTTCCGGCAAAACGTAATAATTCAGATGTTATAAACAGATTCTAGCCAATTCTAGGAATTGTTGAGAAAATTTGGTTTCATTAGTCGCCTTGAGACACATGTAGAAATAAGGCAACAGTTTTTAAAAAGGGCAAGAAGCTGGGCTTAAGAGGAGGTGCAAAAAGCAAATGGACATATCGTGCTCTAGTCACAGTCAACAAAAATGTTTATTTCACAGCGAATGGGGAGTTTTAGAGCAAGAGAGGAAGACTTACT
Organism: Halichoerus grypus; assembly: GCF_964656455.1. NCBI lineage: Eukaryota > Metazoa > Chordata > Mammalia > Carnivora > Phocidae > Halichoerus > Halichoerus grypus. The sequence continues at coordinate 36,315,967 of NC_135713.1, forward strand.
GTTGGCTATTTTCCATGAGTAGGATTAAATAATAAAATCAAAGAGAAGGTAGTTGATAATTTGGCAAGTTAACAGAGTAGGTGTGTCTTGTGTCATGGTCTCCCCCGAGGCTACCCATCCTCCCCACCCCCCGCTGTAGTGAAAACCGTTAGAGGTAAGAGTATATGACTTCTCTTTCAACTCTCTGGGACCAAGGGAAGGTTAAGAACTGCTAGGCTTGCGTATCTTGCTTATTTGATGTTACAGCCTACCTGTTCAATGCTTCAGTGTCTCATTGATTTAGAGCAGGCAGGTCTGCAAAATCAGTTGTTTCCATATTTTGTCTATTAGCTAAATTTAAGGTATACAGCCCCTCCTATTTTTCAAGACCGACATTCAATAAGTTCAGAAACTTAAGAACAGGAAGGACCAAATCAGACAAGTCTGCAGAAAAGAGATAGGGGATATTTTCAGGTTCTTGAGTCTGGCAGATCTCAGTGCTAAATAAATTTCAGGAATTCTTATCCAAAATCTATCTTTTAAGGTTCAGCTCAAATACCACTTCTTCCAGGAAGCTCCTAATCAAAAGTAATCTCTCTTCCTGGTGTTCCTGCAGCTGACACTGCAGAACTTCGATTTAAAATTTAGTTTTTTCTTGTATCGGACTTTTCCATGAGGCTGTCAAGTCTGAAAGGGCTGACTCCTACTTTTGCTTTTCATTTACTATCCTGATGCCCTGCAGCACCTCCCCTGGTACCGGATGCATGGCTGCCTATCAGTACATTTTTAATGAATGAACAAAGATGAAGCTAAAAGGATAATATTTTGGATTATGTATGGTTTTTATTTTTGGTAAAAGTTTGAAATCTATCTAAAGAGATGGATACAAGAAAAATGTGTAAAATAAGAACTGTATAATGGCCATTCAGTGAAAAGAAAGATAACTTTCATCGTGATTTTGCAAAAACAAACAAACAAAAAACAAACCAGTCTTTGAATGGGAACATAGTGAGGAGACAGACAAGTTATTTATGAAGTTGGAAGACAAGCGATTCAGTCATGGCTCAGTGAAGTTGTGTGACATCAAGCTGATACGATCGGGAACTTTGCTTTTTCACTAGCCTATAATAAATCCAGTTTCTCTGTCTGCAACCCAGATCCATTTCCAAGATTTAAACTGCCACATCACTCTCCTGTTTAAAACTCTTTAGGAGCTGCTTGCTTCTTATAAGATAAAGTCCAATCTCCTTTACAAAGGGAGCCAACTCACTCCCCAGCCTTTTGTTCTTCCTTCAGCACCACTGCATTGGAAGGTCAAGGAGATCTAGCCCCTAGCCTCACGACCCCCAGTTTTCATCACCCACAATTTCTCACCTCCAGATATTATGCTTCATGACCTCAACTGTAGGCTATGATCCCCACACTTCCATGCTTTTCCTCTTTCCTTTCTCCAGTAAATCTAGACTCTTTCTTCCTCTCTTCCCTCACACTAATTTATCTGATTCCTACTCCTCTTAAATTTTAGCTATGCCTTCCCTCCTCCCAGAAGCTTTCCTTGACTCCGTTGTGCTAATCCTTGGTGTTATTGTGTGGTGCCACGGGCTTGTTTTTATCATTGGGTTATTCTTTCTTATATAGGGTCTTCTCCATTATTCTGCATACATTTTTGAGGTCGGGGACTGTATGGCTCATTTGTCTTTGTGTGCCTAGCACAGTGCTTGGCAGAGAAGTAGGAATGAATGAAATGCCCACACTTAACTGTTTGCTAGGTATTTTCTCTCAAAATGTCTGCTCCTGCCTTGAAATCAATATGTACAAAGTGAAACCCATTATTGCTAAATTCCCGAGTCAAATTCTTGGCTTCTCCAATCTACGCAGTAATTTTACCCAAAGACACTTGCAACCCTGAGCTATAGTTTTTAATGTCTTTTTCCTTGTACACTATAGTCATCAGCCCCCATGTGTATCTTTACACAGTTTTCTCCTTTCAATACCATTGATTCCATGGATATTTCATTCTCTGCCCCAGAGTCCATCAAAAGATCACTAGTTTTTCTCCAGGCTTCTAATTTCATCATTGCTCCTAATCTATCTTGTACAATACCAAATTTATTAACCATTAACATTATTACACTAGTGATAACTATTCATTGTATAGAAACTGAAATCAAAGGTAAGCAAAAAAGAACGTCACCCATAATATCCCCACTTGGAATTAACTACAGTTAATCTTTGATGTATAGCCTACATTTCTATGCATATAAATTTTTTAAGATCATACTACTTATATCACACTAATATTCCTAAAGCAGAGTCTTGATTATATCTTGTTCATACACTCTGGTAGTATTTAACAAATAAAGACATGACATTCCACAACACAGAGCCCATTTTATCTTCCTTCAATGACCCATACAGACCATTGATTAAATAAAATTATTATCCTAGGTGTTTCTTGAACACAACTTGGAATTATTTTTCCCACTACTGTGCCTTTGCTCAGTCATTCCACATGATGGGCCTTCCTGCCCGCTCAGCCTTAGCTGATCTCCCAAGGCTCAACTACATAGTCTTTCTCCATGGGATCTTTCCTGATATCCCAGTCAGACATGATGTCTGTCTTTACTCTAAATTTTACTCGTCCTTGCTCGTCCTAAAATTGCTTGTCCTTGCTGCCCGTCTTACAGTTATTTGCATAACTCTATTATCTTCCCTAGTAAAATGCAAATTCTGTTCGCAGAAACGCTTAACACATAGTGCATGAGAACAGTGACAAAGGCCGAACGTTCCAACGTGATGAAGAAATTGTACATGGGTGATGATGTAGACAACGCTCTTATAGCATCAGATACCTTAAGGAACTTTGGAGAAGTCCTGGATATCATTCGTTCACAGTGAATTTCTCCTCTCTATTGCTAATGAAAAACAATGCTATCATTTCTGGGTTCCAGATTCAGGGAGTCCGAAAACAAATTGACGTGTGCCATTCTTTAAGCTGCTACATCAGTTTGGAAATAGAACTTGTCAATACATTCAAAAGTTTTTATCCAGGAAATTTCCTAACATATCCAGAGAGTTCCGGACAGCTAAATTCCCTCTGTTGTTCTCTTTCCTTCTCAAAGTTTTTAAGCAAATTGGCTTATTTTTTAATTAAAATTTTAGTAATCTTTTTTTTTTTAATTATAGTTTTTTGGTTTTTTTTGTTTTTTTTTGTTTTGTTTTTTTTTAAGATTTTATTTATTTGTGAGAGAGAGAATGAGAGACAGAGAACACGAGAGGGAGGAGGGTCAGAGGGAGAAGCAGACTCCCTGCTGAGCAGGGAGCCCGATGTGGGACTCGATCCCAGGACTCCAGGATCATGACCTGAGCCGAAGGCAGTCGCTTAACCAACTGAGCCACCCAGGCGCCCTAAAATTTTAGTAATCTTTTAATGCTCCTGGGAACTTAAGTAATTTTTGTCTCCTTTTAGATGGTTTCATTTTTCCTTCTTCAGAAAACCCCAGTCAAGTGTATCATTTTCCCTATTGATACCATTCTTGCTCCATTTCTTTTTTTTTTTTTAATTTTTAAAAGATTTTATTTATTTGCCAGAGAGAGAGAGAGCACAAGCAGGGGGAGCGGCAAGCAAAGGGAGAAGCAGGCTCCTTGCTAATAAGCAAGGAGCCCGATGTGGGACTCGATCCCAGGACCCTGAGATCATGACCTGAGCCGAAGGCAGATGCCTAACCATCCAAGCCACCCAGGCGCCCCACTCCATTTCCTTTTTTTTAATCTTGTTGCTTTCTGGACATAAATGAACTTCACTGTTAAATTAGCAATTGTTTGTCTGTAATACTAATAAATAGCTGCAAAGTATTCTGTATGCCATATTGTAGTAAATGCCCTATGCCACTAGTAATGCATATATCTAAACGCTGCCAGTTGACTCAGGCAAATGGTAGTTTGTCTTTCCTTTATTATTATATATGCTTCATAGTTTAAGACATCTGAATGCCTGTGGCCAGTTTTATCCTTCCAACCCACAACTGTTATGCTTCCTCGTGGGCTTCATAGACAATGGACGAATATGCATTTTTCTTAATACTTTTTTTTTAAAGATTTTATTTATTTATTTATTTATTTGACAGAGCGAGAGAGAGAGAGAGAGAGAGCACAAGTAGGCAGAGCAACAGGCAGAGGGAGAGAGAAACAGACTCCCCGCCCAGCAGGCAGCCCGACATGGGGCTCGATCCCAGGATCCTGGGATCATGACCTGAGCTGAAGGCAGCCGAATAACCGACTGAGCCACCCAGGCGCCCCAATACTTTCGATCTCCATCTCAGTCTCTCACTCTTGCTCTCTACTCTCCGTTTGCTTTTGCCCTGGGCTCTTTCTATCCTAAATTATTGTTTGTTTAAAGGATGTGAGTCTCATCTTCTCTCCATTAACTACTAATGCTTTTCAGGTGTCAATGAGCACGTAGTATTTGGGGATAGCAAACCCTTCCATTTGATGGAAATAGAGTGTTGGGGTAGTGGGACATGACTGGAGGGGAAGTTCAGGTTTGGGTTACGAAGGTCCCTGGTGCACTATGCCAGTGACATTGGATTTTTGTCCTGCAAGTGACGTGCAGGCCATTTGTATCACTCTAGCGAGAGCAGAAAACAGCCTTCTAGGAGGGACGGTGGGGCTAAGTATGGAGACCGAGAGATCAGTTACAGTGTTCTTACAGTCGTCTAGGTCAGTGTTTCTCACTCCAAAAGAAAACGTATTTGACATTGTGACTTGGGAAAAAACAATGCTTACTTTGTGTGGTGCATTCAGTATTCTGTGTCCTATCCTATTCTAGTTTCACTGAAAAATGCTAGCCCAGACAATCTAAGTTAATTTCAGAACCCGCTAATTGTACGTAACCAGCAACTTGAAAATCACTTATTTAGACGAATGATAATGAAGCCATAAACGGAGGTAATGGCATCAAATGGAGAGAAGATGCACCTGGCAATAATTAGGAAAACAGAAGCAAGATAACTTGGTGATTTATTGGATTTAGGCACATGGAAGAGCCAAGAATGACCGAAGTTCTCTTGTTGAGAGACTGGGTAGATGATGGTACTCCAAACTGAGATTTTGATAGAGGTAAAAAAGCAGACTTGGGGTTAAAAAATTAAGCAATTTTGAATACACTAGATTTGTGATTTCTGTGGGGAAATTATAGTTAGGGAAGGATGTAAGGATTAGAGATATAGTTTAGGAATCAGCATGTGGGTGATGATTAAAGCAGCGGGAGAGACTGAAATAATTGAGAGTTTGCATATCATGAAAAGAGAAAACACTGAGAGTGAATTGTGGATAAAGCCAGCATTGAAATGGGAGGCCAGGGAAGAGGACGCAATGAAGGAAACAGAATTAATAATCAAAGGACCAACTAGGGAGTGAAGAGATAATATCGCTTCAGGGAAAAGAGCAGTCAACTATCACATACGGCAGACGTAGCAGGTAGAATCTGAATTCTTCACATAAGAGGCCACGGGTAACCGTTGTCCACACTTTCAGTAGAGTGGTAGGGTCGGAAGAATGATTGCAGTGGGTTGAGGAAAACATGAGCAGTTAGAATGTATTGTAGACAAATCTCAAAGGTCAGCTTTGAATTGAAAGGAATAGAGCTGGTAGCACGCAGGTACCAGTTAAGCCAAGACTGTCTTACTCAGCTTTGCGTCCAGCGTACAGAGGACGCAGATGCCACGGGGCCAGAGCAAACACAAATGCGTATTAGGAAAGTGAGGAGAGATCCGTGTGGACCGGTATGTGTAACTGGCACTCTGGTTTTCTTTGTCTCTCCATCCTCTTTTTGGCAGTGTCTTTTTGCTTTCCGAAATCCAGATCCTTGAGGAACTAGCTGGATTGGCTTGGTAAATACCATCATCTCCCTCGGGATGAGCCTGCAAGCCAGGTTGCCTCCCCAGCCTTGGCTCAGCGTTATGGATGCCTTAGTTTACCCTTTGGCCCCGGGGGTAGCCAGGATGTACACAAAAACGATATAACATATTTTACTTGCCCCATAAAATGTATCTTTTATACGGTTTGCCACAAAGCTCCAAACTAGCGTTGGACATTGCTTAAAGCATTTCACTTTAACATTCTCCATTTAATTAACAGAGCACTTACAGTTTGGTCTCCTGGGAACATCATTATAAGTAGGCCGTGTACCACATATCCCTTTCTTTTCTTCACAGTAGTGCTTCACCATTGAGTGTCATAGATAAACACGTGCATGCGTGCATGTGTATGTACTTACACAGATAGAATTAACCTAGTTGATTGGCAACCGTGGGTCAGTTCTTAAAGAGTTTAAACTTGATACAAATGGAGTTATCACTAGGTGTTTGAGCAGTGGATTATGTAAGGACCTGAGTTCTCATTGCTGTATGTCATCTATTCCATTTTCCTGTATTGTGCTATTTCAGGAGAATTTTAATGTGGTGAGGAAAAGGCAGTGGTGCGCATAAATCTTTGAGACTGCTTACACCCATGGTTATCTATTTTGAAGTAATTACCACTTCTCGAAAGCTTCTGTCTTGAAGTCATTTTTACGAAGTAAAATTAATTCATCACCTATTCTACTTCTGAATCTTATCACGGAAGTTTAAAAATTCATTCTTGGAAAATTCTTTTTGCCCAAGTAAGTTTATTTGAGGACATGAATAATCATCTAATACGCAATTCTTTCTTTCTAAAGGACTTAGTAATCGCTGTCCTTTAATGTTATATTTCCACTTCTATAGCTTAGCGAAACTTAGCACACTTGCATTCTTGTGTGAAGTATCAGCACAAATAAGAATATCTTCTAGAGTCAGACTACACAGAGCCGCCAGTGATAAGGAAAAAAAGGCGGCACTGATCACAACGGAATAATAATGAGAGGGCAGGCACGGTGAAGGAGCAGTGGCAGAAAGTGAAGTCATTTCTCAGGGTGTCGCAGATCAGAAAATAAACAAATGAGTGAAGTGGGAGTGGGGCTCACAAGATTCGAACCTAAGGAACCGAAAGCTGAAGCTGGTATGTTCTTTCACGGTGGGCTTCGTAGAACAGCTGCCGTGGGAAATGCCCGCCAGGCAAAGACAAGGACAATGCTTTATGTGGGGATGAAAAAGTTAAGATTAAAAGGGAAAGAAGGAGGGAAGGAAGGAAAGAGGGAGGGAGGGAGGGGCAAATCAGGGCATGATGTAGGATAATCATGTGTTTAGTCATGCAGGCTTTTCTGCATTTGCGAACACATTATTAAATACAACTGAGAAATAACGTCTTCACTACTGAATCCCTTTGGCTATATTTTAGGTATCAAATGGCATTTCTCAGGGGGTTTAAGTGCTTTTTTTTTTTAGTGTTTCGTCTTTTTAAAAATGTCTTACGTTTCTTTTTTGTGTTTTAGCTATGAAGATGGTCAGGTTGGAGATGCGAATATTAACACACAAGAAGGAGGCATTCACAAAGAGATCCTTCGAGTAATTGGTAATCAAACTGCTACTGGTTAAAGGACCATCATTTAATTAACATGATTTGAAAGCCTTCCTCGGGTTCAAAGCTGGATTTTGAACTGAAGAAGATGATAAAATAATTTATTGTTATTATAAACAAAAGTAACCCTTTGAATACTGATTTTTTTCTTAGTATTTCTAAGTATCTTATTAAATACCTAAAATGGTATAAAATTTATCAATTGTAGGGTTATGGAATCTAGTAATAAAATTACAACAGCACTTAAACTGAAGTTTGGGTTGCTCACACAATAAACAGATTGAAAAAACAGTTTTGTGCTGATATTTTTATATTAAACTCTTTAATTGGAAATTTGGTATTATATACCGACATTTTAGGTTACCAAAATAGAACTGAGAACATTTTATAATGACGTCTAAATCTATACAGTACTTTGCAATAAGTATGTTTGCACATTCTGGTGTGCTACTTAATTAGTGGTATGAACATTCAAATGTTTTGGGGAGGGATATTTCCTATTCTCCTGTTATTTTTTTCTTATACAAAAACAATTAGGTCTTAGATGTAGTGCTTTGCCCAAGAGTATGTAATGTATATATCTATAGATTGATGCATCAAAATGTGTGATCGTGCAATTATGTGTGTATATGCACATATATGTGCTTTGACAACAGAGATGGCACGGCTCCATGATTCTATGCTCATTTGGTGAAAAGAAAATAATATTCAGTAAGCAGTAAATCTGGACATAAATCAAGACATGAGTCAAATTTACCACCATTCATTCACTGAAGATATTTAGAAACAATTTTTCTATTTGTTTACATAATTCCCCTTCAGTTAAAATTCAACTCTTTTATAATGTTATCTAACAGTTATAATTTGGGGAACACAGATGCCCCAGGTGGACTAATTCTATATTCAAATGATTATATGTTTAAAAGAAGGGCCTCAGAATTTAAACAAACGGTATATATTTTTTATTTCCTACAATGGAACATTTTTAAAATTTATTTATACCACACCAGCATTTTTTATATTTTTTCATCTAATACCTCTGCTTATTTTTTTTCGTATTGAGAAAGAAGACAAACGTTGAAGTTTCTTTTATATTAAAAGAACACAAATAAGTTTATAGAGAATAATAACACCAGCTCTTAGCATTTTCCTTTCAAGAGTCATGTGCTCATCAAAATCATTTCTGTTTCTTTGGGTCCTAAAGTTACTCTTATTCATCGTAAGTTTTAGACAGTGTTTATCTTCCTACATGATGTCTTTGGAATAAGGCCATTCATGAGAGCAGTTTAATTAGCAAGTCTACCACTCTATTCAAACCCTGAATCATTAGGCTCTTATCTGATTCTAATTTATTTAGAAAGAAAAAATAAATAAAAATGTTTAGTCATTTGCAAATATAATGTTATAACTTCTGTGTTTATTTCCGTTGGCATAAAAGGGGAGCACAAAGGTCATACTCATTGTTAAGGGTTGCTATCTAAGAAGTATTTGCTAATTGTTTGTTTTCTTATATTGTAAATAATTGATATGCCACTTATTTCTGCAAAAATAGTCTTAAAGTGGATGGGATATTAATCATTGTGATAGGATCCACTTAAAACATTGATCTGTTCTGATTTGTGCCTCTGAACTCAAAAGCCAGACTGAGGGATCGTATTGCATGGAAGGGCCAAGCTGTAGTATCTTACTTAGTGTTCTGTGACCAGATACCTGAAGACTTCACATGGGACAAGAGGACGACTTGCTTTTTTTCTGTCAAGATTCCCCAAGTCTTCCAAAAACCTTTGACTGGGTTTTAAAAACAGTTTTAAGCAACAAAATTATTTTTCAAATTAATTTTGTGGCTCGTTCGATATATAGCATCATTGTGAAGATGTACTAGCAGGATTTAGAAACTGAGGTCTTGGAGCCCGACCTGTGTGGCCTCTAGGGCCTCCAAACCACGGACCTAATCCATTAAGGTTTGACTTCACAGTTGAGTGATCTCTAAGGAGTGTAGTGTGAGAATCTGAACTGGAAGGGTAACTTGGAGGACTCAGGGGAGAGTATTTCAGGGAGGAAAAACTGGCATAATGCAAACTTCTGCTGCCAGTTCAAGAATAAAAGTAGATTAACCTCTTAGAGCAAGGGAAGTGGTTGATAGTTTTAATGCCTACTAAATATTACAGACAATAGACATCTTTTATGATAATAAAATCAGAGGTCTCCTAATGGTAATTCATTGAATGTTACTGCAATGTAGAATGACAGACTGTAAATTTGTTTTGAAAAATTAAGTTCAGAACCTTGTAAGCAAATATTCTAAGTATTAGAGCCAGTCCTTTAATTGAACTTTTGATATTGTGGTAACTATAGCATCCTGATACTTATCTTTATTTTTAAAGAATCTAATTTCAGTATCTATCATTAGTAAATGAATATCATGCTTCCAAGATCCAAGTAGGTCTTTAAAATGTAGAAGTTTGAACATTATCATGCCTTGATTCAGTCACCCCATTAAGATTACCTATTGAGATATTTGATGATTCCAAACATGGATATTGTATTGTATTTATATAATATTTGAAGTCTGTTCACTGATGCTTTGTTATAGTTATATTAATTGTGTAGCCATTACTACATAGTATTAACCCACTGAGCAAAGGTAATCATTTATTTTCATTCTTGAAGTAGGGGAAGAAGAACCTTAATTTATTTCTACTTTTTCCTGCATTACTGATTTTGTAAACATTTCACAATGAGTAATTTGTCCTCTTTCACTGTCCACTGGATTACAAAAGAGAAGAAAATGATTGAACATTCAAGAAGAGAAAAGAGTAATAATATAACCTAGTGCTAGAGAATACATTATGGGAAGGCCCTTTTGGTGCCTTACATTGCATTATGTTGAAATGATTTTTATTTTTTTTGCTCAACAAATCTCAGTCAAATGTTGGGTGTGAAGGTGGTTTTCAATTTAAAATTTAAATGAGTGCCACATCCTTAAACTTAGTATCAAATATGTGATGTAAGAAACCAATCCCAAAACTGTTGTTAATGTTCTGAATATCTCTCATTGAAAAATTTAAGAGTTTAGAAAAGACATCTCTCAATTATTCTCCACTTTGCTAAAAGAAAGGAAACTTTTAATATGCAAGTCTATGAATTTTTAATATCATTGAAAGAATTTTAGCAGTACTTCATACCATAATACCATAACTTGCCAGAGGCAGTGGTGTTTGAGAAAATTTTAAGGAAAAACTCATCCTCCTTGTTAATGTCTGGATGCCTTCATCAGATAGTAATTTAATATGTCACGAAGGGCCACTCAACCTTGGACTGTCTACCACTGAAGTATGTGGATTTCATAGTAGCACTTGAAGCACATTGTAAAAATATTAGAATGGTATTCGATTGTTCTGCTGAATTCTTCATTATAACACTACCTCAAGACAAATGACATACTGTTTGTTAAGGTAACTTGGTTTCCAGTCGAAGGAACAATAAAATTTTGCAAATGGAAATCATCAGATAATTCAGTCAAGACCATGTTGCTGGACGTAGATATTGTCAGTTACCTCCTGACATGCAGAAATGGATATTTCAGTCACTGGTGCTGAATGACATAGCTAAGACCCAGTGAGTGATGTGAAGGGGTTTCAAGGCAAAGTTTGAATATAGTTAGTTCCCTTTAAGATTGGTTTTCTCCCTGGACCAATTTTATGTCCATTCACCTAAGCCACAAACAATCGCCCACTTACAGTTAAAGGATTAAAATACTCAACTGCTTTGCCAGAATGGCAGACTGAATATTCAATTCTTTTGGCATTGAATGCCTGCTAAATTTTTGTCAGATTATATATAAATTTGATGTATATTATTGTCCAGTCAATTTTTCCTGGAGATTTTGTATACACTATGATATATTAGGATAAGTTTTTGTAGGTTAAAAGAATTTCAAATAGTTTTTAGACAAAACATATCCATGAGTGTGAAAAAGCTGTGTTGAAGAGTAGATTACATTACACATTTACCAGCAAGTCAGTAAAAAAAAATAGTGCTTATTTACATAGTCAACATAATTTAATGTTCTAAAAATATTTTCTTCAATCTGCCCAATATTTAATGTATCATTTGAGATTTAAAAAAATACAGCCACTCCTTTATGTAAACATTAAAAGATGCCTATGTTTCTTTAACTATCCAGCCTTCTTTACAATAAATTTCTTGACTTTTGTGCACAAAATAGTATTGCAACCTGCTATTTAGCCTTTGGTGCCTTAGAGTTATTATAAATATTTAACAATATGTACATAATGTAAATACTGCCAAGAGATCACTAAGGCCAAATATTTTCTCTATTCACTTTTTATTGCACTTGCTTTCTATTGCTACTTAAGCCTCTTTTATCAAGCTTTGTAATAGTTCTAACACTGTAGCCAATGTAAATGTTTACTTTCAATAAATCTGAATTTGTTCAACAAGTACGGTATATGTGGGCACTATTTTGAAAACCGGTTAGGACTTAGATATTCCTGATGATGAATCTTGCTTCTGGGGACTAGATATTTGAAATTCTCAACAAACTCTAAAAACGATGTTGCCCTTTTCACTTATAAAATACTTTTAAAATAAGAGGGAATAAGAGAAAAAAAGAAACCTTTCTTGCCAGTATTCCCCTCAAATACTTGCGATAGATTTAACTGGCCATGTTGAGTACCATTTTTATCTCAAATCCTGTCAAGAAATACAGGACTGAAACAAAAGACTTATACATTTTGTAGGTATTCTCTATAAACACTTAGGAATATCCAAAGGAGCATTCCAGAGGAACCATCTTAAATTTTCTAAGCATTTCTGACTTGATTAGTAATTGGAAAATGATTTTTAAACCATTACTTTTTATAACAGACATCTCATTAACTGAATAAGACATTAGTCCTTAAACAAATTTGGTTTTCTAAACACATTAATAGTAAATATGAGGAACTCAGTTTATATCCCCACAAGAAATAACATTTTTTACTCATGTTACTTTTAGAGCCGAGAAATCATAGATAGCAAACTTCTGTTTATTACACTTGATTTCAGTTACTCTAGGAATACTTGTTCAGCATCTAGTGTGCTTATTTACAGTCACAATATTCTTATAAGGAATAGAGAGTATTAGATTTTGTGTTGGCCTTAAGGAACCTTCAATCTGTTTGGGAAAAGCAAACCCATGTTTGGAAATAATTCATGAATCGCACAAAAACAACAATGTTGAATGGAAAAGACCCCAAATGCAAGCAATGCTTAGGAAAAGAATGGATGATCTGCATTATAGCTATGGGGGAAATACCATGGAAGATCCATGGTATTAGCCAGACCCTCAATATCACATAGATCTTCCCCAACCTGAGGACAAGGCCTTTAAAATAAAAAGGAAAGGAAAATTGGCAAATGAAGGAAAGTAGGCTTACAGATAAAGGGTCTTGAGTGAACCTACACAAACTCATAAATACTTTTGAATTCATTGAACTGAAAACTGCAATCCAAATGACATTTTGAATCATTATATTAGTGTTAATGGGTAGTGTATTACTAATTTCCATTTACCAGATACTTTTTGTAATCTTTCTGCAACAAAGTTATGATGATTTACTCATATATCTGTTTCTGCTTTATTGTAGATAATACATATATTAGAAAGCACTTAATTTTTTGAATTTTTAGCTTTTGATTCCTCAACCAAATTTTTGATAATCTTTGTGACTTCATGGCTCAATCTTACTCACTCCTGGAACTACCATTCCCTTTGTACTTAATCTGCATTCCTCATCATAGGAATATAGTTGGCAAGAGTGTAGTCCTACATCCTAGGCTAACTTAAAACCCTTTTTTTTTTTTTTTTTAAAGATTTTATTTATTTATTTGACAGAGAGAGACACAGCGAGAGAAGGAACACAAGCAGGGGGAGTGGGAGAGGGAGAAGCAGGCTTCCCGCGGAGCAGGGAGCCCGATGCGGGGCTCGATCCCAGGACGCTGGGATCATGACCTGAGCCGAAGGCAGACGCTTAACGACTGAGCCACCCAGGCGCCCCTAACTTAAAACCCTTTTAACCCTACCTTTTTGGAAAACCAATGTTGAGAAACCCCAAGAATTTGTTGAGTATTTATCGGGCCTCTATTTCTGTTCCCTACCTCCAGGTCCCTCTTTTTAATTATTTCAAACAGTAGTGACTTCTAATGTGTATCTAGGAACACTGAAAATTTCAAAGCTATCAAACATATACCTTGTTTAAAAATCATGTATTCTTGAATTCCAGATAAGAGAAATTTTGATTACATAGAAATTGCTTTATCTAGCACTTTATGATGTAGAAAGCACATTCACATAGATGGTCTCATTTACCCTTCAGAATAACTCTGTAAGGTGCTAGCAGATTTCTTTATCTTATAGATAAGAAATTAAATAGCTTGTCAAAAGAGTCACTAGGCTCTAAACCTAGGGCCAGAGTTTCTTCTGAGTCTCATCTCTGTGGTCTTTCTGATAAACCATGTTTATTATTGCTGAGATCCCAGCTCTGCAAAACAGGAAACGAGTGTAAGAATTACAGCAGACTGGGGGGGGGGGGGGTGAGTCAATGAAGATTTAGGTCTGATTGCCTTGAAGAGCTCTATCAGGGAATCATTAAAACCATTCATAGGCTAGGTGTGGTTTTATTCTAGAGAGCCTGGAGTGAAAGAAGTCTGCGCTTGATGTAATTGGCAATGGAAAAGTCATTGCCAGCCCTTGGTGAGAGATGTCATGGAAGCGGAGTTTTGGAAGTATGTTGGCAGCCATATTCAGAAGGATTTCTGAGAGAGGCAGAAAGCAAGAAGCTATGACTCAGTTTTAATAATTCTCAAGGGTACGAAGGCCTGGAGAAGAACAGAAAAAGAATAGGTAGACAAGACATAGAATTTAGGAAAAGGCAGAAAATTAGTAAACAAGAGACTCAATTTATATGTTAGGATGACAATATAAATTAAGAATAATTTTCCTCTGAATTTTTTATTGGAGATCAATTAAGATTCTCGTATTCCTCTTAGTATTTGGGAAAGAGAGAAGAACAAACCGAAATGTCTCTGCACCAAGTCTATAAAAGCACGCATTCTTCCTTGTGAATAAGAGTAGGGGAGGGATATCCTGATCCACAAAGGGACATGTTTGTGAATGCACTTCACCCCCCGCCACCTATGAAACTTGTAAATACTGAGATGTGTAAGAGAGTGGTTGCAGTAGGTTAGTAAATCTCATATCTTTTTTGATATGATGTACCAATTCCTAAATCCACTGAACTGTGTGTGTGTGCATGTGTGTGTGTGTGTATACAAAGGACTATCACCTAGGGAACACTTAAGACTCAATGCCCAAGATGGTGGCACCTCACTCTATATGCTCTGCTTGGAAGACATCATCCACCGTGAATGGCTCCAACTCCCACCCATAATGATGATTCCTAAACCTGCAGCTCTTGTTTCTCTCTCTCCTGAGTTTCCAATTTAAAGGATCAAAAATGCCAAGCAAACATCTCTTCCTCAGTGTTCCAGAGATACCTCAAATAAACTCGCTGGTGTTCCCACCTCAGGCTATTCTACTCTCCTTTCACACTTCTCTCAATGAACTAATGAATGGCCACCCCATCCACCTGTTGACTCAAGCCAGGAGACAAGGCATCCCCTATTACCCTCCCTTTCACTCAATCCCCACCAGTTAATAGCCAAGCCATTTAATTTCTCTTTGTGGGTGTCTTGAGTTCATTCAAGTGTCTTGATCTCTCTTGTGACTTCTGTTAACGTCTATGTGGGTTATATCAGTAACCTCCTATAGCTCTCCTTGACTGAATCTGGTGCCTTCTACCCAGACAGATATTCAGCTAGCACGTATGAGTACGGCTTTATGATGGCTAAGATACTGAATACCTCTGTATGTTAGTAAATAGACACTGCCTCCACTTGCACATGCCTGGAGGCAGCAACTAGAGAACTCAGCACACGGAAGACCCTCCTGCCCTTTGGTCCCAGGTAATGGGCTACTGGATATTTATATCACAAGTGGCTTGACCCCCTTTCATAATGCTGATCTTTCTGAAATGCAAACCTGATTTTATAAGCCCCTTACTTAAAATCTTTCAATGCCTCCTAACATATACCTCAAAATAAAACTTCTGGCCCCTTCTTCCCTCTTTTCCCTCTCCAGCCTCATTTTTCACCGCCTCCACTGTGATCCTGATACTCAGTCAGCACTGGAGTCATACTGAGTTTATCCACAGTCCAGAGAACAGCCCATTGCTACTCACCTCTCCCAGGCTTTTTCTCTCTGCCTAAGACAGCCCCACTTCCCAGCTCCCAAGTTTTACTCCCCTTAGCCTTCAATCTGTTTTCACTTCTACCACCTTCCCTCTTCCTCCCAGACTGGACCAAGGTGAGTCTTCTAATTCTTCTCTGTGTATCTGACCAAAGCTCATCCATCTCACTTAGCTCACAATGAAAAGGTCTATTGATTGCCTGCTTCTTTCCCCCAGTCACCCCTCTTCCTTGCTACCAGGCACAGATTACTTTCAGTCCCTAGTAAATGTTTTGGCACTTAGTACATACATAAAAAGTAACTTATAAATGTCTGTCTGATGAAGATTGTCTTCAAATAAAGAAGCATTAAAGCCCCAAATCTTTAGAATATGCTTCTGATTGGCACATAATATATTCACAAACCTAAATAACAACTCAGCAGGAGGAATATAGCAAGCCACAGCTTCATCATCATCATCATCACCATCATCACCATCATCATCACCATCACCATCATCACCATCATCATCACCATCATCACCATCATCATCATCATCACCATCATCATCATCATCATCGGCTCCAGCTCCAATTCCATCAGCTGAAGGAAATACAGAAATCCCTGGATGTTGCTAACAGCTACTCTCTCTTGTCACCCTTAAAGTATATATTTTCATCGTCCTCTTAGTCATCTTAACTTTGGATCAAGCAATAAATACCTGGTTTGGAAGGTCATTTTGAGGGCCCGGAATGAAACATCAAACTGGATACTCACAGATTTATAATTTAATGTCAGTAATTTGCATAATCAAAGGATCATTGCTTTGCTAAATAATTACCTTAAATAAGAGCTTCTTTAGCATATTTAAGTTCATTTACAGATCTTTAACTACTTGACATACATGGAAGAGAGATACTTTAAGCTAAAGTACTAATCCTCATTACCAATAAAAATAAATCAATGATGGAATTAAGTACATCTATAATTATAAGTCAATAGTGAAATAAGCTTCCTTCCAAAGGAATTGCTTTCTTCTAACATGGTATAAATTGTAACAAACCTGAATTTTATTATACATACTTACTACTCTGTGACATCTAACTAAATTTTTGCAGCTGTGTAATTGGGAGCTTTTCTATTTATGTGTTTCTGGGTTAACTTCTGGGATACGTATTTCTTAATAGTTGTAGGCTTACAGCATAATCAGTATTCTAGTGCTGAGATGCAGGAGCCATGGAGCAGTGTAGCTTTCTGCAGTTTATTATTTGGAATCTTTTTCCTTGAGTTTCTGCCTATTGCAAATCTATCCATAATTCAAGGCCAAACTCATGTACCTTCAACTGGATCACCCAGCCATAAATGATGACTCCCTGCTCCAAATTCCTGCAATACTTTGTAGTTCTCCTGGAGTATGGACATAGTTAACACAATTTCTGGGGCTCTTTGGGTAAAAAATTGCATTCCTGAACATTATACTCTACCTACTACCACCAGTAGTCTCTCTGATAATGTTATGATTAATTTCATAACTTTAATCTGTTAAACATTTAGTGTTTCATTTTTTAAAACCTTTTAATTAAATAGAATGTTAAATTTATATTAGCATTACCAAAGAAAGTGACAAAGAATGATTCCCCTCATTTTGTACTGAAGGGGACCACAGTCTCTCTCCATCACTTTCATACCTTGTCCACTTCTGCTACTCAATCAGGATGATTTGGGAGAAATAACAGGGCAATGTTACCAGTTAGCTACATCATATAACAAAGAATAATAGATCCGCACTTTCTTTCCATCCTCTTTATGGGAGTTTCCTTAACTCGTAGAGGGTAAAAGGGACTGGTCATACACTGGACATGAGGCAAGATATTCAGCTACATAGACATTCAAAAGGCATCTGACAAACACATTGATTTGCTTTTTAATGTACAGAAGTTTTTTTAAAAATGTAAGCAAATAGTAAATTTCGTAAACATTGATTTTGTTTTATAATATTGTCTAAATGACATCGGTTTTCAGGGACCAGGAATGCTATTTCAACTTGCATAATTCTAAGAATGAGGGTTTAGAAGAGTGCACTAGCCATATTTTTCCATCGAAATATCAGTGCTGATGGCTTATTGACTACCTTATTTCTGTTCAAGGCACCTCCATTCGTGAAGTTACCACATTGAAAATCATTTCTCTTGCCCACTAAATCCGCTCAGTCTCAAGAGCTGTCAAGTCTCCATCCAAAATATCTCTGCTCCCCTGGAATGCTGCAATATTTGTCAGCTCTAATATTTTCATTTATCTGTTTAAATCATTTATTTTTTTAGCCCATTGTATGTACCAGTTTCTCTCACACATGTTCTCTAGATGCTCGTTTTCGCCATCCAAGAAGTGGTTCCTGCCTTACAAGAGTCCACAATCACTCAGTGAGGACAGATCGAGGCAGTTGCCATCCGGGATGCTGCAGGACGTGATGGGGGGGGGGGGGGGCGGGCGGGACATGGAAGGAAACCTCTCACCCAGCCTTGAAGATCTCCTCATCAAGGTCCTGTCCTGCTCAGAAGATTTTGTGGTTTCTCATTACTTCATGGACCACAGATTCTAACACAGCATTGAAGCCCTATATGAAGAAACGAAACAGTTTTCCATCTTCATATATATATCACTTCCCATGACTCTTATTTCCAGTCAAGCCAGGATCCCCATTAATCCCTGAATCCCCCAAACCTTGGACTTTGTTAATTCTCTGTCTTTCCTCATCCCATTTCCCTGCGAGTCAAATCATTCTACCCATTATCACTGTCAGATCAGTCAGCTTTCATTTTTCTTTAAAAATCTCAAAGGGAATCGTAGCTCCTCTCTGAAGCCTGTCACCAGGTGCAGTCTTACAGCCATTAACATGAACACTTCTTCCACTAGACTGGAAGATCCTCCAGATTAAAAAAAAAAAACAACTTTATTTTTTGGTGTCCATCCAAGACCCGAATAAGTTAGCAGCAAATATTTTTGAATGAAGGAAGACATATAATTTGAAAAATCTGTGGGCAGAGCAGTATTATTGTATGCTACGGGCACTTCCTTAAGTGGTTTCTGCCCTTTCACCTCAATGGTCCCAAACTATAAGCTGAAGGTAAGTTAATATGTCTAAGTTTTGTTTTGCAAATTCACTACAACAAAACGCTACTTGTGCCAATAGCCAACTGGAAATCCCCTCTGGGAAAAAAGAAAATAGTTGAACCTCAACTTGGGATCCTGGTTCTCTTGTTTCTTATTCTGTCTTGAAAATACTGTTTTGATAGCTTCCTCACAACCTGTTTGTCACATCAAAGCCTGGCCAGGCCTGGTCAGGATTCATGGGGTTGTTGGCTAGAGAAATGAAACAAAAGGAGAAGGTAAACCTGTAAGACTCTCCTTCCCCTCAAAACTATAGCCTCCAGTCGACACTGGTCCCGCCCCTCAGCCTCAGGAGGGATAAACTTCCTGTTTCAGCTTCATTTATGAAACTCTCAGGAGATGCACAAAGAGAGAAAATTTCCTTTGCCATATTAGATGGAGCTACTTTATTCCTTTGAGTATCCTTGTGACTACTTTTGGCCTGTGGACCAAAAAGAAAGAGGGTTGGGAAGGGATCCCCAATAAGCTCGGGTCCGCTTTCCCGATTGGAAAAGCCCTCAGAAAACCTGGAAAGATTAGCCATGCATGTTTTCCTTTATTGATGTGGGCTGAGGAGGTAGGCCGTAGGAGAGAAGTTAGGAAGGAAGCTGCCTTTCCTTCCTTCCACAGCCAACAGAGCAAAGGACCCAGGTCAGAAGCAACAGGGAAAGTGGGACGATAATCTTGGAGACCCTCTGACACCAAGAAGAGTATCAAGAGAAATTTATTTCTCAGCCCCCTAGCTAGAGGCCTCATGTTAACCCTGGCTCTGTCCCACACTGATTTCCCATGCTACTTTTTATAAACCATATTCAACTTGTGGTTTAAAAGCTTAGTAGCCTGATTTTTCTTTATAGGATGGCCACCATTATTTCTTTCAAGTCTTCAAGCTCTTCAGGTGTCTCTCTCTCTCTATATATATATGTTTATTTGTCATCTGTTTTCCATTTTATTCCATCCGTGAGTGCTTTCCTCAGCATGACAGCAGCCACTCTTCTACCCACACCTCCACAACCACACTCCAAGCCATGTGTGTTGACATGTTTTCAGAAACATCAGTCTGGAAGGTGAGAAGGTGAAAGGTCGGCCCATACTGGGTTGTGACATTGTTGACAAGCTGTCATCATCTTAGGACATGCAGACAAAAGGTGAGCCACATGAGCAGAACTTAGGAATCTAGGTAACCATGATTTTCCACGTAACCACCAACAGACCTCACAACAGGGGAGAGATCAAAGTGAAAAGGTTTAAAGGCAGCAACAGGGACTGACATTTAATAAAGATGGCAAAGGCGAGAAGTTAAATATTAAGTCCAGGCTAGAGGATACCAACGTCTCTTCACAACAGAACTATCTAGTGTGTTCAATTGGTCAAAGAAAGCCTGTAATTCATTCATTCGCCCTTTGTTTTCCCAGAAAGGGCAGAATGGACTCCTGAGTACTCTGGATACTGTAATTAATTAGACTTTTTTTTTTTCTGGGATTTCTAGGCTCTGCATAATTTGACTCTTCCCATCAATCCAACCTTTTCTCCCACCATCTCTCCTATCCCAACACTCTGAATTCCGCCGTTCTTTTTCTTACGTCCTTTGAACCCACCATGAGTCTGTCTGCTCCAGACCCCAAGTTTCTCCCTTTGCCTAGAAAGTCTTTTCTTCTGTCTTCCAGATACCAATCCCCAATTTATACCTGCAAGCCCAAGCTAAGCTCTGTCTCCTTCATGACCTTCTTCCACACTGTAATCTGTATTGCTTAGAGGAAAGCCATGAGGTTTGTTTTTTTGTTGTTTGTTTCTGTCTCCCTAATACTTTGTGAAGACCCAGGAGGAAAAAAATAACATTTTTTAAAAGATTTATTTATTTATTTTAGAGAGAGGGAAAGAGAGCAAGCACGAGCAGGGGGAGGGTCAGAAGGAGAGAATCTCAAGCAGACTCCCCGCTGAAAGCTGAGTCTCACTTGGGGGGGTCTATCCCCTGACCCTGAGATCATGACCTGAGCCAAAATCGAGAGTTGGACGCTCAACTGACTGAACCACTCAGGTGCCCCAAGAAAATATCACTTATACTTTAGATTTCTGCAAAGTTCTGCATATAGCAAGTACTCAATAAACAATTATTGAATAGACCAATTGACTTTACCAAGATAATTGAGTGTTGAGAGCAGAGAATGAGAAGGTTGAGAAAGACTGTATATGTAACCAAGAAAAATCCTATATAATATTAGTCATTCCTACTTCTTTGTCCACACAGCACCCATAGGTACTTCTGTCTGAATTTATCTCACTAATATAGCTATTCATTCAACACTGATGTCTCTTTATGTCTTCTGAGGCTGAGGCCCAGGACTCATTCATCTGTCCCATTCACCTTAGTCCAGTAACTGCTAAAGAGTAGGAACTCAGGATACTTTAAATGAGCCAGTTGCCTAGTGCAGAAATGAATTAATGAGTGAAAGCAGTAAGATCACATTTGGGCCTCTGAACAATACCACTCAGGCCTATCAAGGAAGTATGTCCTGTGTTGAAAATACTCCGTGGGCCCTGTAGAAACACATCTTTGGGCCAAGGATCTGGGTGCCTGGGGGAAGGAGGAGGCAGGACTTCTAAGCAAGGGAAGTGCGTGAGAGTCCACATGAGAGTGGAAACAGAGTGAGTGTTAAGTGGAAGAGAATAATTTTTCATTATTTTACTCCCTTTTGGTGCTTGGAGCTGTGTCTTATCTCTCCGTTTACTCCGACTTTGCCTTTCTCATCTCCGCCTTCTTATCTTCTCCCATCTCCCTCTTAAACTCTAATGATCCTGAAATGCAAATGGAGGGTAGACAGAGAGCAAGAGAGCCAAGAGACACTGTAGAGGCTGGGGTGCTGTAAACAGTATGGATTTTCCCCAACAGAATGACTCAGGACTGAAGTTAGGGCATTTTCTAATAGGACAGACATAATAAGCAACTTGATGCATTTCAGTATTGAGTTCTATTTGAGTAGAACTCAAAAAAAAAAAAAAAAAGTAAGTAGTTAACTGTACTCCAGGTTCTCTGCCGGGCACTGGGTGAATACTAAGGTGGACACCTTAATCCTCACCCTCCAGGAGTGTATGGTCTGTGCAATCCTTATTAATGAGAACGATAATGATGATGACTATTAACACTATGTACAATGCATTGTTCTCACTTAATTCTTAACAATAATCTTTGAAGTTGATGCCATTATTATCCCCATTTTACATATTAGAACACTGAGGCAGAAGGGCACAAGGATTCGGCCAGGTTCCCCTATTCATTGAGTGGTGGAACCGAGGCCATCCAACCTGACTTCACACTCTCAACTGCTCTGTGGTTTTGGTTCCCTCCATCTGATCAGCACAATGCCCAGCACAGAATCAACACGCCAGAATGTTTGTTGAACTGAATCACTTTTATGCAGTGTTTATGAAAAGTCTTTATCCATGCCTTTTGAGCTAATTTTGGCATTTATAATGGCCCAGAAAAAGACCTTGGCCAGTGAGAGGACCTTATAGGAATGAGAAGAACAGCTGCTCATATAAATGCTACTCACAACACTTAGAGAGTTTTGCCAACAAGTTCAGCAGAATCCTGGAAATGTCTGCTCCAGAAGGGCTTGAGATCAATCCCAGTGCCCTCTCATCTGCCCAGGCTGCAGAAGGCAAATCTAAGGCTCCGCTCACAGAATGTTGAACACAGCATCTGCAAAAGGGGCTGTAGGGACAGGTTCTTTTCTGCGAAATACAGCAGTATGAAACCCAGAAATTGTCACACCAACTCCCATTGTCTGGAGTACTGTGACCTTGATAAACTTCTGGACTATGAAACCTTGGAATAGTATCAGATTTATGAGGTCCAAATAAAACACCACAGAAAACACAACACATATATAGGACTCATAAGCTACCCAGGTGGAAGTGGAAGCTAGGCTCTTTATTTGCTATCAAGAGATAAACCTGTCATCCAGAGTATTTCCTCCTGGAGCAGTCAGAGATGTGGAGGGAACCATGAGATCATAAAGATTATTTATCTCTACGAATTTTTTATTCTTCAATTAAGGTATCCAATCTGGATATCGGCCACACACTATGTGCAATCCCTAAGCCAGGAGTTACAGATACGGAGGTGAGATAGGAAGTGAAGGAACACACACCTGACATCGAAGATGTCATAATGCTCATATACTCATGAGGGCAGGAAAACATTTAAAAAAAAAAAATTGTTCACTGCTGTGCTGATCCTGGGCATTTTTGCCTTCAGATTCATTGTGCGCTCTTCCACTGCTCTGCTCTGTGTCACAGTGGGAGCCAAACCTACTATATTTCTCCTGCCCCTGCTTTAGCTGGCTTCCAGATGGACTTGACAATGGGGAGCACTAGCAGGAAACTGGAGAACAGAAAAGAGAAGAGGGCAATTTCTCCCTCCATTTGCTCCGCGCTGGCCTCTAGCAGAAACTGCTGTCCACCCCCCATCCTCCAGCTAACTCCTGCAGCGCAGGCTGTGTGGTGCCAGTTTCCAAAAGGCGATCTCCACCCCTGGGCTCTTGTAGGTCTCTTCCTCTTTTCGCCTCTCCAGTCCCATGATGGTGCCTCCCTGGTATTGTCAACTTCCAGACTGCTTCCCCTTGCCCTGTTTGGTTCTTATCTTCTCTAACCAATACCCTGAATTGAATCTCCTCTGTCATGAACACTCCAAAGTGTTTTCTATTTTAGACCCTGACTTCTACAACTGCGGTATTCCCTGGGCTCAGAACAGAGCCTCACACATATTTATTGCTTGGTATCTATTAAATGAACAAGCAAGTTTGTGGGAGGAGACTAAGAGGAGTACCATGATTACAATATATACCTTAAGCACGATAAAATGGACATGCACAGGAACACAAAAAGACATGCTTGGTGTGTTTTGAGAGTTTAGGGAAATTGAGTTTTGAAGGAGGAATTTTCAGGTGATCAGTAGGTAATATGCTTTCTAAGAGTCAGAAGCCACGTGAATAGAGAGAAAGACACAGGAAGGAGAAAGGGTATAAGGTCTCAGGGACCTACTAAGTATTTCTTCACGGGTGAGAAATAAGATTTCTGTTTGCGAATTATGGAAGTCAAAAGATGACCGGATTTAGACTACAAAAGGCCTCATGTCCAAACTAAAGAGTTTGGATTTATCCTGCAAAATCATCGAACAATTGCAAGTGAGGAAACTATAAGATCACCCCCCCGAATTTTGCTATCTCAAAACAAATTTTTCAAAATTTGTTTCAAATTTCAAAAACAAAGCAAGCGTTTAAAATTACTTAATTTTTACCTTTTTTGTTTGTTGTTTGTTTTTGTCACATAAAGCAACAGTTTGCTGAAATATTTTGTCTAGTTAAAAATGTTTTTCAGCGGCAGTGGATGCTTCCGTGTGAAGGTGCCTGTGTGAATGCTGATGAGTTAAGAACCTCAGGGTCTGTACTGCTCCCTTATTATAAACATCAACCACCTTTTGTTTTGTTTTTAACCACTGATGCATCGCCTTCGAGTCAGACGTGTGTTCCTTCACTGCCTGCCAGATAGCCACCATGTGTCAGTGGCCTAAAACTCCACAAAAAATGTCATATATATCTAGAATTATACTAAAATGAGAAAAGAAGACTCCCAGAGGCCAATCATGACAACTTGGATCTCGAAAGCACACAGATTCTGTGTGCCACTTGCTTGAAAAAGATTTTTACAATTATTTTGTTGCCTCCTGCCTCCTCGAACTTTAGATATAATTGGTTTAACTGCCCAGCTCGATACTTTATGGAAATCCAAAACCTGACTCAAGATCTGTGTAGCTTGCTCGTGTGAACAGGTCATCCTCACCTCCTGGGTGCTGATGTGTGCTGCTTCTGTGTCGTACGTGTTGCTGGGCAGAGTTGGAGCTCGGCGGCTCCGTCCCTTTGCACACGTACCGGGGGCCGGGACCGCATCACCTCGCGGATGATTTCTCGCTGAGCATTGACAAGTTCAGTTCTCCCAGCGCTCTGCCCCTGGGGTTTCTCACCGGCCCTTCCCCAGTCACTGTGTCACTACACTTCAGCTTCCTCGCCAGGATACTAACCAAGGAATTCACATGATAAACGGTCCAACTTCATAAAGGATTACCCTTTTATTGTAGCTTATCCACCAACTCTCATCTTAACACTAATGAGGAAGAACCATCTTGAAGAAGTTAAGCCAGCGTAAGGGATCAGTATAAGTGATCTTGTCATTGAGGCCACTTCTGTGCTTTAAACATCATGAGGTCCTGCTCCCTTGAGATTCTGACAAAAATGTTGGACCGCCATCTCACTATCGCCAGATGGGGTGGAAGTCTGGGTTCACTACTCAGCCTCTGTAGGCACCTGAGCAAGTGGACCCTTTTTAGTGTCGGGTGCAAGTGAGAGTTGGCTCCCCACTAGCCCCCACTGATGTGTCCCTGGTCAGCAGCAGTAGGAGTGCTCCCTCATGACATCCACTAAAACCACAGAAGGAGGTCGTCCTCATTACCACTGGACAATGATGAAACCACTCGGCCTTTAGGGGTGTGGGCTGGGGTGAACCCAGTTGTGTTTCTTTGCTTGTTGGTTGGTTTATATTTTGTGTGCGTGTTTTGTTTTCTGTGGTGCTTGGATATAATACAGTGATTATTATAGTCTAAAACTTCTCTTTGCTAGGCTGCCCCTTTCCTCGTCCTTTGGTTAGAGAGAGCGGGCTTTTGTGGGGGGCTTTGTTTGTGTCTTTTGATATACCTCCGTTGCTGGCTTCTTCAGATCCAAGTCTAGAATATATGAGGAAAAACCCCTAGAGAACTCACTGCTCTCTTGTCCCTTGAATCCCCAGGTTTTAGCCAGTCTTGCCACCTTCTCTCCATGTTCCATAGACTTCCTATGTTTGTTTTACATAGAATGCCAACGTTTGTAATTGTACTTAGTGGAGGAATAGGGAAAATATGTCGACTCCATCTCCTGGGAAGTAGACCACTTCCCCAGTTTTTGTGAGAGTTTTGTTTTTACTCTTTCATGAATTTTCTGTTTATGATTTTTACATATTCCACTATGGAATTATCATTGCTATTTTTATTTCATTACCTAATTTCAGTTTAAAATTAACAATGTCGGGGTGCCTGGGTGTCTCAGTTGGTTAAGTGTCTGTCTTTGGCTCAGGTCATAATCTCAGAGTCCTGGGATGGAGCCTGGCATGGTATCCGGCTCCCTGCTCAATAGGGAGTCTTCTTGTCCCTCTCCCTCTACTCCTCCCCTCCAACCCCCCCCAGCTCATGCTCGCTCTCAAATAAATAAATAAAACCTTTAAAAATAAATACAACGAACAATGCCATACTGGTTGCAAATATTTTACCAGCTTTTTGATTGACTTAATTTTGTTCATAATGTTGACATAGAGAAATCTTAATATTTAGGTAATCAAATCAATATGGTAATTTTCCATATGAAGTTTTCCTTACATAAAGCTTACAAAGTCTTTCTCTATTCACGTATCATAAACATTTGTAGATATTTGTAGATAAATATTTATAGATATTTTCTTTTAAATTTTTAAAACTTTATCATTTTCTTTTATTTTTCACTCTTTCATCCACCTAAAATTAATACTGTCCTATAGTGTGAGCAGAGAAATTCTTTCAACTATGGTTTTAGGGGAGGAATTCTTGACTATTTTGGAGACTAGAAAATGTTCCCAAATAGCCTCAATTCTAGTACAAGATTTTCCTGCAGTAACTACAGACGGCATCGCTCATTCACTACATGGATCATCAGCACTGGTCCTTCTTGACGAGGTGTTTGCCTTCTCCTCAGTTCACGGTGAGGATGATGGGAAGGGAACCTTGCCAGAGCTGTCACCCCCAGGAAAGTGGCCATGCTGAAATGTGGATGATGACAGATGCCTTGAGCTGGCCTTGAGCTGGCTGAGCCCTCTTGCCGAGTCTCCTAACATTCCACATACCATTCCACACTCAGCAACAAAAATGACCTCTACCGTGATATTAACAGAGTGATTTACTTCAAGCATCTTGGCTCAAAATTAAGGACGTTTTGAAAGATAAGCAGTGTACACTATGCCGCCTTCATTTTCCCTCCCAAATGTTAGTCTTTGTTAAGAACTCTAGGGCTAACCCAAGATCATTTCTTGTCACTCTTTTGGAGGCTGGGGGTCTTTGTAATAATGTCCCAGAGTACCAGTGGGCCAGGGTGGTGTTGCCATCTTGAGACGTGAGGAAGGGATTCCATGGTAGTGGAGACGCCACTGGAAGGAAATCCCTCAGTGCTCACGGTCTTTGTCTTTTTTTTTTTTTTTTTTTTTTGGCCTATGCTTCTAAGTCTTCACCAGAACCATGGACTGAATAAAACAATAATTTTTCTCCTGCTTAATGCATCAAACTAAGGAGAAAGAACTCAATTCTATATTAACAAGGGTAGCTAAGAAAGAGAGTCAAAAAAAGGAATCTCTTTGCTGAAGTGAGAAAAAAATCAGTGCTACTATTAAATATGACAATTATAAAGGCTTCAGGGCGCCTGGGTGGCTCAGTTGGTTAAGCGACTGCCTTCGGCTCAGGTCATGATCCTGGAGTCCCAGGATCGAGTCCCACATCGGGGTCCCTGCTCAGCAGGGAGTCTGCTTCTCCCTCTGACCCTCCTCTCTCTCATGCTCTCTGTCTCTCATTCTCATTCTCTCAAATAAATAAAATCTTAAAAAAAAAATTATAAAGGCTTCATAGAAGCATGGAAGATATTTCTGGGTTACTTTAAGAGAAAAAAAGCAAGATGAGAAATACATAGTGTGCTTGCCATATTAGGGAATAAATACAAATTACAGTGGTAGTAGCTTTCAGGTGATTTTTCTCTCTTTTTTCTTCACCATTTGTAATGTTGCATATTTATGAGATAGCATTAAATTACATCATAATTTTTATTAATGAAAGAAAGGTAATTATATATAGAATATATAAAAGCAGGAGTTACCTTGGTGTGCTTTGTTGTTGCTTCCCCGGAGTTATGGACAGAGTGACTTTGGATGAAGGTTTACATAAGCTCCTTCTACAGCAATAAAATGTTGGTTTATTGAACATTGCCTCATCACTGTCTGTATTTTTATTGCTATACAACCCAACGGTGAATTAAAAATAACTCAAATGTTATAGTACTTTATAAATTTCTGTATTTTATAAACAATGCCCAGATAGAAGAGAGTACAAAATAAAGAGTGTCTGCTACTTCCCAAAGTAGCCCCTTTGCTGTTCTCTTTGAGCTGTGAGACGGATGTTTAAAACCAACAAAACCAGAAAGTAGCAGCAGAACAGGTTTGTTTCCTTGGGGTGTGCTTTCAAAGAGGCCCTTTGCCAGGAAGCCTAGGCCACAGTATTTCTTTTAGAGCCAACGAGAGCCTTCAGCCATGCCAAGAATTACTTGGAAAAAAAGCCCGCCAGCAGCATTCCATTCTCCAGAGGGCAGAGTT
Source organism: Halichoerus grypus (assembly GCF_964656455.1). Taxonomy (NCBI): domain Eukaryota; kingdom Metazoa; phylum Chordata; class Mammalia; order Carnivora; family Phocidae; genus Halichoerus; species Halichoerus grypus. The sequence goes on from NC_135713.1 coordinate 36,344,351, forward strand.
TGGTGCAGACTTGAGGCAAGGTGTGTGTGTGTGTGTGTGTGTGTGTGTGTGTGTGTGTGTGACTCAAGGGCAAGTGAGTTTCATGCTTCACAATAGAAACAGCCAAGTCCAAGAATTATTGCAAGCTGGGAACAGAAACATATCAATAGTTACAAGACAAAAAAATTGATACTTTGTAAGTAATACATGAAAAATAGAGAATACACACACACACACAACTCAAGGGAGGGGTGCTGTTAAACATATTTGGTAAAAAGAAGAAAAAAGCTCTCTGGAGCCAGAAGAGGGACAAATAATGTATAAAAAGAAAACAGAGGGGAAGAGAGGAAAAAAAATGAAACAAGATGAAACCAGAGAGGGAGACAAACCATAAGAGACTCTTAATATCAGGAAACAAACTGAGGGTTGTTGGAGGGGAGGGGGTGAGGGGATGAGGTGGCTGGGTGATGGACATTGGAGAGGGTATGTGTTGTGGAAAAAAAATAAAATTACACATTAGTTTAAAAAAAAGAAAAGAAAACAGAATGGGAAGTAGAGAGAAATTAGGTCCAAAGTAGGTCCTTGTCATGACCCAATGTTTTTGGATAGAGAACATTAATCAATTCTCTCTGACAAACAACTAACATTCTCAAACTAGGAACCCCATGGAAAGTATGTGCTGGAGAGAATCTTAGATAAGAGAGCTATATATTTGGGGGCACCTGGGTGGCTCAGACCGTTAAGTGTCTGCCTTCAGCTCAGGTCATGATCCTGGGGTCCTGGGATCGAGTCCCGCATCGGACTCCCAGCTCAGTGAGGAGTCTGCTTCTCCCTCTGCCTCTGCTGCTTTCTCTCTCTGTCAAATAAATAAATAAAATCTTTAAAAAAAAGAGAGAGAGCTTTGTGTTTGTTTTATATTTATCAAGCAAATGTCTTTATTTGTTCTAAGTCTTGGTTAAGGATTTGAATAAAGTTCTATAAGAACTTGTGAACATTAGTGTGCAAACAAACCTGTCACTAAACTGACACCCGGAGAATACCAGATGACTCGCAGAGAAGAAAGGCAAGTCAGATCTCAGAAAGAAAGTCTTCACATCCTGTGCCTTATGTCAATGCTCCCGGGTTATTATCATCACAGGTCACAGCTGACATACGGAAGCTCCTAGACTTGCCCGGTCCGCATAGTTAGAACAGCTCAGCTCAGAATTAGAGTACAAGTTCTCTGCTTGCTGCCCTCCAGGTTTAATGTCTTTATACTCACATTTTCTCAGTTGCCTAAATACCTCCCAGAAAGACCACTCAGGTGCCATTGCTCCAGGCACTACCCGGGAGGGGGACAGTCCTCTGGTGGTGATCAGTGGGCACCATTGACAGAACACAGCAAATTCTCACCTCTGTGTTGTGTCAGCTTCCACTGAGGTCATTGTAACTCTGGAGCTGGTCCTTTCATCTATGTTCCCTGATGGGTCATTTACGTGGCAAGCCAGAGCCTCCTGTTAAAAATATGCACCCCAATTTTTTCAGTAAAACTACGCTATGTATTTTTAGTTTAGAAAAATGAAAAGGGTAATGTAAATTTTCCAGACTAGTATTTCTCTAGGACACATTTACCTAACCGATTTTTTTTTTTTTCCTGCTTGCCTCACTGTTTTTCCATTTACACTAATCCCTAAATGCCAACAGTATTCTGGTGTATGTCACTGTTCTCCTGACACGTTCCTCTGGTGGGGACATTGGGTTTGCATGCACTTGCATGATTCCACTGTTGGTGTCGCCATCAGATTCTGCAGATGTGAATTGTAGTATCTGTTACAGTAACAGTCAAATTATAAAAATAAATATTGGAGGTTTGAAGCTTCAAAAGTAATCATGGAGATACTTCTTTTATAACCTTTCAACTTTAAAAGCATTCACGTTTTTGTTGGCTGAAGTGGGTTTTACAAGAGAGAAGGTAGAAGCAAGAGAAACAATTGTATTTAAAGGTATTATTTATATGCATTTTCTCCCACTCCTTCTTTCTTTTCTTTCTTCCTTTATTTTTATTTTCCTTAAGATATTATTTGTAGTATATTGAGAATGTATTATTTGCAGTGCACTGAAAAGGAAAAGTTGAAAAGTATGTATGCTTTCATAAAATTGATTTTTTTCTTACCTAGGGTTGCATGAGTTGAATTTCTAATACAGTGTCCTTCTTTATATTTGTCATTTCCAGCCATTAGCTCAGAAAAAATATGCTAATTTCTGATTTAAAAGTGCATTATGGGGGCACCTGGATGGCTCAGTCAGTTGAGCATCCGACTCTTGGTTTCGGCTCAAGTCATGATCTCAGGGTCGTGAGATTGAGCCCCATGTCAGGCTCTGTGCTCAGTGTGGAGTCTGCATGTCTCTCTCCCTCTGCTCCTCCCCTGCTTGTGCTCTCTCTCCCTCTCTCTCAAATAAATAAATAAATAAATAAATAAATACAATCTTTAAAAAAATGCATTATGGCTGTTCTCTTGAGCTGAGTGGGACTTTGGAAAGCACTCTTTCCACAAAACAAAAAAACATCCTGAGGCTAAACCCACCGTGTGTGTGTGTGTGTGTGTGTGTGTGTGTGTGTGTGTGTGTGTGTGTAGGGATGGGTTCAGTATTCCTGGGCTGAGTTGTTCACAGTCTGTGCCCCTGCACAGACCTCTCTAGATTATTGTATGGGCACATGTCTTTACATAGCTTTGAGAGTCTGGATATGGGGAGCACACAAAGGGAACATTAAGAGAACGGTGACAAGTGGATCGGCTCAGCGTGCGCCCCATTTTTGAAAGGAAAGAGAATGGCACAATGAATAGCGTTCAGTCTATAATGTTTTCATGGACAGACTCCTAGGTCACTTTAAATTGAATTTGAATTTTATTGAATTTTTGAATTTGAATTTTATTGAATTTTATGTGCTTGGCATAGAACACATGAAAATGATTACACATTATAACATATTACAAAAACCTTTAAAAAGTTTATTTTCTCCCTGTGTAAAATACATTTCTTATAATACTGTATCTGATCACAGCAATTCCATGTTGCAATTATAGAAATTTAGCCCATTCTAGTGAGTAAAGGGGCAGGTGAGGCTAGGAAGAGAGAGATAGGTAGGGGGCTCATGACTGGGCTCACACAGGAGTCTACCTAACTAGGATCCCAGAAATCCCAGATATAAAGAAATGTTATAGATGAGATATTAACCAGAGAGAAGGGAGCATAACAAATCCACCATGTTTGTTACAAATATAGACAGGATATTCACACGATATTTACAGATCCACCATGTTTGTCTTACATGTTGTTGACAAGATATTTACCAACTTCCCTGGTCAGTTTTCTATAAAAGACCAACCATAAAAGCCTTCAGTGGCAACCCATTTGGGACCCCTCTCAATTTAGAAAGCTCCTTTTCTTTCCTTTCTGTTCTTACCTTAGCTTCATAAACTTTCACTTCACCCTTTTGTCCTCGGGATTTATTCTTCGACTCCATGAGACAAGAACCCTGCAGCCCTGTAACACTAGGAAACCAAGAAGTTCAAAGAATATGAAGTCTTTCAGTAAGATCTACTGCTAATTTTACTTTCTTGTGATAACTACCTTCTCTTGTACTTTGCAAGTAGGGTGGTGATGGTAAACTATCTCTTTGCCCTAGTTTGCATTTATTTAATTGAAATGACATTTATCTGCTGTATCTACTTACACTCTTTACACAGTCTGAATAAATGGACCAAACATATCCTCCCCCACCACCCCCGCCTTCTTAGTACAGATCAACTGGGCCACCTGCAGTTTCAAACACCATTTCAGTTTTTGTTGTAGGCTTTGATTCATGCTTCACGTCAGTTTCCAGGTAGAGATCTCACTGCGTGAAAGATCAACAGAGAAGACCCTTAAGGTCCCAGAGATCATTCTGTGGGCTCTGTTAGGTCAAAACTATTCTCGTAATAATATTAAGATATCATTTCTCTTTAGGACTCTCGTACCCTTATAAGCCTGCCTTGGCATTACTCAGTGACTGTGCCACATGTGAGGTCATAACAACCCGAAGGGAGGAGCAGGTACGGCAATCCAACTATCTTCCATACAGCCAAACATTAAAGAGATTTGAAAATATATAAAGCGATGCCATTCTCACTATTTTTTACTTGGAAAATATATTTTTCTTGAGAATAAATTTTTTTAAATTTTATTATGTTATGTTAATTATCATACATTACATCATTAGTTTTTGACGTAGTAAAAACATAAAAAAATAAATAAAAATAAGGCAAGCAAAAAAAAATGTTATGTTTTATGTAATGCTTAACATGATTTTAAATAAATGACTGAATCAATATTTTAAAATTTCTCAGTTCTATTCGTTATTACGAGACATAAAGCCCACATGAAAATTAAAGGCTTTTGGAGTCCTCAGTAACTTCGAATGTGTTGAAATGAAACCAAGAGTTTGAGAACTGCTGCTCTGAGTTTCTTCTACACCCCTTTAACCCTCCCTGTAAATAACCTTTGGTTATAAGGGAATCTTATTTATGAGGTACACATCACATTTTTCTTTCCTATTTCATCCACAAACCCTGTCTCTCTCCCTGTACCCAGCCCAGGCTCCCCAGGTGTGTGGAACATACCCACAGAAGTAACCAACTCAATTGTGCCCTGAGGAAATAAGAAATAAAGAAAAAGGGGTGGTTTAATAAAAAGAGCACAGGATGTAGTCAATAGGTGTGGGCTCTTGTCCTCCTACCAGGAGAGCATGTTAAGGTTCTTTGTCTGTCAAATGAAAGAAATTCATTATTTTCAAAATGCATTCCATAGAACTTCTTGTTCTGAAGATGTGACAATGTTTCCAAGTGGGGAGACTGGGTGGGGAGACTTCTTCCTCCACTGTTTCTTCCAAGACAGAGCCATTTCCAGATTGTATTCCATAGCAGGATTTGGGATAAGACTTCATCTGATAACAGAGATTTTGCACTAAAAATGTTTGGAAACCACTGGTTTTGATGATTTCTGTGAGCCCTTTCAGCACTAACTTGACCGAAGAGCAGTGGCTTCCCATTAGAAATTGTGTCTACCTTGACCAAGACAATGCAATTTTGTTATTGGTTCTAAACTTTATGAGTTGAGATCAGAGTGAATTTAGATGGCATCTGTGCACAGGTCCTAAGTGAAGAGGTTGTGGAGAGAATTTTCCTGTGCTCTACTGGTGATCTGTGTTGCTTTGACATATGAACACAACCCTCCAACTGGAATCTCACTCCAACACTTGACTACACCCTCCTTAATGGTGCCACTAACTGCACAGAAGCAATTTTACTTTGATTTGATAGAACATGATTGAGTAGACAATCCAGGAATGTGTCAGAGAAGTTTCTTCACTTCATTGGAGTTAATGGAACATTTGCTTTGCTATTGCGGTGAGAAAAAAAAAAAAAAAAAGAACTGTAAGATCTAAATGACTGTTGAAATGGAGGAAAATTTTAGAGCAATAAAAAATCAGAGCAATAAAATATTGCAATGGAATAGCTTCTTTCTTTTAACTTTAGGAAGGCTTTCTTATATGTTATTTCAGTTTTATTTTTCTCAGTCAAATATTTAGACAAGATACTATCTGCATTGTCAATGTAAATATTAAGGTGTAGAGATGTGGGACAACTTGTGTGGGTTCACTAGCAAGAGGTATGATGTAAGGATTTTGACACATCTCCTGACTTGTTTTATGTTCATGAGAATGGGTTTCCTCTGTATTACTAACCATACCAAAGCTAGGAAGTGGTTTAAGAATATGTTTTTACAACATGAAGTATTTCCTGAAGGAGGCATTCTCTTGGGCAGAGAGAGCACTTGTTTTCATCTCTGCCCAACCTCCACCCCCAAAATCCAGCTCCCTCTTTTCTTGTCAATAAGCATCTTATACATTCTAGGTGACATAGTTTAAATAAGCTATCATTGCCATTTTCACAAGACAAAGGTTGTGCCTTTTCACTTCCATTTTATAATTTTAAATGTACTTTGAAAAGCTCTAGCACTTGCAAATGCTTATAGTTGAAAAAGTAAAGAAATGCATGAGCCTACTGTCTTAGGTTCCATTTCATCGTCCAGGAGACATTCCATGCTGATTTCAAGTCCAGATAAAATAGTGTTTGAATTCAATTTCTCTGGAATTTGAAAAGTTGCTCTTTAAACTCCTATTCTCTGAGATCTTTTAAAAAACAGTAGCACTTTTGTTAAAAACAAAATCACAAGATTTAAAAATCTTTGATGGAAAACAGTTTGCAAGTGAATTCGAGATTTTTCTCATCAATCACCACTGTGTCACTTTCAAGATGTGTTTTTCAACATAGCTCTCCATAGATTTATGGCATTCTCTGGTTTGATTTTCCTCTCACGTAATGAGGGCTCAATTTTTCACTTGGATCATGAAAAAAAAACTTGAAAGATAAATGACGTTATAAAATTCTGATTCTACACTATTTGCTGCGTTCCACAGAAACTGTGAATGGGTTAGTCATTTTCTGCAATTATTAATGACCTTAATGTGATCACTTGATGAAAGTCATGCTACCCTAGTCAGTGAGTTTTTGTGCTTCTTCTGAAGTTTTTGTTGTTGTTGTTGTTTCTTTGGACCAGTTCTATGGTGAACTAAATTAGTAAATTTATGTCTGCTATTTCAGCTCTAAGTTACATATAATTCATTTTTGTGTGCTTATCTGGGAACAATCCATTATTGACTTAGTTTGGAGTAGACATAATGTACCAATCTTAGTCATCAGAAATATGTCCTACTTAGAGAAATTTTCCACTCACTTTATTTCTCAAATGCACAGACCACTTTTAAAAGTTCTTATCTACAAACAACAGAGAGGAGTGGTTTCACACTCTAAGAATTCATCCTAAGTCACTGGAGAATTTGACATATCCTTATACTTCTAACTTATCTGCCTGAAGCAAATTTTAGCATAAACCCTTAAATGATTAAATGAAATTCACTCAACCATTTACTTGCATAGTTTGAAGATTTGTAACACAACGGATGGTTATATTTTGGGAAGAAGAAATATGGCCTCAATGGCTGAGCTAACATAAAACAAAACCACCAACTTTAAGTTTCTCAAATGCTTCCAAGCATTTGGATTTCGAATGGGTAAAGGTTACTGCTCTCCTGCTCCAGCTTTATCTGAATTTCTTACTTTTACTTTCTCTTTTCATCCCTCCTCCCCTACCGCGTAATCTCTACCTTCCTTTGGTCAATTCGCTTCTGTATGTCATGTACACCATTTCTGCCGGGGACCTCAGACTTTTTGGAACAGGGCATTATGCCTTCTTTCCACATTGCTCTTCCTCCCTATTCTAAGAAAATAGAATCTAAGAACGAAAAGTTGAAGTTTATCTGACGAAATACCCCATCATTTGAAAAGATTGTCAGTACTCTAGCAGAAGAACATTGTCACTCTTTGTGGACAAAAAAAAAAAAAAAAAAAAAAAGGCAAGAGAAGTATTTCTTGCTCTACAGAAGTAGAGTTTTAAATAAGACTTTTGATTTCCTGTTGCTTTAGTTTGCTAGGGCTACCATAACAAAATACCACAGACTGGCTGGCTTAAACAACAGAAATTTATTTTCTTACTGTTCTAGAGACTAGAAGTCTGAGATTGAGATGTCGGGAGGTTTGGTTTCTTTGGAAGATTTATTTTTTCCTTGGCTTGAAGATGGTCTTCTCACCATGTTCTTACATGGTCTCTCCTCTGGGTGTGTGCACCCCTAATGTTTCTCTGTGTGTCCAAATTTCGTCTTCTTATAAGTCATGTTGGATTAAGGCCTACATCAACAGCCTCATTTTAACTTAATCACTTCTTTAAAGGCCCTATCTCTAAATAAATTCAGGTACTGGGGTAGGGTTTCAACATATAAATTTGGGGGTAACACAATTCAGCCCCTAATACCTGTTTTTTGGTAGAACCTTCTTCAAGTAGCCGTGGTAGATCTGTTGCTGCAGGATCTGGTTTTCTCTTCATATAAACATTAAAATGCCCATTAGCCTTTTCATTATATCTGGATAAGAGTGGCACTATCATCGGAAGTTAGATGAGCTTTTCTGTTTGTCCTAGGATTAGGACAATACCCTTAAGTTATTCTAGAGGGTCCTGCAGGTGTTGTGTTACTGTTCTGATTTATTTTTATTTACTTTAAGTAATACACTATAGTTTTGGAAAGAGGTGTACCCCGCAGGGGGTACTGCTAAAGGTCAGATATTGAAGACTTGTTGGTCTTCTAGCTATTTGCAACATACCAGTTTATAGGCTTCTATATTTGTAAAGGCAGATCTACACTTAACCAGAGGGAGAAGCCAGATTAGAAGCAACTATCGGCTAGGTTTGGTTGTGTATTAGTCTGTATTAGTTAGGGCCTTCCAGAGAAATAGAACCAATAGAGAATCTATAGGTATCCATGGGTCTATCTATCATCTATCTTTATTTATTTAAAGGAATTGACTCACATGATCATCAGGCTGGTCAGTCTAAAATCTGCAGGGCATGATAGTAGGCTGGAGATCCAGAGAAAATTTGACATTGCAGTCTTGAATCCAAAGGCAGTCTAAGAATTCCTTGCTTTTCTGGGGACCTCAGTCTTTTCTCCTAAAACCTTCAACTGTTTGGAATAGGCCCACGCACATGATGGAGGATAATCTGCCTTACTCAAATCCTGTTGAATTAAATGTTAATTGCATCTAAAAAAATTCCTTCACAGCGACACCTTGACTGGTGTTTAAACAAACAACTGTGTACCATAGCCTCGCCAAGTCGACACATAAAATTAACCATCACAGGTGGCTTTTAAAAAACAGTGATGACAACTTACTGTGGACACTATGTCCAAGAACATGGCTTATGTTTTTACTGTAAGTTAACTGCTTTTAGGCATCTAATGAAGGTAGTGATGTCAACTGATGTGTGATACAGCCATCTTCAAGGGGAGATGATCAGCGCTATTTATCATCTCTTCCCATGCACAGCTACATAAGGCATGCAAGAGGGCCACCCAAAGAATGAGTATGTATTGTGAACTTTCAACTTCCTGATGCAAAGAACCATACTACAGGGCTCTTATTATAGTTTCGCTTTTTGAATCCCCTGTACATCACCCAAGACATGATTTCCACCCCATAACTTTAAGCAGTGCTTCATATTTTGGAGGTAAAGGGCTTCTGAACCGTTTCTTCAAATGAAATTTGGAAACATAAACGAACAATGAAATGGAACAATGACAGTGCTCAGGTGCAAGTGGTTTTCTTCACCTCACCGTTTTAACACCATACTCTGAACGTAAAAAATCACATCGTTCACATCCTGGCAATATCAAATCCTCAGAATACAGTTCCAAACCAGGAAAAAAAAAAAAAGCTAAAATTTTCTGTGATAACTTGAAAGAGCTATTGCAAATCCCTTGCTCTCTAATTAGCCTTTATTATTTCAACCATCATGTGTGACCTCATTGGTCTGAACTTGGGTTTCCATTCTTCACTAAGCCCAAGTATGAGCTTTCTCAGGCCCTTGCATACAGTATTGTGTTGGTGAACAAGACTCTTACTTGGAAGATGAGTCTATCCAATGGATAGCCTCTATCTAGATCTTCTCCCTCTGACTTAAGGGGAGAAGTAGTTCCAGGAAGATGCAATGAGAAGAAAAATGACAGACAAGACAGAGGTGCAGGAGGTCACAAAACAGAATTATTGCATGGTGAGGGACGTCCGTATTAGTAACAATGAGTCAAACGAGTTTAATTTATATTTGGTAGCCTCTCTTTAAGAGAGCGGAGGAGTATTTTAGTGACTATTTTAGAGAAGTATTTGGAAAGTATTTCAGAAATACTTTAGAGGACTATTTTAGAAAGCTTCCAAATAGATTATCATTGTTTTGTAAAAGTTTTGGCACACATATGGGAGAAGTCAGTTTAGAGAACTTCATTTACATAAAAATCTAAGAATCCTAATTCTATAATCATGTGTTTGCATTATCTTACAATAATCCATGAAAGTGTGTTGTTTTTTCAGTTCAGCTCAACTTCAGAATTTGAAACACTGTGCATGGCACTTGCCTTTGAGGAGGATCTTTCACCGTAGACACAGAAAAACAAACATAGTTAGATGGGATAACCTGTCATTAAAATAACAAAAACACCAACAACGATAACCAGAGCTACAGTCACTAATGTCTCCGTGTCAGACGCTGATCTAAGCAGTTTCCAGTAAGAAATTGTTTACCCTCCTCTGAGGCAGGGAACATTCTGCCCATTTGCAGCTAAGGAAGCTATGACCTAGGAAGTTCAGGAATTCAAGATGGCGCTGCTAATTCCTGAAGAGACAACATTAACACACAGGCAGTCTGGCAACAAACTCCATGCTCCGGGGCTCTGGGGTTTGGAGTGAGCGGCATCCAGAGTTTACTCAGAAAAGCCTTGTGGACACAGTGGGTCTTCATCACTGAGGGAGCGAGGGTGGATGGGTAGTAGGATGACAGGAAGCATCACAGTCAGAGGCAAAAACCCCAGAAGAGAAGGTGGAATGAAGGGCTGACGAGGACTCCCAGGGCCGGGGTGACGGTGTGTCAGGGGGAGTTACAGCAACAAGAGGGAGAAACATGGAAGCCGTGGTCAGTTAATGGAGAATCTCAAGTTGAGGCCAAGTTTGGCTCCTGATGCAATAGGACTAACTGAAACCCACCGGAGGCTCATGAGTGTGTGAAGTGTATACAGGTATACTCTGAAGACATTGCGGGCTTGGTTCCAGACCCCTGCAATAAAGCAAATACTGCAATAAAGTGAGTTGAATGAAGTTTTTGGTTTCCCAGTGCATATAAAAGCTGCATTTACACTCTACAGTCATCTATTAAGTGTACAACAGTATTATGTCTAAAAAAAATGTGTATGCCTTAATTGAAAATTCCTTTATTGAGAAAAAATGCTAGCCATCATCTGAGTTTTCAGTGAGCTGTAATCACTGATCATGGGTCACTATAAGAAATATAGTAATAATAATGAAAGCCATTGAGGTATTTGAGAATTGCCATAATATGACCCAGAAACATGATGGGAGCAAACCCTTTTGGAAAAATGGAGCTGATAGACTTGCTTGACGCGAGCTTGCCTTCAGTTTGTCAAAAATGCAGTGTCTGGGAAGCACCATAAGATGGGCACAACCGAACAAGGTATGCCTGTAATGGAAATGACTTTGGTAGCCTGGTGCCATGGAGTCTGGGAGAAGTGGCTTCTAGGAAAGATCTGGACTGCCCCAGTGCCTGCCCTGAATGCTGTTTGCTCTGAGAACACAGGTTAAGGTTTACATAAAATTTCTCATAGACTGTGAAGGTCACATTTCCTACACTATATGCCAACTCCCCCAGCCTCCCCCCCTCCCCCGAGGACCTCAGGGAATGCAAGATATTTTAAATCTTTGAGGGAAACCGCAATAAATAATGTCTTTCAGACACAGGCAAATTACTAGCTGAGGAACATTCACAGTTTCAACATTAAATTGTGCTACATTCCTTTTAATGATGCTATATTTTTGAGAAGCTGGGTTTTTCAAAGTTGCTGTGATAAAAAGCAAGTAGCAATGAAGAAATCAATATGAAAGGAAATAAAAGGTGGTCGTGTGCAATCTGATGGCAGGGTCTCCAAAGCTATGCAATGCCCCAGAGGCACATACATCCAACCCGTTAGTATATATAGTAGTGGTTATTTAAACATGAAATAAAATACAATTTTTTTTCCAGTTTGTTTGGATTAAACTAGTTAAAAAAAATTAGGTAATTCATTTGATCTTGCTGATGCCATGAAAAAATTATACCAAAGGCATCATGAACTGAGAAATTTGCAAACCTCTATGCTAGGGATTATGCCGGCGTTGGGTACCCTACCAGTTAAGGAATGGCCTTCAGAGTGTTCTAAATCTGTCATTTTTCACAGGTAATTGCATACAAAGGCAAGTTAGAGAGAGAGGGGGAAAGAGAGAGTTTTATATTTATTTTGGCTGCATTATACTTATTTTGTTTTTTTTTTCAAAGGACTACTTATTTTAAAAGGCATAATGATGTTTAATCTCACCTCAAAATCTCCTGCCTCTTCCTTCCTGGTTTGCCCCACCTTGGTAAAATGGGATTGCCATCCAATCAGAAAACTAAGCATCATCTTTTCTTCTTTCCTCTCTATACCCCTCCACAGTGAAGCTCTCACTGGGTCTTGTTGCTTCTGCCTTCAACACAGAGCTCCTGTCCATCCATCTCTCTCTGGCCTCACTGCCAGCCCCTTCCCCAAACCACCATCTTTCTTCCCCCAGCCCCGGACGTCTGTAACAGCCTCCCGCAGGTCCTTCACCCAACCGTCCTCTTTTTCTGTTCTCAGCAAAACAGCCTCAATAATTTTTTGAAAATATAAAGGGTATCAGCTTATTCCCTTACTTAAAACCTTCAGTAACTTTTCATTTCACTGTATTAAAAAAAATCAAAGCTACTTACCATGACTTAAGCCAATCCCACAACATTTGTCTGTCCTCCGCCTCCCTGACCTCATCCCCACATCATGCCCTCTGACTCCACACCCCAGCACACTGGCTTCTTTCGGTTTTGCTGAGCCTCTGAGCTCTTCTCCCACTCAAGGCTTTTATGCCTCTGTTTGGAACTCTCCCAGCCATTGCCACCGCTATGACCAACTCCTTTCATCCTTTGGGTCACAACTTAACTGTGACTTCTTCAGCGAAACCTTCTCTGACCACAATGCCTTCAGCAAAATCCCTCCACACAATCGAAAGTAGAATTTTTTTCATGGCCTGAACTGATCACAGTTTTTATTTATAGTTGCCCGTTTACTTCTTTATTGCCTGACTGGCCCCTCTAAACTAACTGTAGGCTGTAGAGTAGGCTCTGGGTCTTTGTACTTACCAGCGTAGACCTAACACCTACCTGGTATTCAGTAGGCATTCCATAATAATTGTGAAATAAATGAATGATAAATGAACGTGTGAATGGGAAGATGCACTCCACTCCACCAAACGTGTGGGTTGGAATGTGGGAGTGGTCTGTTTGATCTGTCCCACTCTGCTGGCCATTATATCCAGCCCTGTCTTCTTACGGGCCCCACCATCGTCTACAGAACGGAAAGTGACTCCATAGGGTACAAACCTGAAGGCAAATTTAGGGACACAAACAAGGTAGCAGAGTCCCCTTTCCCCTGAATAACTCTTCAAATCCCTAACTTTGTGAGTACAAATAAAAATTTCAGATTGTTTTCTTTGGAACACTTTTTCCTGCCCTAAGAACTTGGCTATTTTAATATTTCTTTTTTTTTTTAAGATTTTATTTATTTATTTGACAGAAGGAGAGAGTAAGCACAAGCAGGGGGAGCGGCAGGCAGAGGGAGAGGGAGAAGCAGGCTCCTGGCAGAGCAGGGAGCCTGATGCGGGGCTCAATCCCAGGACCAGGGATCATGATCTGAGCTGAAGGCAGATGCTTAACTGACTAAGCCACCCAGGCACCCCTATTTTAATATTTCTTAAATGGTTTGAATATATACCATATCTAAGAGCTTTCTTGAGCAATTATTTCCTTCGTGCTAAAAGTCTATCTTGATTTTTTTTTTATTTATAGAAGCCCCAGAAATGATGCTCATAGGAATAATGTAGGAACAAGATTTCTTATGATGTTTGCCATATACAGCATTGAGAATGTTGCAAAACAATTATTTTGGTTTTCTGAGAATGAATCTTGTCTCCAATTTTTTACGCTATTAAAAATGTCATTATGGTTCTGGAAAAAAAACTTTATTTGGTGCCTGAAAATGATGGGAAATTTGGGCAAAGTTACACAAGACCTGGCAGAAAGAGATTTAGAAAGTATATGCATTTGCATTATGTGTATTCAAGGTGTTTTATTAGTTTTAATATTTTAGTCTTAGTAAAGCATGTGAGTGTATCATCATTAATTTAGCATTTTATAAGTATATAAACATCTGTTTCCTAAATACTAGGGGTAAGGGTCTAGAGTAAACACTAAAGAGAAAAAAACCACCTCTAATATCTGGTTTCACCCACTGGGAGTTTACATTCCAACTGAGAAGTGTAGACATGCATATGTACAACTGTACTATGATGTCATTTGTAAGAAAATTTATACTTACAGAACTGATAATAAGTACTATAGAAATGTGGGGAAAGAAGGGATTTCTTTGAATTCTTTCTCCTCTCCCCCATCCCCGTTTTATTGAGGTATAATTAACAAATAAAAATTGTGCGTATTTAAGGTTCACAACATGGTGTTTCCATATAAATATACATTGTGAAATGATGGCCACAATCGAGTTAATTAACACATCCATCCCCTCATATAATTACCTTTTTTTATGAGAACACTTAGGATCTACCCTCTTAGTAAATTTCAAGTGTATTATACAGTGTTATTAGCAGTCACCATGATGTACATTAGATCTCTAGAACTTACTCGTCTTATAACTGAAAGTTTGTATCCTTCGACCAACACCTTCCCATTTCCCTACCTCCCAGGCTCTGGCAACCACCATTCCACTCTCTGCTTCTATGTTTGTCATTTTTAGAGTCCATATATAAGTGAGATCATGCAGAATTTATCTTTCTGTGACTGGCTTATTTCCCTCAGCATGATGCATTCCAGGTTCATCCACGTTGTCACAAATGGAGAATTTCTTTCTTTTTTAAGGCTGAATAATATTCTGTTGTATGTAGCTACCACATTTTCTTTATGCATTCATCCATCAATGGGCATAAATTGTTTCCATATTTTTTGAATTCTAAATTCCTGAGAATGCTATGGAAAAGAGGGGTGTTTGCTGGTGTTGAAAGGGGAGATTTCTTTATAAGTAGGATTTTTATGAGTGTCCTATAAAGAAGAAATGGACAAGGAAATAGCCATCTTGGGAAAGTATGAGCAATGATTAAAGAGAGACAGCAAATGTCAGAGGTCTCTGTTTGTGACCTAAGCTGAAGGATGGTCCAAAGAATGAGCAATGATCTGCAACGGACATCCACCTCAAGTATTGGAGTCCGTCCTTTTAGTGCAAAAAATATCCTGGTAGCCAAGGTCCTCTCATCTTTCCTACCCCTTCTTAGCAAAAGAACACTGGGCCCTTCCCTAGCACTCTTTTTTCTGCATAGACAAAAAAAAAAAAGGAAGAAGTGGAGTAGATAGATGCATCATTAATACCTTCCTAGAATGTAAATGATGTTGTTGGGAAGACACTGGTGTTCTTCCTTCTGACTTTTGCCTTAGACTGTGGCCTGGTCCAGGTTGTTCTGTGATGATTAAAGGTCTGAGAAAAGAATGTCCCTGAGCAGATAACAAGAGTTTCAGTGACAGAGTATCTACCAAGTGTTTACCTTAACAGCATTTACCCGAAGAATCCTGGATCAGTATCTCTCTGTGGGAGCTTCCACTTACCCTCTTAGAAGATTGTTCCGATTAGGGAAAATTGTTTCAGAGGAAGGGATAAATTCAGGTGAAGCTGGTGATAGAACTTAAGACTGCTGACTGCAACTTTTACTTTAGACGAGGGGTAATTTTTTCTTCTATTTTACCTAAAGTATTTTAGATTTAGTAGAAAGCTGGGGGTTTAGCATTTTATAAAGATCACTCAAAATTCGAAATAGACTCCACAAAATAAAGAATGGTTAAATAGCATTGTGTTTGTGCCTTCAGTGTTCAGTTGGAGGATTCGATTTAATCTAAAAAATGCAATTAAAACGTAAGTGTTTGCACCCAGTTTAAGTCAATAGACAATAGTGTTACTATGTATAAGGTACCATAAAAATAGCTGTGGAAGATTTGAAAAGTTTAGTGCCTGGTCTCTGCCCTCACTGGGAAGAGGAGACATAATCAGAGGAAATACAAAATATATAAGGCAATATGTAAGCACCAAGTTAAGTGATTCAGCAATTTAAATTTAAAGACTAAAAACCTCATTTTAATTGCAAATTACATAATTGCATTTTCATGTTTTACAATAAATGAGATGAATTTCTCTCCAAATTGTTCTTTTCTTGGAGAGGCGACTTGGCCCGCAGAGTCCACGCTGAAAGCCGAGCCCAGCACCCCCGCAAAAGCACTGGTGCTCTGAGGCCATGCAGCCCCATTTGCACCCTCTGGGTTGGGTAGACGGAAGAGGGTTTGCCTCAAAGAAAAAAGTGGAATATGCCAGTCTTACGGATATCCGAATTCTGAGCTGAAGAAAAAATTTCCTTTTCTCTGGCTCTACGAAAACAAGTTATCATGTTTCCCCAGTAAACAAACGAGAATTAATTTGGAGGCAATTCCACGCTGGTGTTCAAAGTCACGCTTGGATTTTTAAAGTATTTGGATACGAGGAGGAGGTGTGGCTCAAATGTAGCTTCAAAGACTCAGAATCTCAGGGTAGATTTTGTAGAGTGGAGAAGATATGGCTAATTTTCATTACCGAACATACAATCAGTATTGGCTGCGGGGATTTTCTCTGATAAGCAAGAAAGTGAAACGGAGCAAAGTTAGTCCTATGCTCAAGTGATTATACTAGATAAAATTTTCTGGGTGAACTATTTAGCTATTATTTTAAATATTGGGAGGCTAATTTATGTCAGCTTGAGCCCAAGTTCGGCTCACTGCTGGGATTCAGAAATGTTCAGGGATGTCTGATAAGTTGATCAAATGAGCAGCACACATACACACATTCACATTCTTTGATGTTACAAGTTGTGTGTGTGTGGTTCTCAGGGACAAAGGGTGACCCAAGGGGAAGAAAGGCATTCTCGCACTTAATGCGGAACTAGCCCTGGCAGAGAGAGCAGTAGACTCTGGAGGGCACAGGGAGCAGGGGCAACATAAGGACACTTGGAATTTACTTGGAGGATCAGGTCAGTAGTTGTGGAGAGGAAAAGTAAGAGTGTAAGACACACATCCATGAGATGAGGAGAGCAGTGAGCCATTGAATATTGGGTAAATAGAATTAAAGTACCCACGATTGGTTAGGTCCAAGGAAACTTGCAACCATGTAAGAGCAAGGGCTATATTTCCAGAGCAGTTGCCTTGCAAATAGGAAGCAAAGAACAAAGCACAATGGTTGTTTTTTTTTTTTAATTTTGTTTTTGTTTTGTTTTAATCCCAGATGGACTTGAATCCTTGAATAAGAAGTGTCCCTAGTGACTAGGTAGCTTTGGCCAAATCAATTACCTTCTCAGGATCTCATTTGCTCATTTGTAAAAGGAAGCATTTGGACACAATGATGCATGTGGTGTTTTGGGGTCTGAAACTTGTACTTATGTGAAACTATGAATATCTTATGGTGGTTCTCCTCCTTCTTCAAAAGCATCCACAATATTTTGTGGTAGCTGGTTCATTTATTTTGGTTTTTCCCTATGCTTAGATTTTATTATCTGTATGTGTTTTATTATAAATCAGCATTTGTCACAGTCTTTCTTATATGCTGAAGGGCAAAAGTCAACTTTCCTAAGACAGGATTTCAAAACAATATGTTTTTTACTATAGATTTTAAAAAAGAAACAGTGTGCCGAAATCAATCTTTCCTCTATGAAGTATGGGACCCAAAAGCTATTATAAACTTGCCTCTGGTACATGTCAGTGACTGAACATTGAAAAGACTGGTGTAGCTGTGTTAAAAATCTGATTTGTGTTTGCTGAAGAATTCCAGGGCCCCTTGAGAGGAGACCTTCTGGAAGCTCTTACCAATAGTGGAAATGTTCCCATAGAGGCCTGGGAAATGAAAGGCTGCTGAAGTAGTGGAAGAGAGACGATGATCAATACACCTAAATCTTTGATAGGCTATGCAAGGCTATACCTATCATAAATCCTAGCTTGGCAGAAGAGTCAAAGAAAAAAAAAAAAAGGTAGAGAGCCAAGGATGCAGAACAAGATTTCCATTGGAGACACAGAGTGAATCAGAAATAGTGTAAAGACTATCCTACACGGAATTAGTAGGATAGTTTAAGACTAGCCTTAGGAAAACCTGAAAGGAGACAAAGTATATTTGGAAATAGCTCCATTGGACTCTAAAAACTGCAGAACTTCTTTTCCAAGATACATTTTTTTTTTTTATTTGTTAAAGCACCATCCTGGATGCCTGGATGTGGCATGAAAATTAATTGCAAAATCATAATCCCTACTGTAGG
This sequence comes from Halichoerus grypus, assembly GCF_964656455.1. Classification (NCBI taxonomy): domain Eukaryota; kingdom Metazoa; phylum Chordata; class Mammalia; order Carnivora; family Phocidae; genus Halichoerus; species Halichoerus grypus. Next base: position 36,362,515 of record NC_135713.1, read on the forward strand.
ATGAGAATTCGTCAATATTTCTGGATTACTCTCTTTGCTGGAGCCATGATGCCCATGTATTCTAGAAATACATAGATGTGATGGCAGGTTAGGAACTAGGTGCATTAAGGTAGCAAAGAAAGAAGGCAGAGAGACAGAGAAGGGAAAGAGAAGAGGAAGGAAGGAAAATTTAGAATGCCGAAAAGGTATCAGACACTGCTGGAATATTCATATACGTGATTTAATTTTCACCATGAAAGAGACTGAATATCATGTGGAATAAACACGGGAGAAGAATGGCGATTTTTAAACAATGTGTTGAGTGTTGAGGAGACAATATTACTCTATCCTCAAAGGGTTGCAGGGACAATGATGATAAATGTGTATGTTTTTGTATACTGCTGGTCCCGGAGTAAGCCTTCCTTACCATCGCAGGTAGCTATGGATTTGCCGATTTCACACACCAGGCGCCTGATAGGCAGAAAGGTTCAGTCCTCTGTCAAAAAATTCCTCGGTTTACGATCCAAGCCAGAGCACTTTGACTTACGTGGGACTTTGATCAGTGAAGGCAGAGCTGAAGCAGGCAGAGTAGAAATGGCATGTCATTTGTGGTACCTCTCTTCTCTTCACCACATCTTGTTTGGTCCACTGGTCCTCATGGAGCTGGAAGTATGCTAACAGGACTGTCCCCTTGGTAATGGCCCTTGAGTGACCCCTCTCCTTCTTCCAGCTCCCTTCACATTAACCTGTGAACTAGTCCCTGACTGAATGCTCTCTCATGGGAAACTTGAAAAGGCATTTTATGTTAGGACATTATCCTATGATAATGATTGGAGGGGCTACCACCTCAGCCTCATCCCGGCTATTATGATAATTCAAAATAAATTTGTACGTTCTTGAAAACTCCCAAGTTTTGCATTCTCATGACACATCCTCATTCTCCACACACAGGGTTATTCACCAGATCACATGGTCACCGAGAGAGATGGTTGGCTCACTTGCAGCTCACAGCCTGGGGGAGTTGACCTTTGGACCAAGCTGGACTCCTGTATGTAGCTGTGTGGTCCAGCACTGGGTTCAGGGTGGTTTTCTCCACCTCAATCAATTAATTACTGTTTCCTGAGTATCTCCTAGAAACTCAAAATTAGGTAATAGAAAAACATAAAACACCATGGTTGGCCTCAAGGACTTTCTGTATAGAGTATCTAAAGGAAGGTCAGGGAAAGTTGGAGGAAAGTTTCTAACCATCTATGAGTGCTTGTTGCTCTCTGTCAATTAACTCTTCATCTATTAGACTGATCCAAGCAAATCACCCAAAAAATGGTAAAGATTTTTGTTTGTATTAGATATTGTAGCCACACAGAAAACATTAGACCAAGGGAAATCTAAAGGATCAATAAAAAAATGATTCTGGATTCCTTTTCTGGCCTTTCAAACCTCCTAACAGAAAAAACAGAATTTTAAAAGATCCATCATTGAAATTGCACCTTAAAACATAAGACCTAGATTCTGGTTTGGTATCCATCAGCGACTAACTGTGTGATCTTGCATAAGTTCCTTAACCTCTCTGGATCTTGGTATTCTTTTCTATAAAATGAAGGGTACCATGTGTGAGAAATTACATGCTGATAAGATCTTTCTTTCAGCTATAACTATGGGCTCCTGGGGCTACTCTCCACAAAAGATTTTTAAAAATTTTTAATTATCATTTTGACAGGTGGGTGGACTTGGCTGCAAGGGCAACCTCCAGTCTTTACTGAAGTTTTGGGCTTCTGCAACTGCAGAGGGCAACTGTGGGCTTTGCAACACAGAGGGACTGGAAGGAAGGTCCCTCTGGTCCCTCCAGTGGCCCGTGAGACAGTCCTTAAACTTATGGGCCCCAGCCTACACCTAACAGTGATCACAGCTTAATGCAAATAGATTGAGAGCCACAGAGAGTTTCATTCCCAGCTCTGATGCTAATTTGAACTGTTACTTAAGCTAAGTTATTTACACTGTCAATTTCACATTTTCCCCCTTGACCAAAAGGGAACAATAATATTGGTTCTAATCATTTCACTGGATTGTGTGTGGGTCACCCCACACCCCCCACACAGTACCCAGATATAAAATGCCTTCAACATCGTTGGTGGATGGTGGTGGTGGTGTGGTTTGTGATGACAGATCTTTGTTTAGAATATATATGTCACTCACGGGCCTCTCCGCCTGATTAATCTTCAAGGACCACTCTTGGTCTGCTCAAAAACCTTCTGTAGCTGCCAGTGCTTGACGAAGGCCATCTCAAAGAGCTGGGGCCTCAGCCTGGTTCCTGTGAAGGCCCGAGAGACCGGTGAGACTCCGCAGCTCGGCACTTTGCCGCTGCCTACGTCAAGGCCTCTGCACTTCCTTTTCTCCGCTCTGTTTCTTTAGAGACTTCCCTGAGGCTGGCTGAGGACCTAGCACATTAGCCTGGGGTTCTGATCCCTTCCAATTGCAATCCTGCATCTGTCCTTCACTGAAGAGCTGCCCACCTGACGCTGGTGCCCCCACTGTCAGTAGGTTTCCTCTCCGGCCTCCATCCCTATTGCTTCTGCCCCTGCAGCTCAGGCCCGTGTGACCGACGACCGGGCTCCCACTGCCCGTCAGTGCTGCAATCTCAGCGCTGAAGCCCCCAGTCGCTGTCCCCTGTCTTCGGCAGGCTGACCCCCATCTCCTCCAGCCTTGCCGCCTGCCTCTCCCCATGCTAGCTTACTGCTCACGGTGAAATGTAGAAAACCTGCTTAGAATAATCTCTGCCTTCCCTCCCCTTTCGCACCGCTCTACATTTTTGCCGTCTTGCAAGGTGTCACCAAAACTCCACCTGCTCCGGAAAGCCTTCCCTTGCTACCCCGCTCAGACATGGCAGCCTGGTGTTCTCCCGCCAGCAATAATTTTTATCCTTTGCACTCCACTTCTGACACTGAATTGCTGTCACAGCTGACGTTCAAAGGCAAGACTTGAGTCCAGCTACAGACTTTGTAAATCCTACCATTGACACCTTTCCCTAAAGCCCGACTAAAAAAAACATTGCTTGCAACAAAAGGTTGTACAGAGTAAAAATACCGAATAGTTTTGTTTTAGTTGATATATTTTTTTTATCAAACCCAGAAGTGATGAAGTGACGGACTAAACACAGTCATGATCTCTTTCCAAACTGTTGACAATAGTCTTTACCCAACTACCTCAAAGGATTCTTCCAAACCCAAGCAAAGGGAGAGGGAAAGAAGGCAAAAGCAATGCTGACGGTAAGTGGTGGCTGTGCTTTCGCTTCCTGATTAGATGCCTTGAGACCAACCCAGGTGTGGATTACTCAACTGCTTCTTTCCAGGGACAAGGACAGGTTGTATGAAATTATTCGATATACCCTTCCCTTTGAACGTAGAGGATGCTGTGACTGCCTTGGTGTCTTCGTTCATTCCGGCTGCTATAGAGCAAGATACCGTAGGCGGGGAGCCTTGAACAATGGAAATTTATTTCTCACAGTTCTGGAGGCTGGGAAGTCCGAGAGCAAGGCATCAGCGGATTAGGTGTCTGGGAGAGTTCATAGACTGCCATCTTTTTGCTGTGTGCTTGCGCGCATGGCAGAGGGAGTGAGGGAGCTCTCCGGAGTCTCTTTTAAAAGGGCACAAATCCCCTTCAGGAGGGATCCACCCTTATGACCTAATCACCCACCTCCAAACATCATCACAGTGGGGATTAGGTTTCAACATATGAATTTTGGGAGACACAAACATTCAGTCTATAGCGCTTGACCAAATGAATACAGCAGAAGTAACCCTGGGCCACTGTCTGGGCTAACGCTTTCAGAGACTGGCAGCCTCTACTATCTCTTACACTCACATCTGAGATTGAGCTACCTTATGAGAGGAAGCCCAAGCAGTCCATGGAGAAGCCAAAGGGAAAGAAAGAGTGGCCCTCAAGGGAGTTTCCAGCTGACAACCAGTGCAGACTCCATGCAGATGAGCCATTATGGAAATGAACCCTCCAACCCTGGTCAAGCCAGTCCAGCAGATGCTTCAAGGAACAGAAATGAGCAGTCCACAGAGACCCCTGTCCAAATTACATATATATATATATATATATATATATATATATTTTTTTTTTTTTTTTTTTTTTAATGAGTAATTGTTGTTTCAAACCACTAAACTTTGGGTTGTTTGGTAGGTAGTTATAGCCAAACAGAATATAGTTAGAATGAGTTCCTGTCTTTCTGACTGAAATCAGAGTTGGTTGAACTGACCTGGTAAACTTCATGATTACACATTGCACAGAAAGTTCTACCAAAAATGTGGATGTGCTCACATCCAGAATTTTTGCCAAAAAAAAAAAAAAAAAAAAATTAAACAACACTAAAAGCACCAGCTCAACTTTTTTAGTGAAATGATTCCAAAATGACACTGCTTTAATTCCTCATGTGTATTCTACAAGTTGGAAGGAGAGCATAAATGCCATTAAATGATGTCTGGTCTAGATTTTGCCTTTCCTGCCATGATGAGGCATAACACAGTAAGCCATTAGAAATGGGGTCTAGGGCACTCAGGTCTTAGGTTGGAGAGAATGTTTAGATATTAACAATATTTCTACCCTTCCAGGACCTGGTGGAGAATGTAAGGATTCGGTGGCAACCTATATTCATCAAATACTTAGTAAGCTTTGATTACACAATTATGGGTGAGGCACCATGCTGAACTTTGAAGGTACAGTGGTGGCAAAGAAGATACTGTCCCTGTTCTCATGGAGCTTACGTTAGGTGGGAGATATGAACAATCAATCAATAACCACATACCAAATAATTATACCACAACAATTTTGCTAAGTGCCATGGAGGAAAAATACAGAGAGAATCAGAGGGCACATTGGCAGAATCTAACTGAACTTGGCGGTAAAATATATCCTCCCTGGGAAGTGGCACAAGACTGAGATCTAGGAGTGGGTAAAAATTTGCCAGGTGGAAACTGGAATTTGCCAGTGAGAGAGCCACTCCTGTGAGGTGGGAAGGAGCACAGGGATTGGAGTAACAGAGAGAAGCTGTCTTCCCAGAGCACACTGACCAAAGTGGGGAGTAATGGGGATGAGGCTGCCTAAGGGGTTAGCAGCTGGACCGTGCAGCACTTTTAGGCCATGATAATAATTTTTAATTTTTAAATTAAATTAAATTAAATTTAAAATTTAAATAATAAATTTAAAAATTAAGATTTTTAATTTTAATCTGAAAAGTGAGGTGACATCCATGACAAGCTTTAAGATATGAAATGATCATAGCAATTTTTTAAAAAGATAAATCACAGAAGGAACATTTTGGGGGTGACATAAGAAGTGAACTAGATATTTCCTTTAACAAAGGAGGGTTCGGGGCGCCTGGGTGGCTCAGTGGGTTAAGGATCATGCCTCAGGTCATAATCCCAGGATCCTGGGATGGAGCCCCAGGTCAGGCCCTTGACTCATCAAGGAGCCTACTTCCTTCTTCCCCCCCCCCCCCCCCCCCGCTCATGCTCTCTCTCCTCCCCCCCTCCCCCGGTATCTCTCTCTCAAAAAAATAAATAAAATCTAAAAAAAAAAAACAAAAGCCAAAACAAAACAAAGGAGGGTTTGATAGGAGAGGAAGTTGGGACACTGTTGATACCTGACTTCATCTACCTCATGCCTCTTCCTCAGAACCAGCCTTCACCGGAGCTGACCCCAGGCCCTTCCCATCTACAAAATACCACCTGACTCTGCATCTGTGGTAAGTAAAGACTCCTCTGGGGGCCACAGACTGCTGCAGCTGACCTAGAATTCTCTCTGGCTCTCTTGGGGTGGGGAGGATAGTGTGGCATCCGGCAAGTAGGAAGAGCAGATTGTGAGGTGGCTCTCTTCACACAAAGCTGGACTAGGAGCAGATACCCTTTTGCCCACCACTGAAAAAATAGGACTGATTATCCTGTGGGTGGCATTTTCTTTCCCACAATCAAACTAATCAATGTCCTGCTGTGGTGGCAAGAGACACTAAATTGCTGTGACAGCAGCGCTCTCTCAGAGGAGAGGAAACTGAGCTCCTCCAGGCGGGTCCAGAAATAACTGGCGGTTATGTGCCCCTGGGATGGAGTTGCTGGTCCCAGTGTCCCCATCAAATGCTAACTTAGCGATCACACCATGGCTGTCTGCATTACCGGCATAATTTCAGGGAAAAAGCAGCGCTTTGGCCAGAGCAAAAAATGTATTTTAAGAAGCACAGGTTTATACCTGAACTAAGACTCTCGGTTGAACATCTCCAAATGCACAAAACCCAAGAGAAAATATCTTCCTATAGTTGTTCATCTTTTTTTGTACTTGAATATGCCTAACCTCAAATCTGTTTTGTTGTTGTCAAACCAGTATGAGTCTATAATTATTTTTATATTTATATGTTATATTTCTATCATAATTTTATAAATTCAATTTTAGTCATAATCAAATAAACATTACTGAATAATAACCATATGTCTAAAACTTTACTAGCAATCAATCCTCTTATGCCTGATGGCATTTTAAGAATTAACTTTGTTATCTAAAACCTCCTTTTCTAATGAAATTATTTCAGCATCGCTTCTGTGTGCCAGGTACAAGGAATATATTTGGGAGCTCTTTCTGCGTGTGGAAGGATGACCTTTAGGTCATAAAGTTTTTTCTTCCGAAGTCTTGAGGTATTTTCTTTTCTGGTGGCGTTTATAAATCTGCTGTTATTGTAAGTGTGCTATTTTGTGGCCATCCTTCCACAGAAATATTTCGACAATCAAATAACAGTCTACTTTCCATGCAGACATTCTAGAATCATAAAAACCACACCTTAGATGCTTTAATATTACTCTTCATTTTCAAGGGACCTTACGATAATAGTGTGATGCCTAGGACATAGCCCTTAGAATCTGAGATTTCTGAGAACTTCTCCCAATAACGTTCTTTCACCTTTCATATCTAGTTCACTGGGGATTTTCCAGTCCTGCCATAGCTCTCACCACCCCTCATCTATCTGGCTTATGGAAAAGGCACTGCAGGATGCCCCCGCCTCCTTGTCCAATCTCATGAAACCTTCACCACAAATCTGTTGTTAATGGCTCCCCCCACTGCCTTTTATAACTATTTCCAATTCTGTAGCTTAGCCTTCAAGTCCCTGTTAACTGGCTCCCACAGAACCATAGTCTGCTGTTCCTCAAAGGGACTCTTCTCTTTTTTTCCCCTCATTTTCCCCATTGCTTCTGCCCCCACATTCCCCGTACAAACATATAATCCCTATTCATGTCAGCTGCATGATTCTGTTCGTGATACTTCTCTCCAAGCACAGCTCTCTTTCCTTTATTCCATTATTTTAAATTTTGAACTTAGGTTTCTCTCTTGCTAAAGGCCCACAGCGTATATGAAGCCTTATGAGATGTGTTAAAGCCACATAAGCAGTGAAGGAAAACATAAGGTGTAAGGAGATCACAAACGAGAAGCCAGCCGTTCGGATCACAGACTCAGGAGAAGGCTCAGCCACGTATCGCTGCACTTACTGCTCAGGTCGGTGTGAGGTATGAGGCAGAACACGGAGACATTGTTTGGACCTTTGCCCGGAGCTCAGTGCAAGTCCCATGCTGTGTAGCCAGGTGATTCTTCCCCGCGCCAGCAGGATCCTGGGGATTCTGCAGAAAAATTGAACGAGAGGGGCTCAGGACCAGGGGCCACCTGGCACATTGAAGGGAAGAAAGAGGCACCACACTGAAAAGAGGAGAATGAATTGAAATTCTACAAACTGAAATGAAGCTTCAGCAACCTTGTATTCCTCAATTTCAAGAATACTGTGACCCAGGCACATATCCCAGCCAGAGAATTGCAAGTTTCTTCTTTGGAAAAGCCAGATAACCTCAAAGGAAAAAAGAAAAAATCTATTGTTACTAGTAGTTGGAAAAATCCCCTGAGGAAATGGTCAGATCTCTACCATTTCCTCTGTGGTGAAGCTCACCAGTGGCAAAGTCCTGCCCAAGCACAAAGGGTTTCGAATTCACGTTTTATTAATTTTAAGAAAGTCCCTTCTTGAAAGGCAGAGATGAAAACAACTATAGACAGGAAAAGGAATTTGAAGGAAACAGAGATAATGCTGGGAATATAAGGGTATATCAGAATTATGGTCGGTTTCCTAAGAGACAAAAGAAGGTATTTTACTTGTTGAATAATAGAAGGCTATTAAAACAAGCAAGCAAACAACAATAAAAAACTTGAAAGATAAAAAATATGATACCTGTTATAAACAAATTGAATAAAATTTTGGAATATAATGTTGAAGATATTTTTCAAAAAGTGAAACCAAAAGCAGAGATCAAAAGTAGAAGAGTCCAAATAAATGAAAACTTGATCACTCCATGATGGATCAATGTGAAATATCTAACAACCACATAATGGGAGTTCCAGAAAAAAAGAGGATAAAGGAAATTTAATAATGATAATAATTAAAATAATAATAAATACTTCTTACTTGGAAGGCATGAGTTTCCAGCCCAAATGAACCCTCTGATAGCCCAATATCATGAGAAAGGCCCACAACAACTCACGTTGTGATGACATTTCAGATAATGAGAATAAAAAAAAAAATCTAAAAAGCTTCCAAAGAGAACAAAAATATGTCCCATAGAAAAGATAAAGAATCAAAATGCAGTAGACTTAGCAGCAGCTACGCTGGAAGCTAGAATATAATGGGGCACAAGATACAAAAGTTTGAAAGGAAATGAATTCCAACCTAAAATTCTATAATAAGCCAAGTTGGCAGGCAAGTAGAAAGTTAAAGAAATAAATTTTAAGACATAAATGACCTGAAAAAATTACATCCATGTATCTTTTCTCATGGGCAGCTATTAGAAGATTTTCTTTAATAAGAAAATAAACCAAAATGAAAGAAAAACAGATATAAGAAACATGGAGTAATGTCTCAGCATGACAGCTCCAGTCCAGCAGGCCTTCAGGGCAACCAGACCAAATTAATAAGGAAGTTATATAGGAAGATCTTAAATTTAGAGACCAATATGTGTCTGGTTATATATTTTCAAGGGTAAAATGCATACAGCTAGACTCAGTTTCTATTTCTATTGCTTGGTAAACAAAGATAAGTCTATGCATTCACTATGAACACATCTATAGATGAAATGTGACAAATGACAAATTCTAAACACACACACACACACAAATAAAATGTTTGGTGATGCAGTATCCCAACTCAAGCTCCAGTTTCACAAAGCCAAGTTGTTTTCCTCAATTCAGCATGGAGTTTTAGTTTGTTTGTTTCCACTAACAGGTTTGCCTATGTATCCATTCCACCATAGTAAGCCCATAGTTGATGCTGTGACATGACCCCAGTGAGCCTTGGGCACCTACCTACACTATCCTTTGACTGAGGTCCTTTCTCTGATTCTCCCCTGCTCCTCTTAGCAGTGTCCACTGACTTCTCCCTCTGTTAATATCTGCCCTCTGTAATTCCTCTAACACTGGGAAAGGTTCTGGAATGCCAATGATTTATCCATCTTATCCATGTCTTTGACAAGAACCAGGCTAATTTTTCCTAACCCCCCCTCTCCCCAAAGCAGACAGAGCCTTCACAACATTGGCATCACTACTTAATTTTTCATCATTTCAGGAGTTTTTCTAGCAATTATCCTCAAAACCCTTGGGAAAACAGAGATGTAAGAGTGATTAGAAATCTTGTCAATAGAAATTACATCAGTTTCTTTTTAATCTCTTGATCAGTGAAAAAAAACAACAAATAATGCAAGGCATTGTGCGTTTGGCTGTCTCCAAGACGAGTTAATGTGGACAGATCTGATTATCTTAAAAACCATCCTTTTTTCTTACCTTATCTTTTAGTGAGTTTGTCATGTTGATCAATCAGATGAATTTAGCCAAGGGCTGCAACATCCACTTAATTTCATTTTGTTATCCCCATCGGTTTAGGAGTGTCTTTACTTTTTAAATATATTAAGGTTAGTACAGTTTAATTTTAAATTTCAATTGGATAAGATAATTTGTACCTGCTTACGTGCTCTAAAGGTAGGTGTTTATAAGCTTTTGCTGTATGGGGCTTCTTTAAATAATATCAGGTGTTAGTGCTTAATTAATTTCCAGTTGGCAAGTTTAATGAAATCTTCTTCCTTGGTAGAAAATTAAGTAAGAAAGTTTGGAAGTTCAACACTGTATGGCTCAATACAATATGTGTTAGTATTATTTTGAAGAGTTATGCCCTTCAGTGACTGTTGGCCTGGGATTTAAAAAGCCTAGGTTGGTTATGACCTAAATATGTAACATGAAGAAAACCATTTACGCTTTCTAGATATCAATTTTCTTGTCAAGTAAAATGAAAAAAATTGGACAAAATTATCTCTAAGACCAATTTCTAGCAATATATAATTTTATAATTACTACCTTGTGATGGGAAATTACCAATAAAAATGAGGGAATATAAGTTAATAATTTTTACTTGAAAAGTAGTGCAAATGATTGGCTTGAAATTGATAATCTAGGTAAAAATGATTTATGTATTGCTTGAGCAAATTATTGTAATTAAGAACGAAATGTGAAATTGTTTTCATCTCTGTTTCCTTTTGAGTATCATCACAGGTTTTGAATCTTATTGTTCTTTATTAATATCATAATATCAGGCTCATGCTTACATAGTGATTTCATTTTCCAATTCTCATTCTTTATTTAATAACAAGAGCTATCACAGAGAGAGGGTTATTATGAGCCAGGTGTTTATTATGAGCATTTTATGAACATTTTTAAATTTAATTCTCACAAAATGCATATGAGGTTAGTTATTACTATCACAAATGAATTTGAGTCACAAACTGAGGCATAGTGAGGTTGGCTAATTGCTCAAGGTCATACAATTAGCAAATGACAGATTTTTAACTTGGATCCATCAGACTCCAAAGCCATGCTCTTAACCACTGTGCTACCCTGTTTATAATTCGTCATAAGTATTTTAGCAAATAAATGTGCTACCACTTTCTCCAATTTCTAGTCACTCTGTAAAATGCTGGAAAACACTTTTTTTTTTGCTCGGTAGGATTCTGACCATTACAAAAAAAAGTGCTCCACCATTGATACATAAATAAAAGTGCTAACAATAGAAGAAAGATACTTCCTAACCATAAATCCAGGATCTTGTGAAACAAGCAGGAAACTAAAAACAAGACTCTCTCAAATTGTCTATTTGAAGATTGATTTTTCATGGACCACGTATAGCTACTTCCCTGTGTACTGACACAAAGTCAATGGCAAGTTAGAGATGAGGACGTTTTCAAGAGGTGCAAACTTCCTCCTCAAACCATTAATGCAATGTAATAGCTAGTTCCAAAAGTAAAGATGTTATCTTATAGCCACTTGACAACTTCATTTGTACCTTTCACATGAAAAAAGTAAAAATGAAATCTTACTTTTTATGTAGTCCATGTGTTTTAGGTTGAATCCTGTCTCCCACCACCCCGCCAGTCATGTGTTGTAGTCTAAACCCTAAATACCTCAGAATGTGGCCTTTGCAGATGTAATCAAGCTAAAATGAATTATTAGTGTGGGCCCTAACGCAATATGACTGGTGTCCTTATGAATAGGGCAAATTTGGTCACAGAGACAAGCACATGTAGAGAGATGACAATGTGTAGAGACACGGGGAGAGGATGATCATCTACAAGCCAAAGAGAGAGGCCTGGAACAGAAGGAAAAGCATTTTGAGTTCCAATTTCCAGCCTCCAAATTGTGAGATGATAAATTTCTGTTGCGTGAGTCACCTAACTTACAGTACTTTGCTATGGCAGTCCTAGCAAACTAACACACTGTGTTTTCCAGGCCATATCAACAACATCTTAAGAACTTTAAGATACAATAGCAATGCTTTTCTGGCTCCTCTCCCTTTGAGAGAAAGCAGATTTGTCAATTTACTAATACGTGGCTATCAATCCTACGTCCTCCAAAGCCTTTCCACTTTTTTCTCCTTATATTTTCCTTGTCCATGTAACATGCTGTCCTTGATGTCCCTGTTTTGTGAATCCTGCTCTTGGCTTCTCTCATTTCACTGGTAGAGACCAGACAAGGACAGGGAATAGAGAGCAAGGACTTGGACATGGTCCAGCACACTTTGCAAGGAGACTGCCCTGACAGACCCACACCTTATCCTCAGGGCATATTTCCCTTGGTGATCATAGAGGTAGTAGGTGGCTGCTCGCAGACTAAACTCCTAATCTTGGCCACACTGGTTACAAAATTGTGTTATGAAATGAATAATTAAATGGTATTATGTATTTTAAAAATTTTAATTAATATTCAGACTGCCATTAATCACCTACTATATAGCTATGCATAACTAAATGTCTGATAAATAGGTTTTGAAAAGGCTAAAGTACTTATTTATATATTCATTCAGCAAATATTTATTGAGGGTCTCCTGTGTTTCAGGCATTTAAATCATTTGTAGAAAGTCATGATTATAAAGGTTTTCTGGTATGTGCTTTTGAGCCAGGCAAATAATCTCCTGAGGCTCATTTTTTCTATTTGTATGAAAAGGGAGCTGTACTCTGTCACATGTAAAGGTCTTCACTGCTTTCAACTTCTATGACTTATGATTCCATTCATTTAATATTTTAATAATCCTTTACTTCTACTGTTTGATATCTTTGACTTGGTCAGAATCCATTATCCTGATTAAAAAGTCCAAAATGTGGGACTGATTCTTCGATCTGCCTAAGGCTTTGAGCTGTTAAAATTTTCTAGGTCATAGACTAAATTTGGAAAATGGCAAGATTTTAAGCAGCTACTACTTTAAGATTTAGTACCATGCTTTCTATTATCCCAAAATAGCCCTTCTTAACATTTACCTTCTACTTCTCTATATGCTATAAACAGTCCACTTACCTTTTCAAAATTAACAGCTATCGTGAGCACATTAAAAGGGCACCGTTGTGAAGTTTGTTTTATGTTTCTTTCCATTAAAATGTATTATTTTCAGCATCTCGCTGTTTTACTTCTTTTCCCTGGTGTTGAGTACAATTACCACAATATTCTTATGACTCTGCTTTAAAGCTCTCCTCCTAGCTGAAAGCCACACTATATCGTTAACTCCACAAGGTCCAATAACATTTTCCCAAACATGTTGTGACTGTCACCACTGGAGAGCAATGCTTTTAGGGGAAAATGTGGAGTTGGTATGTGGCACATTCCTTTCTTTCTTTTCTGCTTTCCTAATTTCAAGTAATTATTGAGTGGAAATTTATTAGCTAATTGTATACATGCTGTGGTATATAAGTACTTTCATTTATGTAGTTGACAGTAACTAGACTTTTCTGCGATCTAGGTATTTTTCTTCAAATTTAGGAGGTGAAAATGCACTCTACTAATTGTGGTGCTTGGAAGCCTAGAACGGCTCTAACTAGAATTTAATCAGTTGTAGTTATTAGGGAATTACTCCATGCACCTTAGGACATTATATTAATTTTTCTCTACCAAGATATCATCCAACGAGAGCTCCACTGAGATGTCCACAAACTGTGGGCATCATTTTACCTGCAATATAGTCAGGGAATTGAATCATTTGACCGAGTAAACTCAGGTTCAAGTTCAGTACAGTGACAACATTTTACTATGTCTAGCTCTGCTCTTCTCAGTGGTCTCAGAAAATGTATAACTTTGATTTCAATTACAATTAATTTATTTGGTATATTCTTAGAAAACCCTTAGCTTAGTTTGAATTGATTTATTGGTCACTGTGAAATAAATTTTTAAAAATTGAATTTGATTTCGTAGCTACCTTTAGCAAAGCTTTGTAACTTACTCTATTTTTGGCTCAGGGCACCATTTGATTTACAGGCCTATAACAAAAAGGTCTCTTTGGCAGAGATGAAAGTTTGTCTGCCATATTTAAAACACGTTCATCAATTCTCCAAATTGTCCTCAGGCACTGTACTTGCTAGTGCTCTAATTGGGATTTCATATAAAGATTGGTCATCTGGCAGCCTTGGATACCCCAAACCAGGTCTCTGTAGCTAAGAAACATGAGACACTCAAAAGAAGTCCTGGGATCCTGACCAAGGTCAGGTGAGAGCAAGCAAAGTGATTTAAAGCATAAAAGATACCAGAAAATGGTGGTGATGATGATTCTTCTTTTTTATAACTTTACTGAGGAAAACTGACATATAATAAACTGTCCTTATTTAAAGCTTTCAGTTGATCGTGAACCCATCTATTACTCTCCAAAAGTTTTCTCATGCCTGTCTGTAACTCTCCTTCCCACTTCCATCTGCTCTATTCCTAGGCAACCACCAATCTGCTTTCTGCCATGATAGACTGCATTTTTTAGATGTTTATATAAATAGAATCATACAGTATGTATTTTTTTTTTTTGTCTGGATTTTTTCACTCAGAATAGTTAATTTGTGTGTACTAATCAGTCATTACTTTTATTGCTGATTGTATTCAACAGTATGAATATACCATGATTTGCATATCCATTCACTTACTGATGATAGCCAGCAAGAAAATGAGCACCTCAGCCTTACAGCCACAAGGAAATTAATTCTGCCAACAGTGTGATTGAGCTTGGAATAGGATCTTGAGCCTTTGATGAGGCTGAACATATCAACACTTTGATTTCAGTCTGGGTGAAACCCTAAGCCGAGGACTCAGCTAACTTGTCCCCATACTCTTGACCCATGGGATCTGTGAGATAATAAATTTGAGTTGTTAATCTCTGTACTTATGGTTGTTTGTTACCCAGCAGTGGTCAAGAAATGCTCCCGTGAGGAAGTGGTACACCAAAGAGTCAGAGTCTACCAAGGAGATAATAGGAAAGGAGAAGATTGCTGATAGAGGAAGTAGCCTGCTCAAATGTCTGGTGGTGGAAGGGAATGTGGAACATTCAAGAACTGAAAGAATGCCGTTGGCTGGGGTGCAGCTATTCAGACAGGAAATGAATTGAGATAAGCCCGGAGGGATAACCAAGCCCCATAAGAATTTGGTCTTTTTGTTAAGAGCATTGAGACCTCAGGAAGAGTTCTTTAATGTGTGTTGTAGGGTGGAGAAGAAAGAAGGATGACTACATGATCAGATTTGCTTTTTTGGAAGGATGATTCAGGCTGCAATTTGGAGGCTGGGTTTAGAGAGGGCAATGGTGAATGTGGAAACCAGCTAAGAATGCCATGTTGTAGTCCTGGAGAAAGAAGAGAGCGGTACACAGTTGAGCATGAGTAGTGGAGGCCAGAAGTGAAGAAATCCGAAAAATATTTAGGAAAAGCCTTGGAGACGACCACATGGAGATATCAGGTGGAGTGTTTCATGTCCTGATATGAAACTAAAAAGGGAGGTCTACGTGGAGAAAGACTCATTAATCCATAGAAGGCAATTGAAGCCATGGGCATGTTTGAAACCAGCAAAGCATCAGAGTTTTCAAAACTTTGTTCCTGCAAGATAATATTGCAAAGAAAACTTTTCGTAGCCAAAGATATAGGAAGTAAGAAAGTGTGTCAAGGAACCCAAGAAAAGAATATTTTGAAAAAAGAATTTTTAAAGGAGGGAATAGTCTACAGTATCAATAAATAAATCAATAAATATTGATACTACAGTAGCAATAAATGAGAAGTCACGTGACAAGAGGTCAAAAGACATGAGGTCAGTTGTATTCTAAAGCTCAACAAAGAACTGCTTGGGTGGTGACTAACATAACATAATAAAATAAAATTAAATAAAGAACTGCTTGGGTGAGATAATGAGAGTTATGAGAAATGGAAACGGTGTAATATAAACAGCATTTTGGAAAATTTGTGAAAAGGAGGATGGAGAGAGGAGAAAGGAGGTCAAAGAGACTTTCTGTTTGTTTGTTACTTGTTTGCTTAAAAATAGGAAAGATTTAAATACCAAGGGAAAGATCCAGCGAAGGAGTGAACTATATAGTCACTCATTACTGCTGTGCTTTTATTACTTAATGTGACTCTTTGTTCTATGGAAAATGAGAATGTTTCTATTTAACAGCATGATCTTCTAAGACTTTAAAGCTATTCTTTTCCTTTTATATTTTTTCTTTAGTATTCTGGCTTAAATTTGAATTACAAATGACTCCAAAGGAAGTTTTTGCAATAAGTAGGCAAATACAAGAACTCATTCAGAGGTTAGTGTTTGTTGTTATAGTTGTTCTATGACCTGGGTTAATCAATTAAAAAGACAGTACCTTTAATAGCAGCCCCTGCCTTCTGAGTACTGTCTAAACATCTGTGATAATTCTTTAGGCTCTAAAAGGCAGGATTGCTACTCACCAGGAGCTTAAAATCTAATGGATGAGCAGCTGAATAAAAGTACTGGAAGGTATATGGAATAGCAATGGGAAGAGAAACTGAAGGAGAACTTCTATTTCCTGCAGGATCATTAAATCCCACTTTTAAAATTAATTCTTGTCCTAAGAAGTCTATGCACTGTTTTCGTTTTTTTGTTTTTTTCTGATAACATATAAGAGCTAGAGCCAAGATTCTGTCATCACCACCCTTAAAATCAGGCTGTCTCCATGCCCCATGACACGATTTTAAGAAAGTCATGGAAGTCATTTGTTCACTGATTAGCAAACTTTACATATGAAGTTAGTCTTAGCAGTCATACTTTTTTGTTCCAATAGGATAAATTCAATCTTTACTCTCCTATGCTTCTATTTTCCCCCTGAACTTTCTATGCAGGCATCAACCAAGATTTTTCTATATGCCCTGCCCTCAGGATATGGTTGATATTGCAAAACTGCTGAGTCATTGCTCACTGTGAGTCTCAAAAGAAACTTGTGACAAGTACAACAGAACCTATAGCTTTGAAATAAATGAACGTGAATATTTTGAGTACCAAAAGTCTGAAGTTTGTATCGTAGAGGAATAATAAATGAACAGCACCAAAGGTCGCCCAGCAGCTCTAGGAGGCTGCTTAGCTGCTACCACACCAAGCACTATCTTGGCCAATACTAGGAAGCCCACTAGGAGTCAAGTCAGCTCGTAGATCACTCAGTGATTATTCAAAGATGCACTGAACATTGATTGTGCAAGGCAACCCTTCTCATGGCTACCCTGACAAGTCATCTCATCTTTAGCTTCCAGCACACAGTTGGTTGATTGTCCTGTAAGAGTGACAACAAAATATACAACTCAACATTAAGGTTATTAATATACTTGCAGAGTATATTAATAATCCTCTATTAGGACATTTTTATCACCCCCAAAAGAAACCTTTTACCCATTGACAATCATTCCTCCCAGACCTAGGCAACTGCCCATCTACTTTCTGTCTCTATAGATTTGTCTGTTCTGGACATTTCATAGAAATGATGTCATATAGTATGTGATCTTTTCTGATGGCTTCTTTCACAAGAGAGAAAGTCTGTACTCTAGCATATATCAGTACTTCTTTTCTTTTGTGACAGAATGATAGTTCATGGTATGAAAAACCACTTAGTTCATCAGCTGATGGACACTTGAGTTGTTTCCAATTTTTGGCTCTTATGAATATTGATGCTATGAACATTTTTGTACTTATTTTTGTGTGAAAATATATTTTCATTTCTTTTGGGGAGATACCTATATATTTAATACATGACAGTTTTTAGCAGCTACCATTGAAAGCTTTAGACTTCTATAGACCTGGTGGTTTGGAAAATCTCATTCTCCTAACCTCTGCCTCCACATATAATCTGTACTTGAGTAGGACTAATCAGAAATAGGGTGAGATCTATGCCAAGCACACAGTATGTGAACTCTTTTCTCTGTCTGTACAGATCATTTATATATTCTTAGAAAATTTTTAACTGGTTCTATATTGGTATATATGGTCAGTACATAGGAAACATCAACGAAGTTATTGAAATTAACGTAATTGTTAGAACATATTTAGGAAAGTTGGTATTAATTACTGGTTTCATTCAAAATGAATGAATCATCTAAAAAATAATTCAAATGAATACCTATAAATGGGCAGTTGAGAAGTTTTGGAATCAGAATATTATAGTTATGTATTGGAAGATTAAGAATGGACTTCAGAAGGAGAAAGACCTCGTTTTGAGTCTCAGCTTTTCCACTTATTTGTTGTTTTGCTTTGAGTAAGATATTCACCCCCTGTAACCTTCAAAGTCATCATTTCTAAAGCAAGATTAATAACAATATTTATCTTTTGAGACTGCTAAAATTAAATGAGAAGATCTGATTCATACTAAAAGGTCAAGAAATAGAAGTTACACTTACCTTAGAATATCAAACTGCAGTCAAGGTGATCAGATAATTGTCCAAGGAAAGTAGGATTTATTTGCAAGTAGTCTCTGATGTTAGATCATAACTAGTGAGAAGAAGTTCTACATGTGAACTTAAAATGGGAAGAAGCCTCTATCCCTACCAAAATGTACATTTTTTTTTTTAATTAAAAGAGAATCTCATGCATGGGCAAACACATACATATTGGAGGAGATATGTCATTGCTGGATAAAATTAATAATTGGGGATGATCACCTGTATCCTCTTGCTTATTAAGTCAAATTATTAACCTGTAAGACCAATCTGATTTTGGAAATCCATACCAATCACCTTAAAATACTTTTTGTATATTCTGTCATATATATATCTTAAAACATTATGTGGATATTTCACTTGACAAGTGACAAAACTAGGTCTTTTTTGACTTAGGATGTCCCCAAACTGTCAGGGCAGTGGGAGTTCCTGATGTGTTCTAAAGGTGCATTGCTGAGCCATGCCCTCTGTTACTGAAGTAATGAGCCCTTGGAATGGCTTGATTCTTCCGGCGTTAACTTGCTCTATGCAATTCTTGAACATGTAGATTTTGAAAATTTTTGTTTATGTAGTAAAAAATAAATGTTATTTTTGACAATTTAATGCTGTCAGGTAACATTACTCATATTTTACTGTTGCCTTCTTTTGAAAAGTGATGGATATGATATTTAAGTTGTTTAATTACTTGGCTGACTTGGTTCCTAAGGTTTGCCAAAACATTTTCTCTTTTGGCTTAAGAATTGTTTGGGAGTAGCTTTCATGTGAAATAGCAATGAAGTCATTTATGAAGAAAGGTATAAATATATACATAGAGAAAATTCTAGAATGGTACAGAATAAACCATATATAATAGCTCTGGAGAAGGAAGTTGAAAGGCAGAAACAGGAATGCCTGCAAGGGTTGAGAAGGAGAATGTTAATTTTTTTAACATATAATTCTATATTGTTCTTTCTGGTTTTTAAACAATGACCTGGTATTAACTTTGCGATTGAAAAAAAAAAGTCTCTGTGCCTTGAGAAACTCACAGGGCTCCGATTTCACTTTCTTCACTTTACATTTTATTTTATTTTTTTTTCAGTTCACTTTGCATTTTAGAACGCATTTTCCCCTTTTCTAGGTCATCCCTCTTCCCTGTTTTACATATAAAACATATCAAATGAGATAATTCTGTGACTAGACCATAGAATGTTTTTTGTTTTTTTCCTCTTTTTTTCTACAGAAAAGTTTTGTAAAATGAGATCACTAGAACACTGGGATTAAATAAAAATCAGTAATGGCACTAAATTCTCAAGATGGACATTCAGGGGCATCTATTAATCATAGATTATGTGTATCTTGTTTATGTACCATCTCCAAATAAACTTATTTTAGTAGAGTGAGTGGATTTGATTTGGTAAATGTTTACAGCAATATATTTCCAGAATAGGCCTTTCAGGAATGGGATAGATTGTGCATTCATGTTTTGTATAGGGAATGACAAATCCGATCAGTGCTTATCTTACTTTTTATTATTCTTATAATAAAAAATACAATAAAATAGAGTATGAATGTTCTGAGGCACTCACTATTCTGTATAAATAGGATTTTTAATTAAGGAACAAAACACATGATTACTTATTTTATTAACTTAATCTTAGTTTTTGTTATTGCATGCCTTTAGATCAGTTGCTATAAATTTATGTCTGAAATACCATCATGCCGAATAAAGGTCTAAAAGTGAATGTTGCTCAAGAAATTGAGATGTTATATCAGGGACATTCTTCAGGTAGAAATCTCATTTATCTTGTTTTAGATGATAGCCCTAGAAACCTCTGCTTTTTTTTTCCAGCTAAAGTAGCTTTTTTTTCTTTTAATGTCACAACAACATTGCTATCCCCAAGTGATTTTAGCAGAACAATTTTTAGATTTCATAATAATTTTCTTTCGTAGTTAAACACTTAATGTACTGATTGATTAGAAAAAAGAAATATCATCATTCTAATTTTGGAGACAAATCAGAATAATAGAGAGGAAAACCATGTAACATAATTTTCAAAAAATATTCCGACAACTTTTAAAGGAAACAATTATTATTTAATTAAATAAAATTAAAAATTATTTTTTAAAACCTTAAAAATATTCACTTAATAATTCAACAAACATTTATCAAGCTAATACTAAGTATAAGACAATGCAATAGGTATTTTAGGATTCATTCATTCAAACATATTTACTGGGCATCTACTATCTATTTGGCTCTATCTAAATTCTGGGATATGTTGGTGAATAAACTAAACCATTCAGAACAATTGTTGAGTACCATGATGTTCCAGATATTGTGAATTAAATAGAAAACATTCCTTGTTCTCATGGGGCTTATACCCTAGCTGACAAAGATAGAAATATGAAAGATAAATAAGTAAAATATATAATATATTAGACAGTGGTACTTGCTGAGAGGAAATCTAAATAAAGCCAAATTGGCGGTATGAAATGTCGGAGAGTATATGTGAACTTTTAGATAGGGTGCCAGGGTAAAATTAACTGAGATCATGAAGTTTTAGTAAGCACCTGAAGGAAACAGGCAGAGCTGTATCTGGGGACTATCTGATAGCTAGGCAAAGAGAATCCTAGGCAAAGGCAATCGAAATGCAAAGGTCCTGAAGCAGGCTTGTGTCTGCAATGTTCCAGGAGTAAGCAAGGAGGTCAGTGTGGCTGTTGTGGAGAGAGCGTGGTGGAATGAATAGCAGATGAGGACAAGGGGCAATGGGGAATCAATTACCTTTGGAATGGATTGTATATGGTCTTATAGGCTTTTACACTAAGAGGAATGTAAAGTTTTTATAGAGTTTTTTTGAGCAGCAAGATGACACAACTTATGTTTCAGCACGATCACTTTGTTGTCTTTAAAATATCTTGCAGAATGGCAAGAAAAAAGCAGGGAGACTCCTGAGAGGCCATCTCAACGAATGAGTTCAGGTATAATGTTGCTTTGATCATGGTGAAGAGGTGGTGAACACTTGAGTATACCTTGAAGTTGGAGCCAAGAAGATAGTGTGGCAATCTTTCCATGGCATGTGAAAGTTAGGAGTCAAAAAATGATGCCAAGGTTTTGGGTTGATTGTGTTAGAGTAGGAGTTTGCCATTTAACTGAAAAGGGGAAAATGACAGCAGTGAAGGTTTCCCTCCCCAGGCCTCCCCAGGAGTGGCGTGAGTTTAGTAATTCAGTTTTGTGTGTATTAAATTTGAGATGCCTTTCTTTGGACATTCAAGTGAAGATAGATTATATGGTGAGAGATTTGGTCTCGTGAAATAGTTGAGCATCATTAGCATATACATGATATTTAATGCCATGAGATGGGGATAAGGTCATTGGGTGGGGATACAAGCTAAAAAGGAGTGGTTTAAAAGAGTGGAGGGAAAGAGAAATTGTAGACATTGAGTGTAAACAATTTTCCAAGGAGTTTTGTTGGAAAGGGAAGGAGAGGGAGGATGGTAGTTGGAGATGGAAATGAAGCAACGATACTGGGTGATGGGTATTAAGGAGGGCACGTGTGGTGATGAGCACTGGGGGTTATATGCAACTGATGAATCGCTGAACACTGCATCAGAAACTAATGATGTACTACATGCTGGCTAATGGAACATAATAATAAAAAATAAAAATAAAACTATAAAAATAAATATGAATAATATTAGTATTTGAAAAATATGTTTTTGAACCTCATATCATTTTCATTTAACATCTCACACAATTCATATTACTGTTAATTAAAAAATATAAGAAGTAGGGCCTCAAACAGGTCACAGTTTGATGGGGATATAGAAAATGGGAGACAAGTACTGAAGAGACTTCATACCTAAGACACTCATCTGACCAGGCAGCATTATTTTTACAGTTGTGTTATGAACTCAGAGAAATAGCACTGATTCTGATCAACGAAGAGTGCTCAGAAAGGGTCAAGTGATTTGCTACACATTTTATAAGAAAATCAACTAGCCAGAGGTCACTGTATAAGAAGGTAGGTGGCAACAGACTGCAAAGTCATAATGTGATTTTGACTTAAATTGGAATTAGGACTTTAGAGGGAAAATGTCCCTAATGGGAGGAAAGTTTTTCCAGCAGAAATTGGACAGAGGGTATGTATATTATGAATCCTTATTCTTTGTGAAGAAGCATTTTTGAAATAAGAGATGGGTATCATAAAACTTAAATATTTTATATGATGGGTTTATTACTATTATGGATTGAATTATATATTCCTCTTATCTCAGAATATGATCTTATTTGGAAACAAGGTTGTTGCAGATGTAATTAAGATGAGGTCATGCTGGAGTAGGTGGGCCCATAACCCAAAATAACTGGTGTCCCTATAGAGGGTAAGAGACAGACACACAGACTCACAGGGGAGAACAGGATGTGACAACAGAGGTAGAGATAGAGGTGCTGCAGCTGTAAACCCAAGAACACCAAGGATTCCTGGCAACAGCTAGACCCTGGGAAGAGGAGAGGAAGGAGTCTCCTCTACAGATTTCAGAACATGGCTCTGCTGACACCTTGACCTTGGACTTCTAGCTTCCAGTACTGTGATACAATATATTTCTGTTGTTTTAAACCACCAACCCACCCAGTTTGTGGTGTTTTGTTATGGTAGCCTTAAGAAACAAATACACTGTCTATTCCCAGATAGAGGAAAATATAATTTTAAAAGTCTTGCCTAGAGTTTGGGTTCCATCTTGAAATAAAAAAATGGAAACAAAAATGTAGCAATAGGGCACCCAAGGATGAGCGACTACATAAATGAAGAATCCTACAACATTACTACATTATTACATGCAATTGTTAAGCGTCAACCATGTGACACTTTGCGTTATCCCAGATCTTCAAAGTAGTCTACCAGCAATGGAGGGAGTATAGGCCCCCTTTTACAGAGGAGGAGTCAGAGCTTAAAGGAGTTACAGTAGTTGGTGAGACAGAATTCTGTCAGCTGTCAGCCCTTTCTCACTCTTTTTTTTTTTTTTAAAGATTTTATTTATTTATTTGAGAGAGAGAGTGAGCATGAGCAGCAGAGGGGCAGAGAGAGAGGGAGAGAGAATCTCAAGCAAACTCTGTGCTGAGTGTAGAGCCTGATCTGGGGCCTGATCCCATGACCCTGAGATCTGACCTGAGCAGAAATCAAGAGTCCACCGCTTAACCAACTGAGCCACCCAGGTGCACCCCCCTTCTCACTTTTATATGCCTCCCTTCCATTAAACTACAACAGAAAATAACACATGGAAAATTTATGAAACATGGGAAGAATATGTAGCTTTCTATATGTTGGTGATTTTCTAGCACTTCATTTTTTAACACCAAGATCTTCTGCTTCATGTTTTATATATTCCAAGATAAAGAGATTCCACTGATAGAGCCACTAAGCAAGTGTCTCATTGCGCATGACTTGTGTGAGCAGATGCCAACATGAAAAAAAATCACTATGTGATTCTAAAAATAAGAATTAATGAAACAAATCAGATACCATAATTTCTGGAAAGGGTACCCAAATGAATAAAAGTAATTTGCCCATACCCCAAAGAAAGAAAGAAAACAAATACTTGACAGAATTCTTTACTATAATATATCACCTCAGGTAAGAAAATATAAAATGTGTCAAAATCAGAATAAATGAACATAAACAATGAAAAATGGTAGGTTGAGCCTGATTTTTAACACACTTATCAAATAGAAAATCTGGAAATAATTACACCTTAAAACATGAAGGAGAGATAATATGTACTATGACTTTTTGTTATTCAGAGGCTTCTGTTTTGAAGAAAATGGAAAAAAAAAAGAAAGAATTACACGAAAAAATATTCTGTTAAATGATAAGTGGAAAAATCAGGGGAAGTATTTTCTGCCATATACCAGCACCATATATCTGTATCTATGTTTTAGTACTTATCTTTTGTATCTTTTACATTATCTTATATATCTTACATGTATCAATGCTTAATGAAAGGAAGTATTTTTGAAAAAGAACCCTCAATCAGGTAAGAGTCTCCAGCTTTTATGAATAAATTTCCCTATTGTCCATTTTTCAAAATGTCCTATTTATACTGGCCTCATATGGCTAAGTTCTTGACCATAATCCTAGTTGAATTTCATTTTGTGTTGTCCAAGGAAGACATCTTTATCTTTTTGGGTAGGCTAAGGGGAGGTCAAAGGTCAGGCAGCTGGAGAGAGTGGTGGTTAATTTTTCTTGCCTCCAATCCTCTTCATCTCTAGCCACTTCCTTCCTTTGCTGTCTTATCCCAAAGCACACTGCTCACTGTGGCAACTGACATTTTCGGGAACATACTGCAGTGGTATCTGCAAAGCCTATTCGTGTTGAGAAATAGAAAGACTGGGATTCTTACATCAGCTCCATAAGATATTCCTCTGTGAGCCCAAGAATGAAACTGCCATTTCCTGTTCTTATATTATCAACATCGTCTGCAATAGTTTTACACATTATTGTGAAAGAGTATAGTAATTAGGAGGATAAACTTAGGTGCCAGACAGAGCTGGTTTCTGGATTCACTCTTCTCTGCTTACAAGGTGATGCCAGACTGAGTCTCTCTAAGCCCCAGCTTCCTCCAGAGCTTCCTGACCTGGTTCATGAAAGCAAAGGACAGAATGCTTAGGAAGCACTACCCTTAGTGCCCATAGCAAGTGGACAATATCAGCAAACGTTTTCAGTATTATCTGTATCACCCTAGACAAGTGACTTAACTACCCCATATCTCAGCTTCCTTACTTGTAAAAAAGGGATAATTATATATGTTCTGATTAATAGAATTGCTCTAAGGATAAAAGAAGAATATTTCAAAAGTGCTGAGAACAGTGTGGTTGTGTGTGTGTATGTGTGTGTGTGTGTGTTTTAGAGAGGAAGTGTGAGAGCCTGCACGAGTGCCCACCCGAGCGGAGTGGGGGGCAAAGGGAGAGGGAGAATCTTAAGTAGGCTCCAAGTTGAGTGTGGAGCCTGACCTGTGGCTCTTTCTCACGACCCCGAGATCATGACCTGAGCCAAAATCAAGAGTCTGACGCTCAACCAACTGAGCCATGCAGGCGCCCCTTACACATAGTAAGTGGGTAATAAATGTAAGTTGTCATTATGATGATGATGATCATCATCAGTAGTATGAATGTAATCAGCAGCATTATTTATTAATGTGATAATAGTACAGTGAGATTCTAGCTGTGTTCATTTACACCTGGTATACATTAAGTGTGGCTAGCTTTGCATAGTAGTAGTAGTGTAATTTTAGTGAGTAGTCTGTTATATTCTAATTTAATTCACCATGAGACTCTCCAGTGGGTCTCCCTTAAGATGGGAGTTTAAAACAAGTATATACCTTTATTTGAGGAGTAATAATGTCCAAAGTAATAATGTCCAAAGTAATAATGTCCAAAGCAAATTATGATATGGGTCAATTTATCAGGTCATTTACCTTCTTGGTAGCAAGAACATGGTAAAATGGAAGAGCAGTGGGATTCCCAGGGTGGTAGAGCAGGATCTGTAGACAGAATACAAGTTAAAGTTTGAATAGGTTATTATCCATATGACTGAAACTATTGAAGCTCTCTTCTTCCCGTTCTTCCCCTGATGCGAACATGGCTCCAGAAAGGTTTGGGTAGGGAATCAGTAGCAAAATTTGATTTATAGAAAATTTCCTCAGAATGCCACAGGAGGCAATGCTGATGGTAGAATGTCTTCCCTCAGAAAGAATGAAACAAATGGATGCATTCAATTGAATCTTCCGTAATGGGAAAAGAGGTTGTTGATAAGAAATGACTGCCTGATTAGTCTTTGAGTAGTAAAAATGCAATAGAAAGTGTGCATGAAAAGAAAGAATTTGAAAAGTTTAGGCTTATGAAGAAAATGTTATCAGCAAAAAAAGTCACTACATTGTAAAATCATTTGTGAACTAAAATGAAAGATGGGATTGGAAACTTAGCAAGGGGCATATTAAATATTAAAATATCACAATTTGCATTGAATTGTTGATTTTAGTGACGGCAACTAGCACCAAATGTATGTAGGGTCATTAGCAATGTGGTGAATCAAGATTATATAGACAAGAGATATTGAACATTTTAGAGAAAGTACTCCCGTCAGACTTTTTGAGGTTGACTAACCTTAGAAATTCCTTTTTTTTTTGGCACAGGTACAAAATTACCCAGATTGACTTTCTATGTATTCACATTCACCACATAATAAGCAATCAGGAGATAATTAACAGTCCCTGAATTCACTTTAAACTTTACAGACTCAGCTAAAGTAATAACTATTTCCTTTTGGAGGGCTGTGCCTTTTTGGAAAGTGGCTGTAAATGATGTAATATGTAATCAAACTAGTATCATTCTGATCAAATCAGGAATAAGTACCTTTTATGGTTAACATACAGGCAAAAGTAGAGGTGATTCTATTATATTAGAACACCAGGACCAGTCTGAAGCAGAGTCAAATAACGGGTACCTCACCCCAAAAAGAGGGTTTTTAAGACTATCACAGAGCTGGCTGATCCCGAACTGATCTTTTCATCAATTTATACAGTGCCTGAAATTTCTACCATTAAATTCATATTTTTGAGTTGACATCATGTCCAGAAGATAGGATTTGTTTAGCTAGAGATAAGTTAGCTAAATGGGGTAATAAACATCAACACATTTGTTTCTGTTAGTTATCAGATAAATTTGCTGTCAGCTACTATGGAGGGGAGCCAAGAGAGAAAGGGACAAACTGTGTGAAATACCTGGAATAAGAACCTATCTTTGGAGAACTAGGCCACACAGATTATCACACAGGGTAAGAGTGCCCTAGTACTTATTTGCAAGAAAGACGCTAAAGGTTGGGGATGGAAAACCAAATTGGGGGGTGGGGGAGAGGGTGATTGTGCAGGTTCCATGGAAATCATCACTGTATTGACAATTTTGCTTAAACATGGATATTTTATAACATTTTTGAGAAGAGATTTTACTAACAATTAAACTTGTTTTAAAAATTGTTGAAATCTTTTAACATTACCTTAGGGACTCTGAAGACAGTGATATGTCTTGCTGTGTCTAGTATCAAAACATAAAATGTAAAACCCAAGCTTATAAGCCCAGCATTAAATCATTATCATCCTTATTTGTGTGGAAAAAATAAAACCTGATCTCTATGTCACGCCACACCTAAAAGTTAATTGAACATGGATCATAGAGATAAATGTAAAATCCAGAACCATAATGCATTTAGGAGAAGACTTTGGGTAGATAGAGATTTCTTGGGCAGAACACTAAAAGCAACAACTATAAAAGAAAAAAAGTATATAAGTTGGATTTCATCAAAACTAAATGTGCTCATCAAAGGTCACTATGAAGAAAATAGCCAAGCCACATGTTAGGAAAAATATTTGCAGTATATACATGATGAAGGACTTGTGTCCTGAATATGGAAAGTCAACAGCAAAAGTTTGAACAACCCAATACAAAGATAGTAAAATAAACACTTCAAGAATATTAATTATATAAAAGGCCAATAAGCACACAGGAAGGTGCTTAACATTATCAGTTATCAAGGCAATGCAAAATAAAACTATAATGAGATACCATTTCAGACCCATTAGAATGGCTACAACCAAAAAGATTGATAACACTAAAGACTGGCAAGGCCATAGCGCAGCTAAAACTCTCATACATTGCTGGCAGGAGTATTAAATGGTTCAACCATTTTAGACAACTATTTGGTAGTGTATTATAAAGTTAAATATATATCCACCCTATGTCCCAGCAGGTCTACTTCTAGGTACTCACTAAAGAGAAATGAAAACATAAGTCTACAAAAAAACTTGTACAAGAATACTCGCAGCAACTTTATTCATAATAACCAAAAGCTGACAACTCAAATGTCTATTAACATGTCAGAAGATACAAAAAATTGTGGTATCATCACACAGTGGAATATTATACAGCAATGAAAAAGCACTAACTACGGCATCCATCATGAATAAATCTCAAAAGACATTGTGTCAGGTAAACAATGCCAGGCACAGAAGAGTACATAGTCTGTGAATCAATTCATATGAAGTCCAAAATCAGACAAGTGTATGATGACAGAAATTAGAAAGTGGTTGTGTAAATAGGGGGAGGGAGGGAGGAGGTGAGATTAATGGAAAGGGGATTTAAGGGGACTTTGCAGGGTGTGAAATGCTCTACATTTGTTTCGGGTGGTGGTTTCATGGATGTATAGAATTATCAAAATCTTAAAATCTATGCATTTTTTACACATTAATTTTATATATATATATATCAATAAAAATAATTCTCAAATGGATTCTTGTATGTTGAATTCCTACTATATAGCAGACAATGTACTGGTGGCTTCGTAAGTAGAATCTATAAACAAATCTATCAATCCTTATGGGTTAGGCTTCCCCCTACCCCCTTATTTTAACATGTAAGAAATTTAAAACCCTTTAGATTAAACTCCGTGAAACTTATATGGCCAGTAAATGACAGAAATGATATTTAAGCCAAGGTCTGATGCCCAAACCCATGCTTTTCCCAAACTGTCACTTTCATAGTCAATGCTTCTTACAGTTCCTAATAACAAAATAAACAGACTTGGGAATTTGTGGGTGCAATTGAAAAAAAAAAATGGAGCTACAGAGAAACAGCTCAAAAACTGTGACCTGATGTCTGAAACTTTGTTTGTAACAACTTATGTGTCATAGAGAGAAGCACAAAAGGATTCTGAGTATAATACGGAACTCATACAACGCACAATGCCTATTACGTAAATGATTTCAATATGAACTATTTTTAAGAAGCTAAGGTATTTAGTGTATGTACCTATTAGAATAAATCACTTTATAATCCTTTCTTTTGATAGAGTTACAACTGTCAAAAATGTTTCAACCAAAAAAAATATATTCTTTTTTCTTCTATTGCTCCTTACTAAAACAGCGTTTTACTGAATAGGAGAAAGAAACTATAGAAACATGGAGAACAAATATGACTTTTAAAAGGTTAGCTTACAGAATGCTGGAGTAAATGATACAGCCAGAGAAGCTTCAGAAGTTATCTCTTCACATATGAGTTTCCCAGGGGACCTGGGTGGCTCAGTTGGTTAAGCTCAGGTCCTGATCTCAGGGTTCTGGGATCGAGCCTAGCGGCTGGCTCCCTGCTCAGCAGGGAGTCTGCCTCTCCCTCTGCCCCTCCCTCCTGCTCGCGCTCTCTCTTTCTCTCAAATAAATAAATAAATAGAATCTTTTCAAAAAATGAGTTTCCCTTGCTCTTTTTCATAGCGCTTAAGTTTTTTCTATTAGAAATTAATTTCTCTTAGGGCTTGATGGTATTTTTTGCTTCTCACAATATCTTATTGAGATGCAACTACCTCTTAGAAGAGGTGAATCATTACGCTTTATCCATAAAAACATGAGTTTGTGAATAAGGAAGCTGAAAATAGAAGGCAAGTTTTTTAGTGAGAGTAGGATAGGCTATGCTGTGATAACATATAAATCCTAACTATTCAGTGGTTTTATATAGGATTTATTTCTCGCTCACAAGATTTCTGATGTAAGTCAGGTGACCCTTGAGACACCTTTTTTCAAGGATCCAGATTGCTTCCATGCTTCCATCTGTTTTGCTTTCTCAAAAAGCAGCATCTATGGTTTCTGCCTGAGGACATGGCATGTGTCATCTCCACTTACATCCTGTTGACCAGAACCCAGTCTCACCGTCCACCTTACTACAGAGAAGACTAGGAACTATCTTCCTGTGTGTCCAGGCACAGGAAATGATGCAATGAATGCATGCACACAACGCTGTCTGCCCCATAGCAGAGTTATCATTAGCAGTGAGAGGATACTGAAAGAGAGGTTAGCAAATTTCAAATGTGAATTTAGCCAATTTCAGGAAACATCTAGGATGGCCCACCTTGTATAAACATGTAAAATTTGGAATTTGGAAACTGGAGCCACCTCGTTCCACGAATATATTCTCCCAGTAGGAAACTGGGACTTTCCTACTGCCCTGTTGACTGCCCTGTTGATTGCTCCATATTGTTAACTCTCAAAACTTATCCTCAGGAAGGTTCTGATGTGTTCTTTTGTACTAAGGCATAGGGATGTCACCATCTGGCACATGATCAAATGGAGTTCTCTGCCTTCTTGACATCCCTAAGAAGTTCACTGTTGAGATTTCATGCCATTCATCCCCTCGAGTAAATGCATTTAAGAGAATGCCACTTATTTTAAATCTGCTTAAAAAAAGAAAGAAAACAAAAGAAAACAAAACATGTGATTTGCAGATTAAGAGTGCTCTATAAATTTCATACTCATACCAGCTACTTTAAAACATGGAGCTGGAGTTCTAGGAGAAAGAGATGTAAAGAAATGATGAAGTAGACTCACTGTGAATAAATTACAATCATTTTATTTAAATATTCTTTATAGGGGGCGCCTGGGTGGCTCAGTTGGTTAAGCGACTGCCTTCGGCTCAGGTCATGATCCTGGAGTCCCAGGATCGAGGCCCGCATTGGGCTCCCTGCTCAGCAGGGAGTCTGCTTCTCCCTCTGACCCTCCCCCCTCTCATGTGCTCTCTCTCTCTCAAATAAATAAATAAATAAAAATCTTAAAAAAAAAATATTCTTTATAGGAAGGGGACTTTCCAAGTCTTCTCATCATGATTTGCAATTCTATGAAATGCACCACTGAGAAGTTGAGATGGAAAATGAAATTCTGTTTCTGTTTGAAAATCATCTTTATAGGTATCATTTTATCACTAAGGAGAAAAATTTAGCAAATATCTCTACTTAGCTCTGAATTTCTTTTCATCAATATAAGGAGATAAAAAAGTAAATTCTTTGTAGAAACTTATTTCAAAAGACTACCATTCTTTTACAGAAAATACTGTTTCACATCATCCTATGTAATAAAAATTGATTGCCACCAGCTCAGTTCAGTACAATGTTTGAGCAATTTCTCCTGACACTGTCACAAATGTTAAAATGTTTAACAAATATTTCATAAATATAATTAAGATGATTATAGTAAGTGATTTCTCATTATATTTCTTTGCAATTTGATATGTGTAGCAAAATGTCAGATGATTCCCGTTACTGTAGAAATCAATTGGCAGGTGATAAATAATTTTTACAAAATGATTGAATCAATGTCAGCCTCCAAGTAAAAAACTCTGTTGGACATATTATGAGTAAACTGACACTGATTGTTTCTGAAGTCATTGCTCTGAGTATAAAGTTTAAATAAATAATGATCTATTGAGGGTTAGAGAAAAAGCTTCACCATAAAAAGGCCAGGTTGGGAGACATTATGAATGGAAACCAAAGCAAACAACAAAAAACACCACCACAACAGCAACGTCCAACTTCTGATTTCTTACCATCATATGCATTTGATTGCCAACTATTTGGTTAAAATAGTCTTTTCCACATGTCAATTAAATGAAAAATTCTGATCACATTGAGTATTTCTTTCAGGACACATGATTTTGATGATTTTGGTCCCCTTTCTCTTTCTTTTTGTCTCGGTGGCCATGAGGCAATAATCTGGAAGAATAGGGAGATGATGAGGCTGAATAGAGCAGCTGTGTGATTGACCATGGCAGTGGTCAGAATCCAGAGGACCGAATCAGCTAACTGGGGTGAGGATTAGCACCCGGGAATCTGCTGATTGATGAGCACCACCTCTTCTCAGCTCCAACACAACATGACACATCCTCCAACCAAGTCATCTGAAATAGGAGATTGTGGAATGAACCTGACTTGAAGTGAGGGTGCTTTCCCGAAGGAAAGAGAAAATTAGAGAGAGAAAAAAAGCCTTGATTATAAGCACTATGATTAGGACCATGATAACCACAGTTCAAGCTGAAGCATAAAAGGCTTTGGGTCCTTTTTTTTTTTTTTTTTAAACACACATCAGTGAACTTGGCAGATGCAGCTTTGACAATCCTTAGAAGTAGTAACCCTTGTTCAGTCTAAATCTAGCCTCCTTATATTCTCGGCAATTTAAAGGTGCTGAGTGATATTTTTTTTAAAAAAAGATATATAGTACATGAAAATATTAATGCATATATTTCCTAAAGGTTATGGAAAATAATAAAATATATTGGGGGAAATTATATTACAAAATAGTATAAGCTTAAAGTTAAGATAAATGAAGTTTATCTTCTTAAGAAGTTGATGCTTAAAGCACAATTAGGAGACGTTATTATTTCAGGTCACCCCCTGTCCCCCAGAAGTCTTTCTTCCAGCCCTTTCTCTTATTCATGAGTACCATCATTTCATAAATGGAGAATGCTTTTAACTCCAGTTGAAATCAAAACAGTAAACATACAAAAATAGCATTTCTTTTCTAATACTTCTTTCTACTAATTCTTTCCTCCCTGGTCTGAGGTCTCGTATGTGGGGAGCAGGGTAAGGAATGGGCTTTGACTTGAGAGTTAGTTAAGAGAGAGAGGAGTCAGCAAAACTAAATTTTCCTTCTGTAATTTTTCTTTACAAGTATATGATTTGGGGTATTATTTTAGAAATGCAAATGAGTGATCTTATAAAGGCCCATTTGAATGTTTTAATACTAAATACATAATTTCTGGATCTGGCCAAATTCTAATCTATGTTGGGAAAAAATTTATAATGTAAAGGAGTAAACTCCTCTAGAGGTTAGGAGAAGTTCTGGCGAAAAGAAGGAGTTTTTAGGCAAGGTTTGATACATCTTCAGTGCCATTTTTTTTTTTTAAACTTGAGAAATGGAATTCTCTGAAATTGATAATAGAGGAGAAGCTTGTAAATGAACTGTATAAATCATTACTAATGTGACTATTTCTCAATTGTTTCTAAATGAAACTCATAAGTGAGAAGATGGTTCTTATCTTCTTGGGTCAATTCAACAAATATACCAAATTTTCCAGTGATAAGAAGCCATTCCATCTATAAATTGTGCATTCTTCCTTCGAACAAACATATTGAGCGCTGATATGCTGATCTCTAGTAGGCACCAGACCAGGCCTTATGGCAGTGAATGAAAACCCTCCATTTTTGTAATAGAAAATACGTATAAACCAAAACAAGCACACTGAATTTTGCTAAAATTGCCAAATTTGCCAAAACACAAGGCTTTCCAATAATGCTCATTTCATTGCTAGAGCGTAAAAAATGGAATAGTTTTAATTTAAATAGATGTTGATATGGTCAATTGATGGAGCTTTTTCAGAGGTACATTTTGATCTATGTATCTAAGTTTTCTGAACTTAAATTGAAAATACCCATACTAAAATGACAATTAGCTTCAAAGTTATCCTCAAATCTATGAAACACTCTTGATATTGACAGGGTTTAGAAAGCCAGTCAATAATTCTACCTCTGAATATTGAAATAAGCTTGTACACATAAAAATGAGTCACTTATTGGGTGTTTAATAAAATTACTTGTTTATTCATCTCAACAGGAGACTAGGGTTGTGGGGCGCCTGGGTGGCTCAGTTGGTTAAGTAGCTGCCTTCAACTCAGGTCATGTTTCCGGGGTCCTGGGATTGAGTCCCACATTGGGCTCCTTGCTCAACAGGGAGCCTGCTTCTTCCCTGCCTGCCATTCCCCCTGCTTGTGCTTGCTCTCTGTCTCTCTCTGTCTCTCTATCTCTCACTCTCTCTGTGTCAAATAAATAAATAAAATCTTAAAAAAAAAAAAAGGAGACTAGGGTTGTCATATACCAAAAAGCATAAAGAGGATGGCAAACACAGAAAAAAAAAATGAGGATGAGAGAGTAAGAGTAAAATCATCACGATTTTGAATTCATTTATTTAAAAAACTATCACATGGAGAAAGAAATGGATTAATTTTGTAGTTCACAAAAGCAAGAATAAATTGGTAAGTTACCTAGAGATAGATTAAGCCTAAATACAGGGAAGAATTTTCCATCAAAATTTCCCAAAAGGGGAAAAAAAAAAAAAAAGATGAACTGACTCAGGAGGCTATGATTTCTTTCTCCCTGGGAATATTCAAGGACAGGAAGGAATTCTTTCATTCACTCAACAAATGGTTATTGCCTGCCCTCAGACACTGTGTAGGCACTGAGCATAAAATGATAAGTAAATTGGGATGAACTATTTGCTCTCATGGCACTTTAAATCTAGTGGAGGAGACAGGCACAAACTGAGTAGATGTTCTAACTACCCTAGTAATGAACAAACTGCAGTAGTGGTAAGAGGTGAAGCTAGGTGGGCAGATAATTCATGGGTCTGTCTTAATCTGGAATGTCAAGGGAGGAAGTGATAGTTGCGATCTGTCACTTTCACTTTCTTAGAAGGCTAAGAAAGAGTTAACTATGTACAGAAGAAATAGCAGGAGCAAGCATGGAACATTCAAGAAACTGGAAAAAGCTATTGGGGCAAGGAGAGTGAGGGGGAGCACAGTGTGAAGTGGGAAATGCAATTGGTGGTGAGACTTTGTGTGACCTCACAGACTGTGTTAAGAATTATTCTGTATTTGTTTTTACTTTTTACTTTTTTTGTCCTAAGAACACTGGGACACTCTTAAATTTTTTTTTCTTTAAAGGGAGTATTATGATCAGATTTGTATTTTGAAAAGATTGGTCTCTTGATGCTGAGGAGAGAATTCACTGGAAGGGAGCAAAAGTAGATATGGGGACTAGATGTGGTTTTTGAATAATATAATCGAGGAGGGAGGTGTTGTCTGCTTGGACTAGGCTGGTGGCACTGGAGATGGAGAGAGGAGGATGGATTTGAAAAATACTTTAGAGGTACATCAGTAGGCTCTGGGGTCGATGTGGGAGGGGTTCAGGGTGACTCTGAAGTGCTTGTGATTCAGGTAGAGGGACTGTTGATGGCATCGGAGGGTAGGGAGAGTGAGAGAAGAGCATGGGTTTTGAGGTGCCTTTACAGGATCAAAGAAGAGATATAAACAGGGATTTGTTTATACTGATCTGGAACTCAGGGGAGTAATGCAGACTTAAGATAAAATTTGTGAATCAAATTATAAGGATTGTAACCGTAGCAGTGGGAATGAATGATACAGTCTGTGGAGTGAAAAGAGAAGAGGACCAAGTCTTGAGAAGCTGCACTGTTTCATGGCTGGGCAAAAAGAGGATAAACTTGCAAAGAAATCCGAGGAAAAGCCGTCAGATATGGGGGAAACCGATTCTTTATGAGAAACCAAGAGAAAAGAATATTTCAAGAAGTGTCAAGAAATCAACAATGTCAAATATGTCTAAGAAGCCAAGACTCAATATTGTCCACTGGTTTTGGTGACATGTAGTCCCTATATGACCTTGCAGAGAGGGAGTAGGGATTCATGTAGGAGAGAAGTTGGATGAGATGAACTCTAAGGCTCCTTTCAGCTGTAAGGGTCTTCAAAATTTTGTCATGGAGAAATACATTTCTAAGTTATTTTATAGTGAAGTTGTTACTTCATCTGCTCCCTCAAAAATGTTTTCTAAATTTGGGACAATAAATATTTATAGGGAAAAAAAAGCACTGCAAATTTGTGTAATTATGTTCGTAACTTTTCAAAGACCATGGTCAAAGTGAAAATATTTGTGTCTTTTCTTTTTGTGTCTCAATAAAAATCTCTTCAGCTAGACTGCCTCCTGACCTTATTCTCCACAGCAATTCACACAGTAGATTACTTGACAATTGTAATCTCAAGGCTGATTTTAAACATCTTCATTTTTCCTTAACTGGGAAACCAATGGGACATATCAAATTCTAGTCACTGTACTAAATTACAGTTCTTCAGAAGTATAAGATACTTTCCTGGTGGTGAATTTATCTAAAGCTGAGAAAATCCTAATAGCCTTTAGGATGTTGTCAGAGATTGTTTTCTATTGCTAAATGGCAGCCGGGGTCTATTCTTAGCTCTGTAACTGATTCACAGTCTGATTCACAATATGGCTCCCACCATGGTCTGTGCTGTAATTTCCCTGCCTATAAAATGTGTTACTTGCACGGATCTCCCTACAGAGTTCCATGGATGTGGTTATATCAGTGATGGCCAGATACAAATTATTAGAACAATGCAAGTCTTTCTTAAAATGCAATTATCTATAATTCTCTTGTCCAGGCTGCCTTCCTCAGAGTATCACATGGTTGGATTTTAACTGCTGGTTCTATGGGTGCTTCAAATGACTCCCAGAATTTCTGGATCTCCAGCTTAACCAGGTACCCTTATATGTAAATGATTACTCTGTCTTCCCTCCGAGTGATACTTTAATATCATAGCCTGTACTGGCTCCACGAGTAGCAAGCAGACAATGCAGATGCCACCCACTCTTCCTTTTGTCCCATTGCTAGTGGCTCTTTAAGAAACTGGAGCTGAGGTGACAGAGAGGATGACTTCCATGGGTCTCCACTCTTTCTCTGGGGTGCTCCCTGCGATTCCTTCCATCAATGGTACCTTTTCCACCTGAACGTATGCAGATTTTCCTCCCACAACTTCCAGAGGAACCTCTCGACAACTCTCGGTGGCAGGGGCAGCTCTGCTTTTAGTGATTTCTCAAATTAGTAGTCTACTCTCAGAGTCAGCTTCTCTCGGCTGCAAGAATCAATGACCCTGACTCCCAGCGTCTTCCTGCAGCTCTGAACAGTGGGAACTGTTTAAACCTGTAATGTTTACTGCTCTTGGCTCCTGAACAGTAACCATGCTCACTGCCTGTGCAGGGTCTCCAGCATCTCTTGCTCCCTTCTTGGCAATTTGTAGCCAAACCCTTAAGCAGCTGGGTAACTCAGCACCACTCTTGGTCATAGGTCATATCTGCAGGTTATTACAAAAAGGTCCTTCTGGAGCTCTTGAAATGGCTTTGATGGATACATTGTCTCAAAGTAGTCCTTCCAAGTTATTCTTTAAAATCATTCTAGAGGGCACCTGGGTGGTTCAGTTGGTTAAGCGACTGCCTTCGGCTCAGGTCATGATCCTGGAGTCCCGGGACCGAGTCCCACATCAGGCTCCCTGCTCGGCGGGGAGTCTGCTTCTCCCTCTGACCCTCCTCCCTCTCATGCTCTCTGTCTCTCATTCTTTCTCTCTCTCAAATAAATAAAATCTTAAAAAAAAATTTAAAATCATTCTAGAGATAGGGAGAACAAAGTTTTCAACACTTGCTACATAGTCCCTCTTTTGATTTTTCCTTTCTGTAATGTGTATTAGGGCCTTAATTTGCTCAGAGCAAGTTTTTGTAACCATTAATATTTCTTCAAAAGGCAGAGTCCTTACAACTTCTAAGCAGTACCCCAATTCTATAGAGAGGGGATGTGGAAACTGTCTCTTCAAAAGCTTCACAGACCACGTGGTAATAACACACAGCGTGGCTCGGGAATAGTTCTGGGCACCCCACAGTACACGACCCATTAGACGGTATAGCATGTAGCTATGAGCACAAGATCGGACATTAGAATCACCTGTGCTAAAATCGTGCCTTTTCACTTACTGATCATGTCACTCTAGACAAGCGATTTTTCTCTTCCAAGGTCCCAGTAACTTCATCTGTAAAATAAAGATGATAATACCTATTTTATATGGGTATGATTGCCTGACCCATAGTAAGCAGTCCATAAATTTTAATGTAAGTTTTCCCATACTCTTAGATGTACAGAGAAAATAGAATTTTTCTTTTTCTAAAATTGTTCTGATCTCCCTTATGAGCCAAAAAAAAAAAAAAAAAAGAACCTAATGAACCAGCCTGGTACCTTTAGTCCATTGCAATTTAGACAGCCACTTTAGATAAAGCCTGGCCTCCTTAGATAAAAATAATCAGTCTCTCAGATTTCCATTCCCCTTTCCCTACAGCCCTCCAGGATGGTATCAGATATATGAAGGTAGGTGAAATGAACTGTGTCCTCATCCCAGTAAGGAAGAAAGTGTCCAGAGATCCATGTGATTTCCTTGTACTTTTCTCTGGTCTCCATGGTGATGACTTTCTGTCCCTGCTGGCATCACATCTCAGGTCCAGGTATCAACCGGTATTTTATTTGATTTCATTATTTCCCCGTGGGACAGTACAAATGACTCAGCCTTCTCTTGGAATTTACTGGTATTTGAACATTTCCCTGCCACCCTCCAAATTACCTGTACTTAAACTTGGGGAAGGGATACCAGGACCTGAATGGCATCCTCCTCTCTCTTATCTACCAAGATCAGAAAGGACACAGTTCTCCGGTATTCTCTCTAGATCGCATCTTCTTCCTTCAGAGCTTCTGTTTTAGGACTAAAATTTAACAGTGGATTGAATGGTGATATAAAAGTGAGATTTACTTATTGATAAGGGAGCCCAAATTTGGAGGTATTTCAAAATACTGTACCTGTTTCACTCTCCTCTATTAAACTTTGTACCCTTTTTCCATTTCCTACATTAGGATTTCCAAGAATGTGGATGTTAGGTCTCTGAATCAGATCTGTATCTCTGATTATTCCTGGATTCTCCAAATTTGACCAGGGGATCCTGGATATCCAGGAGCAAGTCCTGTCCCTGCTGTGGGAGACCCTACACCTTAGGATCTCGGTACCCCTCCCAGTACTGGGACCATTCCTCTTCCAGCTGCACAATTGCAGAGTCTGAAAGAAATCTGTGGGTTGGGTGTCAGCAATAAAAGAAGTGAGTGACATCTCTGCCTGAAGGCGAAGGAACTGTAATCTGACTCTTAGCTCCTGCCAGGCTTCCCTTTCCTTTTCAGTTTCTGGATGAGAGAGAAGTTGCTGAACTGAGATGATTATCTCAAGACCATATGGTTCTGGCCTTAGTTTCAGAAAGCTATGGGTTTTCTTTTTGGCATTTTTGGCTTGGCTAAGAAGTCTTGTTACATTTTTACTAGTCTTGGTTTTATTTCCCAAGTTTTTACTGGTAGAATTTGGTTTCCCTCTCTTGAGTCAAAGAAGGGGGCTTAACGATAATTTTCATTGCCCCATCTTTTCTTCTTTTAGCTGACTATCTTATCTCTACCTGAGCATTACAATTTTTAGCAGAGCTACTTCTTGATCTCAGGATGACTAATTCCAAAGTGCAGATACATAACAGCAAATATATATATATATTTAAAAGAACAATACTGACAGATGCAATCTTCAGTACTGAGTTTCTCTTCCCTACTCACTCTTGTTGGTTTTTTCCCTATGTTCAAATACATTCATGGAATCAGAAGTTGAACACTGTTGTTTAGTACTTGGAAGAAAGAGCATCTTATTTGTCTTTTTAGTGAAAATTCATTCATCTCTGGAATGGAATTTTGAGAGCTACCTGCTACAGGAATACCCCATTTAGCTCATTTGCAAAAGTCCAATGAGCTCCCTGCCAGAGAAGTTTAACAGAGGTCCTAAAAATTGTAATTAGTAGATACGATGGAGGAGTAAACTTTCATTCCCAGAATATGCCTAATAAAGCCACCAAAAATGATACAGTAGCTTTTTCTCCTCAGTTCTTGATATTTGGGCAGGAATGCAATGGATCTCCCTTTGGTTGGATGAAGGAGATGAAGAATAGAAGAACTTCTTTATTGTGCAATTAACCTTTGGCAACATAGTGACATTTAGACCAAATTAGTGAGAAGGCCACCTGATATCCATGACCTCACTTATTCTACATTTGGGGACCCAATAAAGTATGGCTCTCTCAGCCAAAAGTACCATGGTATATGGAACAACTCTTGGAAGATGGAGTAAAGGAGAGAGATCCAATTTTCTCCCCAATTCCCACCAGCATTTCTAGGGGTAGTTTGTTGGTCAGATGAAACATGTGGATGAGAGTGAATGTACTTTCCAGGAATATAAAAATGCCAGATAATACCTTGACATATTAAACTATATGCTTACCCTGTCAACTGTTTATTTGGAGCTATCCACAGTGATCCAAGGACAAGTATAAACCAAAATAACTAATAAGTAAAATTTAAAATAAAAGGAAAAAATAGTCTATCCAAGTTTTTCTTTCTTTAAAAACAGACTTTTTAATTTTCATTTCAGCAGTTACAGTTCCCTGGGGGAAGAAGTCTCCTTAGCTATTTCTTTACTAAGATATGGATCTCTCATTTACTGCCTGTATGTCACCTGGGGTGGTCTATCTATAGGAGAGTTACCTGGGTCCTGGATATTGTCAGGCCCAGGATACTTTTAGGTCACCTCAATATCAGTGGACATAAGTAGCCCTAATACCCAGTGGGCTGTTATATCTTGCACCATCTGACTGACAGAGAAACCAGCTTCCTTCACATAGAGGATGATTTTTCTTATAGACAAGCAAGACTAGTTGCCTGAAATAATGTCCCAATGCATTACTTCAGAGAAGAATCCAAAGTACTTCAATGATAAATTCTTAAATATTCATGTTTTTAAAAAAATAATGTTCACTATAAGTAAGTGATAATGGAAATATGGCCAAACAAGTAGCAACAAATAACTATGAAGGCCAATTGTTAATATTACTACTATTTGATGTTATAATAAAAGATAGTTGTTTTGATATTTTAAAGATCCAGATGCCAAAAATGTCAGTTTTCCCCCCGATTCTCCCTCCAAAGAATATAAGATGTTGATGTATTGATATTGGTTAAGAAAAATGTTGTATCTGTGAACAGAGAACTTGACTTTTTCAGGCCCATGCATATTAGACCAAAAGAAGATTTTTTTAATGGAAACAAATCTATTTAGTTCAGTTGGTAAGAGATGCAAAGGAATCAGTGTGGAGATCATGTGATTCCAAGCTCCTATGGTTTGGAAAATATTTCAATCAGAAGCAGCTAAAGAACATACGTAATAGTTAAAATGCACCTATAGCCTGGTTGTGGGGGAGAACGTAAGCAAACTGAAATCCATCTTCTATGGACGGCTCTGTACAAAAACAAACGCGTAGTAACACCAAGTCAGCATGCTGGCCTCTCAGTGCAGGCTGGAAGGCAGCCAGGGCCCAGCCTGCTGAGAGAGAAAATTGAAAGGAAAAAATAAAGCAGGTGCACAAGGTGAAGTCCGATCGTGGATATGGAGACTCTTCTGGGCAAGCGAGGGGAAGAAAAGGTCAGGGTTTTGCTTGTGTGGCGCCTTTAGAGCTGGACCTACTGCTGGGGTGTCCTAGTTTCACAAAAGACCTGGTCCTTTTTATGAGGAAAAATTCCCATCTATACAAGTGAATGCAGAGTGTGAGCACTGAGGTGTGCTGTTAGGAAGAGGCATTCTCCAGCAGCCACTGTTTTGTTTTTCACATCTGTCCATGGTAGGATATTTTGATTTCAAAGTCTATTTACTGACCTCTGGGTGAGGATCAATGACTGTCCAAAATTAATAGAGTCAGGGGAAGGTATAGGAAGAAATGGGCATCCTAGCAGAAAGTTTTTCTGGATGAGAGTGCAAAAGAGATACTGTCTCTTGGCCACAGGCTCCAGTACCCAAGTTGATTGTTGGTCAATGGGCTCCTGGTTGAAGAACATAGAAGTCTATTTTGATCTGAAGACTCTCTTTACCAACTCATGATGACCTCTCTCTTTGATAATTCCAACTTGACAGTTCATTCAACTGGTGATTTTTGAGTCCTACTGTGTGCCACAAACCTTGTTAGTATTTCTCAGCCCTTACCATATGTTATATAGTTATTTGTCATTTTTCTGACCATGTCCCATCAAGGGCTACCGAACTGCAAAGCTCGAGGTGACACCACTCGTGTTGTGTTCTATATAAATGACCTTTCTTGGAGTTGTGTTACAGAGAGTTTTCATTATTTTAACCGAGAGGACTGTAAATTTCTTTAGGGCAGAATCAATCTGTGTTGCTTCTTGAAGTTATCTCTAAGGTTTAATAAAAGATAGTGCATGGAGTAGTTGTTCAGTTAATGGAAGCATATTAATACGACAATGATGTTTGTGCTAACTTTATCTCCTCCAAGGAAAGACTCATTTCAAGTATATTCATAGTTGCCCAAGTTGTTTGGTCCCCGAAAATTCAGTAGTAAATGCTCTTTTATGACCATCTTATTCTTATTCCTCAGCTTGAGAATGTGAGCAATTACCATATTTGGGAGAGATTTCACTGACATATCTACTATTTTCAAGGAAAAGAATTGAGTTTAAATCAAACACAGGTAAATGATGTAGCCATAGACTCCCATTGTTTATTTTAGCCAGAGACAAGAAACATCTTTGCTTTTGCCCAACTACTCAAATTGTTTTCATTTCATAAGTAAAATAGAAGCATTAACTTCTTTTTTTATTGTGTTATGTTAATCACCATACATTACATCATTAGTTTTTGATGTAATGTTCCATGATTCATTGTTTGCATATAACACCCAGTGCTCCATGCAGAACGTGCCCTCTTTAATACCCATCACCAGGCTAACCCATCCTCCCACCCCCCCTCCCCTCTAGAACCCTCAGTTTGTTTTTCAGAGTCCATAGTCTCTCATGGTTTGTCTCCCCCTCCGATTCCGCCCCCCATTCTTCCCCTCCTGCTATCTTCTTCTTCTCTTTTTTTTTAACATATAATGTATTATTTGAGAAGCATCAACTTCTTGTTCATCATGTACATGATTACAGTTCTTTCTTTTTATTTTAAAGATTTATTTATTTATTTTAGAGAGAGAGAGCACGCAGGGGACAGAGGGAGAGAGAGAAGCCTAAGCAGACTCCCCGCTCAGCAGGGAGGTTGACTCATTGGGGAGTGGGGCTGAACGGGGTTGGTGGTGAAGGGCCCTAGATGCAGGGCTCCATGTGGGGCTTGGTCCCAGGACCCTGAGATCGT
The DNA here is from genome assembly GCF_964656455.1 of Halichoerus grypus. Lineage (NCBI taxonomy): Eukaryota > Metazoa > Chordata > Mammalia > Carnivora > Phocidae > Halichoerus > Halichoerus grypus. The sequence continues at coordinate 36,405,508 of NC_135713.1, forward strand.
GACCTGAGCTGAAACCCAGAGTCGGATGCTCAACCGACTGAGCCACCCAGGCACACCAGATTACAGTTCTTCCTTTATGCTGTATTACCATCAAGATTGCTAAAACTCACTCAGGGCTCTGAACTAATCTGTGCCCCATTGTTTACCAAGATCACTTGGAAATAAGTTAGCTCTTTTTGTCCCAGGTTCTAAACTAATTTTGTATTCCATTATGGTGTTTTCGTTTTTCTCATATATATAAGACAGTTTCACAACTCATTTTTGGAAACTAAATATAGTATTCACAGATTAAACTTTATGATTTATTTAATTCTAGAGATAAATTTGAACTAGTATAATTGGAAACTGCAAATATAAACAAATGCAAGCAAAAAAGAAATCAGTGAAAGACCCAATTTGCAAATACATATTGCTCAGCAAAGTGTTAGGTCTAAGACTGGGACATAGAAGAAGTTAAACCACAGCTCTTGTGCTCAAAGAACATATAATCCGAAGGTTGATGGAAATAATTATAAATAGTTGAAAACAATATGCTCATATAAAGGCTATATTTTGCATTTAAGATTGTTTTAAGTATGCTAGAAGATCAATGGAGAATGGATTGAAACTTAAACTGGGGCTTGAAAAAATAGGTTGGAATTGAATTTTCCAAGATATATAACTAGGTACCAGCCTCATTCTCCGTCATTATTGGAATAACCAAATATTTAATAAGCATTCACATCTGACCAACCCAGAGCCTACACATGTGCGCTGGATGGAAATGTTTTTGCTTAGGCCTCAAATTCAATGCCACTTTTTCCACCTCAGCTTCTCTTCACTCCACTGTAGATTAAGTCTCCATTATAGTTCTTCATTACCCCTGCATCCTTCTTTTGTTGTACTTATCAAATCGGTAATCAAATACTTACTTGGGTAATTACATTTTCATGTTTGTGTCCTTGATAAAAATGAAGGTCCCCAAAGGGTAAGGATCAGGTATATCTAGTTCTTTATCTCATATAGTGCCTAGCACATGGGGAGTACTTGGTGTCTAATATGAATGAATGAATAAATGAATGAATGAATCAATCAATCAATCAAGAATTATAGACACTGAGGGAGCAAAGATGAATACAGCTTGGTATTAATCTTGAAGAACACACAATGTAACAAAGAAGAGCAGGTGCCCATAAAGCAGTTAAGATTTTTATGACCAGATTTTCTAGAAAAGTTTTATAATAAAGAATATTCAATGCAGAGAAGATTTATAGTGTTCCTAACTTGTGAAGATCACTTTGTCCCACAATGTACAATTCAAGCTACCTAATATAAGCCTGAATGGGTACACTAGAAGATCTACTTGCAGGATTTTAAAGAATTATGAGACAAATGCCTTGAGAGAGTAAATGCATTTGAAGCACAATACCTTTAAAATAAATTACAACCTGAAATGGTACTCTAGGGAGAGTGGAGAGATTCAAAATGCTCTTGGTTCTTTGATTTTCCCCCCTCATTCATATGTAATTATTCTTCTCTTTTGTCTTTGGAATTATTGTTTTATGTTTCACATTTCATCTTGTTTATTATATGACAAGATGAATAACTGTCACACAAAATTAACCAGTAATTATATGCGTTTACTATTTTATGAAGTAAAAGAGATGTCAATTAACAGGTTTTAGAACTCTGTAGATTTTATTTTTAGACATATTTTTACTAATATTAATCACTATTGGTAAGTCATCACACTATTCAGTTACGGTGGTTACAACTGTATTGGATGAGAGAAATGATATGTCAGAAGTGCATATATGTGTATATAAATATAAAACAGCAAATATACAAGGTGTCCTTTGTGAAGGCTGAAGAGGAATACAACTAACTCAAGCAAGGGTAAACATTTTAATACAAAATGAATTAGGAAAATTGGTGTTTGCTCTTATTTAAAAGAAATATAAAGGCCGTCGCACACTGATGAGTGATGTTGATGAGGGGGGAGGCTGTGTACATCGTCGGGGGGAGCACAGGAGAAATCTGTATCTTCTTTGAGAGAAAGGGGGAGAGAGAGAGAGAGCACAAGCAGGGGGAGGGGCAGAGGGAGACGGAGAAGCAGACTCCCTGCTGAGCAGGGAACCCGATGCGGGGCTCGATCCCAGGACCCTGGGATCATGACCTGAGCTGAAGGCAGCCGCTTAACGACTGAGCCACCCAGGCATCCCAAAAAATAAGGTCTTAAAAAAAAAGAAAGCTAAGAAGCTGACTGAAATGTTATCCATGATTGTAAAAAGAAATAAAGATTTGCTCAAGGAAGATAATCATACTGGAGAATTTCAATTCACAAAATACTTGATTATTTCTATTACATCATAACGGAAGTGTCCTTGCCTATGGATGAGCTTGATGGTAGGGCCAGTATTGCTGGTACGGGAAATGGAGCTCAATCATTTAATGTTCCCATGTAAGTCTATGTCTGGGCTTTAAGGTCTGAATTAAAGAACAGACTCTTTGTTTGTTTGTTTAGGTGCAAGTAAATGTCTTTCCTCTCTTAGTTCAAATGTATGGGTATATGTAATGTAATATATAACATCATACATTGTTGAATCACTTAAGGATACATTCAACAATAAATTAAATAATATCTAACAATGGCTTTAAAAAGGTTAAATTAATTTTTTTATGTAACAGTACTTTTGGAAGAAGACAACACAAGGTAAGTCTAGCCTTTCAAAGAAGTCATCAAAGAACCAGACTGCTTCTCTCTTTATGCTTTGCCATGGTGTGTGTCTTTCCGTCTCCTAGTTTCAAGATGACTGCCACACTTTTAAGTATCATGTCCATATTCCAGGAAGGAGAAAGCAGGGAGATAAGGGATTTTTCCCCATTAAGCCCTTATTAGAGAAGGGACGCTCTACCTAGGGACTGTTGTCTACATCTTATTGGCCGGAACTGTATGACAAGGTCACCTCCAACTGCAAGATAGGCTTGGAATTTGAAAAATTTACTCTCCAGTCTCTTGGAGAGGAAAACAAAAGAGAGGCGATAGGTATTGGAATGGCTGTTAATTTAACAGAGGCCAATTTAAAAGAATCTACCACAGCTCTACTTAAGAAGTTCTAGCATCTCTTAGAGAGATCCTTATGACACAGATCCATAACAAATGTAGAGAGACGGTAACTGTTCTGGCTACTTGAGCCGTGTAACCAGCTACCCCAAACTTGGTCACAAAAACAGTAACTTCTATATGCTCACGTATTTTGTTGGTCAAAAATTCAGGCAGGGTTCAGTGGGAACAGCTTGTCTCTGCTCCACAGTGTCTGGGGCCTCAGCTAATGTGATGATATAAATGGCCGGGCCAGACTTTGATCATGCAGAGCACTGCAATCATCTGGAGGCTGCTTCACTCAGGTGCCAGGCATCTGGGCTGGGATGATGTGAAGGCTGGGCCCAGGTAGGGGATGGACTAGAACACCTACACATGGCCTACTCATGTGGCTTGAGCTTCGCTCAGCGTGGGAACTGGATTCTGAGAGAGAACATCCCAAGAGCAAGTGTGCCCCAGGCAGAAGCTAATTGGCCTTTTATGACCTAGCCTTGGAAGTCACACAGTGACGTGTAGAAGCAGTCACAAGCCTACCCAGATTCAAGGGCAGGGGACAAGTTCCCCCTCCTCTCAATGAGAGGAGGCCCAAAGAATGGGCAGTCACTTAAAAAATCTGCCGCAGTAACAATGACAGGACTCAATATTGAGCACAATTCTTTAAGAATGGCTTCTCTTCAACTTGCTTTTCCATCTTTTCCATTCCTATTGCCCACTGAGGAAAGATGGTGTCAAATCGATTAGGAGAAAGTCCCTTTTCAGTGTTTCTGAAGGATGATGGGCTGTTTAACCTACTCAGCAAGAGAGAGCCCCCCGAGATGAGGCTGCTGTGGCTGTGTGATTTTGCTGTGGAGTCTGATCAGCCAACATGGCCAGGACGGTGATGCAGCCACGTAATTAAGTAATCCCATCCTCACACGAAATGGCGCTCCTGTCAGGTACCGCAGGGGTTTCCCTGTGTGTGAATTCTCGGAGCATAGAAAATCGTTGTTCTATTTTCCATACAGTTTCGACCATACGACCTGTATTTGTGGGTAGGCAGACACACAGAAGGTGAGATTATCGAAAAGACAGTGAAGTGGGACCAAAGAAGCCTCCTGTTTATCTGAAGTGAAGAGTGGCATGTTTTTACGTTCTTTACGGAACAGGAAAGGTATCACAACAACATTTCTGAGTAAATTAGATCCATGAAGAACAATTTCAGGCATTAGATACCATTTCTGGCTTCAAGGCCCTTATCGTAATATTTGTTGCAGGTAAGTGCAGTGGAATGATTTAATCCTGGCTCTGACTCTCAGTAACTCTGGGACTCTGGGCAAGTTTCCATAGCTCTCTCTCAGCTTCTTTTTCTCATTTCAGGAGATGGAGCGAAAAATGCCCATCTTAAACCGTCACTGTGAGGATTAAATGTGTATTCTTCCCACAGCACTCTTGCCTCCCTGAACTGCCCTACCCCTGCCTCTGTCCCTGATTACGGACAGCCTGCAGGTCCCTGAAGGATGTCAGTTCCTTGTGGAGACTGTCCGTGATGACGTCGAAGGCTGGATCAACTATGTCTCCTATGTACTCCTGAAGAGAGCCCTGGGCTTACCTCTGTCAGAGCTCTTAACATTCAACAATTCATTTCACAAAGTCTAGCTGAAAAATGATTATGTGCCAGGTACTTCATAAGGGTCTGGAAATTCAGCAATGAATAAAGCCAGAATGATCTCTGCCCTTGTGTTTTGTATACTCTAGTGGAGCAAAAGAAGACAATAAACAAGCAAGCCCGTAAGAAGAAAAATAATTTCACACAGTGATATGGGCTTATAAGGCAGCAAAGAACAAGGGAGGAGTAAGAGACGCTTGAGGAGAGATTATGGGCAGATGGAAATATTCTAGTCAAGGACATGACATTTGGGTTGAAATCTAAATATTGAGAAGTAGCCAGCTGTGTAAACTCACCGGGCACTCTTAGGAACACTCTCTGTGTATTAACTCATTTTATTCTCATAGCTTCTTGAGGTAGCTACTCTTCCTATTCCCACTTTACACATGGGGAGACCAAGGTAGAAAGGTGAAGTAACTTACAGAAGATTCAGAGCTTAAAAGTGGTAGAGCTTGGGCGCCTGGGTGGCTCAGTTGGTTAAGCAACTGCCTTCGGCTCAGGTCATGATCCTGGAGTCCCGGGATCGAGTCCCACATCGGGCTCCCTGCTCAGCAGGGGGTCTGCTTCTCCCTGTGCCCTCTTCCCTCTCATGCTCTCTGTCTCTCATTCTCTCTCTCTCAAATAAATAAATAAAAAATCTTTAAAAAAAAAAAAAAAAGTGGTAGAGCTTGGATTTAAACCCAGACAACCTGCCTTCAGAAGCCCATGCTCTCAGCCACTTTATTATAACTGTCTCTCAAAAAGCATTGGGTATTGCATTGACGTTGACTGTTGACTTGCATGTTTTTTCCTACTAGACCATGAAAAAATTGATGTATAGAGCTCAGTCCCAAGAGTAATGCCCAGCTCTTGGGCCCACAAGTGCATGAAGGCATGCCTGCAATGAGCAAATCTAGATGAAATAAAGGGTCCTGCTTGGTGCTTAGCATCAGATAAGTCATTAAAATATTAGTTCTCCCTCTCTCCCTTCTTCCCCACCTCCCTGAATTAGACTCATACAGCTTGTTGCTGGACTAGAAGTAACTAGAAGATTTATAGGGGGAAGGGGGGCCACCTTAGTATGTATCCAAAAAGAAATTAAGAAAACAAAGTCTTTTAATTTGTTAGCAAGAGATGAAAATGAGTAACTTCAGTGAGCTCTGAAGAAAAACACATGGAAGCAAGGAACCTGTAAAGTAATAAATTTCCTCCCTCTAACATAAAAATGATGGCCCCTGTGCTTTAAAGAAAAGCCATTTGGAAAACTTCCATGCATACACATTTTGGGGAAAATGTAGGGAGAAATATGAAGTTAGTTAAATGTCTTTAATAGGCACTTCAAAGTTCTGGACCATTAAATCATTTCCACAGCTTTCTGGCTGTTATCACTTCCCAAACATTGCCAAAACCACTCCTTAAAAGACTGCAATAAATTTGAAAGGCAAATCAGATTTGGAAATTTTGCATGAAAGAGAACTATATCTTGTACCTTAGAAACATTTGTCAATGTCAGCACAGAGCTGTCTGCTGCCAAAGATGAGCTGGGGAGCGGTGACCTTTGCGAATGACTTCTCTCTGTTAGCAATTTTTGCCCTACAGGATTCTGGAAGTCTGGTCACAGGAACATTTAAGGATACCAGGTGGTTTTGAAATGCTTGGTTGAGCTGGGTGACTTATCTAGGCCTGGATTTAACATTTGAAAAAAAAATAATTCTTCCACGAAGAAAGTGAACATTTATATACGCTGGATTCAGCCAGTGTTCCCGGCAGGTCCTGTAATGCTCCGGCTGCTCCCGACAGATCTGATGGACAAGGATGGTGCTAGGGACCGAATGTTGGTGTCCCTGTCAAACTTTTATGTCGAAATCCTATCCCCCAAGGTAATGGTTTTAGGAGGTGGGCCTCTGGGAGGTGATGAGGACAGGAAGGCGGAGTTGTCCCCAGTGGGATTAATGCCTTTATAAAAGAGATTCCTGAGAGCCCCGTGGCCCCTTCTGCTTCAGGAGTTTACCATGCAAACGGGGAAGCCAGTCTTGCCAGACAGCAAATCTACGGGGGAATCTTGATCTTCTACTTGCCAGCCTCCAGGAACTGCGAGAAATAAACGTCTGTTGTTTATAAGCCACCCAGTCTATGGGACTTTTTATAGCAGCGTGAATGGACTAAGGCAGATGGTGAGCTTAAGAAGAAAACAAGAGATCGTTCTCCGCATTTTTTTTAAAACCCAGTGCCACGTTGGATTTCTTTCTAGTTAGAAGTGTAAAGTGTCACAAGCGAGAGTCATCCGGCCCATGCAACTTTGGTCTCTAATGCTTTGTTTGCCTCTAGAAGGTGCACTAGAAATGTCAGGAGTTGCTCCAACAATGATAGCATCAGCCCCTCTGCTAAATTAACCCTCTTAGGTGGGCATAGTTTTAAGACAAAGGTAGGATTTTATACAGTGAACCACCACCTAGCATTCACACAAAGGGTCTGGTAATGACATATATTTAGTCTCTATTATCAACATGTTTTATAACTCAAACGAACCGAGACGATTTAAGTAGTCAAGCAGCACAAAGGGAGCAAAAGGGACAGCAAGAGAGCAGTATCTGCGGCAGCCCCACACCTCCCGTCTAAGAGATGACAGTCGTGGGAGCAATCACTGAGCGCCACGCGAGGTAGGGTAGCTGGGCGCAGGTGGTATAAAAGAAAGGCTACCTATTAATTAGTCTTACAGTTAGAAATGTGGTCCCCACTTACAGTTCTGGCCTTGCACATACTAGATATTCCAGAAATTTTTTTTAAGGATTTATTTATTTATTTGGGAGGTGGGGGAGGGGCAGAGGGAGCGGGAGAGAGAGTCCCAAGCCGACTCTGCACTGAGCCTGGAGCCCATCCCCATCGAGGGGCTCCATCTCACGACTGTGAGGTCATGACCTGAGCTGAAACCGAGAGTCGGATGCTTAACCGACTGCACCACCCATGTGCACCCAGATATTTTTTTATACACCAATTGCCTGAATAACCAGAGTAATGTGCTGGAAAGGAAAAGGAGTAGGGTTTCTCATGTTTTTGTTGCCAATTTGGAAGAGAGGGTGTGACAAAGGAAATCAACTGCTACAAATATTAAGTAGAGTTATTGGTTTAAAGATCATCTTGAAGTGTGATCATGTGAAAGGGCCCAGCTATGAATCAGCCTGTCTCATTGCGCTCACCCCTTAGGTCGGCAAACACGCATCCAGGGGTAGAGCATTCACAGCCTTCATAAATGCAGGTTGAACAGCAGGTGGCAGCAAAGGATACTATAAGAGAAATTGACGTCCACAAGCGTATTTGGGGAAGTTCTAGAAAACTGCTCATTTTAAGGGCTGCAAGTAGAAAAGGCACTCAAAGGTGATTGCTTTCCTATCTCTAGGTAAAGCATATGATGTAAGAAGGGCAGCTATTGGCAAGGTTGATCATGATAACCAAGTTAAATGCTTTTCTGTCCTTTTAATCACCTTTTGACAAAATGAAAGGATTGAAAAAGCTTACTGAAAATACAAGTATCCTACAGCAAAGCCTAACTAATCCTCTTACAAAATGGACATTTATGCTGAAGGGAGATTTTGGTAATAAGACATGACATGCAATATTTATTATAAAAATTATCATTCGGACCAGCATGGAAATAGGCCAGTTGGAAGATGATTTGTCTCTTGGCTCAGAAGAAATATTAATGGAAGGACATTAATATCCTTCAAAGAAATGATATAAGTAAAGAAAACATTAAAGCATCATTAGGTGTAGATGGGCTTCTTGAGAACGTGATAATGGCATGAGAAAAAAGAGATAGCCCAGAGCCTCTGGATCTTCTTAAAGCATCCAAAAATACGAATGATGAAAAATTTATGAAGAAAAGAATGTACATTAATTTAGTGGAGGTAGAAGTTATCGGGGAAGGAAGAAATGTGACAACCTGTAAATATTGTAACACAGGGCACCTACTTAACAAGCAAAAACCAGAGGTGTTCCAACATTAAGACCAGTTTCTAGGTTCCCAAGAAAACCAAAGTGATCATCCCAATAGATCAGTTTTTGCAGAAGACTACACTTTACTTCTTTACATCTCAGCTTGGATATTATTTGTGTTAGTTGGTGTCTAATTAGACTGGTGAATGATGCATGGAGTTGAGAGTTTTCCAAGATTTTTCAAATAATTGAGAAAAGGAAAGGCACATAGTAAATGATTTTAGGTTATGGCATCATGCCCACTGGGTTCCAAATGTCATTTCAGATCTAGAATAACTATTTGATGTTGTCCAAGTTATGAAATTCCTTGAGTCAGTTTCTTGAATGAAAAGTTGGTGTGTAAGACTACCAGGCTGTGTGAGGATTAAATAAGACAAAGTATCAAAATGCTTCCCTCATAAATTACTTCTGAATAAATGTTATTTCTCTCTTTAGGAACATCGGCAAAGATGTTGAGGTATTTTAAAGAATGTCTCCAAAACACCTCCCTAGCCAACAACCTCAGTGTGGAAAATTCCTAATTGTAGTATTGTGCCTTTAGATGAAACAAAATCGCTCAGAGGATTACCACAGTATGACCAACGGCAGATACAAAGAGAGCATGGCAGATGGAGTAGAGATGACCATGCTACAGGTCCCAGTGGGTCACCGTTCTCTCTTCTAGCCATAAAGATATCTAGTTAACTTTATGTGAATTCAATTCCATATTCCTGAAAGAGACTTTGATTTGTCTCGGAATCTTTGAAAAAGAGATTCATCCCTTTCCGGTCAGTTGTGGGGAGGTGGATGGTTGGGGGAGCTGGAGTCAGATTGGGCTCCAGAGTGAAAACATGGCTGCCCAGTTTCAAGTCTGTGCCTGAAGGCAGAGTTCTCAGACTGAGTGTTGCGAAGTGAACCGTTACCCTGAAATGTGTGTACTATGGCCACTATCTCTGCACACACATTCGTGCACACTCACTCACATTCTTTTCTTTATATCTCTTATATTATCACATAAGTCACCACAGAATGAAAGCAAATTATTTATGGATGCTTGTTATTTTGCTTAAACATTACAGATGGGTTTTTTTTAAGTAACCCTGAAAAATAACATTTTTTGAACCAAGTTGCCAAAGATACTGTGAAAATCTTAAATATCAGCACGACTTCAAAGCAAGTCCCTTGATCAAACTGGTACTTATTTACTAGGAAAAATCCACAAGGCTGGGAAGCATAACACAGATAAACCAGTTCTGAAGTTGCTGTCATGGATGAGGTATGGGGTGTGAACAATTTCAGTGCTATGTCTTTGAAATATTTGTTCTTAAAGCAACTTTAAAAAAATACTTCTTTTGGTGAAAAAATATGTACCTTATATGGTCGATATTTTATTTTACTACTTAAAAAATCTTAACAATATGAATTCTAATGTAACTATAGATCGTCTAGATGCAATATTATGTTGTGATTCTTGGTGAGGATAAAGTGAAAACTTCACATTCTGTGGCTGTTTACAATTTCTTTTCTGTTTCCTTTGAGATATTTCATTTCTAATTGCTTCTGCTGTTACTAATAATTGCCAGGCTCGCCTGCTGAAGTTTCTCCATCAGTGACACTGACCTGATTCTTGAGAACTGACACCCAGAAAAAGTTTCAAAGATTTCATGCAGAGGCCCCTCAAAGGGCAATCACAAATCTCTGCTCACTACCTAGCCGGAGGCCACAACTTCAGCTCTTTATTCCCTCCTTTATAGCAGTTCATTTGTGGAGACCATTACAAAACTGTCAAAAATACGATCCCTAGATTGTAGGCTTAGGGGTTAGGTTGGGTGAATGGGGGTAATAAGAAGCTGTTTAATTTTATTTGAATGTGTTAAGTTAGTGACATGTTATGTCTGTATATGGATATACATATATAGTTATATACATATGATTTTTGGGGGGACCATGTAAAATTTTCTCTGCTGTGGCTATAGAAAAGGTCACATTTCAAAAATCTGGATTTACAATGATAATTGTCCTTTAGGAGAATGAATAGAACAAATAATGACAAATATATCTGCAGCTTTTCCAGGGACATTATTCTGTATTTTTTGTACTTGTGCTTTAGGTTTTTACAGAGTCACTAAATCTACACAGAGCCTTAAAATTATCCTATGGGATACTGCATTTATTAAAGAGGAAACTGAGACACAGCTTGATTAAAAGATTTGCTTACAGTGAGATAGCAGCTTACTGCAGTGGGGAAACTAGAATCCAGCCCTAGCTACGAACCAACTCCTCTATCTAACCCTTTTATAGTTATAATTCTATATTACCATGATTTTCACCATTACTGAAGCTTTCACTTCATATGTTTACCCCAAGAAAGAAGAAAACAAGAACTGAGTTTCAAACATCTTATTTCAAGATACAATCTGACATTAACATTCAGAGCAAAGGTTCCCAATAATCTAAAAAAAAAAAAAAAAAAATCTTTGAAATAACGTCTTCTAAGTAGCCTAGGGATAATGATGAGCTCATGGTTTTCTAAATACAATTAGCAAATATCAAAGCATATACATAAAAGGTCAGTGTTAAGCCAATTACCCTTTTCACTTGCACCGTAACCAGTAATTATTTTGGAAAGACCTGGAAATTCTCAAATATCAGTTATCTTCTCTGACGGCACATTAAATTATCTGGGGGAAGAAAATGATGTCTGAGTCCCACCTAAAACCAATGAATCAGAATATCAGAACCCCTGATAGTGGACGTGTGTGTGTGTGTGTGTACGGTTTAGGTTAGAATTATTCAACTCCCCAGGTGGTTCTAGTATGAGCCTCAGCCCACAGTCCTATCCCACTCTAATCCGCTAAGGGACAGCATCAGACCACTGAAACTCAGGCATGTCTCCACGGCGTCTCTTCCCCTTTGGTCGCACTAGGGGGCGCTCCGGCACCGGATTTACTCCTTGGCCACCTCTCCTCCCCCCAATCAAGAGGGAGCGCCGCCGAAAAGGCATTCATTTAGAAGGCGATAGAGGGGAAAGACAGAGAATTGCACGTTACGTATTTATATATCCGATGGCCGGCAGGTATTGGCTTAAACAGCAATACCTCCAAAGTTGGCTTCTCAGAGCTTCTGATCCAAGAGCAGCTCTTCTTTTCTCCTTTGGACTTGGGAAAACTTTGTGCAGGGAGAAAATCAGGGCCCGGCTTCGGGGTGGGATGGTTTAGGGCTTTGGATCTTGAGCAGTTCACTGTTTAAATAAATCTTGGTGAGCAATGGAGAACAATCTCCATATTAATCTCGCGTAATTAGCGTTATAACCCACAGCAGCCTAAGAACCATTAAAGACAAAGCTTTATGCAAATATCCCTTCCCTGGCTGCTTCCCCTCCTTTCTTGCGGGGCTCCCTCCCCCTCCTCGCTCCCCAATCCCGGGTTCTGGCGAGTCTGTGAGCCTTTCTAAAATGACACGGTACACTGGGTACCTTAAATTATAAAGTTTTTGACTTTAAAAAATAAAAGTAAAAAAAAAGGGGGGGGAACTAGCAGCAATCTAAGGAAGAGAGGGGCGTGTGTATGCTGAGGCTCTGAGAAGGCTTTAGCTTCTGGGGAATTGGCACCTGCCTTGGGCAGCCAATATTGTCCAGTTGAGGACAGAACCCAATGTATGGAGAGACTTAGGAGCTGGGAGGTGGCATTTTCTCCAATCAGTCGCTCTATGGGAGCACACCCATAGTTGGGCGCTGTTCTGGCCGGGAAGCCGAATTCACCCCAAGGACTCTACTCTGCCCTCCAGACGCGCACATGTCCCAGGCATTAATCTTAAACTGAGTCCTCAACTGAGAGTCGCCGCTAAAAGGAAATAGGGCCTCAAAGGAGGAGGCGAGTGTGAGGAATCTCAACACACAAGTCTTTACTTGCACTTGTATGTGTGTGGGGTAGCTGGGGGGTGGGTAGGGAGAGCAGTGCGCACCGAGGCCAAGATGCGCGCACACCCGTGCGCACACGCCGACACAGACACCCGGCCAAGGGCGCGCAGATCCCCTGCCTGGCTCTGGATTATCTGCTCTGTGTTTACTGTTTCGGAGGGCTTTACGTGAAACGAATAAATTTTTACTTGCTCCCAGGGACCGGCTTGTTGTTTTATGGCATGTATTTAAAGCCTCTTTTGTCGGTGTTGAAATGGTCCAAGCTCCCAAATACTGTGCAGGGCTATGAGCGTGGAATGCCGAAATGCAATGAGCATCACTGGTGGGGGAAAACGCGGTGGAGAGACGAGCCTGATTCTTTCCCTACACACACGCACGCACACACACACACACACACACATGCACGCACGCACACAACACACACACACACACACACGCAGGCTGCTTGCCTTTCTTTTTCACAAACCAGAACGTAATATTTTTTAATGTCTTATGCAGAAGGCCAAGGAAATGCAATCTAGAGAATTATACCTGAAATACTGCAGGCATTGAAGAATTTCTACAGAAACTGTATTCTGATTAAAAACAAACCTCAATACAAATCTATTTATCCTCCTTCCATCTGTATCTGCTTAGGGTTTATTCCTTCCTTTTCTGACTTCTTCAACCCCTCCCCCCAAAAGGTAAGCATAATGCTAGGCGAAAGTTAAGATTTGGCTCTTTTAACCCGTAATAGCTGTCGTCTCTACGCTTTGTTTATAAAATGGAATAAGAATGGGAGGGGGACTTAATTTAACGGCACAACTGAGCTGTATAAATACAATATTCATTTTTTAAAACTGAAGTGGATTTGGTTTATTCTGAAGAACAGTAATTCAAACAGCACCTATCTGCTCCAGATAGAGTAGCTATGCACATCTATACAGGCAAGTTTGAAATTTAGAACAAGGCTTTGATTTATTCCCTTTCTATCAGTGATTAATGTCCCTTAATTAGCTAATCTCAAAGCCATTATTTACAACCGGGCCAGACAAAGGGAAAACTGATGATCCAACACTTATGCCAGTTTGAAATTTTGAAACAGCAACAACAACAAAAAAAATGCTCTATTCAGAGTGGAGTCCTTGGTCTTTCAAATGAACCTCGAAATAACAAAGAAATCTCCAAATATTTGAAACCAAAATAAAATAAAATAATCAAGAACAAATAAAACTCCACCCCCATCTCGATCACATCCCTCCCCTTTTTCCCAGAAATTGTTGCCTACAGCAATCTGAAAATGTAGATATTTAAACAGAAACGGAATATATCCTTTGTATCTTCTTTCCACTTAAAATCTACAAAAGTTCTCAATGTTGGTGGTTGTGGGGAAGGGGTTTATAGTTGAGTTTTCCAAAATCGTCTTCGGGGAAAGAGTTTTTGTTTTTGAAAAAGCAGAGTACTCTTTTCGTACTTTTCCAAGGCGGGCGCGTTCAGGGCTTGCAACCAGGTTTGCTTCTTAAGATCGGGTGCCTCGGAAACTCTCCAGTCGGGGGGTCGCGCAAGCCTGTTAGCACCCGGGCAGAGCCTAGGTGTTCAGGAATTTTTCTTTCAACTGTGCTCCCCAAGGAGCCGTCCTCTCGGCGGCTCAATTTCAAGTGACCCTTAAAACTCATCTCTGGATAGAGCTGCAGTTCCTCCGGTCTTTCTTGGTAGAATACCAGATAGATCGGGTATCCTGGGGTCTTTCGGAACCTCTTTCTTGGGGGTGCGAGGGGGTCGCCTTAGGAGCCGGAGGTACCTGGTCTCGGTTGCCGAAAGCCACCGAGGAGCCTTAGAAAGGGGCGGAGCCGGCCAAGGCTGAGCCGGGGCCTTGGCGCTCCACTTGGGACACGCTTCAGGTCGCCTCAGGCCAATGGGGTCATCTCGGCTGTGTATCCTTCTCTGCCCCCCTTCAGACCCCATAGTGAAGAGAGCACTCCCACGTCCGCGCTCATTCCCACCATTTTCTCCTGGAAAAACCGTCCCTTCATTGCATCTCGGGTCCTTTGTGCGCTTTAGCATGTTCGGAAATAGAAAATATCCGAAGAACAGGACCCGTGGAAATGTTTCTAGGCCGACGTGGGCCGCCTAGGGCAAGCAAGGGTGGCACTAAGCAGGGCCTCGAAAGGCATCCAATCCGAATGGTTGGGAGAGAAGCTTTAGATTTATTCGTGGACTCCTGAATTCAAGACCTGACCGGGAACAGAAAAAGGCCTCTGGAAATCGGAGCATGCCCTTCAGGCAGCAAAATAATGGGATTAGAGATCCCGTGTGGAAAGTAGGCGGCTGAGGAGAGGCAAATAACGCAGAACCCGAGCCTAGGGAGGGGGAAGGAAGGGCTTCAGTCGAGGGGGGTGTGTGTGTTGAGCGGGGGCGGGGGGGGGGGCGGGCGTTAGAAGGCGGGAGGGAGGAAAGGGAGAAGGTAAAAGGAAGCCAGGGTAGCGAACAAGAAAAGCGAGAGCACCCCGTATCCTTTGTTTGAAAGCACCGCGTCCTAAATCGTAGAAACGAGGCCGTCATTAGCGCTCTGACCCGGAGCAGAGACGCATTAGAGAAACCAAGAGAGAACCAGCACCTCCTCGCCTGGTTTATTTCGCTTTTCTTGAAATCCCTCGGCCTCGAGGTTCCCGTCGCCGAAGCTTTCCCCCAATCTCCCTCCCCCGCCCCTTCAACAAACAATGCACCGAGGCTGAAGAGGGAGGGAAGAAGGGAGTCAGGGAGAGAAAACCAACAAGCTCTTCAGGGTAAAAAATAAACCCGCGTATCCAGATTACCAACATGTTTTTTCCATTTGCATTGACTTATTTGGAAACAGTTGTTGGGGTGATAATTTCGCCTGAGAGATTAACTGTTAAAGTCTCAAAAGTTCCCAATGGTTGTGGAATCCTGCTTTAAAAATACCGATTTTTAAAAATATATACGTTTCTTTTTTTCCCCCTTTCCCAAATGAAACCCCCGAGAATGCGCTTTGGTCTTGGGGGCTGAGGGCGTGGCGGACAGCTGTTGAATCCAAACAAAGACTATACGGGATCCCACGCCGTTTGGGGTTCCATCTGGGAGGATTTTTCATCTCCTTCTTCCCATTCCAGGGGAAAGGAAGGGATTAGGAATGGCCTGGTCAAAATTGTGCGTTTGTGACAGACGGATGGAACAGGAAAGAATGAACCCCCAGCAACAAAAGGATAATTGAGATTTGGTTTCTGGGTGTGTAAATTCGGAAACGAAATAACCAAGGAAACTATAGACATACCACTGCTGCAGAGGTATCTACAATGTTAATTCATAAATGAATCAATCTCTTCCTTCTCTACCTTTCTTGCATCTATTAAGAATTGTGGCCCCATCTAACAAGCTGCCAGGGAAGCCAAAACTGCAGGACATTTTTGAGAAACAAGGCTAGAAATCTGCCCGAAACTAACAAAGCCACCCGCCAGCCCACCAGTCAGCCAGAGCGCCTCTCTCTCCCTTTCTCTCTCTCTTACTCTCTCTCTTTCTCCCCCCCTTTCCTCCCACCCTCTCTCCCATCTTCCTCCAGCTAGCCTCGCCCCAATTAGCTTCCAACAGCAAGTCAGCCAAACACCTGCTGGAAGAATCATGATTTTGGTGGCAGGAGGTGGTGGGTTGGTTCTGAGCAAACCACGAGGGCACCGTATCAAGCCTGCCCATGACCCCTGTAGGTTCCTCTTCAGGAATATATTGGAGCCAACAGCTAGGCAGGCTTTCCTCTGCCTGAGTCATTGCCTGTTGTCACTTTCGGTTTCTTTTACCAACCAGCCACAGCCACCCCTTTCCTCTATCCCCTCTCTGAGCAATTCTGTTCTTTGCGGAGATTGCAAAGCTCTCCTACTGACTTAGGGTGTACAGGGTTCGAAATGGAGAGAATAGAGTGGATCTAAAGAAAAGGAGGGACCCTTTGGAGTTCTTCTTTTTAAAATTTTAATTTTATTGACACATCTTTGAAAGGTTTGTTTTGGTATAATTCTAAGCTGCCAATTCCAAATACAAATAGATGGACACACACTGTGTATATCAGATGTTGGGAATAAAAATGGTTTATTGATTGAAATAATAGAGGCATTATTTTGATTTGTCTTGACATGAATGCTGATTTATAGAGCTCTTCCCCCATTGATTTCTTCTTGTAGTCCAGACACATGGAAATGATAAAAATCTCACCAAAGCTCACCTTGGTGCTAATCAAGACTGCTTGATGCACATTATAAATCTGATATTATATTTATTGCTTATCTTTATTTGAGGGGTTAGTCCCCATCCTAAGATTGTCCCCTTTCAAAAAAAAAAAAAAACAACTTTTCAAATGCATCTGTTTTCACTTTGCACTTTCAACGGGCTGGAGCAGACAATAGTGTGAAAAACATCTGAAAATATGAGGCGACAGAGCTGCATGTGTGTTTCATTTCTGCAGTGTTAGGGGAGAAAATAACAAAAGAAACACCACACACACACACACACACACACACACACACACACACACACACTGGTCCAGGATTACAGCACAAAAGGCTTGCTGACCCAGGTCTAACGTACAAGACAAATTAAAGAAAGGGGCAAATGGAAGGAGGGGCTGGGGCGGCCAGGGGCCGGGCAATTTGGAAAAAGATCAAGGGCAAACAATAGTTAAGAAATTGGACTTGGGTAGAGGAAAAACAGAGGGAGAAAGTAAAGTGTCTAGGACTGGAACTCATGTCCCTGAGGATGGGGAGAGTAAGTTTTCTTAAAACACTGAGAGTTTTCCTTGACTGCATGATAAAAGAAAAATAATCATAGAACAAACACAAATCCCCCAATCAAAAGCAACCGGCACCCAAAACTAAAACCAAAACCTAGCTGTCTCTGTGTAAATGTCTCAGAGCCACAAGAGAACCCCATCTGGCCCCGGAGTCCTCTTAGGACAGGTTGTGGGTAGCCTTTTCCGTGAAGGGGCACAAATATTCAAGGAGGCAGGACTACAAAGGCAGGAGTGAGATTATCTGATTATTAGCATTGTTGCCCCCCAAAGATGACTACGTAAAAATAAAGGCCAGTTGGTAAAAGGGAAAAAGATTGAACATCAGTGGGAGCATCAGAGGGAACCGGGTTGAGCGCCGCGGCTCCGGAGCCGGACGACCACTGCGCGGTGCAGCTAATCCCTGGGCCTGCGGGAGCCGAGCGAGGGGCAGAGCCCACGACCGTGCGAGCTGGAGCCCCAGCCCTCCCGCCCAAGAGCCGCCAGCCCGCGGGACTCGTCGGGACTCTCCCGGGCGGGCGCGTGCCACGGCTTTCTGGACTCGGGGCCGAGGGGACTCCTGCGGGAGAACGGGATGGGGGCTTGAGCAGCGAGAGGGATGCCCTGGATTCTCGATTTCTCGGTCCCGGGTCTCTGCCTCTATTTCCCCTCGGCCCTGAGGACGCGCCTTCGGAAGAGAAGTCCCGGGTCTGGGGGTATGTGTGTGTGTGTGTGTGTGTGTGTGTGTGCGCGCGGGGCGCGGGGGGGGGGGGAGATCGCGTCCCTGACACACTAAACGCCCCCCCGCACCCCTGCACTGAAGAACGAGCTTCTGTTCTGCTGGCTCTGCAGACCACTTTATTATTCTCACTAGGATTTTAATTTTTTGCTCAGCCTGTTGCTGCCGCAGAGTCGCTTGGGGATCCCCAGATCCCCAACAGGGTGTCTTTCCCGGGACGCCCGCCCCCTGACCCAGCGGGGGCAAGCGCTGGTTTTCGGGTTGAAAACTGTCTCCGACTTCGCGTGGCCGGTCCCCTCCTGAAGCTCACCTCAGGCAGTCGTGGGAAATTCCAGTCCACTCGTTAGCTTTCCTCTGGCGGGGACCTGAGGGACGGGCTCGCCTTCAACTCCGGAGGCTGCCTTCTCCGGGCGAGTCCCAGGATAATTGCGCATTTCTCTACATTTAGTGCTTTGGAGATTTAGAGAGCGCGCTTTCATTTGTACATCGTCTGCCGACAGCCCCTTTGCGTTAGGGAATCCTGTTCCCCCTCCCCACACGTACGCACACTCATTTTATTTTTAATAAATGATTTTAAAAATCAAAACAAACCTCTGAATCAGTCCGCCCAATTTTATGCTCCATCTCCTCTGTGTATGTGTTAGATTCTCTCTGCCAATCGATGGGAAAGAGTGTTTAGGGGCATTTGCAATTTCCTTTGTCACTTGCCGCTCTCTGTGTATAGATTTTACATATCATTTGTTTACCAAATCAGTTCGTATTTTCTTAGCCCGGGATTCAGGATTTGCATTCCTGGATTAATTAATTGCCCAGGACTCAAAGGACAAGACGTTTAGCGGAGCCACCTGATGCAGGGAGGGTTAGATCGCATTAGGGCACTACTAGGAGGCTGCAGTGACAGGTCTGGCCCTCTGCAGGCTCTGAATTAACTCAAAGTGCCCTCTGCCTTGCTAGGATTAAAAACAGCAACAACAGCAACAACAACGACCAAAACCCCAAAAGAGTTTGAAGAGGGGGTGGGTGCCTAATGTCTCCTAGCCCCTATGTCTCGGGAGTACAACATACTCTTAGCCTTTCCCAGAGAGACTGTGTAGTTTCACTCCCCCCCACACTGCAGAGAGGATCTCCACTTCAGTTCTCCTGGCCATATGATGCCTACCTGCATCCTGATCTTCAGTAGTCTCAGGTTCCTTATTGGGTCTCACTGGTTTATTTATTAATTTCTTCCCTAGATTAAATCATGATGCAAGATAGATGAGTGATGTGGAGTTTGTGGATGATCCTATTATTGCCCTAATTAAAATTCCTGCAGTAAGACATTTTTGAAATGGTGTTTGGTGATGGTGGCTCCTTCATGATTATCCTTTGGTCTAGCTTAGTTTAGCTTTATTACTCCGCAACGGGAACTTGAAATTCTGAGACTCTCAAAATTACTCTGCAAGTGTTTGGCTGCCAACTTCAGGTTTCATGGCAACACTACCCTAGGCCATCTGATGGCAAACTGGACCAGATGACCACTTGTCCACCTCTGAAGAAAATCTTACAGGAAACTTCATCACAGTCCATGCGCCAAACACTTGGCATCTCAAAATGTATGAAGAGTTTTGTCTATTTCAGCAGATATCGGATTCTATGGCATTTGAAATTTGTAGAAAGTAACAAGTTAGAAGATATATTTTGGAGACAAATTTAATTTTTGCTTGGACCTTTTACTTTATCATTTTTAAAGGCAACTGTGGGTGTAGTGTCCCTTTATACCAAGCTTTCAGCTGTAACAAGGGACACTAAGGTGAGGGGGTAATACCATCTGAGACCTTAAGGGCAACAAGCTAGCTCACAGATAAACAAAAGAAAGCCCCGAGGCGACAACTTTACTTCACAGCACAGCTGTTCCACTGGGTTCAAGGTAGTGTCTTCTACTCATCTTTATTATTGGACAGAAATTTCCCTTATCTAAGATTATAATAAACACTGGCCGACCAATGTTACAGGTGGCCTAGGATGTTTTCTCTTTCTTTGGAATAAAAGAACAATTGATAGAAAACCCTCTTGGTCTTCCATGGTGTTGTCTTTGTTCTCATGTGAGCAGAAGGGAGTTAATAAGTGGAATTTGGAATAAGCAACAAATGACTGTCCTCCAATTATTAAGCTACAAATCAGTATATAATGGATCTCAGAAAAGAAAAAAGAGGCAAAATGTCTTTCTAGCTGACAAAGATTAGATTCTGACTGATTCTGATGGAAGGACTGGCAAAAGAGTGATAGACACAAATGATGACTTGTCCTCATCACTAGTTAGGTAAGAAGAGATTTCGGTCAAAGAGATTCTAGTCCAATTCCCTTTATTATGATACCATGTTCACTAGGCAACTTTCTGATTATAATTTAGCTTGCTGTATATATATATATATATATATATGTTGAGTTATGACAATGTGAATATATAGGGCTCCAAGATATTATATTTATATTTATGTCAGTGAATGTTCTGTTTTTAACATTAGTCTTCATAACCTTCATAACTTTGGTCAAAGTAATTCTACTCTGAGAGAAAGTCACTCTTAATTTGCTAAGAAATAAGATTCCCAAGCCTCCAAGACTGAAGAAGTATCAGCATCAGACTATGAGGAGCTTTCCTGGAAAGGCATCTGGCCATGCCTTTTGGCAATGGCCCATTATGTTATGTTTTTTTGGTAACAATAGCACCTCATTGGCCATCTGCTCAGATTTCAAGAGACAGCAACTTTGCCACTTTAGCCCCCGTGCCTAGAACCTATCAGTGACTAAGAATTATTTTCTAAATGAACAAATTAAAATACCACAAGCCTCCCCACCTTTTATCAAAAATTAATTCAGCTAAACTCTTCTCAAAATTAATTATAGCTTTGGTCTCCACCAAATCTGGAAATCATTTAGTTTGATATCTACCACTAAAATGTATTGTGTCCTTTTATGTTTTAATGCAATTTAATTGAATATTCTTTAGATGTTGAATTCTGCTATTTGGTGAGCACATGCATTTTTTAATTTTATCGTCTTTGTTCCTAATTTTATTAACCCTTGTCTTTCCTCAGTGAAAGAAACTACCACATTTATTTGGCTATCCTCATGGAAAACCTTTCACCTCCTGACTATAAAAGCTGCCCATTGCTTAGCATTTTCTGTTAGATTTTTTCTAGTGTGGCAGATAATATTACACCCACTACTTCAGAGATGAATACACCTAAATTTTGTAAAAGTTTAATTCCTATGTCTAGGGTTGTTGGAGGATTAAATTAGATAAAGCATGTCAAAGATTTAGCACAGTGTCTAGCCCTCCATGCTAAAAAATACATTAGTTGCTACCATTTTTAGCATAGAAGTTCTCTGGCTGAAACTTTTAAGGCATGAGGTATATTGACACCTGTTTCTTTTTCTTTGCTTATAGCTAAGAGCTTAGATTTCTTCCTCTTATAAATACATTTAAAGTTATTTTCCCTAAATACATTTTGTTAAAGTTGTTTATGCTCAGAGATTTAATATAAACGTAGAGATTGGCACTTGCACTATGCAACTCCTTTTACAAATTATTTTAAACAAAGTTAAAATAAGGTACAATCCATCATTGATCTCTCGGTGACCTCATTTTTCACATGTCTCTGCTCATAGATAGTTTTACTTCCCCTTCTCTGAATTGTGGAGTTGTAAGAAACCTTGAAGATCAAAGAATTGTGGAATCATTGCGTTTCAACCAGGTATGAATTTAGATACATCTGGTTTCTAGAATCTAAGCTGATTCTTTATTCATCCATGGTAACTAAGCTATTTTCTTTTTAAATGCTCTTACAAAAGTCCCTTTAAAAATCTACCTAAATTGTATCTCCCAATTTCCTCTTCTTCACACACTTTTCCAGTCCTCTTAAACATGTTTTCCTATTAATGGGTCATGATTTCTTCTTACGTATTTTATGCTGTCTTTTCTCTAAGAGCTGATGCTTGTTTTTTTTTTTTTTAACTGA
Organism: Halichoerus grypus; assembly: GCF_964656455.1. NCBI lineage: Eukaryota > Metazoa > Chordata > Mammalia > Carnivora > Phocidae > Halichoerus > Halichoerus grypus. The sequence goes on from NC_135713.1 coordinate 36,427,589, forward strand.
TCCTCTGCACTTAAATATATTCTCTTTAATTGCTAAGATACTTTTAAATACAAAACTCCTTGGTTTTCTCTAGATAATTTTTATAGATGACATTTGTGCTAGCAATCCATCAGAACTGCAACTCATAAGGTTTTGTATCAGAAATTATATATTGTCACCCAAAATATCTCAAATTCACATTAAGTTTTTAAAAAATATTTGAATGAGTATCATTCCATCCAGGTGATTTGTTTATGAACTACCTGTTGATTAAGACTTTACTTTTCTATCCTGTTAGAACTGCAATAACTTTATCACTCTCCAACATTTTCAGTAAATTTCCAAGCAAAGAAGTTCTTCAGTTATACCATCATTTTTCTTTCATCTTGAGTGCAATTTTTACAGGTTATTTAAAATATGCAAAAGGATGAAAAAAGTCACAAAACAGGAATCTGAGGATTTGGACCAAGCTTTGTCATTATAATTTGCTGTGTGATTATAATGAAACCTCTTAGGTTTGTTCTTCATTTCTTCACCTGTTAAATGGGGATAAAAATTATTTCTTCCTTACTATGAAGGTTTTTTTTGCAGTGTGTGTGTGTGTGTGTGTGTGTATGAGAGAGAGAGAGAGAGATAGACTCAAATTAGACCGTAATTTAAAAATCCAAGGAAGGAGAAGGAAACTACTGTTTTTGACCACCTCTTGTGGGCCCAATCTTGTATTAGTCATGCTAAATATATGATTCCAATCAGTAGTATTATCACTCATGTTCATACATATATATTGGAGAAAATTTTTCAGTCCAAATGTTCAGCTTGCTGTTTTCCTCTCTACCTGGCTCCATGTTGCCAATCAGATTCTGAGATCTTGATTTTGTTCTTTTTCATAGTTGCCTGTGCTTGTTTTGGGGATGTGGTAGCCTCTTTTGTATCTGTAGGAAATTGACTATATATATATGGTATCTACATATACCATATGCATATATATACACCATACCATATATATATATATATATATAAACTTTCTTTATGGAAATTCTTCAATTTTAGAGCTGGGAGCTTCGCTTTTAAGGTTTTAACTTTGCTCAAATGTTTGTTGGTTTTTGTGCTTGTCTTTGTACTTGAATTTTCCTATTTTTCCGTGGATATATCTTGCTTTCAATGGTTGCAAGGAAGGTTCAGGCTCTGTCGCAGGGTGGTGTGAAGTAGTCTATCTTAAGAGCTCAAAATATCAGTGTTCTCTTTGGATGCACCTTGCAGGAGGATGTGGCACTGTTTCTCTGACCCAAGCATCCTTAGGCCCTGGGGACAGATGTTTTCGCTGCCCCCTTTGCCACAAAGGTTTCGGACTATCTAGCGACCTGGTTCTCAGATGTCCCCAGGCACCACAGCAAAGTCACGGGGCACCATGGGATATTTTGAAATTTCAAGAGAAAAATAGTGATATTCACCATGTGTCAGACACCATGAGAACTACCAGGTTGCAGTTTCAACATCAGACCATGCCACGTTCCTTTAGCTGATACCATATTTTTGTGAAGCCGGTATTTTGGAGTTTGCTGTGAATAAAAGCAAGTGCCAGGTGAAAATCAATTTAGAATAGGAAATTAGGTGTCTCACCTGATTCCACGATTTGAAAAGTGGTATAGTGCCCAATACGTTGTGCACATCCCATTAGTGAATATTCGCGGTTGCTTACGAATGAAATAAAAATATATTTATCTTTCAGTTGTAAGTGTTACCTTTTTAAGTGACTATTGTTAAGACAGAATTACTTCAATTGTTTGTATCTAGCTACTTAATAAATAGAACTATTAGGTATTTCTTTTTTTTTTCTTTTTTTAAAGATTTTATTTATTTATTTGACAGAGACACAGCGAGAGAGGGAACACAAGCAGGGGGAGTGGGAGAGGGAGAAGCAGGCTTCCCGCCGAGCAGGAAGCCTGAGGTGGGACTCGATCCCAGGACCCTGGGATCATGACCTGAGCCAAAGGCAGACGCTTAACGACTGAGCCATCCAGGTGCCCAGAACTATTAGGTATTTCTTCAGGGCAGGATGAAAAAATTACTGAGACTCTAAGAGGGGTGTGAACAGAAAAGGCTTAGGAATCTCTGCTCTTAAATTCTCCACTGGGGTCTCCCAATCAGTTATGCTGATGGTCTGCCCAGAACTATTTCCCGAGTCTTTGAAACTAGAGTAACCCTGAAACTGCTCCCAACATTTGCATCAATGTTAAGCTGTGGTTCCTTCAGCTTTCTTCTCCTATCTACTTTCTGTCTTTCAGTGATTCATAAAAGGTCCTGCACCACCATTAGTCCTTGGTTCTCCAAGGATAGTAAGGATTTTCCGGGAGTGGGGGGGGTGGTTTGAGACGATGGTGGGGGGGGTGCAGTTGGGAGGAAATAATGCCTTGTGTTTAGCTTACCATTTTTATCTTATAAACCACAGTGGAGTCTGTAGGTAACATTTTGGTCTAGATAAGTTAGAAAAAAAATTTGCTTTTGTTATTTTGAAAAACGGTATATGGTATTTTGCAAATATTTGTTATATTTGTACCCTCCCAATTATTTCTCAGCTTTCAATTTTTTTTTTATTATACCTGCTCTGTCATAGTTTGCAGTATTTTCTCTTCTATTTTCTTAGAGAAACTTGCTGCTTTACCACAGATATCTTTCTATATAGAATAGATTATTGTTATTATATTTTGGCCAGCAAGGAGGGCAGAACTACATCCTATGTTTCCTTGAAATTCTACTTTTCTTAAAGAAAATATTTTCGGGGTGCCTGGGTGGCTCAGATGGTTAAGCGTCTGCCTTCGGCTCAGGTCATGATCTCAGGGTCCTGGGATCGAGTCCTGCATCGGGCTCTCTGCTCTGCGGAGAACCTGTTTCTCCCTCTCCCCCTGCTCTTCTCTCTCTCCCTCTCTCTGTCAAATAAATAAAAAAATCTTAAAAAAAAAAGAAAGAAAATATTTTCTAAATTATTTTCACTGTTGCATTTTATTTTAGGTTGTTTGTTAAAATTAAGTAACTGCAAAAAGAATTATTTGGCCTTTCTCTCCACAGTGGATGTTGCAGTCACTTCTATTATCACTATGACAGAGTGGTTTCCTTACAAATCTATTCCATACTCATTTTTGTTCACATTTCAGAAGAAATGGAGTGTTTTCTTTTCTGGTATATTCCTAGTAGGTATTTGCCTTCATAAACCTTGACATATAGTTGATGATCTGGTTTGGAAGTTTAAAGTTTTTATGAAGTCATCACTCTTTTCTGAATTGAACTTTTTAATAAAATAGCTGTCCCTTTCATACTAGGGACAACACTGAAGTTTTCTGTTTGTCACTAAGAGAGAAAAAATAATCCTTCTGTCTTCATCATTTCAGGCTACTATAACAGAATACCATAGACTGGATGGCTTAAACAACAAACATTTGTTTCCTACGGTTCTAGAGCCTGGGAAGTCCAAGATTAAGGCACAAGGAGATCCAGTGCCTGGGAAGAATACTCTTCCTGGTTTACAGGCAGGGGCCTTCTTGTTATGTCCCCACACAGTGCAGAGAGGAAGCAAGCTCTCCTGTCTCTTCTTATAAGGGCACTAATATCATGAGAGCTTCACCCTCAGAACCCAATTATCCCTCAAAGGACCCACCACTAGTTGCCATCAAAGTGGGGGTAGCATTTCAACATACGAACTTAGAGAGGACACATTCAGTCCATAACACACGCTATCACTTTTCTTTCTACATTTCCTCAATTGGCTAGCACTACGCACAGAAAAAGCAAAAGAATTCTTTAGCCACGTCTATCTGCTCCTGCCAATTAAGTTGTTAAAGGAAGGTCAAATGAGGTTATATCTACATGACATAAAATAACTGATCAAAAATTTCAGTCAAACTAATATTGGTCAACACACACTCACACACACTGAACATTCAGTCAGGTATGTGGGCACACATAAACACAGCCTGATTCACCCCAAGTTAAGGCAGATGGTCAAGCTGACTAAGCTGACAGAATCTGGTCCTCGGCCAGAACCCGTGGCCCCAAAGTACCATGAGGCGAAGGATCTCTTCAGTCCCTTTCAGAACTTTTAGCAGAATTACTCCACACCCTTTATATTGACAATCTAATCAGTTTCCAGGAGTTTTACAAAGGAAATAATATATAGTAAAATCCCATTATAGAAATTGGATCTTGGAATTTGTATTAATTCAAACAGGAGCTTTTCTGAGTTGATTATTAGCAGACAATACAAATTAGGATTATAGTCTGTATAAAGTTGCAATGAGAAAAATGTGGAAAGCTTAAGAAACAAGTTGCTTGGGAATATCCTTGGATTTGTTATTTTGCATTTTGTTGGTCTAATTAAAGATTACATGCTAATTCAAAAATAACTTTTAAAATTTACGCCGTGGTTAAAATTTCACTATCTTGGCCCTTTCATGGAAGGCAGATTGCCAATCCCATAGCTCCAAAATTAGTGGGGCATCTTGACTGATAAGAATTCTCAATTTCTTCATGTGGTTTTGTCCACAACTACTTTAGAGATGGAAAACTCTATTGAACATATTTATTTAAGGAATATTTAGATCCAACTTAAGTTTCCTCCTTTGGTTTGTATGATTGGTCATGCACTTGTAGACTGAAAATATAAATCAGTGAATAAGTTCAAAATTTTCTAGGTAATGTTAGCTGAAGTGGTCCCAAAGTGAGATATTCATCTTGACAACAAGTCTCGCTTGGCAGGCAAAGTTCCATATGTCTCATTTCTTGTTTAAATATTTGATTTCTTAAAGGATTGCTTAGAACAGGACCGCTAGAACTAGGGGAAGGGAAAACACTCACCCAAAATGCAGTTATTAGAGAAACAACAGACTCCTTTGTAAAGAATTCTATTTTTAATATGCGTCATGGCTGTCAGCAGGTGGGGGTAAGCCAGAGTGAAGTCATTTTTGTGTTTGAGCTTGGGATGCACTATTTAGCAAATAAAAACCATGTCCTATGATTGCAACACTACAGAAAAATAACTGCTTAGAGTGGAGAAAATCCTGCTTTTTTTTTATTCTGAGGTAATTTTCTTTTCCAGAAATATGGGTCTGAATAATAAAAGCAGTGAGTCAGTAGCAAATCAAAGATCATTGGAGTACTGCTTTCTTTTTTTTAAAAAATAGGTACTTTTTCGGCTGTCTTTCTGGTCGTTCTTCAGCACATCTATTTTTATTGTCACACATGCCTTCCTGCTCTCTACAAATGGCAATATGTTGCCTTTACAGGTGATGATTTTATTTGGCCAGTGGACAGTAGCATGTTCTGTTGGCAACTCTTGTTTCAGAGACGAGGAAGCTGAGACTCAGAGACAGGAAAGTGAATTACGCAGGATCACACGGAGTTGGTGGCTTGGAAACCCAACAGGAACCAGAACGTGCTTCGTCTGGCTCCTAATCACGTTCTCTCTGCTGCCGTCAAAGCTCAGCCCCTCCGCACATGATTTCAGAATGCCTAATTTTGCTTAAGTCTCGCTTTCAGCTTTTGATAGGATTTAACCCTGGAAGGGCGAGTGAGATTGAGCTGATGCTTGAACGAACGGTGTAGAGAAAGTGATAAATGTATTTCAGAGATAAATATGTTTAACTAGAGAACAAGTATGAACACCTATAATAGGAACTTCACTTACTATTTCCAAAGGAAGGTAAAGCCTAAGTGTAATTTTTCATGTTCTATTGTTTAGGAAATGAATTATGTATAAATTGTTCCTAAAATAGCCTGGTAATTTATTAACATACTTTCAGTGACTTCTGGGAGAGTGTTCTGAGACACAAAGGCCATGTCTGTGGCAATCATGAAATTAACCATTTTAATGTAGATTGAGTTTTTGGTGGGACATTCTTATCGGGCCAGTTTGGAATGACAGTGGTAACAGATGAACTATCTTCTTTATCTGTTGTTTTGTTCTATAGAAACAAACAACAGTAAAAGGATAAAACACCATTTAATTGACTCCTCACAAATGTGCTTTAAATATCCTCTCTGGAACTGGTTCACCTTTGTTGTCATTTTGTTTTGTTTTGTTGGTTGGCTTGCTTTTTCCAATCTCTCCATCTCTCTTTCTCTTTCTCTGGCTCTCCCTCTTTCTAGTAAATGTGAAACATGCCATAGAACATGAAATTTTTATGTGGTTTCCATTTATGTCAATGCATTCCTACCCATTTGTTATTTATTTGGCGATCAAACGAATCTTTATTGCTATTCAGTTGATTGTGGCAACAAGCATTCGTTACAAAGCTACTAATTTTCCCGGGTTCAAAAAAGGTGGAAGTCCCGGAATATTCCCTAAAGCCATAATATCTAAGAACTCAAAATACTTAGTAAATTATTAGTAAGTATTGTAACTTAGTAAATATTGTAAGTTATCTGGATTGCTCTGTGTGTGAGGGAAGGTACAGATTTATTAGAAATGTGAGTTCAAAATAGGAGAAGGGTAGAAGATGCACATAAATATACCTCCACTGTGCAACAAACTTAACATTGAAAATTTGACTCAGTATCACCATTTTTAAATATCCAGTGAATATTTTCTAAGTTAGACTTTAGCTTTCATTAGGTGTTAGAATGAAGAACACGATTTTTCACACTATTTGTAAAAGACTGTTTCAGATATGAGTTAGCCTATAAAAGCACAAAATATAAGATCTGATTTATTTCAACGCTGTAAAACTTTGCTCATACAAATTAATTTCATACACATTATTTATGTGTTAAATCCTCTAATATTTCTAAAGTTCTGATAATCTAAACTTTGTGTCCCTTATCCCTCTAAGATAACTCAGTGTCTTATATTCGAATGACAAGACCAAGGAACATTTGATAAAATAAGTTTTATGTGTTATTTGTGAGAAAGACACTTAAAGATTTAAGTAAGCCTCTAAAATATTTACATTTTTACTTCTCACTTTTTGTTTTACACTTTTTTTAAAAAAATGGGCTTTTCTCTTATATTTGATGTAGATTTCAAACTTTAGATTTATAGTTCAACACCTCGCAACAAATTTTGTAAATATTCAGTGGGGGCTTAGTCTTGAAATATAAACATTTCTTGCTATTGAAGCACTGAAGAAAAGCAGAACCCCTCATTTATTATAAGACATCCAGAAGACTAAAGAGATTTTGAACTTTTTTTCTTTTTTCTGGAACATCTTCTTCAACAAGAAAAATGAAATGTCATCATGCTAAGGTGAATCATAATAAATGTTATGTCTTGTCTGACACTGAAAATAAATCCAAGTAAGTTTGGAGAAATATTGGTGGCTTTTTCCCCCATAGAGGTTTAGATCAGCTTTATAAATTAAACAGTATGCGTTGACAGCTCAGGGGCAGTAAGTAAACTATTCAGTAGATAATCTCCATAGAAACCAAAAAAGTTTAACCATCTCAATCTAAAATTGCACTGCTGGGCTCAGTTGTTGGATATAATAATGGCGAGTCCTTCTTTTCTTCAAATCGATGATTAGCCACAAAGGCATTGCAAAATATAACAGAAAACCTTGCAAATTATGAAGCCCAACAAACGAGCATAGATTCGTTTCTATGTTTAGCTGGTGTACTTGGATGAAAAGTGTCTCCTTGCCTCCCAAGTTTATGTCTACCTGTAACCTGTACATGTGACTTTATTTGGAAATAAGGTCTTTGCAATTGTAATCAAGTTAAGGTGAGGTCCTAGTGGGTTAGGGTGGACCCTAAATCCAATATGACTTACGATAAGAGGGAAATTTGGACACAGAGACACAGCCCCAGGGGGGAGAAGGCTACTGGAAGACAGAGGCAAAGATTGGAGCGAGGCAGCTACAAGACAAGGAGCACCAAGGGTTGCGGGCAAACTAGAAGCTAGCAGAGGCAAGAAAGAATTCTTCCCTAGAGCCTTTGTGGGGAGCATGACCCTACTATGCTACTGACTTCCAGGGGCCTTGACTGCAGTTTTATCTATTCTGGGTTGGCCCAGTCACTGCTGTAAACTCCGCTGTGTTTTCTCTCTTCACCTTTCCTTCTCCCTTCACTTGTCACGGGTACCACCTTTTGTTCAGAAGTGTGCCCTTGGTGATCAATATTGATTTATTAAATAATTCATTAGCAATCGTGATGGTTAATTTGATGTATTCACGTGACTGGGCTAAGGGATGTCCAGGTAGCTGGTAAAACATTATTTCTGGGTGTGTCTGTGCGAGTATTTCCAGAAGAGATTATCATTTGAATTGGTGGACTGTGCAAAGAAGGTTGGCCTCCCCAGGGCGGGCAGGCAGGCCTCACCTAATCGGTGGAGGGCCTGAACAGAACAGAAAAGCAGAGGAAGGACACCTTTTCTTCCTGCTTGAGTTGAGACATCCATCTCCTCCTCTCCTCGGACATCAGTGCTCTTGGTTCTTGGGTTTCTGGATTTGGATCAGAACTTACACTATCAAGTCCCCTGGTTCTCAGGTCTTTGGATTTAGACTAAATGACACCTCTGGGTTACCTGGTTATTCAGCTTGCAGATGGCAGATGGAGTGAGTCAATTAATTCCTACAAAAATTTCTCTTTCTCTCTTTCTGTATCTCCCATTAGTTCTATTTCTCTATAGAATCTTAATATAGCATTAAAAATACACTAGGAATAGCTTCAAATCTTAGGAATAGAGCAATGGATAGGATGGCCTATGCTTTCAAGGCCTTAGCGCTTTGTGGAGCAGACTGACACAAAAATTGGCAATTCTGATACAATGGGATAGAGCTTGGATGGTGGTGGAGAACAGAGGGCAGCAGCAACTTCTGTCTTGGAGGAGCTGAGCTTTAAATACAAGTGAACCCTCTCTGTTTCTCTGTCTAAACTGCAATAGGTAAGCATATTAAAGATTCCTTATAGAGAAATACAAATTGTTATTAGGCACATTGTCTTCTTTCTCCCAGGTACAGTAGAGTTTTAATAAGTATGAGCCCATAATTATAAAATTTTAGTCCTTAGAGTTGGTCATGGGAGATACAGTTTTTTGAGAAATGGAATTTTTTAGTGCTTCTAAATAACTTGAAATCAGTAACCTCTGATTTTGTGTTCTGTGTGGCCACTACTTTCTCCATCTCTTTGTTTAGAACCCATTACTCCCTCCATGCATTTGGTGAGAAGCCATTCTGGTAGAACCTTAGCAAATATCCATTAGGTATCACTCTATGCTAGATCCAGCATAAATCATTTTTGGGAATATACCAACCAACGGGAGAGAGAAGTTTGCTGTCCTCCCCGAAGCTTGCTGTCCTGGGAAAAGTAAGAATCATATTTCCCCAAGTTACTCAGGTCTTCCTCCAAAGTGCTCCCAAGCTTTGCTAGAAGAGTTATAACCAGAGCTATCAGCTGTTTAAAGTAATTCTACCATAATTTCAAAAGTGACTGAAAAGGGAAGCATTCTGCTTGTTTTTGTCTATTTAAATTAAGAAAGCAGTTGCCTGAGATACTCCTCCAACCTCCAATAGAATTTAAACCAACTAATGGACTTGGTCCAGTGTGTAGAGACTTGTACCTTTGTAGCTGCAAAAAAGAGACCCCCAATTAAATGCTCAAAAGCATTTAATTACTTTCCTTTGAGACTTTAACTTTAACCCTGTTTATTACTCTTAAACCACTCCAGAGGGCAATATTTTTTATTGGTGACAGATTGCCCAAACTGTTGCCAATGACCTGGTCTCCCTCTGCAGACATGACTGCATTTTGCTGAGAAGTGCTTTCTTGAATGAGGAGAAACTCTGTCTGTATTCAGGCAAGTGCTCTGCTCTTTGTTACTCCACATATGGATTATGGATTCATACAGATCCATTATGTAGACATCAAAAATCTCACTTGAAATCTAGACATTGGACATAGTTAAACACACACACAGAGTTGTTTTTTTAAATTAATGTTTCCTTTTTTTAATTTTTAAAAAATTTTTAAGTAAGCTCTATGACCAATGTGGGGCTTGAACTCACGACCCCAAGATCAAGAGTTACATGCTCTACCAAATGAGCCATCCAGATGCCTCTAAACACACAGTTGTATGGCTTAATTCTTGGAATCAGTTCCTCCTTACGTGTTTGTTGTTGGTAGAAATTTAGTATTTGGTGTCTGAAGTTGTTCCTGATGTGATTTGAGGGCTTAGGAGGAAAGGTCTGTTTAGGAAGCCTAGATTCAAAACCAAGTGTCAGAAGAAAAAGGGCCTATTTTTAACTTGGTAATCAACTTTAGACACATCACTGACCTTTACACCTTGGTTTTCACATGGATTAAACAGTACTATTCATAGCTGTGTCTGTGTATGGAGTTCTGATGAGCACCAGCCCATGGAAGATAAGGGTTAATTATTGCTGTCAAGGGTAGTGGGAATATCCACTGGCTTAATAACCACACTTTATTATCTCTGCCTTTCTTAGTACTTCATGAGGTAGTGATCTCTGGTTTAAAGTACTTGAGTCAGAATAAAATAGTTTAGTGTGTCCCATCAGTTAAGAAGCAAATAATGACAGATTTGGGTGAAAAATAATATTAAAGACTACAAGGTCTTTTCTGCCTTATCTCCTTGTATATAATATAGGTAATTATGCATATGTGTATAAATATATAATCTTTTAATTATTAACATTTCAAAAGATTATTTGACACTTGATATCAAGGAGTCCTTGCAGGCACCTGGCACAAGAATGTATATAGAGATAACAGTTGATTTGACAAAGCATTTTTTGAGGCAAAAAATATACCCAGTTCTGGCACATAAACCTCAATCAAGGCCCCCCCTCCCCTTGATTGGATATGTATTAAAAAGAGGAGAAAAAGGAGGAAAAAAGAAACATAGAAATATTCCGTATCTAAACTATTCTAATTTTCAATCCCAAATATGAAGATGTTTTAAAGGCATGTTTGTAGGAAAATTAATTGGCCTTAGATTATGCATGCTTAACCAATTGCAGAGGGGATGGAAGTCTTTTCTAGGTAGATGTGGCCATTAGTGAACTGTATGGCCACTATGAACCTGTGGGAATCCTTACAAACCAAAGAACATATGACGGTGAATGCATTCCTTTATAACAGGAGAAGCTAATAGGTTATGATTCTTAGAGAAATTAGATCAGACTAAATAATATGTTTACTAAGGGTTACATTTTGTGACAAGGATAGAATTCTGGATGTTATGTGTTTTACTTGCATCTGTCAGTGCTTTGCTGATATGTTCACTTTGTTGGAAACTCAACTACAAGAGAGCAGTGGGTTAGATCAATTTCACATGACATCCAAAACACAGATGGTGAGATCTCTCTTTGTGTTTCCCTTTCTTCCCCTATATACGCATGCATGCAGCACACACATACTCAGTCCCTCCTACAAATATTCTATATTTGACATTATCACAATCACAGGTTAAAAAGGAATCTTTGCTGCTTTTTGGAGAAATATAAAATCACTTTAACACATGTATACAAATAGTATATATATTTAAGGGTCTACTTATTTAGGGGTCTACTAACATTATCAACTATGTTTTAGATTTTTTAAGATGTACATTATGATCTACTCAAGGTTTGGGTTTAATTTTTCAATAACAAAAGATAACAAATATATCAGAAAATATAATCAAATCTGGGCTCTTACTCTAATTATCTAAAATGAGAATTTGTTTACTTTACTTTGGGAACAGATGTGATCCATCACAGTAGCCCATAAATAAGGTGTCAAACTGTTTGGCTGATCAATGAATATAAGTTATTGAAAAATAATGTAATTCCAAGGTCACCAAGGAACTGAGTTTACTGTTATTTTAAAAGGAAGACTTTCCATTCTTAAAAATATATGTGCATATTTAAGAATGAATGGTTCTATTCTAAATGGAATTTCTGGCCCTCAAAGGCAGGTTTGCGTTTACTCATAGAAATAAATGATAATTCTTAGATTCTTTTTATCTGAGTTAAAGCATTGTCTTCATTAAGGACAACTCTTCCGGAATTCTTACATGATCTGTGGTAGTTAAAATATGTCCCCAAGTCATTTGCTACCCCTTTCTTCAAAATGCAGAGACTAATTTCACTCCCCTAAAAATGTGAGTTGTTTATTACATTCGGTGACTCACTTTTGACAAACACTATGGCGAAACTGACTGTGTCTGACTTCAGGACTATCCCAGGAGAACTTGGCACTTCTGCCTTGCTCTTTCTTGGCTCTTCCTCTCCCTGGAAGCTAGCGGCCATGTTGTAAGCACCCTTGAGCAGCCTGTGAAGAGGCCCGCTGTGGCCGGGAGCTGAGCTTTCCTCAACAGCTAGTACAACTTGTCAGCCAGCCACCGGAGGGAGAATTCTTACAAGAGAATTCTTCAGCCCTAGCCAACCATGAGTTGACTGTGCCCTTGGAGGATATGTTGATTATAACCTCGGAGAGACCCAAGCCGGAACCTGCTAGGTTAGCTGGTCCTGAAGTTCTGACCCACAAAAATTGGATAATAAATGTTTATGGCTGTTTTAAATCTACGATTTAGAGTAATTTGTTAATGCAGTAACATTTATTTATTTATGTATACACATGGGAGGCTGGTAGGATGGAGAAATGTTTATCAATAGTAGAATGATTAATTGTGGGAGACCTGCAAGAAACATATTTGGGGACAGAAGGTTCTTTAAATTACAACCAGAAACCTATTGCCAAATCTGTTGTGTGTGACCTGGCCTTCCCGTTTTGGGTGTTGCTATAATGCTTCCAGGGATGAGATAACCATCAAGCAGAGTCCATATGTTTCTCAGGAGCCTATGAAAATTTTTAAAAATGTGAAACAAACAACAGCACCAAAAAAGACTCCAAAATTATATACAAAAGAAGTAGAGTTAACTATTTTTAAAAATACCAAACTTACAAAAAAATGAGAAGGAAATCACAAAATAGACATTAGTTGTTAATATCATGTTTACAGAACATCATTAGTCAACTGCAACTCAAATAAATTCTTCCAATTATGTAAAAATTATGCTTAAGTTAGGATGTGGGAACAAAATAAGAGTTCCTGAGGCCTACAAAGATCCTAAATACCTTTGCATTTATTCTGTGGCTGTCCCTGGAATGAAAAAGGAATTACATTTTTTGTCATATAAATTGAGTTTTTACTCTTTTTTCTTGGTAGCTGCCAATAGAAACACCCCCTTCAGGAAGAGAAACTTGGGATTTTATGAATGGTAATTACTTAAATGATTTATCTAAGTAACTATAAGAGAAGCATTAAAGGAAAAAAACAGAAATTTCAATAAAGTTAAAATTTTTTTCTTTCTTCCCTTTCTCTTCCCTCCCTCCTCCTCCTTCCCTCCCTTCCCCCCTCCTTCTCTCCCTACCCCCTCCTTCCCTTCCCCCCTCCTTCCCTTCCTCCCCCCTCCTTCCCTTCCCCCTCTCCCTTCCCTTCCCCCCTCCTTCCTTTCCTCCCCCCTTCCTTCCCTTCCCCCTCCTTCCCTTCCCCCTTCCCTTCCCTTCCCCCTCCTTCCCTTCCCCCCCTCATTCCCTTTCCCCCTCCTTCTCTCCCTCCCCCCTCCTTCCGTTCCCCCCTCCTTCCCTCCCCCCTCCCCTCCCCCCTCCTCCCCTCCCCCCCTCCTCCCCTCCCCCTCCGTCCCCCTCCTCCCCTTCCCCCTCTGCCCTTCCTCCCCACCCCACCCTTTAGAAGGTTAAAGAAAACATTTTCTCAACCTTTTCTGGAGCACATGGCAAAATAAGCTGGAGTAAACTTGAATAGTTTGGGTTGTCCTCTTTTACTGTTTTATTTGTTTATGGCCTGAGGAGAATTTTTCACTTTTTATAATTTTTCTGGTCTACATAGTGAAAAAATAATGGCCCATATTTTTATAGGGTATTGTAAATAAATTTTTTAACATCTTCCTTCGAAGATAAAAAAAGTGTCACATAAATGCAAAATGTCTTAATAAGAATATCCCTGAAGAGACTATTATCTCCGAACCACACCACAGGGTCTCCTGCAAAGGAGCAGGATGTCATCTAAGTGTCAGCTTGGCTTCTACTTGACAATAGAGTCCTGTAGTGCTTAGCTTTCTTTATATTCTAATCATGGAGAAGTGTCCAATTTTAGATACTTTTTTCTTTCTGTTCTTCCACAGCTGAAATGGAACTTTGGTGAAAGATGTGATGAGTTAAAAGAACAGCAGTGGCCAGGTTTGACTTTTGAGGACTATAAAGAAATATATCTTGTGCAGACATGTCGAGTTTGAGGACACCAAAAAGATGTGTACCCACTTGAGAAGAAATTATATAATTTCTTCTCAATGGGCGCGCTACCCAGACTCCCGTAAGGAATCTGCTGGTAGCTGTTTGCTGAGGAATGATAGCTTCACTTTGGCTCTCCACTAAATTCTAGTCTTCTTAACAGGATGTGTAAGGTCATGGTGTAGTCCTTGGTTTGTCAGCATTTCCAATAAATAGGCAGCTCTAAGGCCAACTATTATAAGATGAGTCATTTAGGACTAGATTTCTCAGGCCCTTCCTGCTCTAGGTTTTTTTTTTTTTGCCCCCCTAACTATCCATGCAGCTAAGTGTAATATCTGATACTACATTCACTGGAAAGAATCTGAATCGCTGATGTTCCTTTTAAGTGTATGTTATGATTTTGTTAAATTGACGTTTGTTAAGTGAAGGACAGGGTGTGGGTTGGTGAACCGAAGTTCAACAACAGACCGCAAGAGAAACTGAAATAGGAACATTTATTACTCATAGGTCCTGGAGGAAGTACACAGCCTGCCTTGAAGGGCCACATGGGAGGTTAAGGCAGAGTGCAGCGAGTGAGAGAGTCAGGACCTGGGGTGTAAGCCTTACAAGGGTCCATGGGGGGAGTGTGTTGGGATTCCCTGGACTAGGGCTAAAAAGGTCAATTCAAACCAAGAGTGGAGTTTTGGTTAGCCCCAATGGGGGTCTTGTCTAGGACATGCATGAGGCATACAGGCGCTGGGAGCCAGGGGAGATTGTTGATCGCAATGGCCGTTGGGGAAGTCATCCCAGTACTTACATTTGCTTGTGATTCTGCAGACTGCTATCAGGCCAACGTGCTTCTGTGAGGGGGCTGATGTCGGTTTATGGTCCATGCAGGCCCCTTGCCCAGATAAAATGGATGCCGAAGCAGCGAAACTATTGGAGTAACTTAGCTAAACTTCTGACACTGTAGAAAAAGAAGATATGTAGAAAAGATATTTTGAAACAAATAGGACCAGTGTTCTTTTCTAATTGGATATGATTAGAACAGATGGTCAATAAATATATCTGAATAAATACATGAGATAGTAGAAAAATTGATTTGGGTCTAATGTTGGCTTTTAAGATCACTGTTCTTGTCCTAGGTGTGAGTTAATTATGAAGTCAATTATATGTGATTTTCTGTAAAACAGGGTGTATTTTTAGTGAAAGGAAATGAAAGAGGAATCAGTGTGTGGTAGGCAGAATTTTAAGATGGTCCCCAAGATTCCTGGTCTCTGGTGTACATGTACTTTCTCTCAATTATTCAATCATTAATGTATGTATTGCTGTGAGAGGATTTTGCAGGTGTAATTTAGGTCCCAAATCAGTTGACTTTAAGATAAGACTATTGTCAAGGTGGCCTGATCTAATCATATGAGCTCTTTAAATCTGAATGTAGAGTTCAAAGCCAAAAGTTAGAGATTTGAAGCAGGAGCCCAAAGCATTGCTGGCTTGGAGATGGAGGAGGTCATGTGGAAAGGATAGTCTATAGTTGCTTAGAGCAGTTCCCAGCTGCAACCTTTAAGGAAACAGGGACTTAAGACCTGCATCTGCAAGGAACTCTATTCTGCCAACAACAAAAAATGAGTATGGAAGTGGTTTTTTCCCCCAAAGCCTCCAAATGGGAACAGCCTGGCTGATACCTTGCTTTCAGTCCTGTGATACCCTGAGCAGAGATGTAGTCCCGTGGTATTGAACTTCTGATCAGAGCTGAACTATAAAGGGGTGTTTTCTTAAGCTGCTTAAATTTGTGGTGACTTCTTACACAGCAATAGAAAATGAATACATGATAAAATTGATGTCACATTTGTATTTGATTTTAGTTAATGGCCACAGCAAGAAAGAAGAATGAGCTAATTCTTACTCCTTTTGATACATTAGTACACAATCATGTTTATTTAGATGCGTATCAGCCATGCTCTCAGCTTCACTAGCCACTAAGAACAATGTATATGACTTTTTGAGTGGTCCACTAATCTCTCTGCTCTGAATGCTGCCTAATTATTGGAAGGAAATTCAACATCTTCTAGGTAGTCTTCTCTGCAAATGTTCTGAGATTCCACAGCATTCTGGAAGTGTAACCCTGTCACTAGGTGATTGGTATGGTGTCTTCCCCACCCAGAGCTTCAGGACATCTTCCTGAAATCCACATTCTTCCATCCCATTGACTACCTTTGCATTGCTGATCTTGGATCATGGGCATTCATTGTTAATTTCTTTTGGGCATCTGACTTCCATGTTGTCTATGGAAATGTGTAGTCAGTTGTTGATTCAGTACTATGCTCAGACCACATAGGTAGTGACCTCTGGCCAGAAGCATCAGTGCTTTTTCCTTTCTTGGAGCTCTTACAATGTGCCACTGGATTCTGCAGCTTCTCTTTCTGTCTCTGGTGTCTAGGAAACTGTCTATCCCTTTTATGTACAAATATTTTTGTTTTTGTTTATGAAAGGACGGGCAGGAAAAAGAAGGGAGATGAATAGTAGAGCTTTGTGGACCAGTAGGGATGAGTTCTGGTCATTTCTAAGACAGTGTAACTTTCTCAGAGTGACAGCTCTCCAAGATGGTGGAGAGGGAGGGATTGGGGTGGTCCGGGATAGTCATAAGCCATTCCTATAACCAACCAGTCTCAGCTGCTGAGTCTAGCTCCCATTTGCTCTTATTCATGGGGATTTCTCTCCCATGCCTTGTGTTTCTTTTTGAAAATACATTCAGACATGTTCGTGTGGGTCTAGATTTCAAGTATGGGTACCTGTAAGTCAGTCCTTGCCCATGAGATTCTGGTTCCAGACAAACCAAGGAGGTAATTGGGCACTTATTTAAGGGTTCCCAAATACCTTCTGATAGGACAGTGTTCACTAAAAATATAGAGAGGGGAGGTAGGGAAGCAGTGTGATGGGTGGGGTTACCCAGCTATCCTAGCAGGCAGCCCCAGTGGATCAGGTACAGTCCAGCTAGAACACTTACAACTCTTGTTTAAAAAGCATCTCTGTTCTTTATCTGTATCAAAGTAGCTAAAAACAGGGCCTAAGCCTAGTTCCCTCATGAGATGTGAAGAACTGTGGAAATTTAAATAAACTTGATAATTGCAATATACATGTGCTTATTAATGATTTCCACCAGGTTGCAGTTCTTATCTTCTAAATGTAGACTTCTGCACAATCGGTCAAGGACAGATCAGCATCTTGTTATATGTCCCTTTCTGTCATGACAGCCAGAAATCAACAATTTTTTTTTTTCTAAGGAAAGGGCATCTAGAGTTAGGATTTACATTGAGTGGGTACAGCTGCTACCCTGTGCATCTGCTGTCTCTGGAAGTCTCAGTAACCTCCAAGGATTTACACCTGAGAGTAAACTGTTACTACAGCTGAATTATCGTTAAATAAGGGAGAAAGGAGGCTTAACAATGAAAGAACAAATTTAACCATGGTGTACTCCTGAGTGCTTTTGTGGGAAAAATAAATATCACAGGAAAAAGAGACAGAAATGAGTTAGGTAGAAGATAAATACCGCAAGCGACCTTTCAA
Organism: Halichoerus grypus; assembly: GCF_964656455.1. Classification (NCBI taxonomy): domain Eukaryota; kingdom Metazoa; phylum Chordata; class Mammalia; order Carnivora; family Phocidae; genus Halichoerus; species Halichoerus grypus. The sequence continues at coordinate 36,445,352 of NC_135713.1, forward strand.
CTATCAAAACGTCTCTGGTTTAAGAAGCACAGAACTATCTGTTTAATGTGTCCACTGTCTTGAAAGCTTTTTTTTTTTTTAATATTTTATTTATTTATTTGACAGAGACAGAGACAGCGAGAGCAGGAACACAAGCAGGGGGAGTGGGAGAGGGAGAAGCAGGCTTCCCGCTGAGCAGGGAGCCCAACGTGGGACTCGATCCCAGGACTCTGGGATCACGACCTGAGCCGAAGGCAGCCACTTAATGGCTGAGCCACCCAGGTGCCCAAAAGCTTTTTTTTTTTTTTTAAAGAACACATTTATTGAGATGCACTTGATACATTATTTTGATCATGTAGACTTATAATTGAACATGGTACCATTAAAAGCAACTGAGAGACTTACAATTGTCTATATAATTGTTTACCTTTTCCCTGGAAGATTATTTTGTGTAAGGACAGGCTTTTGTGTCTTGCAACTACATCAGAAAAATGCAGAAAATACTTAAGCAAATATTAATTTCTCGATGCAGCTAAGGGAGAGTAATTGCCTATATTTTCAATTATTCATTAGGTTGAAAAAGTTAAAAACTTAGTATTAAGTACCTAATGACATTGTTATTTTTTATTGTTATTATTGGAAACAATCTTGTGAAGAATTTTTCTTGGCTCTCTTTCAGTTTTTCTTTCTCTCTCAAAATGTATGTCATAATTCATGCCTACACATACATATGTGTTATCAGTTTGAACTGATTACACACTCTAACCCATCAGATTGTGCTGGTCCCATCATACCACACATACCCCTTTATCTCCCTTACTACTCAACATCTTGGTTGAGTGAGATGTTGTAATCTCCCCCCACCCCTCACACACACGCGTGCGCGCGCGCACACACACACACACACACTCTCTCTCTCTCTAACAAATGGCTGCATCCGAGCCAAGAGAAATGGTGATGAGGTTTAGAGTTGTCATTTAAACTTCTGCGTCCACCATTCTCCCAGACAGTCCTCACGCTTTGAGAAAACAAAAGTACTATGTCTGATTTCTGCTTTAGGGATTCAGTTAGATAAAAATAAATCATCTAATCTTGCAATTCCACTGAATGGATAAGGGAAAAAATAAACTTTTTTCCCTCCCATCGCTCATGAATCCAAGAATATTAGTGAGTGTAGTTCTGAAAAAAAACCAAAAAAAAACCCCAAAAAAACAAAACCCCTCTTTGTCGTAAGTTCCAGAGCCTGGTCAATGTAAAAATAACTCTAGAAGTCATGTGACTATTGTCTTAAGCAATAACAACACTGCAAGATTTTATTTAAAAAAACACTTATACCTGATTTCTAAATTATTGAGACATGAGTCGAATTTATTTTGTGTGGTTTCATGGTGCCACTGGTCCTTCTCTTGTTTTACACAGTGTTGGCACTGTGTTACTGAAATGGACTGGAAATGCACCGTCCTTTGCTGTAATCAGTGTCTTGCCATTAATCACTTCTCTGTCCCTTCGCGCCACCATAACTCCTTCTTGGCAATACCTCAGGGTTCATTTCAATCGTCCACACCCATTAAAGGATCTCCCAACCAAAGGGCTTAGTGCTGGCTGAGTCAGGGTCCAGCCAGAAAGTAGAGACCATTTTGAATATTTAAAGCAAGGACATTTAATGTGGAAATTGGTTAGCAAGAACTGAAAACCCACCTGAAACTGCATGTGAACTCAGATAAGCAAAAACAGGAAGTTACTTTGCCCCTAGGCTGGAGGGACAAAGGCAGGAGGGCTGTTGCCAAAACAAGAGACTGTTGAGGACTAGATTGGAGACAAAATGGAGTTTGGATAGGCACAGATACCATAACAACCGTTAGTAATGGCACCTGGAACTCCAACCCTCCCAGTCCTTGGTAGTCTGTCTACTCTCCTTGTTCAGGATGGCTTTTTTTTTTTTTTAAGATTTATTTATTTGGGGGTGGGGGGCAGATGGAGAGAATCCTCAAGAAGACTCCCTGCTGTGTGTGGGGCGCTATGCGGTCTCAGCCTCCATCCCATGACCCAAGAGATCATGACCTGAGCTGAAACCAAGACTAGGCCACTTAACTGACTGAGTCACCCAGGTGCCCCATTCAGGATGGCTCTTACAATTATTCTCCAGACATCTTAGAACGCCCTTTCCTACCCCCTCATACACTCAACTTGTTAAACTCCTCACTCCTGATGCAAACTTACCTGCCCTTTCTGTCACCATGGATTTGGTGTCTCTTCTTTCCTCATGTAGTTCCCCTTCCTGGGCTTTGGATTCTATTTCCCTTCCTCTGATCAGGGAATTGAGATAATCAGTTTTAAACTGACTTCTTCCTACCTCTATGACAGCCTCTTCTCCATCTGCATAATGAGCAGGTTCATTCCGAAAATATTCTTATTATATAAAAGTGATATTCCCATCCTTTGTCTTTCTGCCTGACCAGCCATAATTGTGTCTTTATCCTCATAAATGCAAGATGGTTTCAGTATCCACAGAATCATCTGCATCTGAGGAAAGAAGGGAGAAAGCAGAAAGGCAAAAACAAAACAAAAAAAGCCCCACACCTCCTTGTGAAGCATTGCCTTTTGATTTTGCAAGGTAAGCCCCCCTCCAAGGGAATTCTGCCTACATCTAATTAGTCAAAAGTGCATGGCCATTGCTAGTTGAGAAGAAAGTCTTGGAGGCTAAGTATTTTAGTTTGGCTCATCTATGTAGCATGAAACGTCCCTTCATGATTTGGCCCTTGCTTTGTCTCATTTCATTGTTCTCCATCATTTGATGCTCTAATCCATTTGAAGTGCTCACAGTGTTCTTGGTACTTCTGTCTATATTATTTCTCCGGTGAAGAACATTGCTGCCTGCATTTTCATCTGGATAACTCCTATTTATTCATAGGGGTTCCAATTAAATGGCAGGAAGCTTTCTCTTACACCTGAGGCTAGGTCAAGAGCCCTCCTACGCTCTCTGGTATCCACACCAGGACCAGTTACACTCTGTTGCAACCTGCTACTTACTTGCCTGTCTTCCCAAAAGACTTGATAAAAGGTATTATATATATTTTTTATTATTTTATCCATCCTGGCATATAGTATGTGCTCAATACATATTTGTTGATTGAACAAATAAATAAAATTCAATCAAAGTTCAGGTTAGAGTCAGTCAATTATATACAATCAATTCACATATATAATGATGCTGATAGGTGCTTAAATTAACTTGAAATTGCATTTGACCTCTATTTTATCATCAGAGTAGCCTAGTAAGAACTATCTGGAACCTGTTTGGAGAAAGAATTATCAATAAGTAAATTTTTTTTAAAGATTTATTTATTTATTTTGAGAGAGAGAGTGCATGTGCACAAGTGGGAGGGGTAGAAGGAGAGGGAGAGAGAAATTCCCCAAGCCGACTCTGCCCTGAGCTTGGAGCCTGACACAGGGCTCCATGTGGGGCTCGATCTCACGACCCTGAGATCATGACCTGAGCTAAAACCAAGAGTTGGGCACTTAACAGACTGTGCAACCCAGGCACCCCATCAAAGAGTAATTTTGATTCTAGTTGGAAGTGTTGCCACTTTTAATCAACTTTTAACTTTCATTCTTGTTTAGCAGAGCTTTCATAATTCTGACTTCTTACTGTGCAAAATCTTTCAGGTAATCTTAATGACTATGTCATCAAACTAAACAGATACAAGCTGGTTATTAAGATATTATAAGTTTAGGGATACTTTAATGTAGTTTAGGTTGCGCTTTTCCTTCTTCCTCTTCTTTAAAGACGATGTGCATTATATGCCTGATTCTTTAGTGCCTACAATGATTTGAGCCAACTTTTAAATTCTATTAGTGTGTTTATATTTGCCCTTAACCTCTGATTTTTTTTTTGTCTTCTAAGTTTACATGGTCTTGAATTTTTGCCTCAGCTTACATAAGTTTTAGTACTTCTTTTATATTTCTATTCCATCATAATTTTATTATATATGGCCTGTTGTAATTTTCCTTAATTCCTTTGTGGAATGAGTCATGGTATAAACAAATATCCCTTCACATGTATACTCACACTTGCAGGAGATTGAAAAATACATAAAGGAGACACTTGTCTATGATTGTGCCGAGAATGTTTCATAGAATCATTCCAAATGCAACATTTAGTCTAATCAGTCTATACAGCCTACTTCTTTAGGTGCATGTTTTCTTAGTCAATAAGTATCAACACCAGAGAGAATTGAGGTTTAGTGAAAAGCAGTGACATAGTAAAAATTTAGATCTGTGAGAACTGATTTCAGATTTATTATAGTAGGAGAATAGAAAACACATTTATCAGGCATCTAAAAATCTACTTTGTGAATGATAATAAAGTTTACATAGCACTACCTTTCCTTTTATAGATGAGAAAACTGAATCTCTGAGAGATTAAAGAACTTGCCACTGTCACAGAGATAGTAAGAAACAGCCTCCAAAAATGTGATGAAATTAAAAAATCTCTCTTTACCATTTTTTTTGGAGGTTAGAATGACCATGAAATGTATGTCCTTTGGTTCTAGGCACATCTATGAAAACTCTCACTTAATCCAGCTATGGAACTCTGGACAATTATTTAATTCTCTGTTAGAGCATCTTTATCTGAGTTTAAATGAGATATGGCATAGAGGTAGTGTTTAATAAACTTGACTATTATAAATGAAAGGGAAGATGAATTATTTTCTTTTTATATAAGGCAGTGAACTATGTATACTTAAAAGACTTCCATAGAAAAGACATATAGTTGACCCCTGAATGACACAGGAGTTAGGGTGCTGAGCCTCGTGCAGTCAAAAATACGTGGTAACTTTTGACTCCTCCCAAACTTAACTATTAATAGCTTACTATTGACCGGAAGCCTGACTGATAACATAAACAGTTGGTTAACACATATTTTGTATGTTATATATATAATAGACTGTATTCTGACAATAAAGTAAGCTAAAGGAAAGAACATGTTATTTAGAATACCATAAGGCAGAGAGAGTACATTTACAGTACTGTACTGTATTTATTGAAAAAAATCTGTGTATAAATGGACCTGTACATGTTTAAGGGCCAACTATCATGACACACTCTAACTGGTGGATCATTTTAAGTATGAGCTACTTAATTTTCCCCTTCAGTGAATTGAGTATATTTTTAACTTGATTTTAATTTCCAAAAACATCTAGTGTTATGCAAGAGAGTGTGATCTTTCCCAGGTTTGTATGTGGGCTTCCCTATTTATTTAGATGGGATCTGATAGCTATTGGGTCTTCTGTGTGCTCATGGACGTCTTAACCATGATGAAGAAAAACACCTTCAGCCAACCTGTGTTCTCATTCTTCTTTGGTTATCATCATCATCATTGTCATCATCATCATCAACAGCAACAAACATTGATTTGCCACTCACCATAATATAATAATAATCCAAGATGGCCTGAAATAGATCTATGAGTAGCGAGACCAAAACTTATATCGTATGGTTCCTGTGGACAAAGGAGCTGGCAGAGGGGAGTAAATTGAGTGGGGGTTTGAATAAAGCATATTTGTGGTAAGTAAAATTGGAGTAGGAGGTGCTCTGGCAGATTGACCAGGAACAATAAGAGGGTTAGTTTAGCTAGGTATGGTGTGTACCATGACAGGTGTGTGTGGGGGGTCTGTGTAGGGCAGTAGTGGGAGATAAGAATGGTAGGACTGAAAATGAGAGAGATGGATTTGGACATCACTTTGGGGAATGACTAAGGAATTTTGAACCAATTCTACTGAATCAATAAAAAAAGCCATTCTGTCCAAAATGAGAATTATCTGACTTTAAAAGATGCTTCCTAATTAGCTTAAGCTTGATTTCCAAGTAGCCAAGATTCTGGGATGAGTTTCAGCTAGTTTCAAGCCAAGATTCTAGGATGAGTTTCTTAGTTTCATTGAAAAAAAGTTCCAATTCTCTTAAATTTTGTGTCAAAAATTTGGAAAGTGAAAGTGAGTAATGATGGGGGTGGGAAGATGGACAAGATTTCTGGATTATAGGAGAATGTCTTTTGAATATACAGTTGGTATAATATCTGAATTATCAACTCTGGAGTAAGAATTTAGACAACAAAGGACTATCTGTGTTCAGATTTGGCTCTGTAAATTGTTCATTTTTTTTAGAGGAAATATTATAAACCTGTATGGCTATTTTGGCTCAATTGTTTATATGATTTTACCAATTGGCCTAATTTGCTTAAAATGTTTGAAATATGGGATAAGAGAACGTGCCAGAGATTAATCTTCTCATCATGCAAAAACATCTTTAAACTTGTCATTAAAAAATTATTCCCAACCCTTGCAATGCTCCAGTTACCATGACACATAAAAAACATAGATAAATCAAGTCTGGTGGTCTACTTCTTTGTTAATGGGAACCTGGGCCAGTAGAGGAAATACTGTGCAAATATGCCTTACTCAGGCCCATGTGGGTGGGGAAGAAGTAAACCATGCTGTATCTACCAAATACCTCCAAAGATAATGGAAAAGGAACTATTCTATTTCTCTTCCAAATGGCTGGTTATTGCCCATCTACATAGCAGAGATAAATGGATTCACTCAAAATACCCTAACTACATGGGTGGCCCCATTTTATTAATAAAAAGAGTCCCATCCATGAAAATGCTCAGTTTCTAAATTAAACACACACACACCACTTTCAAGAGCAAAAGGTCCATGGTTAACTAGTTCAAGTTATTTTAGTATGCAATAATTAATGGCTATTATCCCTTTCAATCTGTAAATATGAAATCTATAACTTTGGTCTATATAATACAAATATTGTGTATGTATTTTGTGTTCCTTCCATGGGTTGCAAATGTAGCTATCGCTTGTATACACATTAAGACAAATTCATTTACACTTGTGTACACATTCTTATTATATGTTTATTAATATTGCTCTTTCTGACTCTGAACAAAAAGCACAACACATTAAAATGAAAATCTTTGCAAGCTCAGACATACAAAAATGGCAATGATACATCACACTTTTAAAGAGCATTTCATTAATAGATGGATCAGAACATACTTCTTGTTGTACATCATTTAATTGTTATGTATTTAAAATGAGACATATTTCTAATATTCTTTTCAAGCTTTCATATACTTCAGATTTATTATGTCAGTTGTTAGTGGCAATGACATCACAAGATGAATTCAAAGCAATGATTGCTTTAACATTTAAAAAGCTTAGAGCGTGCCGATTATTCAGCTGCTAAGTGAAAGTACAAATGTCAGTTTAGCTATCTATAATCTCATACTGTTTAAAGGTTCATGAATTACACATGCAGTGGATAGAAATGGAGGAACTGAATTTGACTAAAAGACCCTTTTCACAAAAAATTTGCTGAAATGGTTTCTTCTAATGTATTTTAGTGATTAATCAATTTGATTTAAAATGTTAGAATTATTTAAGGTCTATACTTTGGATTTACTGTGAACTCAAAGCATGTTTATATTTATTGCATCAACTAAGTAAACAGCATATGCTTAATGCTTTTAAAATGCTCTCCGGTAAAATTTAGGTCAGTACTTACTTGTTAGCTATCAGCCACAAAGATACATTGACATATTTGATTAACAGTGTGCTTCTCCCACAGTGCTTTGCGGAATTTCTGCAATTTTATGTCATTGGCAGAAATTCAGTATCTGCTGCTATCATACACTTAAAGGTGTTTTGCTTGCATTAATTTTCTGTACTTTTCATTATTTACACACTTTCTTTTCTAAATTATGTTTGTTTTCTTTGAAGAACAAGCAATTCTATCATGTAAATATCCTTTAGAACTTAAAAACAGAAATACTCAGGAAGCATTGATTTCCTACTAACACAGTGTGCCGGTGGACATGGTTTCAAATACAGTGAGGACCAATAATGGCTGCAAATGGGGATTATTGGAAATTTTAACCATTATCTAACCCTATTAAACACTGTATACTCCTATTATCCTGTAGCTGTAGTAATGGGGCCACGAAACCAGACTGGCGAGGAAAGAGATATTTTGCTTCCTTTCTCCAGCAAGCAATTCCTGGTTTTGAGCCAGATTATTGCTGGTAAGTATTAACAGGTCAGTGCTATAATGAACACTAAGAAAAACAAGGGGAGACAACTTAGCTAGAGATATAGGAGGAGAAATGGTTTGACTATACATTGGCACCCACAAATCCCCCTTCTTTCTACTGAAGATGTTTCATGGTTATAAATTTTTCCACCCACTGTTGAAAAAAGGCAATGTTAGTCCAAAACATTCAATTCTGTCAAATGAAAGAATGAGTGAATATATAAATAATTATACTAGTCTGGGGATTGAAAAACCCTAGTGGCTAAATTTATCCAGCAATCAAAGTGCCCTGCTGGATGGTGGCCATTGGTTTAAGATAACACAGTGTAGAACCACAACTTAAAAATGGGAATTACAAGGCTGAGTTCTCTTAGTTAAAAAACTGAGGCCACTGAAAGCCTCTGGCATGGCTAAAAATTCCTCGTTAAGGTGAGCACTATTAGCCTACCTTGGCCAGATGTACCAGTATTGTATCTAGGAACGGCCAAGTAGAAATTATCACAGAATCCTTTCAATTTGAGTTTTTGGAAAGGTAGATGAATCAATTGACTAGGTTCACATACATCTTATAGAGGAATAAGACATAGATTCAAAGATTCCATGTCGTGTTTTGGAATTGTGCATATTGTCCATATTTCTGTGTCATTCATGTTGCACACTTGGAGTTTTGGGGTCAGTGCATCCTTTATCTTCAAGATCTCTTCCACACAATCTCATGTATTCAAAAGTCTTCAGGGCATTTTCTTCGTTTTTTATTTTATTTTATTTTATTTTATTTGTATTTTTTTTTGACAGAGATAGAGAGCACAAGTAGGCAGAGAGGCAGGCAGAGGGAGAGGGAGAAGCAGGCTCCCCTCTGAGCAGGGAGCCTGACGTGGTGCTCGATCCCAGGACCCTGGGATCATGACCTGAGCTGAAGGCAGACGCTTAACCGACTGAGCCACCCAGGCGCCCCCAGGGTATTTTCTCTTGGAGGTCACTGCAAGACTGTCATATTCGAATCAGAGCTCATCCTGTTTCTACCCCAAGTCAACTCTCTCTTCTCAGTGTGTCCCTTCCTGTAATTGGTCTTACTAGTTTTTCAAGTCATGGAGATGTTCCCAATAAGTCAAAGCAACATTTACCCCTTCATCCCTCTTCCTTTTCCCTTCTAGCATCTGTGTTCCAAACCCGCCAGGATCTTCAATCTCCCAGACCTGATCTTAAAAGCCTTTCTTTCATTGTTGAGCTCTCCCGGTGTCAGTTCAGCTGAGCACTCACTCTTGGGGTTCTGACCTCGAGTTCCACCAAACTTAAAAAGCTTTTCCTGACTCACCTGGTCAGGACCTCCACTTCCTAGAAATCAACATTATTCTGGGTAGAATTTGAGTGTGATAAGTGGTAGTACTTTACAATAATTTCCTAAACTCTCCCACTAAGATCCAAAGTTCCTTGAATGTGGGAATTTTGGTTCTCCTAACTCTTCTTCAGTACTTGTCAGGCAATTAATCAATACTTATATGGTTGAATTGAACTAAAAAGTAGGTAGTGGGAGAGGAATGATGTAAAAGGTAGTGAGAAACTGGATGTTGAGCTGACAGAGTACCAGAGAGGGGGAAGAAGGGTTTTGTAGCTTGTTATGAAGACTTGAGACCTGGCAGCTGGTGGAATGGAACAGATAAGTGAGGGTCATTTGATTTCACTAGCATTAGGATGGATTGGTGGGTCTCAAACATCACTGCACATTTTAATCACCTAAGGAACTTTTACAGAGTTTTATTACTTGCTCCACTCACCTCACCCTCCTCTCCCCATTCTGATTTAATTGATCTGGGAAGGAGTTTCAGTTATTTTTAAAAAGCTCTGTAGGTAACTTTAAGTTGCAGAGAGCGTTAAGAACCACTGTTAAAAGATGTTGCTACTCAATGTGTGGCCCCAGAGCAAAGAGCATAGGCATCATCTGGGAGACTGAATCTCTGGCCCCATCCCAAACTTCCAGAATCAGAATCTACATTTTCACAAGATTTCTAAGGTCACTGTTATACACAGTGAAGTTTGAGAAACACCCTTTTATGGGATCCATTCTGATTTCATGCTGGGGCTAAGAATCTAGTTAATAAAACCTTGGATACATTCACTGCATCTGGTTCAGACACAGCCCATCAAACTCCAATGGCTGCTCATATGCCGAATGGGTCTAAGAGAGGCAGGGAGGTGGAGGAAAGAAAATGGTGCCAATAGGAAGGCAGGGCTCACAAACCCTGGCAATTACTTCAATTAGCCTTGGATCCCTATATTTTTTTCAGGATCAGTTTTGTATACTGTGACTCAGCGCATCTGCCTCCTTCCTGTCTTCTCTTCTAACAAATTCACTTTCCCCCCAAGAAAATCTATTTCTTTGTTGATCATCCAGAGTTTTTAAAGCTACTTATCCAAAGCTTCGTATGGGGAGCATTAATGCTAATGGATTTAGTGCTAACCACACCAGTCAAGATGGCAACCACATCCATGAAAGGATATTCCTGTTTCCTGCCTCTTTCATGCGGGGAAGTAATCAATAGGAAATTTGGAAAGGATGTATGAGCGTGTGAGGGAGGGGACATAATCTCTTAGTGTTGACAAGGGCTCTCTGTCTTTCAGTAACTAACCCAAAGTTTGCTTTTAAACTTTGAAGATTTAAAATATTACCTTTATCTCAGGAGCTCAGCTCTGGTTCACCTCCAATGTCATCAGGCAGAATCGCCTAGAGCTGCACTGTCCAAAATGGTAGCCACTAGCCAAATGTGACTACTGAGCATTTTGAAGGTGGCTAGTCCAAGTTGAGCTGTGCACACTGCATTTTGAAGACTTGGTTTAAAAAAAAAATTTTTTTTATGTTGATTACATTTGAAACCATAATGTTTTGAATAGATTGAACCAAACAAAATATTGTTAAAATTAATTTCAACTGTAACTTTTTAGTTGTGAAAAATTGGATTACTGGAAAATTAAAAGTAGCTTACATTATGTTTCTATTAGATAACACTGATATAAAAGAGCTGAGGAGCCCTTCCACACAGTAAACATCTAGGTCAGTATTTACTTTCACTCTAAATTTGTTATAATGATAATTTACAATAATTATTAGTCTAGACCAAGAAGCTATAATGCTAAAACAGATACATTTTAAATAGAAAATAGAAAGCCCTTCTGGAACCAAAAGAGAATTGATAAAGCATAAAGCTACTCATGGCAAAAGTGAACATATGTATTATCAGAATCCATGAAAACAACATATTCACATAATCCATTGGAGGAAGGTGGAGATGATGTTTTTCGAACACCAAGAGCAAAACTTAATGTGTCATAACCAGAATTTTAAAAATACTGATATTCATTACACATTATGAGAGTAAGTACTGTTTCATGAAACTGCTTCCTTGAGTTCTATGTGGTGTGTGTGTGTTCTGGGTCACCATGTAAAATGTATCTCTTATTTTGGACAGTAGTCAAAAATACTGAAAGAACATTACACATTACATTTTAATGGGTAGCCATTAAACTGATGAGTCTGAAGTCTAGCAAGTTTACATCTTTCCCCAAAGCCACAGAACTGATTAATAAGAAAAGTGGACTGAGAAACATAATGACTCCCTATAAACCTTACTGTACTAAGCTGCAACTTCATTTCAATCTCAAATATTTTACAGTTGAATATGGAGAAAATATTCTGCTTCAACTTCAAACGTAGTAGAAGAGCTTATGACCTCATAGATTCTTTTGTGCGTGACTTTACAGACTATATAAATAAGAAAAAAGTGTACTGATACAAAGTTTTCTTCTAGTCGTATTTTAGGTTTAAGTAACAGCAACTATTTTGATATTTAAGAAAAGGGTGGCTTCTGATTTGCTCTCTTCTGAACTGGTTCTTGATGATAAATACAAGTGTACATAGAGTGATGGCTAGACAGCAAATTCGGTGAGAAAGCATGAATGTGTTTGCTGCTCTTCTTCCGCTCTTCAGGACTATCTGACCCACAGAGCACAGTCACGAATTTTAACCAACTACCAAAGTGTTAATTCAATAGATTTGGATGCAGAATTCAGTATGGTTGGCGTGGAAGCTGAAAAAAGTCTGAATGAAAGTACTTAAAGAAATCAAGCCATTTTAAGCCATTGTAAACTGTTATAAACTACTATTAGCCATGGTAAAAAAGTTAAATGGAAAGGGAAAACATTTTGTAGCTATAAAAAATGTATGTTCCAAATGGAAAAATAGCTGAGCAAGTGTCTCCAAAAATGGAGACGTAAAATATTCATCAACTTTTTGCCATATTACCAAGATACATTTGTATGCATTCTTAAGTTCATTAGCATCCACTTTAGGTGAATTTTAAGAATGCAGTGTCACAATACTTTATAATGCCAGTAGAGATGAAAGTCAGATTGAGACAATACGAAGAACTGTGGACTAATCTGGTTATAGGATTCATTCTCTTCCTTTCATCACTCTCCCTCGGCCACTGAATCTTAGTAAGATCTGCACAAAAGTAACTATCATTCCTAGCAACCCTGACACTTTGCTAGTTTCCTTTCAGTAATAAGCATGAAAACATGTATTTCCTTCTAGGAAAGTAGTCTCTTACTCTTCGATTCCATAAGTATTTTAAGATTGACTTAGGCGATTTTTATCCAAAGAATTCACAAACTGCTTATATACGCATATAGATGCATACACACATAATTTAGATAATTATATCAGGATATTTCTAGAATTATTTTTAAATTACTGGTAGAATAAATATTTTTAAGTGCAGCTGTATTAACCTCACCAGTATTTTTATTGACATCTTAATTGTTGTAAAAACATGTATTTTCATATAATTATCATTAACCTACAAACAATTACCTTCTGCATGTTTAAAGTGGTTGCAGAGCTTGTTATTATAGACTGCTTTCAGTACTGTTCATTTAGTATGCTGTGTTTTTAACACAAATGTAATCCACTCCGCATTTTCCATTTAAAATGCATAAGGCGAAGTGCATCATAACAGGATGTAACTACGTATTAATCAAATTAGCACAACACTTCAAAAGCTTAGGCTTTTTGCTGGGCTACTGTTAGATCACAATTCATGAAGGAAAGAAGCAGCATAATGAACGGCTTGGCAAGGGAGCAGTTTATTTTCTTTCCAGAAAGATATAGAGTGGGTTAATTTTCATGATGGGAAAACATGTCGAGAAAGGGTAACAGGAAGCATTAAGCTAAAGAACAATAAGTGGAATTTAGAATACCACAGTGGTTTTTCCACTGATAAAACATAAATTCTGTAATTATTTGATGACACAACAGAACTCCAATGACCTATTGTTAAATTATTAAATCTTCATGACCCAAGCAAATACAAACCAGGATAGTCAATATTAATATTCAGAACATGGTAGATTAGACAATTCTTTGTCGTGAACAGCATGCCATATACCAATGGAAAATATGAAATGTGGTGTACCCAATTACAGAGCTCAGTGCAAACATAATATATGCCATGCGGTATGGTATAATTGTAATTGAGCAATTATTGATCTTTATCAGGGTTTGGCTTTGCATAATCCTAAGTATGCACGCAGCGTAGTGCATCAAAAACAAAACAAAACAAAACAAAAAGACAAACCTGGAAGGAACTTAGCTGGGACAAATGGTAAAGGAGAAATTAGATAGCCAAGCAAATGGAAGTTAATTATTTTGCTTGAACATGCAACTGATTGTTATCATTAGATGTCTCGCACACACAAACTTCCTCTTCACTGCTACTGACAAATAACAAATGAACAGCTAATATCCTTTTAATCTAAAACCTTTTTTCTTGGCATGGGGATTAGAATAAGGAGGGCACAGTGAGAAGCACTCGCCTCCTGATTTTTTGTTTGTTTGTTTGTTTGTTTAAATGGGAGTATGAGCTTATTTTAGTGCTGGGCTCCGATTTTCTTTTTCCTGTGTACAAGACCAGGATAGTCTGTTTGGAGCAAGAGAGCGGAGAGTTTTCAAAACCAGAACTAGATGAGAGTAATTTTAATTTCTGAGCATTTACCAGTGTGTGCTAGTTCACACAGAGTGTATTCTATCACATTACACAAATCCTGAGGTCTGCATGTGTGCAAAGATGCATGGTGTCAGCCGTAAGGAGTGCGGGAGAAGGAAAGGGGGGAGAGTGTGTTGGAGGCTGGGCAAAGTGGAGAGACAGGAGAGAGGAGAAAAATGGGACAGCAGCAACTGGAGGGGGGAAAGGGGAAATAAGAAGGATATAATGGCAAGAGAGAAATTGGAGAGTGCAGGAGAGGAGCAGAGAGCAAAGGAGAGACCTGAACAACCCCACCCCCAGGGCAAGAGCATTGTTTAACTGGGCATTTCACCTATGTTCTCAATCTATAAGGTGGTGATGGCTTAGAGGAGCCCTACGGAGTGTTTGTAATTCAAAACCTCTGCGATCCTGTGGCTCTATGACTAAGAAATTCTATTGCCAATGATTTCTACAACTGCCCAATAGTATTTCTTTCCTTCCCCACCCTCCTTTTTTTTCAATAAAGGAAAGGATTTTCATTTTTATTTTTAAGAGAGAAAGCGCGATTGTGAACAGGTGTGGGGGTAGGGGGGGAGGGGCAGAGGGAAAGGGAGAGAGAATCTTAAGCAGGCTCCATGCCCAGTGTGGAGCCCAAGGCGGGGCTCCATCTCACCACAGCCCTGATATCATGACCTGAGCCAAAATCAAGAGGCGGAGCCGAACCAACTGAGCCACCCAGGTGCCCCAGGATTTTCATTTTAAAAGGGGGGTTGCTAGGCACAATGACACTAACATTGCTCACATAAAGGAACTCCTAAAAGTTCAGGAGCACTCACATTGCTAAATCCTGCCACGTGCTTTTGTTTGTGTGCCTTGCTTTGTTTTGTTCCATTCGGCTTTCCCTTTCATACAGAGTGGAATCCAAGTAAGCCAGTTTCTCTACCTCCGTAATACAACTGACATTTCGGACAGAGAATCGTGCGCCCCATGTATCATCAGCTGTTTAGCTGCAGCCTTGGTCTGGACCAGCCCCCAGTTGTGATAACTAAAAATGATTCCAGACCTTGCTAATGGTTCTGGGGAGCAAAAATTGTTGTTGACTGAAAACTACTGGCCTAAACCAAAGGGAGATCATACAGTCAGGACATTCCAAGAGCAAAGATAAAGTAAGTGAGAAACTTTTTATATTTCATGGTGCATATCACCCTCCAAGCAGTCCAGGAAAATTGAAAAAATCATCAGGTCAAAAGATAAATTTGTAATAGCCCAAATCCATTAAAATACAAACTTGGGTGCACTTAGAGTGCATAAAGCTCCAGAATTCCATGTAGAAAGTAAATTTGAAGTTTTTTTTAAAGGTTTATTTATTTTGGGGGAGAGGGGCAGAGGGAGAAGGGGAGAGAAGCCTAAGCAGACTCCACACTGAATGTAGAGCCCCATGTGGATTCGATCTCACGATCCTAGGATTGTGACCTGAGCTGAGACCAAGAGTTAGATGCTTACCTGACTGTGCCACCCAGGCACCCCAGAAAGCAAATTTAAGTTTTAAATAATATCCTAAAGCTGAAAGAAGAAATGAAGGAAAATGCAAGTGGGATTTAGAGAGAGAGACAGAGAGACAGAGAGATTCCCCTTTTAGGTCAATGTCCGCATGATTTGAATGTGTCACACTTTGAAACAGCCCATATGAATTTCGTAAACACATCATAGTCTGTCTTGAAAACGTTCCCAGAGAGACTAAAAGCTACAGTTGGGTCAGTTTATACTCACATCAGTCTCTGATTAGAATCCCACAGCAGCAGGAAGCAACATGGCTTTTAGTTTCATGACTTTCTGGTGAGGGGAAAATAAAATTTTCTGTGCTGACCTTGCCTGAAGTCGATGTTTCCTCACAGCTATGCTAGAGGACAGAAGATTTAAGTGACAGGACTTTGGCCTTCAAGGCTTTTCTGGGAATCATTCTGGTGAAGACCCTGTTTTTTAGACACACCAGACATATCCTGCCATCCGGACACTTAGCGGTGCCTCATCGCTGACGAGTGACTCCCTCTCACGTGGAGTGTTTCCCCGGAGCCGTTCTGTGGGCATGAGCATCTCCTGGAGGGCTTGTGAAAAAACAGATTGTTGGGCTCTAGCCCCAGAGTTTCTGATGCAGGAGATCTGGGGTGGGTCTGAAAATGTTCATTTCTAGCAAGTTCCCCTGCTGATGCTGCTTGGCTAGTCTGAGGTCCACATGTTGGAGTATATCCGCCTCAGTATTTCCCAAGATTAACCCCACACCGAGTGATTATTCCTTTCAGCTGATTTTTAAAAATTGCTTAAGTGTTTGGTTAGTGATGCCTATCTGACATTTGCTTATATGTTGCCTTTGACAATTTCACTGATTTTTTTCCATGATAAAAGCCTCGTCTCCTCCTATAGAAGATTTGCTCTGCCTTTCACTTATCACATAGTGCTGAGCACACAATAGAGTCCTAATAAATGACTCGTGAATGTAGAATGAATGAAGACAATGTAAAGTGTAAAGTCACAGTATATTTTATCCTTTTGATTTTCCTTCATCGAAAGTAGCTATGTTTTAGCTTGGCCTAATACCAACTCCATTTTCTTCCCACTTTAAATCTCTCCCCCCCGCCCCCTGCATATAGACCTCATTTAGGAAGAACAGGAACACATATTATGGCTTACATACTTCAACATGAAAAGCATATAAAAGGACTTTATAGCCATACTTCTATTTTCATTATCTAAGTGTATTAGGAAAAGCAAACCTATTACATCTTCCTTTTGGGAAGCCAAAAACATCTGGAATTTATGTTATGAGAAAGAGCTTTGACAGACTTTATTTGACATGTACATCAATTGCAGAGAAAAAAAAAAATCACCAGAGGAAATGTTAAACTAAGTTATGATGCTGTCCTGCCAATAGAAGATTTAAGCTGGCTGGTTGGCTGTGTCCTGAAGAGGTATTAAAATATGAAGGCACAAAACGGACAGCTGTTTCAGAGAGATCAACCCCGCATTATCCTAACTGATAGATAAATGTGCAATATAATGCATAATTCTGGTGTGGGGCTCCAGATAGGAGATAATTCTTAAGAGCAAGGCTCAAGTGATTTGTCACCAGACCCTTAGAAGCAACACTTTGTGTTACATTGCTGCACACTTTGCTCTTATTTAATGGGAGCTATATCATTTTTATTTGATTCTTATTTATATTTCAGAATTCTTGTAAGGTTATTCTGCTATCAAAGTGAAACTATGTATATACTGCCAAGCCATTTCAGCTCATATATGTATAAATAAGAGATTTCCCCTGCCCCTGACTCCTCAGGGTTCACTGAGAAATTCCACCTTTCATACCATGATCTGTAAGAGGGAATGGATATAATATAGCTGTCCTTTTCCCTCTTGTTCCAGAACATATCTCCAGATGTCCTCTGATACTGTAAGAAGGAAAAAAAAATCTTCTTTTTTGCCTTTACTCCTCTTATTTCTGCATAAGATTTCCCCCCCACACAAATTGAGCTTCAGATTCAGAAACATTATGTAATATTTGAAATTAAGATTGTTCCAGAAAATTCATGGCTCATGAACATTGTGAATGTCATATTTAGAGACAGGGGTTTTCTAAGAAATGTATGCTTTTAGCATCACAGTGGTCGGCAAGGAAGAAACCCAGAGCTGTTTGTTCCCAGGTTCCTTAGCTTCTCTTCTGCACCTGTCTTGTTAACCCTCTCTTTCCTGCCCAGGAAAGCCCATGCTGCCCGCCCCCCAAAGACACAGTGAAACAGTTCCCACAAATACACCATAGGTGCCTGGCTGTGCTGGGGGGCAGATGTTCTCATGACATGAACAAATCCACAAAGAGCTTTCGCTATTGCTGTATGTAAGTATAACCTCTTTAATGTCATTGAAGAGACCTGAGTCAGAAGATACTGAATGTAAAACATTTAAGAAAAGCCAACGCTGGGTCACAGCCTTTAAAACACATATAAAAAGTTTATAATAGCCAAGACATGGAAACAACCTAAATGTTCAGTGACGGAAGAAAATGTGGTATTTGCATACAAATGGAATATTATTCAGCCCTAAAAAAGACAGAAATCCCATTTTCAACAACATGGATGGACCTAGTGGGTGAAATTTGTTGAGTGAAATAAACCAGACACAGAAGAACACATAGTACATGATTCCAGTTATATAAGGAATCTAAAATAGTCCCAAACTCATAAAAGCAGAGAGTAGAAGGGTGGTTGCCAAGGGCTGGGATGGAGAGGTAAACAGGAGGTGTTGGTCAAAGTGTGTCAAGTTTCAGTTATACAAGATAAATAAATCCTAGAGATCTACTCTACAGCATAGTGCCTATACTTAACAATATCGTATTATATGCATAAAAATTTGCTAAGAGGGTAGATCTTATATTAGTTATTTTTATCACACACACACAAATGAAAAAAAATAATGAGGGAGAGAAGAAACTTTTGGAGATTATCAATATATACTTATGGCATAGATTGTGGTGATGGTTTCACTGGTATGTACTTATCGCCAAACTCATCAAGTTGTGTGCACTAAGTATGTACAGCTCTTTGTATGTCCATCATACCTCTATAAAGTGGTTTTTTTCCTAAATACAAGTTTACATTTACCAATACTTTTTTTAAAAAAATATTTTATTTATTTGTCAGAGAGAGATCGAGAGCACAAGCAGGGGGAGTGGCAGGCAGAGGGAGAAGCAGGCTCCCCGCCGACAAGGAGCCTGATGTGGGACTCAGTCCCAGGACCCTGGGATCGTGACCTGAGCTGAAGGCAGATGCTTAACTGACTGAGCCACCCAGGCATCCCAACATTTACCAATACTTTTAACCACTCAAATTCAAGATGACATAATTAAGCAATTTATAAAATAATAATTACAGCTTTTTTCCAATATGTTCATTTATAATATGCAGTGAATAGTATGCTCTGGTAATGGTAGGCACACTTAAAGTTGTATGAAGGGCATCAATTTCTTTCAATCTTAGCAGTCTGTCTTTGGGGATATCTGTGTAACCTTATGTGAAAATAATGTCAAAAAATTTAAATCTGAGACCCTTCATGAATGTGAGGCCACAGCTAAATGACCATCTTGACCCACCTTGAATAGGTACTGTATGCAAGATATTTTCCAACCCACTTTGGAGAAATAGGCTTATTATTTCACAGATTTAAAGCATCATGTAAACATGAAAGAAACTGAGTCCTGAAGATATCTAGATCTTACTTTTTAATCTAGTGTAATTAAAATATATTTAGCCCTTGTGCAAAAAAATACAAGTTGTACTACTGGTTAACGCAGAGGAATATTCTGGTATTCGGTCCATATGTGCCTCTATCATTGCAGTTGAATACCAGTGAATGTTACATCCAAGCCCTGGTCAAATGTTAGTTGCATCCAAGTAGGATATTTTTTTACTGGAGAAACTTTAGGGTAGCTAATTATATTAATTGTACAATGTACACTATACTTAATATTGGATTAATACATCAGGTTTATATTCACCTCCACTTTCCAGGTCCTAACCATTCCTAATGTCTCTGTCTGGCTAGTGGAGACTCTCTAATTGCCTACCTGGACAACTTGAAGATAAAGTAATTTTTTCTGGAGCTTAATTCTAGAAATTCCAGCCAGTTTTGGTAGCTTCCTCATATTTATCCTCCCAAATTTCCCTCAACTAGATGCTCCCTTTGCTGTTTATAATAGGAGGCATATATCTGAGTTATGTTTCTTTACCCACACTATTCATCAAGCACCTATGGTTTCAAACTCAAGTTCTCTAAAACTCCACATTTCTCATTTTCTTCTCTTTTCCTATCCCACTCTCTTTTGAAGGATTTACTTCTTTACACACTTCCAATTTTGTATTTCCTCTGTGAACTAGAGGTCTTATCTGGAGACACAGATATCTGTTATTTTTCCCTCCCCAGTGACTATTTCCCCTGAGCACTTGGTAACAACCACTCAATATTCCTTTGGCCAATCACCCTTCTTCACATCATTCCTTATGGTTTGGGTGGGGCTAATTTCGCCTCTCGGTCTAGTAGCAGACATGTACCCAGCCTGGCCAATGAGGGTGAGACTTGGGACTTCAGCTGCAACAACTGGGAAAGAAGAGCTCCCTTTCTACTGAGGTAGAAAGCAGAGCTGATGTGCCCGACTTTTTCATCATATTTGCCAAAACATTTGCATGGTAGGAAGTGGGGTTCATACAAAGAAGTATCTTACAAGCTAATTTTATAGATGAGGCCAACGCCCAGGATCCAGAAAGCAGCAAACAACAGTATATATTTAAAACTTAAGTGCTAAGACAAAGACCATAAATATAGTAAGTCCAGAGAAGGCAGAGACTTCAGGGTGATGCTAACTGGAGGTACCTTTGGATAAGAGGTGTTAATTAAACTGGAATTTGAGGAATATGCAGAATTTTAGTAGGTGTAGAGGAGGGGGTGAAGCTCCCTAGCTAGGTACTGAGGAGGCCTTCTGCCTGCAAAGAGGTTTGGGTTGGAAAGTGCTCTGTGATAAAGTTAGCTATGTCATGTGACACCAAATTATGAAAAGTCTTTAAGATAAGGAGAGGATTTTATATTTAATAGAGTATGAAGATGGGAGCAATTCTAGTTTGGTAAGCAAGGAATGATACGCTGAAAGAAGTGATTTAGGGTTGCTGAGTCCTCAAAGCTGGTCTGCATTAAACTGCCTTAAATATTTGATAAAACATAGATTTCAGCTTCCCATTTCAGATCTACTTAATCTGAATTGCTGGGTGGGGAGACCAAAAATCTCTATCGTCAACAAACACCTATGGTGATTTTAATACACAGCCAGATTGAGTGGTTTGTAAATCCAACATAGATGAACTTTAGGCTTCTTCCATTTTTTTTCACAGCATAATTTCATTCCATCTCTCCATCACGTGATACTCCATCTGCCTCATCTTCATCTTAATGTGCACTCTGAGATGCACTATTAAAAATAACAATGGCTCCCCACCCTGTATGTGAGTCAGTTTAGTCATCTGTGAAATGGGCTGGAAGTGTGAGTGAGGGGCCAGAAGGAGACATACAGTGATTTACAAATGGAGGCAATTCTACATGGAAATGGGTGGGAAGGAGTGTGACCCCGAAGCTTGGTGCCCTTCCCCTCTCCAATGAAACTGCTTGACTGAGCCACACAAATGCCAAATCTCTTCTCATTGCCTTCCTCTGTCCTCTTTTTTGTGGACTTCTCTGAAGTGTTGACTACACATGTGTCATGTAGATGTGTGCAGTCTTCCTTGCCAAAGGCACGTGGCTGAAGGAACAGTGGGAAGCTGAAGCCCAGCTCCCTAGGTGTTCTCTAGTAGGAACATATCCACCCAGAGGAAGGGGTGCTATTTTCTATTCACCAGGCAGGATGCACTGGAGATGGGGTCTGCCTGGGGAAGGCTACCCTTTTATAATCTCTCTGCTTTCAAGGGGGAATCTTTTAAAAATTGATTAAAAAAAAAAAAAGGGCGCCTGGGTGGCTCAGTTGGTTAAGCATCTGCCTTTGGCCCAGGTCATGATCTCGGCATCCTGGGATTGAGCCCCAAGTTGGGTTCCCTGCTCAGCGGGGAGTCTGCTTCTCCCTCTCCCTCTGCCCCTCCTCCCGCTAGTGCCCCCCCTCAAATAAAGAAATAAATTTTTTTAAAAATTGATAAAAAAAGAGCTCTGACTATACACTCTTAAAAACTGTTCTACCTTTCTTGGTATAAAGCTTTTCTTGTCTGCTTCTGTCTCTCTGACCATTCCCTTGCATTCTTTTCTGACTATTCTTCAATCTCACAACATGGAGATCATGGGACCTGAGCCGAAATCAAGAGTTGGACGCTTAACCGACTGAACCACCCAGGTGCCCCTATTTTTTTATTTTGAGAATAAGATTTCTTTCAACAAAGACTACTGTCCCCTTTGTTTCACTTATATGCTCTTCCTAGCAAGTCAGAGTGGTGGCAGGATCTCCTGCCACTTCTTCTATATCTTGGGATTTTAAACTGTCACCAAGATACAGTAAGAAACAGATATTACTGTTGCAGGAAATATCTAGCAAATGTCTGAGTAACCCAACCATTTTCTCTTTGTTTCTTGCATTTAATTTTTTTTTTTTTTACAACAAATCTTATGTTTTCTTCCTTCACAAGGCCTTTAGGGTCTTTCTTTTTACTGTCATTGCCCTGGTTAAGGGCACTTCAACCTGGATCAATGCAAAAGGCTTCTCACTTTATCCTCGTGTTCGTTTTCTTCCAATTTATTCTGAAATCAACTCTCAGATAAATCTAAAACAGTGCATTTAACACATAGCATTCCTGTTTATAAAACTACAAGAATCTTGCATAACAATAGATAATGCTGTCACTTCTCGGCTTGGCATTCAAGGTCTACACAAACAACTTTACAGATTTGTCTTCTACTTCTCACTAATTTTTAACAGTAATCCTCAGGCCCAGACAAATTTACATGGCTCTATCTCTGTGTCACTGTTCAGACGTCTTCTCTTTTCTGGCTCTGCACATTCTAACTCCATTCCTTCTGGCATACCTTTTTAATTTTACCAGCAACCTTTTCTGATATGCACTTTGTATAATGCATTGTGGGAAGTTCAACAATGATAGGCAAAATTTCTGCCTAGAAGAGACTTGGGACTCACAATTTATTGAGGGAGACAGAATACCGTGTAGAACTCTGTAGTGTGAAGAGCATACACTGATATAGTAGGGAGAAAGTGACATGTTCAAATAGATGCCTTTACCTTAGCTTTGGGAGAACAAGATATGAAGAGGCTATTTCTGATCAAGGTGTTTGTGAAAGGATTTATAGAAGAAGGGCCTTCTGAGTTGGGTTTTGACAGATGGCTAAGATACCAATATATTGGAGTATGGGCATTCTAGGATAAAGGAATAGCCAAGAGTTCAGGACGATGGAGTATAGCATGTATGTATGTGGTGGGTGGGGAGAAGATATCTGACATAGGCTGGGGAGTTAGAGGGAGCAGTGTATTTTGCTTTGTAGTCAAGGGGACACATTGAAAGGTGTCTGAGCAATGGAATAACACCACAGAATCTGTTGTTAATGAAAATACCCCATGGCTGCAATATATCATGGGTGGCTTTGAGAGGAGGAGAAACTAAAGCTGGTGATTGAATGGGAGGTTCTTGTTATAATCTATGTCAATGAGGATGAGATCTTGAATTAGGGAAACCAGTGAAACTAGCAAGATGGGGTAAATGGGGAAGGAATTTTTGTAATAGATTCTATGAGAGACAAGTATGGGGCATTCAGGAGGAACATTGAATTATTCAGTATAATTTCATGGGGCACTTAATATGTGTCAGGAGCTCTATTGTGGGCTAGAAATAAAAAAAATCATACTCCAAAAGAAAAACTTCACAATCTAGTCAAGTATAGAAATATAAACAAACAAATACCACACAAAGTAATTAAGATCGATTATCTATCTATCTATCTATCTATCTATCATCTTCCTATCATCTATCTATTATCTTTCTCAGGGAATAGAGATATGAAAGAGATGACTTACTAACATGCCGTTTAAACTGGTGCTTGAAAGATAAGTAGAAATTTGATAAATAATACAGGGTATTTGAGATATTGAGGCACAAGAGCTTTGCAGACACACAGATGAACTAAAGCCCATGGTGTGTTTTGAGAGCAGTTGGGGAAGGCAGCAGAGGCACCTGGTTGGAGGTAAGAAGGAAAATTAGCTACATTGTGTTCAACATTTCAATTTGTTCTGAAGGTGCTAATAAAACAGAAAAGGGTTTAAAATGATGTCTGTGTTTAGAAAAGTAACACTGAGCTGAAGATGAACTGGGGGTAAAGATCGAAGGCAGGCAATTCAGAAGGGAGCTGTTGCAATAATTCAGGTTAGAGATAATGAAGCTCTGGACTTGGGCAGCAGCAGAGGGAAAGAAAATGGAAGATTAAACGTTGATGTAGTTGGTGGAAACTGGATATAAAGCACAGCTGAATGTAGAAAGAGGTTAGAAGGTGACTGTGAGGATTTTAGTATGGATGATTGAGCTGATACGGCTGCCATTAACTGACAAAGAAAATACAGCCTGAAGAATAGGATTTACTGAAGAAAGGGTAAGAGATAATAATAATAACTAATATTTACTGAGCATTTATATACTGGGTTCATTGTAGTACTTTGTGTGAGTTAACTCTTTAACCCTCACACTAGAGAAAGGAAATAGGGACTCTCATTATCTCTGTTTTACAGTTGAAGAAATTAAGGCACAGGGAGCTTAAGTAACTTGTCCAAGGTTGCACAGCTAGTCAGAAGCAGAGCCAGAATTTGAACCCAGACAGTCTGGTTCAAGAAAGTGCATTCTTAATTTTATGTTGCCTACTCTTTCATTGAATTTTGGACATATGGAGCTTTCTGGATCAGTAGAGAGTTGAAACTCTGAAGCGTGGGAGAGAGGTCGAAGGTAGAGCTGCAGAAATGAGAGTCAGTAATGTAAAGTAATAGGTGGAGTGAAAGTTGAATGACAGAGGAGGAACCTTAGGAAAGATTTCTCATCAGTGCTTGGAAGTGGTCTGTGAGTCAAGGCAGGAGGCAGGTGCAATGGAGACATAGGTGGAGAGGAAGGGGAGTGCATGTGTGGCAAACAGAAATACTTCCAGTAAGAAAAATGTGTTTACCAGTACTGAGACCAAGATGATGAAGGACTGAAAAAGTCATGATATTTGGCAGTCGAGGATGAGTTCATATCTTTCGAGAAGGCAGTTCCAGATGAGTGTTCTGGAGAGAAACTAGAGATCAATAGGTTGGCTTACACTTTGCAGGTGCAGAGGGAGGGTGGTAAGCACAGACTTTGCTTTTTTAAAAATTGTGGTTAAAAAAATATGTAACATTCAAACTACCCTCAATTTCTTAACTGTACAGTATTGTTAACTATAAGCACAATGTTGTACAGCAGTTCTCTAGAACTTTTTCATCTTGCAAAACTGAAACTTTACACACATAGAACAGCAGGAAGAAAAGGTTGGTAAGTACCTGGGGAAGACTGGGAGTTAAGGGAGTTTTTTACTTTCGTTTTTAAGTGTTTTGGAGATAAATAACATAGTAGGCCCACAGGAGCAACAAACAATGAAATAGATGAAGATACAGCAGAAAGACAATGTGAAAAATAGAGTAAATTTCTGGATGGTAGATACTGACTCTAATGTACAAATGGAAATTGTTGTTTTTTAAAAGGGTTGACATACCTTGCTATGAAAGATCAGGAATGATCAGGAATCAGAAAGATCAGGAGTTGGACAGACTCGATTCTTTTTTGGTTAACTTCATTAATCTCAGAGTGATCATACAAATGTACAGTGATATTACACCTGTCTCAGGCCTTTGCCATATCATTGATGGAGTTCATTTAGATCACCTCGCATTGGTGGAGCTCGTCATCTTTCTCAGGGTTTTGGTGCTTTGATTCCCTTGTACTGAGACTTCGTTTGGGTTTTCCTTCTATTATTGGTCTTTGTGTCTGTGTTCCGTAGCCCCATGTAAGAAATACTTCCACTTCCTCCCCCATCCCTGATGGGACACAGTAGCTTCATCTGCCTCTGGTCTTATTTTCAGCGTTAAAGGAAAGTGATTAGATAGAAATAATCTATGAAGTTAACTAAAAAAGTATATGGTGGATGACTTCAATCTCCTAAGGGAAGTAGGAGGTGAGGTCATTTGCCCACAGTGAGTGAAAGGAGTGATCTTAAGGGTTTGAGGGGAATGGAGGAAATTTGGAATAATTTGGAGAATTCACTGTGAATTAAAGGATTTCCAAACAGTCCTGAGGAGCCAGATGAGATTAGATATCATAAATTTGTAGTGGAGCCAACTGGCAGTTTCTCGACTTTTTCCAGTATTACTTGGCAGTGGGATGACAAAAGCAGAGAAAACAGATGGTTAGATTTGTCCAACATTGGGGATTGGCAGGACAGCTGCAGAGGAAGTTTGAGATGGGTTAAAGGATCCTTGGTTACTAGTGAGAGGCAAGAATGGAGGAGAAATGGGTGACCATGGTGTTCAGGATAGTCAGATAAACAAATGAACCAACTAAAGCCAGAAGCTGACTGAGGAACAGGGGAAGGGAGTGAGGAGGAGTCTAGAGACAAAGTAAGAGTCTAAGGGACAAAGAACAGGGTTAGTAGGTGTGGGAAGGAGTAGAAATGGTCAAGGGCCTGGGTATTACTCTCAGAGTGGTTAGCTTCAGCATCTGTGAGCCTGGTGGGAGAGAAAATATTCTAGTGATGATAGCATGTAACATATGGCTTCCATAGTGGAATAAAGTGATAGTAGAAAAAGTGGAGGAAATGAAGGTCTGGGATGTTGAAAAAGTTGTCGGCTATAACCAGCTACAGGGTGGATTAGAGATGAAATCTGGGATGTAAGTATGACATTCCTGATAGATTAGAAAATGAACAATGTTGTAATAGATTAGAAAGGCCTGGCATTAAAATCGTGTCAACCTGGATTTGCATGTTCAAGTCATGGGCAGCCATGTACTACTAGCTGTGTGGAAGATGGAGGATGGAAGAAAGAGACAAATAGCTTGTTTAAATTTTATTTTTTTGGCATAAAAACATTTAAAGTAAAACAAAAAAACCCACTAATATTTGTATTATATTTAATGCCACTGAAAAGCAGTCATTACTTCTTTTTTTCTGAGTGATCTAATGTTAAAGATAAATGTAAAGAAGATTTTTTTGTGATGTCTGAAGAAAGGTTCTTGGTCATATCCATGTGCTGGGCCCCCCAGATCTATTATTGACTTATTATTCATTAAGTTGTATTTCTGGATCATGGACATTGTTTTTAAAATTCTGGGAATAAAAAATAAAACTCCATATTTAACGCAGTGCTTTGCAGCCACATGACCAACACATTTCATGAATAATTCTGTTTTCTCTTTCAATTCTCTTCTTGAGATGACTCCATAACATGGAAAGAATTATTAGGCATCAGTTTTGTAGAACACGTAAAATGACTGGAAATGTTCACGTAGTTGTCATGGTGACCTGGTTGGATGAGGTCATCCACTTTCTCATCCAGTCAACAATTGCGTACCTCACCACAGCCCCCAGTGAGAACTGCAGCTTTGCTAACTGCCAAATGGAAAGACCTGCTAAGTTATCAAATCCATTCCTAGCCAATGCAAAATTAGCCTCATTTACACATTCTTGAGTGTTTTACCCATCATGCTTTTAAATGACTTAAGTCACTTGGCTCCAGCTGCTTGGACTATTCTGTCTCAGCCTCTCCTTGTTCTCTGATCATCTCTGAGGAAACACTTCAATATTCTGCTCAATTTTCTCTTATTCTGTTTCACTTCAGTCGGTAAGGGCCCATTTTAAATGGCTACACCTTAGTAAAGAAATGTTAGCATGAATAATCTTTAAAAGTATTTTGAAGGTGGCACTGCAAATAGGGAATGATTTTGGGGTTGATGTGACTGTGTCATTAACTAATTTATGGTGAGTAGGAATTTCTGGTCATTGGAAAGATTATTCTCCACATATTAGATTGATTTGGCTAAATCTCTGATACAATTTTGACTCAAATTGTGTACACTAAAAGATCCATTTATAATAGATCTGGCTTTTAGATAATTTCCCTTAGTTGTCTCCACTTAACTTGCTTCCAATTCAATTCTCAAAGTCATATTTCTGTTTTGCCTTCATGCTTAAGAGTCAGCTCTTCCTATGCTGACCAATCTTTCAATGTCCATGTTTTAGTCATCAAATTATTGGAAGTTTCTAATGCACTTGGTTTGCTGGTATATCCTTGCATATCACTATTTCTTATTCATCCTATAATCCTTGGTTCAAGTGTTACCGCCTTCAGGAAACTTTTGTGTGTTACCTTCCCCCACCCTCTTGGGTTGGGAAAAGTACCTACCTTAGGTACTTCTATAATATTCAGTGTGTAATTCTGTCAATGTACTGGCATGTTGTATTATAATTATTTGTTCATATCTCAATTTCTACTACTGGATTTTGAGCTTCTTGAAAGTAGAGCAATGTTTTATTCTTCTTTATATTTCTAGTATTTAAGCATAGACTAGGCAATCAAGATCATGCATATTGACTGAAATAATGTACAAAAAACTTTGCAAAACCCAGGATTTTTTTTTACCACGTGGTCAATGCATTTGGATCCTTATCTGCTTTACTATACAATAATTAGTAAAGCAATGTATTTATTTTGATTAGGAAAAAAGCAAGGCAAGATGAAATCAGATGTTGCATGTGTTGTACCTCTATGAGCAAATAGACTGGTTTCCTCTACTATCCCTGTAAATGTCAATGGTGATAGTGGTGCTGAGGGAGACAGAGAAACAACTCGGGGTGAATATATATTTTACTTATTAGATTCTCAAGCCCAATTCTACCCGGGGGAGTTGGTTGGACCAATTGTAAGACAAAAGGACTTCTGTTGCCCATTTAGGATCAAGAATTAGACTAGATAGCTCACTTGGGTTACTTGCAACATCATTCACAGTAGCCAAGTGGTGAAAACAACCCAAATGTCCATCAGTGGATGAATGGATAAAGAAAATGTGGTATATACATACAACAACATATTATTCAGCCTCTAATAAAGAAGAACTCCTGTCTCTTGCTACAATATAGATGAAACTGGAAGACATTGTGCTAAGTGAAATAAGGCAGTCACAAAAAGACACTACATGATTCCACTTATATGAGGTATATAAGGTAGTCAAACTCACTGAAACAAAAAATGGAATGGTGGTTGATGGGGGCTGAGGGGAAGGAGACATGGGGAGTTGTTCAATAAATATAGAATTTCAGTTTTACAAAATGAAAAAGTTCTAGAGATTTATTGCCCAACAATGTAAATATAATTAACACTACTGAACTATATGCTTAAAAATGATTGAGATGGTACATTTTTATGTGTTTTTTTAATAATTAAAGATAAAATAAAAAATAAAGAGTAAAATAAAATACTCTCAAAGAAAAACAACAACAACAACAACAAACCTAGACTAGATGCTGGCAAGGTGAGTGCTTCTGACCTTATCTCTCCAAATCCCCTTATCTGACCAAATCCTAATTGGTTCTGTGATTCTAAAGGTCTAATGTTGACAAGAGGCACAGAAAAGTGAACCTAAGGCAAGAAGTTTTCCCTCTTCTACACCACCAGCAGAATTGATCTATTATTATTGTGCATGAATCTTCTATCACGGGCCTCACACTGGTGTCTGTAAGAAGGTTCAAGGGTCCAGGGCTCTCTCTCTGAAGTATGAGGTCGTCTAAGAAGCCCATCCATTGCACCAGCTGCATAGAGTAGCCACAGATGATCATAAAGAAGTTAAACAAGTGACATGTTAAGGAATGTAAATTTTATACTGTGGATAACGTAAGCTTCTGATAGCCTTTTAGCATAAAATGAAATGATCAATATGTGAGTTAATGCAATTGCTCTGCCGGAGCAGTGTCAGTGACGTGAAGGAAAAAGAGACTGTTTAAGATGGAAAGAGCATTCAAATGCACCAGCGTTCTTTGGCTTCGCTGACTGGGTAATCGTTGGAACGCCAGATTTAATGTCATGAAGGAGGTAAAACGACAAGCCTAGAGGCCAAAGAGTGAATGGAAGTTGAGAAATTGGAAAGAGGGAGTATAACTGGTGTCTTGGGAGGGTAGGCAAGTCAAGTATTATTTAGAGGTGAGAAGGTTTAGTGGATTTTTTCCCTCCTAAGATCAAGAGACTTAAGCATGGTTAAGCTTAGGGGAAAGAGTTAACAGGGAGGGAGAATTAGAAGATGCCCGAAACAGAGGGATAATTGACAGATGGAGTTACCAAAGCAACTGTGAAGATCTGGGGCTAGAAGGAGGAATTAACATTTGGAAAGAGAAGGAAACCCTCTCAGAAGAGCAAGGATAAATGTGACATACTGGACTTTAAGATTTCAGAGGCTTGGGTCACCTTGGTGGCTCAGTCAGTTAAGCATCTGACTCTTGGTTTTGGCTCAGGTCATGGTCTCAGGGTCGTGGGATGGAGCCCAGCATTGGGCTCTGCGCTTAGTGGAGTCTGCTTGAGTGCCCCCCTCCTCTCCCTCCCCCTCAGCCCCTCCCCCTACTTGTGCTCACTCTCTCTTTCTCTCTCTCTCTAAAAGAAAATAAAAAGATTTCTGAGGCAATGCCAATTGCCCTTCTGGATTCACAAAGTGACAGCTTAGAGTCAACTTTTCATAAGTATTATTGTGCTTAATTTTGATTGGGTTAATTTGGATTAATGATTTTCTAGCCAAGGAGAACAACTCAAGGTGATTACTAAGAGTGAGTTATAGATGTTTCTTATCTTTACTGGAAAATATGACAAAGAAGACACAGAGATTTTCCAAAAATGTCCCGCTTTGGGTTGAACATAATGACTACTGGTCAGATGACCTGGCCTCTCAGAGGAGCACTAGCCTTGGGCTCAGGTCAGTCCAAGGGAAGCCGGTGAAGGACATGTCTAATGAAAAATAAAATTGCTTAAATAATGCAGAATGTGGCTTGGACTGAAATTCAAATCATTTTCTTATTAGATGATTTCCCAATGATCTCTTTATAGAGAGACTGGAAGGTTGGAAGTCTTTTTTTAATGTTTTTGAAGGTATTTCATGATGATTCAGATTCTATTTCTGTTCAGAGTACTAAGATTATTTATAATCTTATAGCTGCTTTTTCCCCCCTAGCTATTTTTATATCATTACAAAAGAACTCCTTCAAAATGGTAAATTGCTGACACCCTCTTCATCTTGGCATGACTATTCCTCCTCATTTCATTATTTTTGTTATGTAAATAACTGTATCATAAAATTCTCAATGCAAGCTCCAGTTGAGATGTGAAGGGCAAGTATTCCCAAGAAATACAGTCTTTTTAAAATGCATTGCTTTATAAGGAACACTAAGACCCATTGTGAACACAACATGTAGCCATAAAATGATTAAAATGTCCCTGGTAATAAAATTTTGACCCTAAGTTACTGACAACAGATCTGTATCTTTTAGGCATCAACCACTACCTGTTACTATGGGGGTTGGGGATGGGGAAGTAGACTATTATTTGGTCTAAGGCAGACTAGATAAATTCCTGACTATAGAAGAAGATAATTGATGTAATTTTCCATTGTAAAATATAATACATTCTCCAAAACATCTAATTCTTTACATATACTTTGACAATTTTCCTGCATCATTAGAAGAATATTGAGTGTGACTGTATGTGCATTCTCAGACAAGGTATTTATGGGGCATTTAATATTAAGACATTTTGCCGATAAATGATCCTTTGGCATTCTCCTTTTCCTCAAGACAAATTCTTTTTGATCAGGAAGACTAAACTGTCTCAATTGAAATATATATGAATATCAAATATACATATATTTTTAATTAAAATGCTATTTTTTTTTGTTATATGGTCATTGTAACAGCTTGAAACAATTCTGGGAAGTGTGAAGACAAAAATAATCATCTGAATTCCTATTGTCTAGATGTTAATTAATTAATTACATTTTTATTCAATAAATACCTATCGAGTACCTACTATGCCCAAGGCATTTATGGTTGGTTCTGGGGATAAAACAGTGAGAAAAAAACATGTTACCTGCAATCATAAGAATAGCACTACTTAATATTTGGGCTGACAACTTTCTAGATATCTTTCTGTGGGTATGGTTATGTGTGAGTGTGTGCTCATATCTTAAACACATAAACACTCTCATTTATATCTTATATAAAGAGGTATATTTTAACTCACTGCCAACAGCTTTCTTAGGGAACAATAGGTTGTGACCATCTTAATTTTCAGTAAATATAGAGTAAAGAATCACTTTCTATGACTGTATAGTTTTTTATTGACTGTCTTAGGTCGGGTTCCTTGGTAAACAGAGTCCGAGACAGAGATTTATCATGCAGGAAGGTTATAGAGGAGTGGTTTTGTGAACATCTATGAGAGAGTGAGGGAGAACCACCCATCACAGGAAAGAGTTGAACTGCAATTCAAGTTCTCCCAGTTTCAACCAATATCTCATTCAATCACAGAAGTTGCTCAGGAGCTGGCGTGGCCCTTCAGGGATGTTCCCCAACTGCGGCTGGGCCTTTCTACCCCCTACATCAGTCAGTCATTTGATGAGAGGTATCCACAGTGAAGGGTCATATATTGGGTTGAACAGCTCCTTTAACCAAGGGAAATTACAGAAAAGGGATACCTTTGTAAATTGTTGGTAGGCAACAATTTCTTTGCAACTGGGGAAATAAGTGGTTTGGTCTTAAAGGAGGGATCTGGGCAGTGTGCCACAGTTATCTACTGAAATAGATACACTGTACCTTAAAGATTATCTATCATCTATCTATCATCTATCTATCTATCTATCTATCTATCTATCTATCTATCTATCATCTATCTATCATCTATCTATTTATTTGACAGGGAGAGAGCACAAGCAGGGGGAGCAGCAGGCATGGGGAGAGGGAGAAGCAGGCTCCCTGCTGAGCAGGGAACCCCACATGGGGCTTGATCCCAGGAACCTGGGATCTTGACCTGAGCTGAAGGCAGATCCCCAACTGACTGAGCCACTCAGGCACCCTGGTACACTGTACCTTAAACCAAATCACAAAACAACATCTAGGGTTTTTTAAAAAACTATATTTTTAGAAAGTCAAAGAAATTTTTGATTTATAATAAAATTCAGAGGGAAATACAGAGTTTCCCATATTCTCACCCCCTACGCCCCAACATGCATAGCCTCCCCCATTATCAATATTACTTACCAGGATGGGGCATTTTTCACCAAGGATCAACCAAGGATCAACCTTTCATCAAGGATCAACCTATTACAACACATCATAATCACCCAAAGTACATGGTTCACCTTGGTTCACCTTAGGGTTTGCTCTTGGTGTTGTACATTCCATGGATTTGGACAAACATATATTGACATCTATCCATCATTATAATAGACAGAATATTTTCACTGCCCTAAAAAACTTCTTTGCTCTTTCTATTCATTTCCTGCCACCCCCTGTACCCCTGGAAACCACTGATCTTTTTATTGACTCTATAGTTTTACCTCTTCCAGAATGTCATAGAGTCAGAATCATATAGTATGTAGCTTTTTCAGATTGGCTTCTTTCACGTTGTAATATGCATTTTAAGATTCATCTATGTTTTTTTATGGCTTGGTAGCTCACTTCTTTTTGGAGCTGAATAATATTCTGTTGTCTGGATGTACTACCATTTATTTATCCATTCCTCTACAGAAGAACATCTTGGCTGCTTCTGAGTTTTGGCAATTATGAATAAATATGAAAATAAATTGCTCCTTAAACATCTGTGTGCAAATTTTTGTGTGGATAGAAGTTTTCAACTTCTTTGAGTAAATACTAAGGGATGCAATTGTTGGATTAGATGGTAAGTGTATGTTTAGTTTTGTAAGAAACTGTCAAACTGTCTTCCAAAATGCTTGTATCATTTTGCATTCCCATCACTGATGTTTGAGTGTTCTTGTTGTTCCACATCTTGCCATCATTTAATGGTGTCAGTGTTTTGGATTTTGAACATTCTAATAGGTTTGTAGTGGTATCTCATTGTTGTTTGAATTTGCATTTCCCTCATGACATATGATGTGGAGCATCTTTTCATATGCTTTTTTTGCCATCTCTATATCTTCTTTGATGAGGTGTCTGTTAAGGTCTTTGGACCATTTTTTAATCAGATTGTTTGTTTTCTTATTATTGAGTTTTAAGAGTTCTTTGGATATCTGTCATTTATCAGATGCACCTTTTGGAAATACTTTCCCCCAGTCTGTGGCTTCTCTTCTAATTCTCTTGATATTGTCTTTTGCAGACCAAACATTTTTAATTTTAATGAATTCTAATTTATCAGTTATTTCTTTCATGAATCTCATCTTTGGTATTATATCTAAAAAAGCATCATCATACTCAAGGTTATCTAGGTTTTCTCCAGTTATCTTCTAAGAATTTTATAATTTTGATTTTACATTTAGGTTTATGATCCATTTTGAATTAATTTTTTTTTTTTTTTTTTAAAGATTTTATTTATTTATTTGAGAGAGAGAGAGCACATGAGAGGGGGGAGGGTCAGAGGGAGAAGCAGACTCCCTGCTGAGCAGGGAGCCCGACGCGGGACTCGATCCTGGGTCTCCAGGATCATGACCTGAGCCGAAGGCAGTCGCTTAACCAACTGAGCCACCCAGGCGCCCCATTTTGAATTAATTTTTATGAAAGGTGCAAGGTCTGTGTCTAGATTTATTTTTTATGCGTGTGGATTTTCAGTTGTTTCAGAACCATTTGTTGAAGACACTATCTTTGTTCAATGGTATTGCCTTTGCTCTTGTTAAAGATCACTTGCCTATATTTATGGGGGTCTATGTCTCTGCTCTGTATTGATCTATTTCTCTGTCCTTTTGCCAATACCACATGGCCTTGACTACTGTAGCTTTAAAGTAAGTCTTGAAGTCAGGTAGTGTCAGTCCTCCAACTTTGTTCTTTTCTTTCAATATTGTGTTGGCTATTCTAGCTGTTTTGCTTCTGCATATAAACTTTAGAATTAGCTTGTTGATATCTATAAAATAACTTACTGGGGTTTTGATTGGGACTGCATTGAAACTATAGACTGAGCTGGGAAGAACTGACATCTTGAAATATTGGGTCTTCCTAGACACGAACATGGAATATCTCTCCATTTATTTATTTATTTCTTTGATTTCATTCCTTAGAGTTTTGAAGTTTTTGTCATATAGCTCTTGTATATATTTTGTGAGATTTATATCTAAATATCTCTTTTTGAGTACTAATGTAGATGGGTTTTTTTTTTGTTTTTGTTTTTTTAGAGTGGAAACAGAAGTTATTGAAGATATATATATAGAGAGAGATATGGACAGAGCATGCGGGAGACTCTGAAAGGAAAAGATCATGAGTCTCCTCTTTGCTTGGGGCCTGGAGTTTTTACTGGTGATTGTGGTCTGGTGCAGGTGTCCTTTTATGCATCCAGGAACTGGTCAGAACAAGGATAGGGTTCAGATGTCCCTTACAAATCATTTGTTCCCTGAAGTCAGGGGTCTTGGCATCAAGGTGTTTGGAGTCAGTGGTCTTGGAGAACGTTTATGATGACTCCACTTGGTCACTCCTTAGGTGTTACTATTGTCCTTTTTATTTCAAATTCTGTTTATTGTTGGTATACAGGAAATAAATTGACCTTTGTAGATTAACCTTGTATCCTGCAACCTTGCTATAAGCACTTACTAGTTATAGTTATAGGGTTTTTTGGCGTCAATTCTTTCAGATTTTCTACATAGACAATCATGTCATCTGTGAACAAAGACAGCTTTATGTGTCCTTTCCAATATGTATACCTATTATTTCCTTTTCGTGCCTATTGAATTAGCCAGAACTTCCACAATAATGTTGAAAAGGAGTGGTGAGAGGGGACATCCTTGCCTTTTTTCTGATCTTGTGGAAAAGCTTTGAATTTTTTAATCATCAAATATAATACTAGCTGAAGGGTTTTTTTTGTAGGTAGTCTTTCTCAAGTCTTGAGAAAATTCCCCTTCATTCCCAGTTTACTGAGAGTTTTTATCATGAATGGATTTTGGATTTTGTCAAATGATTTTTCTGCATCTTTTGATATGATCATGTGATTTTTCTTTTTTAGTCTGTTGATGTGATGGATTACATTAATTGATTTCAAATGTTGAACCAGTCTTGCATAGGTGGGCTAAGTCACATTTGGTCATGGTGTATAATTTTTTTTATCCTTTTTTGGAATCAATTTGCTAATATTTTGTTGAGGATTGTTGCATCTATACTCATGAGAGATATTGGTCTGGAGTTTTTTTGTTTAAAAATTAATTTAATTTAATTTTTTGGAGAGAGAGAGAGAGAGAGAAAGAGCAGTTGGGTGGGGGGAGAAGGGGGAGGGAGAGAAAAAATCTTAAGCAGGTTCCACACCCAGCACAGAGCCCAATTTGGGGCTTGATCTCACAACCCTGAGATCATGACCTGAGCTGAAATCAAGAGTTGGATGCTTAACCAATTGACCTACCCAGGTGCCCCTGGAGTTTTCTTTTTTTGAAATGTTTTTGTCTGGCTTTGGTTTTAGAGCAATGCTGGTCTAATTGAATGAATTATATGCATGTAACTCTTCACAGGCCTCAAACTTACCTGCTAATGGCCTGCTGTTGACCAGAAGCCTTACTAATAACATAAACTGTTGATGAATACATATTTTGTACATCTATTATATACTGCATTACTATAATAAAGTAAGCTACAGAATAAAATGTTATTAATAAATCATAAGGAAGAGAAAATATATTTACAGTACTATGCTGTATATATATATAAAACCATGTTGTTTAAGGGTCAACTGGACTTTTAATCTACATGTGTCTTTATATATAAAGTGAGTTTTGTGTAGACAATATATAGTTTGGTCATGTTTTTTGATTCACTCTTACCATCTCTTTCTCTTAATTGGTGAATTTAGACCATTGACATTCAAAGTATTAAGTGATACGGTTGAATTAATATCTACCATATTCATTACTGTTTTCTATTTGTTGCTCTTGTTTTTTAATCCTATTTTTGTCTTTCACTCTTTTTCTGCTGTTTGTGGTTTTAATTGAGTATTTTACATGATTCCATATTCCCTCTTTTCTTAGCATATTAATTATACTTCTTTTTTTACTTTTGTCTGTGGTTGTCCTAGAGTTTGTGTGTGTGTGTGTAAGTGTGTCTGTGTGTGTGTGTATATATTTACAACTAGTTTAAGTCTAGTTTCAAATACACTATACTAGTTTATGGGTAGAGTGAGTACCTTATAATAACAACAAAATAATTCCAATTTCTTCTTTCTGTGCCTTCTATCATTGTTGTTATTCATTTAACATATATAAACATACAGGGGGGACCTGGGTGGCTCAGTCGGTTAAGCAATTGACTCTTGATTTTGGCTCAGGTCATGATCTCAGGGTCGTGAGATTGAGCCTGCCTTGGGTTTTGATCTCAGTGGGGAGTCTGCTTGAGATTCTCTCCCTCTCCTTCTCCCTCTGCCTCTCCCCCCACTCATGTGCTCTCTCTCTCTAAAATAAATAAATCTTAAAAAATACATAAGCATATATATAATATATACATAAGCATACATAATTGAATATATTTTTTGCTATTGTTTTAAACAAACTGTTACCTATTTGACCAATTAAGAATAAGGAAAATAGAAGTTTTTTTTGTTTTTTTTTTTTTTGAAAATAGAAATTTTTGTTTTACCATTTTACTTCTTC
This sequence comes from Halichoerus grypus, assembly GCF_964656455.1. Classification (NCBI taxonomy): domain Eukaryota; kingdom Metazoa; phylum Chordata; class Mammalia; order Carnivora; family Phocidae; genus Halichoerus; species Halichoerus grypus. The sequence goes on from NC_135713.1 coordinate 36,482,841, forward strand.
CTCTATGCCCATCCTTTCTTTATGTAGATCTAAGTTTCTTTTTTTTTCTTCTCCTTGTTTTTCTTTTTTGGTGCAAAAAGATGTTTTTATTAAAATACAGGGGACAGGACCCGTGGGCAGAAAGAGCTGCCTCTAAGTTTCTGACCTATATTATTTTTCTTCTCTCTAAAGAACTTCTCTTAACATTTCTTTTAAGGCAGTTCTACTAAAGAAATTCCTTCAATTTTTGTTTGTCTGAGAGAGTCTTTATTTCTTCTTCACTTTTGAAGGATAATTTTCAAGGTGCAGAATCCTAGGTTGGTGTTTTCTTTTCCTTAACACTTTAAATACTTTATTCCACTCCCATCTGGTCTTTGAGAAGTTAGATGTTATTTATTTATTTATTTATTTATTTATTTATTTATTTATTTATTTTTGCTCTGGCTTCTTTCAGAATATTTTCTTTATCTTTCATTTTCTCTAACTTGAAAATGATATGCCAGCAGCTCTTTCTGCCCACACGTCCTGTCTCTGTGCTTTAATGAAATTACCTTTTGCACCAAAGCGGGGGAAAAAGAAAGTAGAGAAAAGAAAAGAAAGAAAATGATATGCCATGGTGTAGTTTTTTTTGGCATTTATCCTGATTGGTATTTTCTGAGCTTCCTGTATCTGTGGTTTGGTGTCTGACATTCATATTGGTGAAATTCTCAGTCATTATTACTTCAAATGTTTCCTGTTAATTTCTCTCTTTCTTCTCCTTCTGGTAATCTCATTATGGGTATGTTACACCTCTTCTAGTTGTCCCACGGTCTTTGAGTACTCTGTTCTTTTTTTTTTTTTTGCTTTTAAATTTTGGGGATTTATATCAATATATTCTTGAGCTAAAAGATTCTTTTCCCAGCCCATCTAGGCTTTTTTAAAATTGTCCTTTTATGAGCAATATTACCATGAATATTCTTATACATATAGTTTTTGTGTAAAATTATCTTTGGTTAACTTCCTAGAAGCAGAATTGCTCAGATCAAGGAATGCACTGTTGGGAAGATCACTAGTATCCTTGAGAAGCTCAGTGATGCCTTTTCGCCAAAGACCACAGCTGACAGTAGAAAATGCCGTTACAGAACTGGATTCTTTTACAGCAAGAGAGATGATAGGATCCCAAAATTATAGGGAGCATGTGGGAACACTTAACCATCAGAATCAAGGTAAGCACAATTATTATAATTAGTGACTAGGGTCAGCAGGGGGGCTCAGCTACACACAACATCACTAGCAACAAGATAAATGGGTAACCAACAGGATAGTACTCAATCTACACAATCAAAAGAAATCAAGAGTTGTTGATTAGGAGGCTAAAGGCAATCACTATATTAAAAAGTCACAATCCTTTTTCCAGTTTCTGAAATGGAAATAATTTTTAGAACAAGAATACTTTGACTGAAGAAAAGGATGATTCCCAAGAGAAAGTACCCTGCAATATCATGGCAACTATGTATGGTATCAATTTCCCCAGTCATTTTCCAATTTATTAGGGTAACTGTTCACTGAGAAAAGAAGAATACATAATATTTCTAGGACTTTGGGTACTATGTCTGAGTTGATGGTGATACCTAGGGACCCAAAGCATCATCCTATTAGAGTGGAAGCATCTGGTGCAAGGTATTAAGTGAAATCTTGGCCAACGCCTTTCTCACAGTGGGTCTAGTGGCTCATGGACATACACAGATCATTTCATTGTCCTAATTTGGCAGGGCCCTACTATTAGTTCTCTGGCCTGTGGAGTAAGAGCTATCATTGTGGAGAAGGCCAGGTGGAAGCTTCTAAAACTACTTCTCCTCAAACTAATATAGTGAATGAAAATTATTATTACATTCCAGGGAGTATGGTAGAGATTAGTACATAAAGATGCAGAGGTGGTTTTTTTTTTTTAATAATTTATTCCTTTAATGTACCAGGCTGGCTCTTACAAAACCAGTGGCCCCACAAACTGAGCCAGTTCTAGTTGGAAATGCTGTGGTTGATGTTGCAAATTTACTTAAATATATTAATACAACCTCAAGCCCATGATATCTAGTTGTTTTCCATTCTTATCAGGAAGGAAATAGTTTGATCAGAAATGAAAAATAGTTTGCAACCATTTGGGGCAGACAAGTGCATATACATAAGGTCTTATCTTTTGGGTATGTTATCTCTCTTGCCCTCTGTCATAATAAAGTCCAGGGATCTTGACTCTGGACATTCAATGGAACATCATATTGTTCCACTATATTGATAACATTATGTTAATGGGACAAGATGAATAAGAAGTAACAAGTATATTGCAGGCCTTGGTAAAACCTCTGTGCTACCAGGGTGCTGATACACCTTCTAAATATCAATAAACTTTTTAGGAGTCCCATGGCCTGGAACATACTAGAACATTCCCTCTAAATTGTAGGATGTTCATCTTGCATTCTCTGACCTCTAAGAAGGAAGTGCAACACCTGGCAGGACTCTGCAGGTTCTTGAGACAGCATATTTTATTCCTGGGAGTATTGCTCCATTGTATTTCTCAGGCGAAAGCAAAAGCTGCCAAGTTTGAATGGGAATCCGCAAAGTGAAGGGTTCTGCTTCAGGTCCAGGCTGCATTTTTTTTTTTTTAATTTTATTTTATTATGTTATGTTAATCACCATACATTACATCATTAGTTTTTGATGTAGTGTTCCATGATTCATTGTTTGCGTGTAACACCCAGTGCTCCATTCAGTACGTGCCCTCCTTAATACCCATCACCAGGCTAACCCATCCCCCTACCCCCCTCCCCTCTAGAACCCTCAGTTTGTTTCTCAGAGTCCATAGTCTCTCATGGTTCGTCCCCTGCTCCGATTTCCCCCCTTCATTTTTCCCTTCCTACTATCTTCTTCTTTTTTTTTTTTAACATATAATGTATTATTTGTTTCAGAGGTACAGGTCTGTGATTCAACAGTCTTACACAATTCACAGTGCTCACCATAGCACGTACCCTCCCCAATGTCCATCACCCAGCCACCCCATCCCTCCCACCCCCCACCACTCCAGCAACCCTCACTTTGTTTCCTGAGATTAAGAGTTCCTCATATCAGTGAGATCATATGATACATGTCTTTCTCTGATTGACTTATTTCGCTTAGCATAATACCCTCTAGTTCTATCCACGTCATCACAAATGGCAAGATTTCATTTTTTGATGGCTGCATAATATTCCATTGTATATATACACCACATCTTCTTTATCCATTCATCTGTTGATGGACATCTTGGCTCTTTCCATAGTTTGGTTACTGTGGACATTGCTGCTATAAACATTGGGGTGCACGTAGCCCTTTGGATCACTACCTTTGTATCTTTGGGGTAAATACCCAGTAGTGCAATTGCTGGGTTGTAGGGTAGCTCTATTTTCAACTTTTTGAGGAACCTCCATACTGTTTTCCAGAGTGGCTGCACCAGTTTGCATTCCCACCAACAGTGTAGGAGGGTTCCCCTTTCTCCACATCCTCGCCAACATCTGTCGTTTCCTGACTTATTAATTTTAATCCAGGCTGCATTTTAAGTGGCCTGCATCTGGGGTGTTAGATGGATCCTCACATAAGACAGAGACTATTTATAATCCAAGTAAAACTTGATAGGAGCTTGGACCAAGATGGTAGAAGTAAAAGTAAGAAGCAAGAAATGGCTGAATACATTATGAAGGTAGAGCTAACAGGATTTGGTGATTAATTGGATGTGGTTTCTAAGAGAAAGAGATGAGTCAAGGAGGACAAGATTACCTAACACAGAGTATTAGTGTAAATGTTTAAGTATCATCTCCAGCAACGAGATTAAGTATTATCTCCAGTAAATTTCTAGAGAGCAAGGATCATATCTTATTTATCTTAAGCCTTCTGAAATGTGGTTAATATTTGGTGCAGAGTCGGCACTCAAAGAATGTGCTGAGGGCACTTTAATATACATATATGTTTGCAGTATTACCACTACAAGTATTGTAATGTATTTTATTCACTTAAATAAAGATTACCTAATTAAAATATTTTGTAATTATTTATAGTTGTAGAACATTAATATTCTCAGCTTGATTATTATTATTCTTTTTTTTTTGTATAGAAATATAGGAGATAAATGAGCAAGACATGACCTGGAATAGTTCAATGTTATTTTTCCTGATTTCAAAAGCACAATTATTGATTTTATTTTTATCATGGTTAGAATAATACTAACATTTGTCATCTCTGTCTTTTAGCACTCAGCTCATGTGGAACTATTAAAAGTTGCCCTTATAGATTGTGCCATAAATAAAACAGGGTTGCAGTATATGGTACAGCACAGCCTTTTAGGAGGGTAGACAAATGCAATCTATATGCCGTAATGCTAGTATGACCAGGACATGTGGGTAGCGATCAGTAAAGAGAGTAATGAAGATATTTTATGGATGAATTATGTATCAATTGTTTTCCCGAAAAAAAAAATAGTGGAGATGAACTTTATTTATGACTGGATTTCTTTAAAAGGGTTAGAAAGGTTGCTGTTTTATTGTGTGCTTTAGGTTCCCAAATCAATATTTATACTTTTTCCTATGCTAATGCAATCCTATCCATTTGTTAAAATAAATAGTAAAAAGTGACCTAGTTATGGTGTTTTCAAGTCAACTTGCCTAAGGGTAGATATTTGAGAATTAGTAATGTAAGATTTCTTTTTCCTGTGGCATTTTAGAGTATCTGATGAATACATTACTTAGGTATTGTCACCCTTTCTTCTATATTTATTCTCTGGCCACTTGATACTTCCAAGGGTCTTTATCTATCATGTAATGATTCTTGAATTAGTGTCTGGAGTCCTTGTGAAGAAATATTTCTCTATACAAAATTATAAGATTTATTAATAAGCTCTAGATGTTAACTCCACTTTGATCTGTGGATGCTTTGTCCCACCCCATCCCTTTCTTATGAATGAAGAAGGTATTTTTATCCCCTTGCACATTTGTCTTTGGCGTTCTTTTTAGAACTAAGATGACAGATTGTCATGGCCAGATTCTCTTTTGGGTAACATTAATTCAACTGGCTCAGAAATAAACAGAAACTACTAACCCATTTTTACCTGAGCTTTTTGTCCAGGATGAGAAAAATGACTGAAATGTGCCTTCTCTGATTTGCACCCAGAGTAGCTATTAGGTGTGACAGTCTGGTAAGAAATTTTTCAGTTGAACTCACCATTTGTCTCATTTGATTGGAAATTCTCTTACATCATTCTTGTTTAACAATTTAATTCCAAGAAGTTCAGGTATAATTCATGAGAACCCATTTACCAATAATGATTATAATTGCTTTTTTTTGTTTTACTTTTAGGTAGTAAAAGGGATGTAAAGGGATATGGATTATGATAGATTCTTGGTCAAGAGAACAGGCAATAGATTCAGGTCTCAAATGTAAACAAAGCAATTTCTAAATCCCCCCAGTAGGGGTTGTGTAGGCATAGTTTGGTTTAATAGGTACACAATCAAAAAGGATACCGGAGTTCTTTTTATGGCTTAGTTTTCCACAAATAATGTTATTGAAAAAATTATGCTAAAATAAAAGTCAAAATCAGAAATTTTCCTTTTTCCAATTGTACCACTTTATCATTTTGATTCAGTCTTGAGATTCTCCCACCTTACTGTTTCTAAAATACTCATAGAATATGCTCATTATAATAGACTTATCTGTTAAGATATGGAGGAAATGGAGGAAATGGAGGAATGAAGGAAATTAGACAATTTAATAATTTTTATAATGATGAAGCAACTATTCGTTGAAACATAAAAAATGCTACATAATAAGTAAACATTGGTACCTAAATATTTGAAAGTAAATTAGGAAACATTAAATTTACATTTGTTCTGAACTTCTATCTTTTTAAACTATTTTACTAGTACTATGTGAACATATACTGTTTATATTTGGACATTTTATTAGATTTTACAGAGTAATGCCATAAATAACTGAATGACATAAATGAAAAAGACACAAATGAAACTCCTTTTTAAGAGATTATTTCTTTTGCGAAAGGAGGGGGAAGAGATTAGATGGTTCATTCACCCAGCGATCAGATGTAGTTTATTAAAAAAAATAAAAGTTTAAGGCTTATTGCATTTACAACACAGGTAGGGAAAACAGGGGAGTAAATTATGCTATAGTATTTATTCCACAGTATCTACTTCTGATTTGAAACAAAGTTTCACAATCAGAGACTTCAAGCTGTTTCATATATCTTTTAGAAAAACATAGAAGAATATAAAGGAAAGAACATTTTATCCAACTTCAAAACAGGCCACTTAGTTACATTTTAAAAAAATTTAATCACAATAAATTATGAAAGTTACTTTTACTTGGATTCGTTTTTCTGTAGTTACATTTGATTCAGATTAGGTTCTCAGTGAGTTGCCTAAGTAAATAAAAAAACCCACAAATTTTTAAAAATCATTTTTTTTTTTGCTGATGACTTTTTAAAAAATTTTCTATCATGATGAGGAATAGTGAGCAATACTCAACCAAATCCTCTAAAAACTCCTTGAACTTTGCTCTTTTCATTAATGAACTTTGACTAAGTTAATGTTTGAAATACAAAACCAATGGAAATATTTTCTATTGGGGGAAAATAGTTATAGTGTTTTGGGAAAAATATGAATCAAGTGAGTTAATATGGTTACCACTGAAGTAGTAACTGCAAGTACAAAATACAGATTTGTGTGTGTGTGTGTGTGTGTGTGCACTGTATCAGTTGTTTCTTGCAAAACTCTGTTGAGGTCCTTTAATAGGTTACTATTGTATTATAATATAGAAAACATTTTTAAAGACTTATTTATTATCTATTTTTGACCAGTTAATTCCATTTGTCATATCAACTGTAATGAATAATGGAAATGACATCCATTGCAGGTTCCTTACCTGTAGAATCAAGGCTTTTTTGTTGTTGTTCTGGATAATATCACATATATATACATAACTTTCACTTGAAAGGTGTATTATACTTCACAACTTTTCCCCTAAATATTATCTTGTTTGGTCTCCAAACAACCTTGCTAGGAACGAAGGCAAATATTATATTCCCATTTTTTATGTGAAGAAATGGAGGCTAAGGAAAGTTCAGTGATTTCATTAAGATAATAACTAAGATGAGGTCTAGCACATACTCACTCCTGAGTCTTCCAACTTCTATAATGTAAAGTGCTGGGTTAGGAGATAACAGGCACTCAAGAAAGCAGCCCAAGTCAGACAAGGAAGTGTCATTAAAACATAATTTGAAGTGAAAAGACTAAAAATACGTTCAAAAAGATATTTACAAATATTATCAAAATAAACCCAACCAAATTCTGATATTGTCAATTCCACAGGATCAGTGTGTCTTCTAACTTCCTACCATTTATTTTTAGGAAGTAACTTATCAAGAAAACCAAATCCACTTCAGGGTCAATAATTCTTGCTTTCGATCAACATCATTTTGGTTTTGTGAAGAATAAAGCAGGATAACATATATAATAGAAATTCTCTGAACTCATTAAAAAAAGGACACCATATAAATATTGGTATTATTATCATCATTAACATTTATAATGCTTGTCACCTCTCTACATCATAGACACATTGGGAACATTTGAATGAGGTAATGTCTGCAAAGCCTTATAAGGTCTCTCGATGAGAATTAAGATATAAATACAAAATGTTTTTGTCAATAAAGTATTAGGTGAATTTGGTCTAGACAGAAAGTAATAAAATTTGGTTAGCAAAGTAGAAGCTGACAGCTCTTTGCAAACAATACTAGTGATTGGGTACTGCTCACTTAGATTTTAAAATATTAATCTTTGTTTTCCTAAGATCATATTAACCTTAATCAAAATTTTAAATGTGAATCCTTTGACTATTCAATCCAGAGTAAGCTTATATTTAACAACCCATTTAAAGAAAAATACTACTTTATCTCACACCTATGTAATAAGAAAAAAACAAATTCTGTATAAATAAAATTTATTGCCATTTAATTTAATTATACCCCTCAATCATTAAAAAAAATTTTTTTTTTCTTGATGATACTTGTATGCAGTATATCCTACAAAACAAATTGACTGGGTCACTAAGTTTGCAGATACAACAGATAGGCCTTTGTCATTTACTAAGGTTATTTTCTTCTTTATTTATTACACTTGTGATGTTGCATCAGTTTACAGGTAAGCTAAGCTACATTTTCAGAATGCATATGCAGTAGTCACAATCTCCCTACTCCAGGAAGTTTGCAATACTTTTTTGAAAATAGCATTTAGAGATACCGCTAATAGAATCAGGCAGACTATTTTAAGAAATGTTGCTTGTAGAGTAATCCTTTGCTGCTTTTACTAGTTCCTCTGCTGTTGATGGTTATCATTAGCAAAACGATCATTTCCTCACAGGGAATCCTGCCGAGTTACATTTAAGGAGTTTAATATTTACTGCTGTGATGTTATATTAGCATTATCCCAATTGACAATGGATTTCTAGCCTAAGTAAATTAAATTTTACTGTTTGTCTCTGTCAGAAAAAAAAATTATGACTTTGTAAGTTGGAGTCTTCGTTACTATTTTAAAGGATTTCTCCTTTTGGGTCATGTTTTTAAATCGAATCATATCTTCAGATACAGAAGTTTTAAAATGACCCTCCATGATCACACAAAAACAAAGCTACATGCTTCTGTCCTAGTCTGCCATTAGAATATCACAATGTGTAGGGGAACAATATGACAAAACTGGGGTGTTTTTATGCCAAAGTAACTTCGGAGACAAATTGAGGGCAGGAATTGAGGTGTATTTGTGGACAGCCACTAACAGGCGCAAACAATAAAAGGCATCCTATTTATTTGAATCTTTTAGATAACTAAAAAAAATTACTTAACGAGTGACCAAGTTATAGGCTGCAGACCCAACCTGTCTGTCTCACTGCAGTGGAGAAAGGTTGCTTTTCCTTAGCAAGTCCGGTTGCCAGGCCTTAATACCTAATGATCCCTGGGAATAATAATGTAGGAGAACCTGAGGTTGAGTTGCTTTCTCTTTCTACATCAGATATGCTTAGCTATCTCCTGATTTCTTAAAATCCGAAAAGCCAGGGACTAAACCAAGTCACTGGTTATTTAAAAGGAAACTTTAAAAGCCTGTGGTGATTATTTTAAAAATTAATAATTACAGGCAGTTTCCTGAATAGTTTCTTTGGCATCTATATAGTGGATTATTATTTTTTTCTGTTTTTATTATCCAATTCATGCATTGAATCTGGATTTATCTCCACCCCCTCCCTTCCTTCCCCATTGGAGGAATAATCACTGTTCTTTTCAAATCTCCTAGGATAGCCTTCTGCTCTGCAAAGTTGTAACAAGATGTGACATCCAGTCCTAGTTAATCAGCGTTCAGCCCAAACCCACAGTGGCACTGAAGGAGGTGGGACTTACAATTTGCCCGTGACACTGACCAGGTTTTTAAGGAATAAGAGTGAGGGAAAATAGCATAAAATACTTAAATTTTTATGGAAAAGGTATAACTTGGTGAAAAAGCACCATCATAAATTCCCAAAAAGTGTATCTTAATGATACACTTAGAGTAAATCATTTGCCTTGAGAGACAGGAGGTCTCTGGTGACCCGCATTGCAGCCACATGAGACTCCTAGACTAGCTACTTTCAGCTAAATGTACTCTCATATTAATATTTTAAAATGCCATAATGCCTCTCTGAAAACCTCAGAGGACAGATACATCAATTTGCGAGGTCTTCACTCCAGGAAATAGAAACAGGGATAATCTGCCATTAAAAGAAATAGTTCATTATGTCTGCTTCTTGGGAGCACATAAACTATGTCCCTCACATACTTAAGTTGCAAATCCTCACTTTAATGTGAAGGGAAACACCATGCCCCAGAGCTTTATTGTCCCACTGTTTATTAGTACAAAAAGGTTTGTTGTGGTATGAAATCTTAAGCTTGTTGCAGTAATCAATCAGCTTCAAAGAGTCTTTACCCCCAGCCAGATTCATTACAAATAAATCAATTAAACATAAAGTTTCTATTTTCAGGAGGTTCACGATGCAGAATAGAAACAAATGCATCACAGTTAGAGAAGAGAATTTTCCTGGAGCAACGTCTCTTCACAAAGAGCCCTTTTGCCTTTATTGCAGTATAGAGCACATGCTGTAGTTTGCTCTTTTATTTTAGTTAATTGCAGACGTTCTTCTTCTTAGCATATATTTTTCATCGGGGAAAAATCACATCCATATGAAAAAGATATGTGGTAAGCTAGAAATATTGCTGGAGGCAGGAAAAAATAAACAATTGGTTTGTGTCTTCTTGTCATTACCAGCCTGAACCTCTCGTGAGGCATTTAGGCAATTTTCACTCTCAAAGCTTTATTGTATTTTTTTTTCAACCTCTGTACTAAGATTGTTTACCATGCAGACAACTCAGTGGCAGAAGTGAAACCAAAAACCAAAGACCAAAAAACAAAAAAACCCCACACACCCCAAATTGAAACAAAAAAACCCTACAACCAACCAAAAAACAAATCAACAACAACAACAAAAAATCTCTCAATAAAAGTCTTTCTCACCATTAAGCTAAAAACGAACTATGCATTCTAAACCAGACCTCTTCTTGGATTCACTCTGGGGGTGTAGTTAGGGGGGAAAATGGGAGTTGCAGAGACATCTTTCATCTTGTGAATTGATAAGTCAAACTTACCAACAACATCGTAAAAGCACCCATCAGTGACTTCCTTGATTTTTTCATATATTTTGTCCTAATGTGTTTTTAATAAAATTAGCTGTTTGTGGAGATTCCCAGGAGAGAGGCCAAACCCAAATGATTCCTTACAGAAGTACAGTCAAAGGTCTCATGGCACAGAGGGTGAGGAGGGGGACCAGGATGTGCGGTGTGGGGAGGTGGGGTTGGGCGAATGGGAGCAAATGTGCCTAATGGAACATTTCGCTTATATAATAAAATGCTGGCTGGTCAAAACTGAAAAACAAACAGATGAAAAGGCCTCAGCACCCCAATTAAGTGTCTTTCCCTCCTCAGTCAGTGCTAACAGTTGTTTCCATGACATATGATATGCCCTACATATGGTGGCATGTGACAATGCACTTTTGGAGCCATCCCGAAGACGAAGGTAGAGAAACAACCAAACATAACAGGAGCACTTCCTGTGAGGTGACACTCTCTGCTGGCCTCCAAGCAGGGAACTTACTTAGTAGGAAGCATAAAGCCTCTAGTTGAACATTTTCTCTTAGGTTACCAGAGGGTCTTTTAAAGAGCGAAAAAAGAATCCCTTTTTTTCCAGGAATTGACAGTGTAACGGCATTGATTTGTTTGTCTGTGATGGGGTTGCATCAAGACCACCCCCCTCCCTGTGGTAATGAAACATCTGCTCTGAAAATAAACAAAACATGCTGGAAAGAGAAAGGAAAATATCCCCATGAGCCATTGACAGTCTTGTCCAACTTGCTTCAAGGACTTCTTAGATGCATTGTTTTCAGAATGGACAGTCCTTCAATTTTATCATCCTCGACAAAAAACTTAGTTGTTTTGTCCTGACGGTGTGTGGCAATATTAAAATATACTAATGACAACACCACATCAGCTAATATTTATGTTATTAGAATAGGAGTGCTCAAGGGGCGCTTGGGTGACTCAGTCGGTTAAGCATCTGCCTTCGGCTCAGGTCATGTTCCCAGGGTCCTGTGATCGAGCCCCGCATCGGGCTCCCTGCTCAGCGGGGAGTCTGCTTCTCTCTCTCCCTCTGCCCCTCCCCTGATTCATGCTCTCTCTCTCTCAAATAAATAAATAAAATCTTTTTTTAAAAAAAGAATATGAATGCTCAAGTGAATAATGAAATTGCATTTTAATCAAGCAAATCAGAACTCTTTATGGTAATTTTTGGTATTTACTAATGGACAGCACGTGTGTAGTCAGCTGACAGTTTTATATGTGAAAACAAACGTATTTTTCTTTACCTTTGTTATAGAAATGTCTGCTACTAAATCAGGTATTTAGTCATTTTCAAAGACCTCTAAACTTCCTAGAATTGGCTTGGAACATATTTCAGATACTATAGAGATAATTTATATGTGATTTAGTTATATCTCTTTATCTAAAAGGTCTTTGAGATGAAATATAGAAAATACTTCTTAGAAAGTCAATATATTTAAGTTAGAACCCACATCAGGAAACAACGGATAAAACATTAAGTATAATAATTAGATTATTTTTATAAAGGTAGTTGATTCAAAGTATGACCAATAAGGGAATTTTGCTACTTCCTCTTATATCCTTACTAGAATTAATTCATATTCAAAGGAAATCACTGTATGCTCTTTTATAATAAATGAGGGCCATTTGAGGGTGTTTGAAACTGGTGATTTTTATAAAATATTCTTCTATTTTTATAGAATATTCTAATAGAAGCTTAGACTCCATCCTTCAGCATTAAAATAATTAAGAAATATACTCGCACGAAGTAATTTATCAATCAACAGATTTTAAAATTTGTAACATCTAAAATATGATGTGTGCTCTTCTCAAAACACCTACGCTTTCCAATTTTAACTGAATTAGTAACAGATCAGTTTGGTAAAATAAATGGAACCAAAAGTGTAGATATAGACCAAATAACAGTGTATTCTTTACAAGCAAACTGTCGTGAAAAGCAAACAAAAGTAAGAGGATGATGATGATGGTGATGATAAGAGATAAAGATGAAGAAAATAAAGTTAGTGTGATTTTGGCATCATTGACATCTACCGAAAGTTCCTTTGTAACCACAAATAACCAACATGTGAACTAATTTCTTAGGGATAACTCTGAATTATGGGAGTTAGACCATGAAATATATCCCTCCATGCTATTACCAGTACAGAGGAGAATATTTATCTTTATATTTGTTGTGATAGGAATATTTGTACCTACTCATTCAAAAATACGTTATTAAGCTGTTTACAGAAACGTTCAAGGATAAGGATACTAAAGAACATTCTGATTCGATGATTTGAGAGATTTTGACCTAGTAGTGATAATTTCTAGCTATTTTAATTGCAATGTTGGTATTATGATGGAAGTTTTTCAGGAAAATTAATAGAATGGAAATTTTATCAATATTTTTGCTCATCTACAATTTAGAAAGAGAAACAATGATTGGGGATGAAGAAATAAATATCCTAAATTCTTCTTAAGCATTTTCTCACTAACATAAAAAGACATTTGAATGAGCAGTACGTTAATTGTGCCTGAAGGCTGCCCTGCTGCTCTTGTGGGAGGTTAGACTGCGAGCCAGATGAGCCCATCAGAGGGAGGACATTTGGTAAATAGCCTTGATGCCGAATCCAGTGAGCCCTCACCTATGTAGTTGGAGATATAAAGAATTTCCTCTTTGTTAACTGATCAGTTTATACATTATTTCTATTTTAACAAATTATTCCTCAAGAGGCAGAGTAAATGGATCTCAAGAACACTACTCAGAAGAGAATTTGAATCGGTCAGAAGGCAAAGGATTTTTTTCTTGGCAGTCTCTAAACATATGTATATATGTAAACACACACACACACACACACACACACACACACACACACACACACACACACACACAGAGCATGCAGCCAGGCATAATTCTTTCATCTGTACAGCATACAGAGATTGTCACATAGCTGTGGACCCAGGAAAAGAATTCACTTCAGTATCCAGAAAAATTTGTGCCTCTATGTGTCCTCTTACTGAAATTATTCTTTAGGTAACTATGGCTCCAAGTCTTCCCTGTCGTGACAAATAATTCTGATTCCCAGGACTTCTTATTGGGTTTTCTATGATCCATTAAAAAATACATTACTTTAAAAAATTTAATGCATTTTCTGCTGAGTCTGACTGAAAGTATAGTCTGCCCACTTTACTACAGTGTTTCTGGCTTCTTGGCAGCTGATGTCAAGAGATGGATGACCAGTCTTCTGTGTCAACCTTAGAAACAGAGCCATTAGGGCCATGTTTGGACCTGTTCAGATCTGTTGAGATGTGGTTAGTGCAGAAGCTTCTCTCAGAAGACAGTTGGAACAGAGTGCTTTAAATTCTTTGCACTGTAATAGAAGGTTACTTTTAGTATTCGAGAAAAACTTCATTCCATCTCAGCCTGATGAAACCTCTGAGCTCACTATGCCAGTTCAATGTTTAAACTCAGGAACATCAATGGGGGAATTTTAGCATATTCACTTTATGAAGAAGTTCATATAGACAAAAGGTAAATTATTAAATGTTCAAATCAGTTGGCTCATGGATCAAAGATATTATTTAGCGTTCTTGGGCTAATAAGTGGGAAAAGAAGATTTTAAAGCCAGAATGGAAAACTTGGATAGAAGGTGGAGGCAGTAAATATAGCTATTATAAAAGTCTAGCAGGGAAAGATGAGATAAAAAGAAAATTGTGGAATAGAGAAGAACTTCAGGATTGAGTAATAGGAAAATGTTTCTCCAAAGTATGGTATTGAAGGTAGTGGACAAAGAGGGAGAAGCTCACCATGAGGGAGAGTGAGGTGAAAACAGGCAGGGTCTCTCTGAAAGGCACTGGGGGGTCAGGTCGTTGTAAAGGAAGAAGGGTTGCTCTGTAAGTGGGGCTGAGCCCTGAGTACAGAGGAGGAAATCACTGCAGTGGTTTTGCTCTTCAAAGGAAAGTAAGTAACGGGCTAATCTGTTCACAGTGAAAGAGAGGAAGGGTATGTGGAGATTGAAGAAAGGTAAAATATTTAGAATCTTTTTCATGAGGAATATGTGAGAAGATTCAAATGAAACCAAGGAAAAATTAAATCAAGAGATCTGAGAGAGCCACTGTGAGCCCAGTTCGAGTGAGAAAACTCTATTTCAATTCTATTTTTAGGCTGCTCTGACCTACTTTGAAATGCCCCAAATGCTCACTACTTTTCTGCTTTCTCCCTGTGAGGTCATACATGACCTGTTTGCCTCATGGAAAAAAAAAAATGTTTCAAATCTTTTCCACCTCCAAAACCAAATTTCAATAGTTCCTTAGATCCAAGCAGACTAATATGGTCAATATGCAAATATAAAAAGAAATGCTAATGGTTTTGCCTATCTTCACAAGGTCTTTTAATTGTGTTTCTTTCTCAAGTGACGTTATTTTTCAATAAAGTAATTTAGAATCTATTTCTTTTTTTAAACTTTTATTTATATGAGAGAGAGCACACAAGTGGGGGGAGGAGGACAGAGGGAGAGGGAGAAGCAGCCTCCCCACTGAGCAGGGAACCCAACATGGGACTTGATCCCAGGACTCCAGGATCATGGACTCTAGGATCATGACCTGAGCCGAAGGCAGGCACTCAACCTACTGAGCCACCCGTGCACCCCTAGATCCTAGAAGAGAAACACAAAGTTTGGGAATTTTTAGGCGGGATAAGGGGCTTGTGAGTCAATCTCTGTGGCAGTGGATTTTGAAGGATTCCTTATATTCCATCACATCACATAATTGGCCACAGGTAGTATAACATACATTTGTGTGTTTATATGTAGCTATACAAAATATCTAGATGATCATCTATGTTCTAAGTATTACCTATGCATGAGGGATATTTTTTCTTCCCTGAAAAGCTAGGGAGAAAAGACTGGGCTGCAGCTGTATAAATATTTCTCTGTAATCGCACAGTATATAAAAATAAAATGACAGTTTCAAAATACTTTACCCTGAAAACTTTTCTATTACTCGGGAAGCTCTTCTTAACTGCTTCCTTTGAGTTTGGTTTGTGATTTACTGGGACCATTTAGAGACAGCTCATATTTTCTAAGCATACTGTAGATATTTTAATGCCTTAATCAATTTTTGCCACTTTAGTTTCTCTAGTGGGCTAGATTAATCTTCCCCTACATTCCCAACTTTCAAAGAAGATCACTTATCAAAATCGTCTTTACAGGAAAACATGAAGCTGCAATTAAAAAAAACACACTCATCTCTCCCAAGTCATATATCACAAATATTATTAACTATGATATAAACAGCCTTTAGAATAAAGCTTTAAAATACATGTGTTATTCAGTTCTAGAAAATATGTAAAAATGAATATTGTTTGCTTTTCAATTTAAGCTAATTTGATTTTCGGCTTTACTCAGCTAATGTGTTATGATATGTCACTTCCAAAATAGTAGAGATATCATACCCAAAACTCGTGGTATGGGTGAAAAAGAGGTTTTAAAGCAGAGGAAATGAAAGAAAGTAGGAGAAATTGTGGGAAAACCTCTATAAATGAATCCCCAATATCTGATATGGGGAATATTTTATTCAGGAGGCCCCTGATTATCTTCCCCCAGGCTTTCATTTCCACTGTGAGCTCCTCTGAGCTTATGTGGTTCCAGCCTATGCGTGCTCTCTCCTCTGCACCACAACTCTCCTCACCTTGCTTTCCAAGAAGGCCTCAGATACTATACAAGGGACTTAGAAGAACAGGAAAGTTGTTGCTTTGCTCTTCTGCTGTAAGGGCAGAGACAATAAATTGGATTGGCTACTTTTTTTCTAGAAATAAAGGGGTTCCATGAATATTGGTACTGCCTTGCTTATCAAGGCACTAGATCAAGGTACTTGATTCTCAACCGCCCCCCCCCCTTGGGTAGCTATCGGTAAAGAAATAAGCCACATTCTTAATTTGGGTACCAGCAAAAGCTACTTCTCTAGGTCTTCTTGATGCCTATATTGATAAACATATATGAAGATGGACATAACAAGCAGTCCAGCCTTGGGTTCCTAAGATCATGCTCAAGGAAATATTATAAAGCACTTGGAAATTTGACAAGAGCATACATTTTCAAGGAATAAAAGAAAATTTGGGGCACCTTGAAAACAAATTTGAAATTGTTCTTACCTGGAGTTAAACTTTAATATGGGAAAATTTCTACACCTCCCCTCCTTCGAAAAATTGCTGTTGTTTCATAAGTTTTGCGGTGGAAATATGGTTCAATCATTTCTATAAATATTATCTAGAGATGTGTTAATTACTGGAAGCCTTCATGGTCATCATTTGTTGCTTTGGTGAACCTAGAAATATGTTAACTCTGAACAAGAGGCAAGAGAGGAAGAAAGCTTTGAGCTGAGAGTCAAGGTAACTGGGGGAGATGGGTTCCTGGCTGGACTCCAGGGTTAACTTTTTGAAATCAGGCACAGAGTTTCAGTGGGCCTTAGTTTCGCTAGCTTTAAAATGAGGACTCCAAACTAGAGTACTCTCTGGGGTTTCTCCTGGTGTTATGTCTACTTCAGAAAGCCTTTGTCCAAAGTGGTAGTTTTAACCATTCAAAAAGGGTCTACAACAAGGAACCCCTGACAAAGGATTAGAAAAATATCAATTCTTTAACTACTCAATGTCTCTGATTTGCCTTGAGGTATTTTTAAAAACACATATGCATGCAGCTGTAGGTGAAACCTATATTTTCTTTCCTTGCTTTTTACACTCAGGACTACCCCGTAGAGCCGTGAGAGTCCATTGTCGCTCACCGAAGTCCGATAAGAAGGGCTGCTTGAGACTATCACTTAGAAAACCAAATCTGGCTGATGGGAGACATTCTGAGTGGGATGGTGGTGCTCTTTCCATCTCTTGTTTAATTGAGTTTGCATATTTGGAAGCCCATTGATAGGTTAAGTAGAAATCTGATTCTATCCCTGGAAAGAAAACTGTTAATGATATGCTACATGAACCTGTTTTCCTTTTCTGCTCAGCAATTTGTATAGGCTCGCTCCTTATTTGTCTCTTGATAACCTCATCAATCTCATCCATGCCCTCCTGACCACAGTGCCTGATTGCAGTAATTCCATTTCAGGGGGGCTTTTAGGAGGACGTGGCTTTTGCATTTAGCTAGAACTGCACGATGGAGTGATCGTTTCTTCCCGAGAGTGAGCGCCGAGATCATATTATGCTTGCCTTGATTTCTTTGTAAAGGCTGCCTATAGAATTTCATATTGATTTTAAGCTGGCGCTGTTTCATTTTTAACTCCTTTGTAAGCCAGGAATCCAGTTATATTAGCCTTTCCTCCCTGTCATTCTGACAGGCATTGGTTACCTGCTTTTTGCAAGCTACTCCACAGTAGCTCTTTTGATAGGGAACTTGTCGCTTTTACTCTTTTATGTTGTTGTTTTGTTTGCAAAGTGCAGACCAGTGCAGCGCAAGGTTGCAAGGCTAAGATGCAATGAACAAATAACATACAAATGCGAAAGCAAAGCAGATTGGTATTTACGCTGAGGATTCGTGGAAGCCCCGGCAGCCTTATACTGCTCCAGAGAGGGTTTTGAAGAAGTGAGGTTTGCCAAGTAATATGAAGCAAGGCCCAATTGTCAGCTGCACAGTGAAAGATGGCTACAGGTGTGACTTACTGAAAGCATACCTTAGTTTCAATGTTTATCAACTGGCTGTCCTCCAGAAACTCAATTTGGTGTCATTTGGCAACAAGTCTGACCAAAAGCAATGCGAACTTATAAGTGGTCCCACCACTAACAGCACAATCATTTTGTCATGCCTTGGAACTTACAAAGCCTTTCAAATCCTTTGTCTCGTTTGTTCTTCACAATGGCCTTGGAACCCAGGCAGGGAAGGTATTAATATGCCATTTTAGAGATAAGGAAACAGAGACCAAGAGAGCACAAGTTAGTCAATCAACAAATACAGGAACAAACCGGGGCTGCAATTTCAGGTTACTAACACCAAACCTGTTGCTCTTTAGTTTTGTGGCAATCTGAAGTAACGTGAGCAAAAATATAACTTGCATATTCTTTGCATCGCCTTTCGATTTACAATTCCTTATTTATTTCCTTGTCTTTGTACTTTCAGATTTATCTCCAGCACAGAGGAGTTACTTTGATCACAAAGGAGAATGACAGAAATCAAGGTCTCCATGTTAAGCATATTATTCTTAACCGCTTAGAGAATTTTCCCACTGGATTGCCCTATTGTATTTTAAATTTTATTTTAGCTCTATTTTCTCGTCTGTAACGTGAAGGGGTTAGGCTCTGTTCCTCTCATTCTATGGTACTGTGATTAGGAGAATGCGAGGTGAAGAAAGAATCAGGGCTGCAAGTGAATATGATTATCATGAAATCACAAGTACAGTGCATTATGCATGTTTTAAAACTGGATATAGTATTTATATTCTAAAGTGTTTCCTTATGAATTACTTCATCCTTCAGTGTGCTGTTTAAGTCATCCCGCAAACATAATCCTCTCACAAATCCAAATCAATGTGTTTGTCCTCCGTATAAGATACTTAAAATTTTCAAAATGTGTTTATGTCCAAAGACAAAATGTTTAGTTTTATAGAATTCCCTCAGTTGCTAGAAGGCTTTGTAAGATTGACTCTAAATAGCCACTAAAATACTTACGTTCTCCCCTTAGTCACGACTTTTTAGAATGCTTAAACATTAGCAATCATTTTTAATTTAGTGATCCTATATTCTTTATTTAATGCCTTGCTGCTATCCTTAAAACCAAACCATGTAGCTCAACTTTCAAGAACAAATGAACTTTGACAAGACTTATGTTGGGTTCAATCATTTGTGTTATAAAAATAGTTCAAATTTTGGGGGTGCCTCAGTGGCTCAGTTGGTTAAGCGTTGGACTCTTGATTTCAGCTCAGGTCATGATCTCAAGATCTTGAGATCAAGCCCCGAGTGCACTCCGCGCTGAGCATGGAACCTGCTTGAGATTCTCTTTCCCTCTCCCTCTGCCCCTTCCCAGACTGTGCTCTCTCTCTGTCTGGAAAAAATAAATAAATAAATAAATAATTTAGATTTTAAATAAGATAAATATCCATTTCCTATTTTCATAATGGCCCTTATTGCATATAGCTAGACTGATTGGTCATAGCAGAAATCTATTAAACTAATTATTTCTTAGCTGCTAGGCCTAGAGGAACTCAAAATATTCAGACTTAGAATAAAATCAAATTCATAAAATCTGCGCTTTTAAAGCTCTTGGATAAACACTGACTTTGAAAGGCTCTTGGGTTTCACATCTGGGCTTCAGATATGGATTTTAGAAAACCAGTAATATCAATGTCAATAAAGCAACCACCAAAACACAAAGCCCAGGGAAACACATTTAAGGAGTAAAAATTTCTCTTTTTTTTCCCCTTCAAATTTAATTTTTATAATGCTATTGGTAGATTCCCCCTGATAAGCTCACAATTTTACCTTCCATCTTCTCATTTCTTTATGAGTTCAAATAAGTAGCGACTCAAATTGTGAGGACACTTAGGGCTTAATTTCTGTTTGTAATTCCTGCCATTTCACATGAAGAAGTACAAACCAGGGCTATCTGAGTCTTTTTCAACTTTTGTGCATGATTTCAGCAGAGAATTTATTTGCTGCAAAAGCTATTAGACTCCTTTTTCTTCTTAACATATATACTGAATTTTTCCCCAAGATTTTTGACATGATGGGTTTTTCTTCCCTTAAGTTTGATTCCAAGGTGCGTGTGACCAACACTGGTGAAGAGCAAACATACTCCCTTAGTAAAATCCATAGTCCTTGTCACATCTGTGCAAAACCATGGTAGGGAAACCTCAAACCAGACAAAACTTAGAACTTTTTCTTAAAAAATGCCATTCAGTATTCAGCTCTTTTCAATATGCAGTTCTTTTTTTTTTTTATTAAGTGGCTTGTAGAGGTCTGAATGTTTCTCCATGAGCCTGGGTCACCTTCTGTACACATTGTGGGTGATTTCTGGTTTCACATGAACTGTTACTAACTCTCCGTGTGCCGAGATTTGCTTTGAGTCTTAGTTTATTCGTGTTGAAACTCAGGAGATATAAACTGAAATAAAAATACTGTGTTCAAAGAGTCGCCTGAAAGTTGAAACCACCCAGCCTCACGCAGCCAGCCACTGTGATCCTCTGACCAGAGTTTCTGGGAGGCTTACCGTCAGTGAAGTCATTAACAAAGTAATCGCTCCAAATTTTTATAGGCACATCAACTGGTGATGAGACGGCATGCTTTAACTTTTCTAGTCTTCTTGCTTCTATCTCAGCTTTATTTTCTGTGGAGCTTGCTCCAGTTCCATCAGAGGAAAAGGACCAAATACAGGAAGGCAGAGTCCCAACTCCAGAGTGCGCCTTCTGACTGATGTTTCTGATAGAGAACCTTCGAGTGGACATAAGAGGAGCCCGCTGTGGGGGAGCACATATTGATGACTTGGTTGGCAGGACTTCCCCGCTGAGTGCCAAGCTACAGATGCACTCCTAATCGATTCCCACACAGCTACAGTTCAGTGAACTATTCTGAAAGAAAAGAGCATGGCCCTGGGGGCTGTGAGATCCAGAATCATCAGAGGAGGGTCCAAAGAGATCAAATCTCTAAAGAAAGCAGAGCTACAGTAGACCTAAAGAGACAAAGTGGCAAAAAGTAAGGAAGAAATAAGCTAACCAAAGTATGTGTGAATGTGTTTGTGTATGTAAAATAGAGGTGATAAAAACAGACATTGTGTTTCTTCATTGCAGTGTGCTTGTGAGTAGTCAGATAGGCAGGGGATTGCCTTATGTACTAGAGACCAGATACGGGCTGTTGAATTAAATGAAGTGCCATGAGCAAATAAAGTCCTTTAAAAACCCCCAAATACTGAACAAACAAAATGTGAAATTATCATGTACCTAGTATACATAACTTTCTAATAAATCATTTTTGAAATAACATAGCAATTATGGCTTGGAAACTGACTGAAAATATGGGGTATTGTATTCTGCGATCCATTTCTGTAGCCTTGAGATTGTCCTGTGAGAGAAATTTCTTTCTTTCTTTCTTTTTCTTTCTTTCTTTCTTTCTTTCTTTCTTTCTTTCTTTCTTTCTTTCTTTCTTTCTTTCTTTTTCTTTCTTCTTTCTCTCTTTCTTTCTTTCTCCCTCTTTCTCTTCCTTCCTTCCCTCCTTCCTTCCTTTTTCTTTTTCTTTCTTCCTTTCTTTCTCTCGCTCTTTCTTTCTTTTTTTTTTAAATATGGAACACTTCACGAGTTTGCCTGTCATCCTTGTGCAGAGACCATGCTAATGTCTGCATCATTCCACTTTTAGTATATGTGCTGCCAAAGGGAGCACCATTTCTCTCTTTCTTTGTGTGCGGTTACAAATGTATATTATGCTTACACATATGCATATGTAATATATAAAATTAACTTTTTAAAATTTTAAATTCAGTATAAAATATTGAATACATACATACCATACACATATACATATATATGTATATATACAACTTACGATCTCATAAATGAGAACTACTGGAGAATGAAAAAAAATGTCTGAAGACAAATTTTAAAATATAAAAGATTTTATATTCAATTTAAAAACTAAGGTAATAAAACATTCACTTTTGAAAAATTAAAATGAAAATTATTTGATTTTTCATGTAGTTTGAAATGCTTACATTGATTAAAATGGACAGAAGTTTCACTCTTAAAATAATGACTTTAAACTCAATATAAAGTAATTTTAGAAGCAGTTTTCTAGCAGAAAACTGAAAGAGCCTGTTTTTTGTCACTGATCTTTAATTCAATGATTGAAAAATCTGTATTCTATTAAAAATGCCACAATGTTTTCGTGATGCTTATGTTCTAGCTATTAGATTGGGAAAGAGTAACTGGCTGACTTAGGTAGAAATGCACAGTTGGCTGAAAAACGAAGTGGTACTAATTTTCGAGTAAGTAAGCATCTTCAAGTAAAGAATCAAGATCAATGAACAAAAAAGGGTCATATTTAACTAACGCAAAAAAATGTAGACATCTATTTTTAGTTGGTTTCATAGGACGTGGGAGAGAAGGTATGTACGGAATGAAAATTTCGAGCTGAAGTTCTAAAATAAAAACGAGTGGTTGACAATATTGTGAGATCTTTCTTGAAAGTGTCACGGGCAGCCTGTTTTCCAAGGTAACACAGACACAAGTAAGGAGCCTGAACAATTTAACTGCACACAAAATAGCATTCAAATGTATATCCCTTTTTCCTTGGACACTTTTGTATTTTATACTTTTATAAATATACAATTCTTTTTAACTTAAAAAGCTTTTTAAAATAATAAAAACTGATATAGCAAGTACAGTTTAATAATTACTTAATTTACATAATCTCACTTTTATCTTTCATTCTTTCAAAGAACTGTGAGGTTATTATCTCACTTTGCAGACAAGAAGTCTGTGTACATGGTGGAAATACTAAAACCAAAATATTCATTTAATCACTGTCTTCCCTGGCACACCTCACTCTTCTGCAGTGTAGTGCTGCAGACATATTACATATTTAATAAATACTTCATGAGAGACTGACTGATCGATTATTATTAACCATGATTCTTGTCTTGGCAGATATTTACAACCATGGCTAAGAAAACAGAACAAATACCTCCTATTTTTCACAAGCTCCCTTGGATTTGTCCAGCTTTTCAGGAGTCAAGCCCAACAATGATGAGATCAGCAAACCTCCCTTGAGATAAAAATATCTTTTCCTTCCTCAGAACTCCCCTTCTCCGTCCCCACGGCACCCTGCTCAGTGCAGTGCCAACAGTCGATGGGCTCACTATCAATCACTACGGACTTACTGAGCACCTGTTCTGAGCGGCACAGCGTGCAAAGTAGCTCTGGCCCGAGGCAGGAGCCGAGCAAGGCTGGTTTTCCTTTTTATTGATTAATTTATTTTAAATTTTTTAAAATTTGATTTTATTACGTTATGTTAGTCACCATACTGGCTGTATGAATTTGAGCAAGTCACTTTCTCACCTGCTCTAGAGTTCAGTTTGCTCATCTGTACAGTGAAAATGTTTCACAGGTTAATTCTAAGACTCCTTCTAGCTCTGATGGTCTCTGCTCCTGTTTACAGCATCTTTATTTCTTGGGGTGGGGGTGGGAGGGCATTCAGGGAAATAAATTTGGGAGAGTGGAAACATTCTGGAACATTCTGAAATACACAGTTTGTTAAACTTATCCCAAAAAAGCACACATTTTATTTTTCTCCTCAACTGCTTTCTTATTTTTAGGTTTATGTTTTCAAAATGACACCTTCTGAATAAATAGATGGGGATAATAAAACCAGCTATAAAAACAACCCAGTAAGGTGGCAATACAATAGGAATCATGGTTCCCAGGATCAGGAGCATTGTCAGCATGTACATATCACTGTTTACCACACTAACAACTGTGATGTTCTCTGGGGGGGGGGGTGGGAGGAGGGGACGCATGTGTTAACCAAGGACTGAGCGGACGTGGAGGTAAAAGGGGGCGAAATGACATAAAAGAAACTCTCCACTCTGGCTCAAAAAGCTACCATTTGGAAGAGTTGTAGCTGGATCCAAGTGTGATCCAGCTGATAAAATGGGAGCTAAGGAATTGTAGGAGGTAGTTTCTGTCTTTGATTCTGTCCTTAACATGATGTGCAATGTTGAAGAAGGATATCAACCTTTATCAAGTTCTTCATAGTGAAGTGGGTAAAATGACACTATTTCCCTTAGTTGTATATTTTTTTGTAAGACTGATATTTATAAAAGGTTTTGGTCTCTTTTTATAGAAGAACACAGTATAACTAATAAAAAGAACTGTATTCATTTTCTACAACGAACGTTCAGGAAATAAAATGGTGTCACAGAGCAATTTGCTAAACTATATTTTGTAAGTACAGATAGGAATTTTCTGCATCACATACAATTTAGTCTATCGAATTAGGATGAACATTAACCAAAGAGAACACAATATAGGAGCTGTAATTTAATGATCACACTAGACAGCCACCTCCCACATAGCAAGAGGTTATCATAATTATTTACATTTGGGCATGGAAAGAAGACAAAATGTGTCATCTTTTCGGTTGCTGCTTGCATTCAAAAAGGAAATGATCCTCTAAAGAGTGTAGTCAGCAAAATGAATTAATTAAAACTCATCAGCTTTGATAGTGGAAACAAATTTACATCAAATAAAGAAAATCTCTAATTCAAGAAAAGAGGTTCTCTAGAGAAGAGAAAGTCTTAAAAAGACAGAGAAAGGAAATCATGACTTTTTGACATATCGGTGCAGCCACATAATTCAACAGTGAACTCACATAGTAATGGAATACACTGGAGAACTACACATTCTGAGGAGTCTACACCTTGTCTAGGTCTTTCTTTCACTCTCAGAGTTTCCAAGGTTTATATTTAGTATATGTACTCTTCCCTGGACACAGATAAATGTTTACAGAACATGTATAAGAACCAGGGAGGATAAACAGAATGACTTTCTGAATTGACTTAAAATAGGGACCTCTTCCTATCCAGCTGCTTTTGAATAATCAAATTTCGATTTGATTAGAAACTAGATTTAGGGATAAAAGATAATCGTAGATAGGGGTGCTTTCCCCAATCTCCTAGTGAAGTCACCTTCCTGATTCCAACCTTTCCTAAATATTGAATTGAGCAGAGTTTAAGAAAAGTCTTTCTTTGATAGATGTTCTTCCGCATTGAAGTAGTTGTAAGGATAATGATGTCACTCCATG
Organism: Halichoerus grypus; assembly: GCF_964656455.1. Classification (NCBI taxonomy): domain Eukaryota; kingdom Metazoa; phylum Chordata; class Mammalia; order Carnivora; family Phocidae; genus Halichoerus; species Halichoerus grypus. The sequence goes on from NC_135713.1 coordinate 36,508,334, forward strand.
CTCACTTGTTTGCTAAGGAAGAGTAAGGTCATGATACCCAACACACCTGCACAGACTATGGGATCAGGATGATGACACTTTCTCATCTATTTATGAGAAAAGAGTAATAAAAAGGGCCAGAACCAGAACCAGTTAGACTGTAGAGCAGGTTAGAGTATTGTAATGTGCTAGAAAATGGAGTATTTCCAAAGATGGTAGATGGAGTGGTTTTCAGGAGTAAGGGGATTTAGGCAACCAGGAGGAGGGGAGAGTACTGGGAATACTTTGCTTAAAAGAGAGCTTAGAGATTAATTTTACCTATTTCAAATCTCTTCCAAGATCATGCTCTAGAAAACTTTATTTACTAGTCATTCTTATTTTTATTTCATATCCTATGAAGACCTGGTATTTGGTTAGATTTGGTAAACTGAAATTACTTACCACCTTATGCAATGCTTCACAGACAACATCATAAAGCTGTGCCCTTTGAAAGTCAAAGATCATTTCCAAATTCATCTGAGCTATATGAGATAAGTAAAAAAAATTATGCATAATTTCAAGAAATACTTGCTGAGTGATTACACTCTGCCACCCACACTTGTAGGTGCTGGGAATACCTTCGAGAACACTTATAAATATCCCTGACCTCACAGAGTTTATATTCTACTGAGAAAGGAGATAGATACTAAGCAAACATATGTAGAAAATAGACAGTGTGTCAAAACATCATAAGTTTTTAGAGGAAAATGAAATAGGGAGAAAAGATAGAGTTCCTAACCTGGCAGATGGAGTGGAGTGGTGAAATTTTCTCTAGAAAGTTCAAGGAATGCCTTGTTGAAAAGGTGGCTTTTATGCCACACATGAAGCAGCTCAGGACAGATTTATGTATGGCATTCAAAAGAAGCCTTCAGCTTTTTAGCGATCTAATATGAGCTCAAATGTCAATGCAACCTACATGAATTTCATTTAGGTTGATTCTTTACCTCTTTCAATCTAGATTCACTTTCATGAAGTACATATTGTGAAATATAATCATTCCCCACTGTCCAACATTTTACCTAAGAAAGACCACAAATCTAAGATCTTGTGATATTTAGCTTTTCAAAAATTTTACCGTTGTCATTTCTCTATGAACACAGTTACCCCATGAGGAAAAATATAAGCTTCGTCCTTTATTATAATGCACTGTGGTGTATATCAGAAAGCATAAAACTGAGAATGAAGAGACTTGGGTTCTAGTTGTGTGGTTCATACATTGCCTATTAACCTCATTTGGAAGATGGGGCATTGGACTACTTCAACATTTCCAAAAAGGTGTTCCTCAGAGCACTAGTTCTCGAGATGCTTTTGGAAAAAAAGACAACTAAGGGTCAACTAAGTATGAAAACAACATTTATCACATAGACTCTAATTGGAGAGTCCAATGCAGGTTAAAGGATCTGAGGAGGTATTGAATAAAAAGAACCCATTGAACTGTAAACTTCATTTAACTCAAAATCTCCTGAACAACTGCAACAGATCTAGGAAAAGCTAAAATAAATCATAAATGCTCATGTTTCCTATAGTTTGGAAATAGGGATTGTTCTTTTCTACTATGGTCACTCCACTCTATCAGTAAGGATGGGCTAAGTTATACTGAGCTTAACAACCATGGAAAATCCCAAGGATTTAAGACAAAAAAGTTACTTCTTACTCATGTGCCATGTTCACTGGGGACTGGCTTCAGCCTCTTTTCCATGTTCTTACCACAGTCCACAATGGGCAAAACAGTCACAGTCTAGAGCATCACCAGTTGCTGTGGCATGAGGAAAGAGAGCCCAGTGTGACCTCATTTTAAGGTGTAGTTGGAAGCATATATGTCACATGTACTTGGGAAGAATACAGGTATTGGTAAAAGAACTAATGACTCCATTTTTACCTCCTGAAATAATTTCACAGTTAAACTACATCTAATGGATGGTGGTGGCTTTGATGTTGGGTGCTGGATTTTGTTGTCTTCCAATCAAGAGCACTGGACTTTATTCTTACAGGCAATAAGATTACTTGTGGAAAAAAAAAAAATTATCCCTTTGAGACTTGTTTTCAATTTCTTTCAGGATAGCTTTTTTTCCTAGGGCTAATTTATTTATTTATTTATTTATTTTAAAGATTTTATTTATTTATTTGAGACAGAGAGAATGAGAGAGAGAGAGAGCACATGAGAGGGGGGAGGGTCAGAGGGAGAAGCAGGCTCCCCACCGAGCAGGGAGCCCGATGCGGGACTCGATCCAGGGACTCCAGGATCATGACCTGAGCCGAAGGCAGTCGCTTAACCAACTGAGCCACCCAGGTGCCCTCCTAGGGCTAATTTAGCCTCACCTCTATGGTATGACCCTTAGGTGGTCTCTCGTGAATGCTCTGAGTATCCACGGAGACTCTCTACTCTGTCTAGTGGGAATTTCAACAGTTCTGGACTAGCGTAAACTCTGGAAATTATTCATTACCGAGCTGCCCAGAAATTGTTCTTTCTTCAGAAGTTGTTCTCGCCTTGTCTCTTGGAGTTTCACTGTATGCATCCAAAGGTTGGTATCAAGCTAAAGATTCGGAAAGACTCCTCTGCATAATTTTGGAGCCCTTTTGCTGCAGAACTTCCTCCTGCAAATGCCCTGCAAATTCTAGCTGCCTCTTCACTCAGGGAGGCCTCCAGCCTCCAATATTCAGGTTTTCCTTTACAGTGCTATAGCCTAGAAATCTCTAGGCAGAGAGACCAAGAAACTGTAAGTCTCATTTCTTTGTCTCCTTTCTCTCATGGGTCACAGTGCTGTGCTATTGTTCAAAGTATGAAAACAGTTGTTCCCTACATTTTGCCTAGTTTTCTAGTTGTTTATGGCAGGAGGTTAAGTCAAAATCCTGTTACTCCCTTATGACTGGAAACTCATGTCTCCTAAATCTAAATTTAGCTCTTGTTTTAGAAACACTGTTTTTCAGCCTGGCAGAGCACCATGTCTTGAAGGTCAAAAAAGTGGATTTCTTGGTTTTTCCTGGGAGAACAGAAAGCTATAAATACAATAAACTCCAATACTATACTTCCATTTCCTGAACTGTAACTCTCGGAACCAATAGGATAAGTATATACTGACCTGAGTAATTGTCAGGATATGTAAGCAAACAGGCTTTTTCTAAGACAACCAACTTATTTATTCCTCAATCATTAAGACATAGTAAAAATATTCTAGGTCTTGTAAATATTTATTTTGGAGTCATGCAAAAGTTAAAATACATGATCAAGGAAGTAGCATGAACTTAAATCTAGAAAAATAACAATACTTTTATTATATGTGATATTAAGCTAATGGTTTGAGTTCTTAAATTGGAAGATCAGGCATTTTCTTGTACTAATTATAACAAGAATTCTCTGAGAAATCTTCATCAAACTGCTGAAATCTAGATTATAAATTGTGGTTGCTGTTGTATCTTAGTGCCTAGAAGTGTCTCTTATTATAGGCTGCCTAATGGATATTAACTGAGTGACTGGATGAAAGAAAGGTGATAAGAAAGGATGAGGTGTTGTGATGTAGTAAAGATCTTTCCCTAAAAGGAAGGTGTTGCTCCTTACTTCCTTGAATTAGTGAGTTCTGAAAAAGCATCCAAGGCAGTGAAAGATTGGTTTTAACATACAGATGGAGAGATAGGCTTCTCATGAGAATTCTGGAAATGAAGATGATAATAATAATATAATGAATGAATGATGTAATAATAATGAACAACGAATAATGAATCATTCCTTGTGTAATCTCTATTCACTAAACACTGTTCTATGCACTTTTTATGTGTACCTCATTGACTTTTTTACTATTATGACACTATGAAGTGGACACTATAACGCCATTTTATAATTGCAGAAACTGAGACGTTTATTATAGATAAGTCAAACAGAGATGATAAGTAACTTGAGCCTGGTGGCACAGCTTGTTAGTGGCAGAATCAGGTTGTAAATCTACAGTATGGTTGCAGTGTCCACGATTTTAACCACAGGACTATAGTGGCTCTCTGTACATGGGACCAAACATAGAGGAGGCCACCAACACTGAAAGGAAGAAAGATCCCTCTGGGAGTTAATTTATAAATCTAACAACAAATGAAGAGGTATGCAAGTCACCCTCAAGAGGGTATCTCTCAAGCCAGCAATACTCGACGCATTCTCAATGAGTGTGTTAACATATCCCTAAAAAATGAGCAGAAAAATCTAAAAGGGAAGATGCTGTTCAACCACCAAAGCACTGAATAATGAAATTTGGTGTGAGGAGAAGAGAAGATGATGGCCTGGTTCAAAAGAACAAGCTGCTATTCTCAGTGGTAGGGCATCACTTTTTATTGCAGACCTTCTTTTTTTGCAGACCACTTTTATTGAAGACCTATTGTATGCCTCACACCTTCGTGGGCTAAATCATTAAAAATGAAATCCTATATTTCTATAGCATTAAGATCATGCACACTAGGCAACTTTCTCTTTGCACTTTTTAAATTTTATTTATTTATTTATTTTTCAGTGCAGTTGCCTCTATGGAGAGAAGATGCTGGACAGGGGATGTAAGCACGTACTACAACAAAAATTATCCTGGTTTAGATACCCAAAGGCTTCAGCTATGTAGCTATTTTTATTTTTTTATTTATTTATTTTTTTTAAATGTTTTATTTTATTCATTCATGAGAGTCACAGAGAGAGAAAGAGGCAGAGGAAGAGGGAGAAGCAGGCTCCCCGCCTAGCAGGGAGCCCGATGCGGGACTCGATCCCAGGACCCCGGGATCATGACCTGAGCCGAAGGCAGACGCTTAACCATCTGAGCCACCCAGGCGCCCACCTATTTTTAATCTTCACTATCCAAAACAATGAACTTCAGTAAACAGACAACATGGAATCTCCAGTTCATCCTGTTAGCTTAGAAATTCTGTGTTGGAAAACTGCCTTACCCTCCAGGAGTGATATATTGGCTTAAACTGCACACTATTCTTACACTATTCTCCCTACTGTTGCAGCCCAAGAGAAAAGGATTATTATTTGGTTGTCCCATTGTGAGTCTAGAGAAGTTGAACAACTTTGAAGATTTGAATGAATATTCAGAATTATAACCATAGGACGAACATTTACTGAGCTCTCACCATGAGCCAGACACCATCCTAAGAGCTTTACATTCTTTATCTTACTGAAGTGCTATGATGTAGATCCTATTATTAGTCTCATTCTACAGGAGAGAAAATTGAGGCTGAGTGAAGTTTCATACCTTGCCTAAGTTCACAGAGCTAGTAAGTAGATCTGAAGTCTGTTACCTCCAAAGCCTATGTATACCCTCTAACAACCACGATGCTTCCTTCCAATACAGCATCCCTTTAGAATATAGATATATAAAATCCAAATCCAAACATATAGCCAACATAGTAATTTTTTTTGTTCTCTAATCTTAATTTTTTTGCCATTAGTACCCTTGATATTACATTTGTCCAGCACCACCAGGTTTGGACATGGAAGACAACAGTATCTCCTACGCTCTGTTGATTTGAAATGTTGCAACAAACAATTCTGCTTCCATACCTTTTGGTCAGTTATAGTCGAGTTCAAATTTTCCATTCTGTTGGAAGTTCAGTGGTGGCCTACCTCTCGTCCATTTCTTCACACGTGAGGTGATGAATGATGAATTCTTTTCTTTTTATCTTTTCCTGCGATTTAGATTGTGAAGAAGAATAAAAGGGTTAAAATTCCTAGGCCCAGAGTAGAATTTACTGGAAATGAGAATATGTCTAATAATTTCCAAATTGTATTTACGGATACCATTTTACTCTATTGATTGGAAACTGTACTCAGCAAAGGGATTCATACAAAGGAGATAAAAGAGAATGAGAAATTGAAACAAAGCATTGATGGAAGTTTCCTAACAGCAAAAAATGAGAAGGCTGTGCCATCCCAGGGGACGTGGGGGTGGACCCTATGACTGAAACAGTGAGAGCTGGGATGGAGTCAACGGCAGTGAATCCCGCAATTACTAAATTAGACTGTTCCATTTCTGGATAATGCATGCTGCATTTTCATCTTGATTTAAAATCCAATTAGTTCAGGATCACCACTCCTGTTAGTTCTAGCTTCTCTCTGGTGGCTTTGAGAATCGGACGACAGATTAGTGCTTGTGTGGGTTCTTTGTGGGCTGTCTTTGAAGACACGGCTTTTTAAATCTATGGCAACAGGTGTCCTCCCTCCCACTCTTACATATTTTACTGATTACTCTCTTGGTTTATCCTCAAATTTTCTCAAGTTGTAGTAACCAATGAAATGTTACATTGATACACATTTGGCTTTTTTCAAGAAATAATGACAACCAACCATGCCACATTTGTCCTCGAAATTACTGCTTCCTTTGAAATTTTTTGTTTTATTTTCTATGTAGAGAGTTTGCCTTTATGGATTGGTATTACTTTTAATTCTCTTGTTTTTATTTCCTGAAATCATAGGTAAATTTTACTTATATTATGAAGAAAAGAAGCTTCAAAGGAAAAGAACACTTTTCAGGTTTGCCAAATATGAGGGAGGAAGACTTCTGGAAAATAAGCATTTGGTTGTTTTCTGGTGAGAGCGAGAAGGGAACGTCAGGCAGCTCAGTGACATAGTGTCACTTTGTTCACATGACCGTATATGGGTAAGTAATCAATTAAAGACTGTGAAACAGCTTCAGTGTGGAGACTTTAGGATTTACATATTAGAGTATATTAATATGTGGTTCATGATTATGAAATTATTCTGAATATAGTCTTGCTTTTTCTTATTGAATACATACAGAAGAACTTCTGGAATGGTGATATAATACATAATATGAAAATGTGTTCTCTATAGTGAAGTGTGAAAAGTTATAGACTACAATAATTTTATACCACAAGAAAGAAAACAGGCATTTTTTTTTTTCCTCTGTGGGCATGCTGAAGAAAATGTAAAACATTGATTGAGAGCTACTTGTTAATTCACACTAGGGAATCATGTAGATTACTTAATTTTGAAAATTACAATGTAAACAAAACCAATGCCATAAAGGAGTTCAAGGGCCCTACATCAAAATAATATTTTGTTCATTTACTTTGACAAGTGTGGTTCATATACTCAAGTGTTACTTATGACTATATTGCATTTGAATTAACATAGTGCATTTCATTAAAATAATGAAATCTTAGTGATGTAATAACTTATAGAGAAAGTTCATCACATTTTTCTGATACAGATATTTTAAGCAATTTATATGCATTTATGGGCCCATTAATGTTACCCCATGCCTCTTTCTCCGGCTCTCTCTCTCTCTTTCTCACTTTCTCATACATAAGGGATTAAAAGTAAATTTAGCAATTTTCTGCCTTTTCATAACCTCATAGATTATTATTAAAAATGATTGTGTCGTTGATAATTCATACAGTTCTGTATTCTTAGTCTGCATTCTTCATATTTTCAAAAGTAGTTATTATATCTATGGCTGTGTAGCCAATATCATATTGTGACTAATAATTAAACCAAATTAAATCTATTAAAACTATGATCCCAGTAAATTTTTTTTTAAGATTTTATGTATTTATTTGTCAGAGAGAGAGAGAGAGCACAAGCAGGGAGAGTGGCAGGCAGAGGGAGAAGTAGGATCACAGGACCCTGGGATCATGACCTGACCCTGGGATCATGACCTGAGCTGATCATGGCAGACACTTAACCGCCTGAGCCACCCAGGCATCCCTGATCCCAGTAAATTATATAGTTTAATACTATGAGTCAACAGAAAAATGGAAAAATGGGAATATTAGCATAAGGATATTGAGGGAGGCAGAGATGTAGGTGTTCATCATTTTGAAAATTCCATTTTTATTAAGCTTATTCTCCATAAAATTGATTAATTCAGCTTCTAGTTTCAATTTTTTTCTGTTATTTTTATATATCTTCAGAGAAAGAATATAGAAATAACATGTTATTGTTATTCAAAAGATTATTACTATTTAAACTTTATCCTAGTTACTAAAATACTAGAATAGATAGAATAAAAATTAGGTGAAAAAAATGAAAGCAATCATAAATTATCTAGAAACAATGAAATGTTATCTATATCTATATAGAAAGAAATATAGATTTATGCATGTTTAGTTATAGTATGACATAGCATGACATTTATTTTAAAAAGGGATTTCTAAAATAAATTATATTGGTGACACTTTTTTGTGTGTGGATTGATTTAGTTCATATTCTAAATGATTTAAAAGTTACCAATCTTTAAAATATTTTACTTTTGTTTATTAACTAAGAAATAATGTAACAGCATCCCATAAGTTAAAATTCAATATGCAACTGAATTGTTACTGTTAAGTAAGAATCCTCAATACATGATTTCTTTGTGGGGCATGCTGATGTTAACATTTTTAAAGAATTTATTGTGTCCAGTTGAGGTAATCTAATACACTTGGGCCTTGTGAGAAGGAACAAGTTGGTATAAATGGAACCTACAAAACTTCTCATGAGGACTAAGGAGGAAATCTCAAAACCCATGCCCTAAGGACAGAAGGTTGGGAGTGTTATTTTAAGCCTCAAAATATACTAACATTTTATTGACATATTTCCTTATGTATTAAGAAGAAAACTATCAGAATCAGTTTGCCCAGGCAATTACAAGACTACCAAATCTTCAATGGGATTTTGAATTTAAAAAAAGCAATCAGGGGTGCCTGGGTGGCTCATGTGGTTGAGTGACCCACTCTTGGTTTTGGCTCAGGTCATGACATGAGTGGCGTTAAGGCTCCAGGCTCAGCGGGGAGTCGGCTTGAGATTCTGTCCCTCTCCTATGCCCCTCCCCCCCACTTGTGCATGCATGCGCTCTCTCTTAAATAAACAAATAAAATCTTAAAAAAGCAGTCAAATATCATAATATAGTATATTTACTAAAGTAAAAAATTTATTCCCATCCTCTGCCAAAAAACTTATAGAAGTAACCAAGCGATTTTCCTTTATTATCAGTGACGGTAAGATCACTGAAGAAACCCAGTTCTAAGAAGTTTGATTTTAGCAGTGTTCCATCTGCAAAAGCATCCTAATTAACTAAAGACATACTAACTCAACTACTGTCCTGTGTGATATGTTTATTGTAGATAACATCATAAAGATGTGGATTGAGCCCAAGAAGCTAAGCTATAGCATCTACCATGTAACTGAATAGCTTCAGTTTTTAACATACAGAAAATATAACATTGATTTGTGTCTTTTACTTCATTTTCTATTAGGGGTTAGAAATGAACACACGTATTTCTTACAAAGTGTTTCTAACAGTTTTTAAGGAAAATATCCTTTATATGGCAAACAAAAAAAATGGAAAATGTATTTTCTTTTACAATTGCTTATCAAATCCTTTATCTCCGGGTGTTTATAAGGGATGGCTTAGAATACTTCTCAGATCCCTTACCAAGATTCTTTACTTCTAAAGAAAGAGAAGCAGATTTCATTCATTACCAGCCCATCTCTGCTCAATTAGGAAGCAAATGAGTAGATGCTTCTGGGTTACTTTATCCATAACGAATGCATGGATATTGCCAGTTTCTACCAGAGAGTCACAAAGATAGGAGATGGCTCTGAAAAGAAAAGTGCTAGTCCCTGGGGATCAGAATCCTTGTACCTGTCAGAAAGTTAAATGTGTCTCAGCTGAAGGCAGCTGTTCACTTAGACTTTCAAAAGAGAAATCCTTTTGATGGATTAAAAAAATTATCCACACATACACATATATTGCAAAATGTCAAGGGTGTGTGCAAATCAAGGACACATATATGGCTTGCTTTAGCAAAAATAGAGAAGGAGTTATAAAAAAAAAATAGATTTCCTGCCAGCATTGGTACGTTATTTCCACTACATTAGTCTGGCCAAATTCAATATTCCCACATCGGTTTTGGCTGAGACCCTTACTATTACCATGGAAGATGTGAAGGGTGTGAACAGACATCAAGTTCTAGATAATTAGAGTGAGTGGTGGGGTCTTGGAGTACATTGATGATTTTAATATATAGTAAGGTGTTGGGTGTGTAACATAATATATATCTAAATCATGCCATAGTTCAAAGAATCCAGCAAGAGCTAGAAAGTTACTCAAGGCTAGTTTCTGCTCTATTAAGAGCCACTTAATTTACCTCCATCCATTATGTAAATGTAGGTTTAATATAATTTCACTTGTCCTTTGGAAAGGGTATGAAAACATATTTTATTTTTTTACTTTCCTATAGCTTAACAATACTACATATCACTTTAGTTTTCAGAGTTGCAGGGTGGGGGTGGGATTATTTGAAAGTTCTGGGAAAGAAGGAACCTCAGTGAGACAGTGACCATCCCAAAGCTCAACATCAGGACAGTGTGTTTGGTTACCCAGGTCTATTGGCCAGAAGGGACACCAAGGGCTACAAGGTACTCTCCGCAGGACAGCTGATGACTTAAGTTCAACACACAGCCACAAGCATTCGTGGATGGTGGTGAATTCTGGCACAGGCCATGTCCTGCAGACCCACTGTGGTGTGAGAGACACAAAGAACAATAAATGTTATGAAGAGAATTTTAACATTAGACCTTGTTTATGGCACATCTGCAATTGAGAGCATGAGGTCAAGGTCAGCAAGTACATCACTGCAATTGTGAGACCACAGGTAAATTAATCCTTTGGTGCGAAATTATTTTCATTTGTTAGAGAGAATTTTTTTTTCTTATAGGGTGGATAGTTCTCTTATAGGGTAGATGTGAGGGATTGATGATATCTACTAAGTGACTAGCACAGTGCCCGACACTTATATGTACTCACTAAATAGTTGATAAATCTAAGTACTGGCTATTATTGGATATTATAAAGAAGCAGTATCCTGTGGTGAAAAGTACCCATTATTTAGGACCAGGAGTATTGGTACAAGTTTGGTCTTTAAGTGATTCTAGGCAGTGCCTTACAGATACCTAGTATTTGGTAGCACACACACACAAAATACCATTTAAAAACAGCACATCATTTAATTGCTCTCTGTCTCTGCTTTCTCCTCTGTGATTTTTTTTTTTTTTAAGATTTTTATTTATTTATTTGACAGAGAGAGACACAGTGAGAGAAGGAACACAAGCAGGGGGAGTGGGAGAGGGAGAAGCAGGCTCCCCGCCAAGCAGGGAGCCCGATGTGGGGCTTGATCCCAGGACCCTGGGATCATGACCTGAGCCGAAGGCAGACACTTAACGACTGAGCCACCCAGGCGCCCCATCTCCTCTGTGATATTGAAGAAACAGTAGCATCTGCCCCACCTACTTTACCCACTTGTGGTTATGAAATACAATAAGAACTCTGTAAGCACCATGTAAATGGCTGTTAATTATTGTGTTAATTATTTTCCCTGTCATTATCAAGAGGTGGTATTGAACAAGGGTCCACGGGAGGACACACACTGTTAGAGGCAAAAGCTTAGTGACTCTACCTAAAACAAATTAAGCTGAGGTTCTGGAGATCCCAATATGCAAACAATATCAAATGAAATTAAGTGATAAAAAAAGAATGGTGATTTTTTTCAATTAGCTTTAGGTGATCATATCTAAGTGAATTAATTTGTATTTACTTAAGTGAATTAAATATATTTTTAAGCACTTATAATAAAAATGACATGATAACCTTCATGGGCGTGGAGGTTGCCCTGTCTTGCTAAACCATTCTATCTCAGTGTCTAGCTTTGAATAAATGAACAACACTGTGTTTGTGGTATTGAGGGAAATACTGAAATGCAAGATATGGTCCCTATACTACCTGTCTCTCTTCTTCAAACATTTATTGAGAAGCTATTATATGACAGGCAGTCTGCTAGACTAGGGAAACAGGCTAACAAGAAATAGACCATTGCATTGACAAGTTAACAGCCCAGAGAGAGATTTACATGTAGAAAGATGAGATGAATATGATACAATGTGACAAGTGATAATGAGAGCATGGACAAGTGCTATGGGAGACTCCTGGATAGAACACTTTACTCTGCCTACATCAGAACAGTTACTTCTGTACAAAACATCTGGAGAACAACACGAGGCTGTGTATACTCAAGTGATGGAAGAATGCAGAAATTAAAAGCCTATTTCCATTACAGATTTAAGAATATACTATACAGTATCAGTCACTAATGGGAAAAATCATCTCACACCTGGTCTATGGAGCAATGGCAAAATAAATATGGAATCTCTCTAAGGAAATCTTTTGCTGGGTTAGAGTCGTTTGGGGTCAGGCACCTGACTGCCTCCCAAATCAGAGAGTATCTGGAACAAATCTTTTTGATCATACCAACAGTTCTGAGCATTCACACATTGTTAGTGCATTTACAGTTTTAAATCTTTGGTAATATTATGCTATGCCAAGAAAATGGAAGAACAAGATCTTTGTGCTTCCTAAATAATAATCCCACCTTTCTAACTACTGAAGACCTTCAACCAGTGTAGGAGATTTGGGCTCCTCTTCCAACAGGTGAGACAACTGAAGACTTTTTTTAAGCTCCTGAACTCACAGCCTTCTCATCTGTCTTTACCCCTATCTTCACTCCTTGACTTCAGTATCTCCCCCTTGTTTTAATTCCTCCTCTCCAGTGTCCTACTCCTCTACCACCTCTCGGCTACCTAGTCTCTTGCTCAGACCTTAAATTATATACTACCATAAATACTTCCACACAACCTAAATCTGGAGTTTGGACATGCCATTCTGAAAACTGGACGTCACCCTTGATAAGCTCCGCACTTCAACCTTCCCCCTACTCATTTAATCCATCATCAACTCTGATTGGTGTTATGTCAGAAATGCACCTTGCATCCATCCATTCTCTCCTCTCCTTGCATCACCTTTCACTAAACCATCGTCAGTCATTTAGATATGATTAAACTTGTAACCATATCTTAACAAGACAGTAACAATCCTAATAAAAATACTAGCACAGTTAAGCAGACATGCTAAATTTCTTATTAAAGAAAGATTGGAGTAGACATAAGATTTATTTACCTTAAAAAAGAGAATGTAGCTTAAGAGGAAGTGTAAATAAAGCTTGAAGCACCTGAACCAACTCAATGGTCACATTAAACTGACGTCATTCACCTTATGACGGCATATGAGCTAATTTATATGACAAAAACATGTTTAGAGCAAATGATGGCTCCCTGTAAACTCTCTGAAGGCCAATATTCTATGAAAGTAAATTTAAATTTGTCAAGAAATTTTAGAATCATTTGAATTATGAATTAACATGAATGAATTCATCTATGGTGAAAAGTCCGATACTCTGAATTTTAGTATCTGTTATGCCATGTAAGAACCGTGTGACCTTGACTGTTTCAGGATGTCTTTTGAGCAGAAGAGGAAACAATTACACCTGCCTTCCTTCATCCGGGATTATGACCAAACGAGTTATAGTGAATATAAATGGGATTATGTAATGAATATAATGAATGTAAAATGACTTTGAACACTAAACAATACTATATAAATGCAAAAAGTTTAGATATTTAAGAGGAAACACTTATTATTGGTAATTGCTGAACCTTGTCTGTGCATATCACAAAAAGGTGCACAGCTTCCAGGGTGCACATCTATGAAACTCTGCCTTTCGACAGAGATGCCATCCAAAACTCCCAAGGCGCAAAGACCGACATTTTCATAAGAACTCAAGTGATCCCAAGAGAGAGCAAAGGGGAAAAATATTGCCAACAGGATAAATGTTAAGCCAACTGAATCAGCCTGGAAACTGAGGCACATTTTCACTGCCAGGGTATTCCATCCTGGGGCTTTCATGACAATGGAATGACCTGAGGAAGTTTTTCTCTGAGCGTCAAGGTTTCCTGAGCCAGCAACAAGGACACAATGCATAGGGGTTCCCACTGTCAATGGGAAATGCATATTTGGTGATCATTGTCCACAGTCATTTCCTACTTTGCAAGGAATCAAAGATAATATTATAGGGAGTCATAGCAAATCACTCTTTTAGACCAAAGTCCACATATAAATATACCTATACTTATATCATCTATATCTATATTTTTAATTGTTTCAGGACAAAGCAGAAGTGAAGGCTAGGAGTCAGTATGTAAATGGAAGAGTTGAACACTTTGGGTAAGGTTTGTTTCAGTGGGTGAGTAGTTCAAAACCAAATGTAGAGTAATGGAAAAGTTCCACAGATTATAGGTCTCAGAGGCAAGTGCTGAAAAGAAGTGACTGGAGATTATGGATTAAAAACATGGACTCAATTACCTAGTAACTTGATGGCCTGGAAATAAAAATCAGAGGGACGGGTAAGGGAATACAGGCATTGGAGGACTCTAATTTGGTGTTTAAACGGGGCTTGAAAACCTCAGAGGAGCAGACGATTGTTCTAATTACAGATAATTTTTCACTTCATTTTAAAAATGAGTCACTGGAAAGGCAGTGAAAAAAAAACACAAAAAAACCCTACATTTGCTTGGTCCTCTCCTCTGTGCAGGAATTAGAACCCTAAAGGGAAGGCTAGCAGTATTTCAACATGCCTTTTTGGTTTCATTCATTTATTTTGCAACCACTCATGCAACATGCAAATAATTAGTGCATCTTCTAGGTGTAAGGCTAGGAGAATGTTAGAGGTGTAGCTACAATATAAAAGCACAAATCAAAGCCAAAACCTGAGAACTGTGGTCCATATAGCAAGTGCATAAAGTTCCATGTAAATAGAATGCCTTCACAGACCTATTTTATTAATGTATTTACTTTTAATGAAAAAATCATTAATTTTAACAAAAACAATGCTGCATACGGTTAAAAATATTTGACAGTAAAATGCACACATGCATACACACACACATCATTCTTGCCTAAACCCATGACCTAAGTTCTATACCTTAGAGGTAATCATTATAATAATTTCTATACTTATGTAACATCCTTAAAAATACTAAGATTCCACTATTCATACTCTTCTGCAACTTGGCTTTTGTTTTGTTCACAATATATATTTGAAACTGTGTCATGTTAGCACAAAACAATTAAATAATTTGTTTTCAGCTACTTAGTTTTCCATCATGTGACTATGGCATCATTTTTGTGATACTATGAATGAGTATATAGTTTCAAAAAATTATCTTATTATTACAAGCAATGCTGCATATAAATTCCTGAAATGGAAATTTTAGGTGGAAACCATGTACATTTCAGAGTTAGACTGACAGTGTCAAATTTTCATTATGTGTACATATTCACATTTCCTCATCTCTAGTAGTTCACTCTTGCCAACGCTAGGTGTTATAAAACTTTGCAATTCTGTCAAATGGATAAGTGATAAACCACATCTTGTTTAGTGTGTGTGCCTTTAAACATAAGAAATAATGTAGGGTTTTTATCTTTTTTTTTTTTTAATTATTCTCTTCCCACAAATTTGACAGCCCTTTCCTTGCCTCCCTCCCTCCAAATCATGAGCATGGTGAAGGGGACCCTGTGGAGGAAGCAGCCTTCCCACTGCAGACCCCTAACTCTCCATCCAGGCTCTTCAGGAGAGCCCGTCCCAGTAGTGACTCCCTCCCTGCTGGTCTCCTTTTCCATCTGGACCTCAGGAGGTGTGGGGAGTCCTTGCAGATTCCCGGAGGACTTACGCTGCATCTGTGGTTTCTCCTGAGCCCTAGAACAGGATTACATTTTATTTTATTTAACAAATACGCATGAAGCGCTCTGTGCTACTCACTGTTCTAAGCCTTCTACAAATGTTAACTCCTCTAATCCTCATAACAACTCAATGAGGTAGGGACCATTATTAGCCACTCTCACGGATAGGGAAACTGAGGAACCTGGTGGTCAGGAAGTAGCCCAACGTCACAGACGATTTGGAACCCAGGCTGTATGTTCCAATCTGTCCCTTGACGTCCACACTGGTTGCCTCCTTCAGAGAGGTGGTGAGATCGAACAGCTCTGATGGGACCCACGTGGACCCCTGGTGACAGCCTGCCTCCTCCCTCTATGCTCCCAATCCTGTCTGAGAATCCTATGAGGGTTTCTCAGGACCCAGATACTCCAAGCTAATAAACAGATAACTTTTCTCTCCTTGCTTCCTCCCCGCCACCCCCAAATTTTGGACTCTACCCACCTCTCACGCCCTTTTGGACACTTCCCATTCTGAGAATGGCCATATAAGTCATTGTCTGAATAGGGACACTTCAGAGTGAAAAGAGCAGCTATTAACTTTTTTGGTCTGGTGCCTTTCACAATAGGTATATTGTGACTCATTCATGGAGCTTTGTGTGTAGTATTCCATTGTATAAATATATAACAATCTGTATATCCATTTACTTATTGGTGGACGTTCCAGTTTTTTCCAGTTACTGGTTATTACAAATAAAGGTGTGATGGACATTTGTGTACAAGTCTTTGTATGGACATATATTTTCATTTCTGTTGGTCAAATCCCTAGGAGTGGAACAGCTGGTTGGTTGGGTGGGTGTATGTTTGACTTTTTTGGGAAACTGTCAGACTGTTTTCCAACGTGGTTTTACCAGTTTATATTGCTACCAGCAACATATGACAGTTTCAGTTGTCCACATCCTCACCCTGACTTGGTGTCAGTTAAAAACCCTTTTACCATTCCGATAGATTGGTAAAAGTATCTCCTTGTAGTTTTAATTTTTATTGCCCTAATGATCAATGATATTGAACAGGTTTTCATGTGTTTGCTATTTAACTTTGGTAAAATGTCTTTTGCATATTTTTTATCAAGACATTTTCTTATTATTGAGTTTTGCGAGTTCTCTATAGATTCCAATTACAACATTTTATCAGATATATGCTTCCCAAATATTTTCTTCCAGTCTGTTTTTCTTAATTTTTATGGAGTCTAATGTGTCATTTTGTTGGATCATGTTTTTGGTGTTTTAGCTAAGAAATATTTGCCAAACCCAAGGTCACAAAGATTGTTTTACTTGTTTTATTGTAGAAGTTTTAGTTTTAGGTTTTTTATTTAGGTCTATGATTCATTTTGAGTTATCCTTTTTAAATATATGAATCAAAGTTTACAAAGTTAGCTAGTCCAGCACCATTTTTGAAAAGATTATTCTTTCTCCACAGAACTCTTTGCTTCTTTATCAGAAATCAGTTGCCATTTTTTGCATGGGTTTTTTTCTAGAGCCTCGATTCCGTTCCACTGCATTTTGCCTATTTTTACCACAATATCACGCTGCCTTATAATAAAACTTGTAACAAAGTAGTGTTAGTTCTTTAACTTTGTTCATGATCTTTAAAGCTGTTTATATATTCTGGGTCCTTTGCATCACTGTGTGAATTTTAGACATAGCTTGCCAATTTCTATGAAAAGCCACTGAGATTTTGACTGGGATTGCATTGAATCTATAGATCAATTTTGGGAAAGCTGATAACAATACTGAGTTTTACAACTCAAGATAATCCAGGAACGTTTAAGAAAAGGTTAATTTCAAAAGCGTGGGTCAGGATATAGGAAATCTACAGCGTAGAGTATAGTTCCTGGGGTTGTTTCCTCTTATACTTGAAGTTGCAAAGAAAAGGAGTGTTTAATGAAACAGAAAGGGACAATAATGTAATGAGGGCTGCCTTGGGAGAAGCTGTAATATTTGAGGATGTTGAGGATGTAAACACCCTCTCCTCACTCCTCCTTCCCTCTGTTCTCCTTCTGGGGATCCCTGAGAGCTGAACCCAAGTAGACATGGTGGGGTAGCAAACAAAGATCATCTATTGGGATGATTATATGCGTCTTCTCCTTTGACTTACAGAATTTCTATGGTCAACCATTTTTACATACTTGGGATGGACTCGCTTTGACCATATTTTACTTTTTTTTTTTTAAAGATTTTATTTATTTATTTGAGAGAGAGAGAATGAGAGAGAGCACATGAGAGGGGGGAGGGTCAGAGGGAGAAGCAGACTCCCCGCTGAGCAGGGAGCCTGATGCGGGACTCGATCCAGGGACTCCAGGATCATGACCCGAGCCGAAGGCAGTCGCTTAACCAACTGAGCCACCCAGGCGCCCTGATCATATTTTACTGATTTTACATGCCCAATCGCATATTTAGGATTTTACTATCAGTATCTGTGAATACTATTTATAATATTCTGTAGTTTTTCTATTTTGTACTCTGTTAGATTTTGGCATTGACTTTGGAAGACTGGAAATTATTCCTCTTCTATGTATGATCTAAAATTGTTAGGATGACCTACATATTCTTTGCAGGTTTGAAAGAATTGATGAACTGATAAGTGAAACGGTCTGAGGCACATGTTTTTGGTGGTGTGAGAATGACTTGTGATATTCCTAACTTCTATAGGAATTTTTTAGTTTTTGTTATTTTTTCATTTGTACTTTCATAGAAAATTATCCATTTTGCATAGAGTAAAATTTATATTTTCAGTATACTTTTATTTTCCTTATGTCAATTAATTTCCTAACTTTTAATTTTTATTTAGTTTAGTTGTCCTTTGTGCTTGAATTTATAGTCATATCTAATTTTTAATTTGCTACCTCTCAAATAATACTTTTAACTTAGTATATTTATGGTTCCTTATATATTTCTTGAATAGATGGCTATTAAATTACATATTACATCATATTTTCCTGCAAACAACTGGTTGTTGGGTTGCTTTTTTCCCCTATTTTTTTTAAAAGAATTTATTTATTTATTGGACAGAGAGAGACACAGTGAGAGAAGGAACACAAGCAAAGGGAGTGAAAGAGGGAGAAGCAGACTTCCTGCTGAGCAGGGAGCCCAATGTGGGGCTTGATCCCAGGACCCTAGGATCATGACCTGAGCCAAAGGCAGATGCTTAACAACTGAGCCGCCCAGGAGCCCCTATTTCCCTGTTTTTTTGATTTTGGTTTTATCTCTATCGAGTTCATTCTTTCAATACATTTTATCTTTTCTTGCTAGTGAATTGAATACTTGTTATTTTCATTCCTTTTTGCATACAATTTTAAGACTGTGAATTTTCTCTAAGGACAATGTTGATGCTGGCTCATTGGTTCTAATTTGTGGGCGTTTTCTCTATTATTATTTTGTCAATACTTTGCAATTTCAGTTTCGCTTTTTTTTTTTTTTTTTTTAAAGATTTTATTTATTTATTCATGAGAGACAGAGAGAGAGAGAGACAGAGGCAGAGGGAGAAGCAGGCTCCCCGCGGAGCAGGGAGCCCGATGCGGGACTCGATCCCAGGACCCTGGGATCACGACCTGAGCCGAAGGCAGACGCTTAACCGACTGAGCCACCCAGGCGTCCCAAGTTTCGCTTTTTTTTTGACTAGGTGTTGCAAAGATTTTTTTATTTTGTTTCTATTACCAGATTATTCCCAAATCTTCCTCTTAAGTGTTCCTTATAAATTTTCTAGTATAAGTGACTAGCTAGTAAGCACATTTTTTTTTAAAAGTAAAATTTTAAACCTACTTTTATGACCCCCAAAGTTAAATTCTTTTCAGTCCTGAAGAGTAAAGCAATGAAATTAATATATACATATTATAAATATGCTCAGAATTCTAAAGTTATTTTTTCTTTTATAAATTTATAAATTTATAAATAAATATATATATATTTATATATATATTTATTTATATATTTATTTATATATACAATATATATATTTTATATATATATATTTATATAGACTTTATAAATAAAGTCTCTTTTATAAATTTATATTGGTCATTTATTTGCTGGTGGTTCTATTTCAAAGATAGAATGGTTTAATTAATTTATATATATAATATATAAAAATATAAATTTCATTGGTTCTAAGATTAACTTTTAAACATTGCAACCTCTTTGAAATTGTGAAGCATATTTTAATTGGCAGATTTCTTCTTAGTGATGAGTGAAGTAAAGGTATATCTTCCCATTAATAGGATCATAGTTTCAATTTCAGTGAAATACGGTATCAGTGTATCAGAAACAGATATAATCTTATATTAAATCTGAGATATAATCTTACGTTAAAATTTAGTTCACTGCTTTAGCAAAAATCATGTATTATTCACGATCTGTTCGACCCTAACATTAGGGACTGTTTTAGTGAGAACTTTTTCTATATACAATTATATTTTGAGGATGTAATTTAATCAAACTATTTCTGAATTCTTGAAATAACTTAAGAAATAGTATGACATGCCAGAAAGAACGCTGTACTGAGAGTCAGGATACATTATTAGTATGGTTTTGGATAGCTCATTAATACTATTGGCCCATATTCTTTCAGTGGAAAATTGTGAGATTTGACTAGGTGACTAGATCATCCTGGAGCTCCATAAATTCTAATAGTATATGAACCCACTGGTGCTATGAAGCATAGGTTAACTTCATCTTTTCCATTAACAGAATAGGTTATGGATACATTAGAAAGTGAGGCTTGCAATCTGTGCTTGCTATGTCAGCCCCTCTTGTAAGCAGGGTTTAGAAATTAAGTGATTGCCTGGATAAAGGGTGTAAAACAGGTGGAAAACCTTTTCTGTGAGTTTAGATGGTCTCTAATCTGAAAAGCAAAGAGCAGCTCCTTCCAAACCATTATCAGCACTTTCTGCTTGGAGCCCACGTTTGCATTAATATGGGCACTCTACCCACTCTTTGATCAGTGTTAGCTGTATGACATACACATGCATATGTGACATATGTTATCTCACTTTAAACCTGTTTTTATCTTTTTCCTTCCATAGGTCAGGAGTATTAGCATACAAACTCCTTACTCATGGCAAATGAACAAAGAATAGTGATTCAAGCTAAAAAGAGTCAAGTCTTAGGTGATTTGGGCCCCCAGGGCAAAGACACAGCAGCAAATCCCTTAGTGATGATGACTAAGTCCTGCAGGGAGTGGTTCAGTGGCAAAACCCCTTAGGACCAATTCCAACTCTGCAAACCTTATGAAGTCTTCAAATAGCAGGTATTCACCAAGACAGTTACTAGGAAGTCAGCACTTAATTCTTTTGAGTTCTGAAAAACTTAAAACTCAAATTTTTCGAAGAGTTTCACTCTTTGAGCTTTTCATTTCAGTTATTGATTTTATAAATGATTATTTTTTTAGTTGCTAGTTGATTCCTTTATCTAGAAATAAAAACAAAATGTTATTATAAGACTATTGGTTACATTGAAGAACTTGGTAAAAGATGGGTCCATGGTGGACCCCATTCAAAGATGTTTGTCTCCCCCATTTCAAATCCGTGACTTTTTATTGCTTATGTACTTAATGCAAGTCACTTGGATAGGTACTTGAAAGACTGAGATAACAAATAAGTCATAAACACTGCCCTTTAGGTAATTAGAAGACAAGTAACCCAAATCCATAGAGCACAAGGCAGAATTAGATGTGTGCCACGAGAGTAATTCAACAGGCTGCAGGGATCCTGATAAGCTTGTCTGAGAGAAACTTCATGGATCATTTGAAGATGTGGCATTTGTATGGCACCTATAGTTGGCACTGTTGGTGCTCTGTCCAGATTCTGGAAGACTTTGACCGTGTCTCTGTGTCTCTCCCCCAGCTTCTGTGTTCTTTGGCTTCTTTGACTTCTGTTAGCTCATAGGATTTATGTTTGCCCCTCCCCTTGCCCAGTCCTTTGCCAATGACTGGTGGAGGAGATAAAAAGTTCTCGAATCAAGACACACTCCAAGGTGTGATTCGCATTCCAGAGCTTACCTGGAGGGTCAGGCTGAGGCTGAGACTTTTTCTAAAATCACATCTTGCCTGACTTCATCGTCTTCCTCCAGTTGCTTAGTGGTTTCTTTGGGAGCAGAATGTGTCCTCAATCAATCTCTTGCATCTCAATTCTTGTTTCAGGTAGTGTTCCTAGGGAAACTGACACTTAAGAGAGAGCATAGAGAATTTAAGTTGTGAACAGGAGAAAGAAAGTTGAGGTTTATTTGGTGAATAGTTCACTTCAGCTGAGGGCAGGGAATTGTGGAAGAGAATATTGGAAAGGTCACTATGGACTATTATGAGACCTTGAGAGGACCTTGAAAACCACATTAAGAAACTGGGCAAATTTACTATAAAGTGGTCGTTTTTTTAGGGAAATCCACAACACAAATCCCTAGGATAATGGCTCACTCACGAATTGAAGGGATTAATAGATACTCATACCATATGAATAAATATACACCTCACTAATTCCAGTGAAATAGAGTCAGGTCAAGCCAAAGTCATTAATTTTATTTATTTTGTTTATTTATTTTTAAAGATTTTATTTATTTACTTGGCAGAGAGAGAGAGAGAGAGAGCATGAGCATGAGCGTGGGTGCAAGCAGGGGGAGTGGCAGGCAGAGGGAGAAGCAGGCTCCCAGCTGAGCAAGGAGCCCAATGAGGGACTCGATCCCAGGACCCTGGGATCATGACCTGAGCTGAAGGCAGATGCTTAACCAACTGAGCCACCCAGGCGCCCCAAGACCATTAATTTTAAACTGCATTTGTTTCTAACAGTGTCATCGCTGATTGCAGCCACTCATATCTGTCAGGCTATAGACTTTAAACTGACTTCTCTGAATGACTTGGGTGTGTTCTCATTATCTGTGGCTAGCAACTTAAAGCTGAAACATTCCTTTTAGGATTCAAACCTGTGATTTTAGTGATTTTTACAGAGAATGCTGGAATTCCCTACCCCTCCCTTGTTCTGGTGTTTCTTTTCCATAATGATGTATCCTTCAGCCCTTTCCAATATCACTAAAAATAAAGATTATTCACTTCAGTTGCACCTTAAATAAGTAGATTTATTATTTTCTACTAATTTTTTAATGTTTATTTCATCACTAAGGTTTTCCCATTCTAACCTGACTCTGTGGCCTGGTATTTAAGAATTGGCTTTGCTCAAATGTACACTCTACAAGTTATTACAACTGTGGAGTGATAATATATATTCCTTTATTAGGGAGATGTTAGTAATTCAAAGGAAATACTAAGAATGCCAGGTTTGGAAAGTGCAAGAGATTATAGGTTGTATCTTCTGACTGTGCTGAGTGACAAGATAAATGAGCTTACAGAAGAACTGTAGTACATTCTGCGTACATCAGTAACATAACACTAGATTTTAGAATTTTATTTTATTTTATTTTATTTTATTTTTAAGATTTTATTTATTTATTTGACAGAGAAAGAGAGGGAACACAAGCAGGGGGGGTGGGAGAGGGAGAAGCAGGCTTCCCGTGGAGCAGGGAGCCCAATGTGGGGCTCGACCCCAGAACCCTGGGATCATGACTTGAGCCGAAGGCAGACGCTTAACGACTGAGCCACCCAGGTGCCCCTAGATTTTAGAATTTTAGAAATCAAGCCTTTTGGAATCATTAGAATCCGTGAAATTAATACATATTACCGATAAGGCATAATATGGATTGGAAGAACATAATATTTCCATCTGATGGGTTTTCTACGTATTCCATCTCTCTCTCAGTTTCAGCACTTCTAAGAATCTCACAGAAAATTCAACGCTCTTATGACCAGTAATGAACTTCAAATCTTGTACCTGGCATAAGAGTAGGTTTGTTGTAGCTACCACACACTGTGATCTCTACCGGAGAGAATTAAGTTTTAGCACTTAAAAAAATGAATGATTTATCATCTTTTAGTCGTAGCTCAACTGCAAATTCTACAGGAATCTTTCCCTTTTCCTGATACTGGAAGAGTCATACATTCTATGTATTCTTATAAAGATCTGGTCTTACAATTCACACTTAGTATTAATTAGGCATTTATTTGCTCTGTCCACAATGGGACTGTGACTGATTCATTGTGGAATTCCCAGTAACCTGAACAGTGGTTGGAGTGTGGTTAAGTATGCAGGACAAAAAACAGAGGTAAATTATATTGTCCCTATGTTTTTTGGGTTAAGAACATGACATGTGAATGAAGGGATGTTAAGGGATTGTAATTATCAAATTATAAAATATACATGACAGTGCAGTCATTTCTAGAATAGTCTATTGACTGCATTTCTTATAGGCTTTTGCAATATTTGGGAACAAACAAAATTAATTTAAAAAGGCTAATGTTTAAACAGAGGTTCCATTAAATTCCAGCTAGATATGCACATAGGCATCCATATCCTTTTGCATCTAAAAGTTTATCAACATAGAAGCTATTTTTATTCTTCAGATACACAAATATTCAACTCAGAAATGTGGCCCAGTCTTGGAGGGAATGACCAGGAAATGGACAAGAAGTCTGACTCCAAAGTAGTTGCAAGGCCTTTATAAGAGGTATGAGAACTTTTTCCATGGAAGTTAACGACCATGAGAAAAATCCCCTTTCTAACCTCAACTCAACTTTTATTTATTTTTTATTTTTTATTTTTTTTAAGATTTTATTTATTTACTTGACAGAGAGAGACACAGCGAGAGAGGGAACACAAGCAGGGAGAGCGGGAGAGGGAGAAGCAGTCTTCCCGCTGAGCAGGGAGCCTGATGCGGGGCTCGATTCCAGGACGCTGGGATCATGACCTGAGCCAAAGGCAGATGCTTAACAACTGAGCTACCCAGGTGCCCCTCAACTCAACTTTTATACTTCTCCACCTTACAACCACCTTTTCATCATCTTCCCAGCCTTGCCTCTCATTTCAGAAAAAGGAATGTGTTTCCTCTCTGAAAGTAGTCCCTCTATTTCGAACTCAATTGGTCAGTGCTCATCCCCTTTGTGTGTTTCCTTTTGCTACTCTTTATATCAAGCCCCTTTTAACTCATAAAAGTTTTTTTCCCCCTCTCTTTTTTTGGCCAGTACATTTATATCTTTGTTACTATAACTCAAAATAAAATCCAACAGTTCCTATAAATGCATGACAAATGTTCAACCATCCTCATAATTTTATAAGTGCAGATCAAAAAGGTACAATTTTATGCATAACAGATCATTGAAAGTTAAAAATGTTTGGCAACACATAAGTTTGGCAAGGGATGGGTCAACAGGCCATCTTGCAGTGGGCATGGGGATAGGTACAATCTTTGTATATAGAAATTCAGCAATATCTACACACATTTAAAATGCACTTCCAAGTCTAGGAATTTTTCCCACAAAAATACATACTATTGGACAAAGAGTTAATTGTCATAGTTTGTAATAACTAGAAAAAAGTTATCAAAAAGTAAATGTCCAGTAATAAGGGATTAGCTAAATACATTATTATTGTGCATATAAGAAAATCGTATGAAGCTGCTCAGAAAAGTTAAGTGGTGATGTGGAAACAGTCTCCAAAAACACTTGTAGTTTTGTTTTTTTTTTAAATCTCAAGATACAGAAATACACACATACACACACACACACACACACCACTTACACATGGATAGATTTCCAAAGAATACATACAAATTATTATCAGAAATTTTTTCAGGAGTAAGGCTGGGGCCTTCAAAGGATTTTATTTTCATAAGCTACCTCTTTGTATTATGGTTTAAATTTTTTGCTGTGTTATTTTCATAATACAAAAACAATTATTTATTTATATAGCTGATGAGGTGGGGTTTGATCTAAAACTAAAATCCTGTCATTTAATTTCAGGCTGACACTTTTACTCTTGATATTGTTTATTATTCTGTTCATTGTGTAAAATAAGAATAATATCAAAATTAAAAGGATGCCCTCCTTCTTCCCAGTTACCTAGAAAAAAATCATGGTTAATATTCCAGTGTCCTTCTCCCCCCCCCCCCCCCCCACTGTCTAGCTAGCTCTCCTTGATCTTGACTGGGATTCCCCACCTGCCCTGAGGAGAGGGGTGCGTGGTGGGAAAAGGCCCTGGCTCTGCAGTGTCTGTGCCCCAAGCCCTCCTGTTCTCACGACCCTGGGCAACTTACCTAACCTCAAGCTGCCTCTGTTTCCTCTTCTGTTCAATGTGACCTATTCAGGTTGCTGTGAAAAAGGGAAAATCCATGCAAATCACAGTAATATCTAGGACATAGTAAATCATTAGAGGCTGTTATCCCCTAGTTGAGGCCAATTTATCTGTTTCTCCTCTTCTCCTACAGTTCCCCAAAAGCTCCATCCCTAAAGGGCCTTTCCTTTTGTCCTTGGCACACCCTCCATTTATTATTCTTTCATTCTCCCCCTGCGACCACAGCTTGAGTGGTAGGTTGCCTTCTGCACTGCTACCTCCTCTAAACTCCCCTCTGCCTTTTATCCTTTGCCACCCAGCTGTTGCCTGCATTATCCTACTACAACTGCTCCCCTGAACACTTTCTAAAGGCTCAAAGTCGTCACTAAATAGAACGACAACTCCTCAGCTCTATGCAACCTTTTCCAGCATTTCAAGCACTCCCAGGGATCTTTTTTGAAATTTTCTCTTCCCTTTGTTTTCTTGATCATTTTCCTTGCACCTTCAAATGAACCTCCCTCATTCAGTTTCCTCTAAATGTGGCAGACCATGTGCTTTTTGACCTTTTCATTCTTTTTTATGTTTTATCCATTGGCAAGAACATTCAATCTCAAGGCTTTAACTTTCAAGGCTTTGAAATTACTCTCAAATCTTTATACCCCACCATGTGATTTCCACAGTTCACACCCCACATTTCCATCTGTCTACATTATGTTTCAGGAGAGATAGATGAGACACTTCAACAAGCATCAGTCTTCTTCTTATGCCTGCACTACATTGCATTTCTCTATTTTTGTAAAGAAAACCCATCTTCTCTGTCATTTAGGATGAAATTCATGATCATTTTTGACTCTCTCTTTCCTTGTCCCCACATCCAACAGGTTGCAAACAACCAGCAATTTTACTTTTCAAACTGGCTCCAAGCTGCTCTCAGAACTTTCCATGGACATGATCTAAATTGAGATCTTTATGACTCTGCTCCTCAACTACTATATAAGCCTTTGAACTGGTTTTTGTGCTTTTAATCTCTTCCTCCTCTTTAAACTTTTCTTAAACATGACTTTTGAAAACATTTTTTATCCCTCAGTTTGGTCAATATTATTCAACTATTCACAGACATTTGATGTTTTCTCCACTTCTTATCACCCTCCTCCATTAAGGCAGTTTTAGAATGATCATTAAGGACATGGTCTTTGAGGCCATCCTCAACTAAAATACCATTTGTGATAGATACATTAAATTAGGAATAATTTACTTTTTTCCCCTAAAGATTTTATTTTATTTATTTATTTATTTATTTATTTATTTATTTATTTATTTAGAGTGTGAGCAGGGGAAGGGGTAGAGGGAGAAGGAGAGAGAGAATCTCAAGCAAACTCCCCACTGAGCATGAAGCCCATGGGGGGCTCTTCTCTGATCCTGAGATCATGACCTGATCCAAAATCAAGAGGTAGATGCTCAAACGACTGAGCCCCCCAGGTGCCCCAGGAATAATTTACTTTTTTTTTTTTACATTTTTATTTATTTATTTGACACTGGGAGAGAGAGAGCACAAGCAGGGGGAGTAGCAGGCAAAGGGAGAGAGAGAAGCAGGCTTCCCACTGAACAGGGAGTCTGATGCAGGGCTTGATCCCAGGACCCTGGGATCATGACCTGAGCCAAAGGCAGATGCTTAACCATCTGAGTCACCCAGGTGCCCCAGGAATAATTTACTTTTAAGTTCCTTATGATTATTTACCATTATAATTTTAGGTACATAAAGTATCAAGGTAAATTAGAAAAATAAAAATAACCCATTGTTTAAAGTATTTACCTTTGAATGGAACTATAAGGAACCAGAAGAAAACATAGGTGAACATTCATTTACCAACAAAAGAAAAAGCATAATAAGATTGCCCAATTTCATCAAATAAAAAATTTTAAAAATTAGTATATCAGTGTATCCACAAAAATGAGCTGGAAAGCAATGCAACACATATGACAGTCAGATAGTTAATGTTTTTTATGTAAACATATTATTACAAATTACTTTTTAAAAGATGTGTGCACCCCAATTTAAAAATAAGGTAGTGGCATGAACATAGGTCTAATAAAAGAAGAATGATTAATGTCTATTCAATGGATATTCATTTAGACAATCATAACATTTGCTTTCTATCAAAATTTAAATTTAAACCTCTCCTATCAAGCTGGATTTATTAATAGCCCAGTATGGCTGAAAGTGCAGTACAAATGATAATTGTATATGCCATTGAAGAATATATAAATTGGTAGAATTTGCTTGAAGTAATTTGTTAACGTGGATTTAAAAAGTGTGGCTTTTTATTCATTTATTCAACAAACATTTATTGATCAGCAGGCATAGTTTATACGTACTAGGGATACAGAACAAAAAAAAGTATACAAAATATCTAATAGATATCATGTCAAGAGGTAAGAAGTATTTGAAGTAATATAGTATGTTGGGACACTCTCTGACTTATGGCAGTTGAGCGTAGACCTGAGTGAAGGAAAGGAGTAATCCATGGGGTTATCTGGAAGAAGAGGACCGCATGCAAAAGGAGCAGCTAGAACAGAGTCTCTGAATGTGTTTGGGATGAGGAAGCCCACATTTCTAGAGTGTAGGGCACAATGGTGGGAGATGAGGTTGGGCAGGTAGCCACAGGCAAGATCTGGTAGATCTTGTCTTAGGTTGTGGTAAGGTTGTTGACTTTTTCTGAGTATAATGAGAAGCCATTGGGAGGTTTATCCATGGGAGTAACATAATGTGATTTCTTTTTTTTGAAGGCTGCTGTCTGGAGAATAGGCTATAGAAGGATCAAGGCAAGGGTAGATACAAGGGTAAGGAGACAATAATATTTTAGGAATCAGAATCCCTTGGAACCTGCATTTTAGACACATGGTCAGTTTTATGGTTGATTTATTGAGGTTTTTAAAAATAAGTTTTCCTCTGTTTTGATATTTTTATTTTAATTAAAAACAGGCAAATTCTCTGTCCCTTCTGCTGCATCTTACCACATCTGGAATTATGTTTCAGAGCACTCTGAGTTTTTTAATAAATGTTTTCTGGGGAAAAATTACTTAGAAAGTCTTCAGCTTAATTCCTGCAATAAGTAATAACATTTCTCACCAGAATTTTTCCAATGAAGTAGTCAAGGCCAAAAGAGGTTAAGAGTCTTCTCAAAAGTCTCAGAGCTACCGGAGGAATGGAGACCACAACTAAACTCACCATTCTCCACTAGCCCTTGGAAATCTTCCCTTATGGATGACAGAGAATACTGAGGAACATGGGGCAGTTTGATTTGTCAGTTTGAGAGAGGAGTCTGGTATAGACGGGGTGGGAGTTTGACGCAGAAGTTTACACAGCCTGCCATTAGCCAGGCTAATGGTTGGTGTTACTTCACATGTCTATCTGCCTCATGATGGCAGAAACCTATTCCCACAGAGGAATTAGCCCAATTCCTTAGGCAAAATCAAATTTCTTTCTTTGGGAAAAAAAAAGGGCATCCAAATTTTTCTTGGATATCAAATCAGTTTGTGAAAAATATTTTGATGACTTAAGTGTGAACAAATCAGAAACACATGTTTTCAGTTTCCTGGTGAATAATGATTGCTTTAAAATTAACCTAAAGGTGTCAGGTGGAGTTTAGATTTTATTAAGTCTCAAACATTTGGCAAATAGTTCAAGATGTTGGACCCATTGTGCATCTGGATTCATCTAGTCCTGATATAAATTAGATACCGCAAACATGTGTTGAGTTGTGTGGCTTTGATCTGCTTTCAAAAGGGATTGGAGTCTCAGGAACTAACTTGCTCTCACAAAAAGAAGTTTTGTGTGTGCCTGGATTTTCCTTCTCTTCACTAATATTTTCCATTAACTCATGGGGACAGGGATGAACATTTGGAAAGCCAGTTTGGGAATGTGGCGTGACCAAATAAATTTCATATTTAAAAATTATTAACAAAGATTTTCAGTGATAATCACAAACCTGCTCAGGGGACCTTTTGGAGGTTAACTGTTAGAAAATGTTCTCATTTGAAAAATTATGTATCAGATTTTTGTCAATATTCCAACATAGTTAGAATTCATGATCATAGGAAGTAATGAAGCTTTATACACATATAAGAAAAATCCTTCTAATCTTATTCACTGTGACTAAAGGGAAAAGAAAAAAACCTCAACCTCTTAAAGAAAATAGCTCTTTGGATTTTAGCTCTCACTGAGATACTGGTTATAAATGGCACGAAACCAGCATGATTCTGAGTAATATTATTCAGTCTAAATTGATAATAGTTTACAGACACTGTCTTATTTTTCCAAAAATTTTAACTTTTTCTTAGGTAATCACATTATGTGTGCGTACGAATTTTTTTTCCCCCACAGGCTCTAATCATCATAACTTTTCCAATTTGGTGGGGGGAGGCCATGGTATGGAAGCAGAAATCACAGGTGTCAGGGCTGAAATGGCCAGGCTCACCCCACAAAACTAAGTTGCATTTCTTCTTCTATAGCTCCAGGGAATCATGGGAAATATTCTTTTCTCTTGACCCTATAACATTGAGCCATTTCCTCTTTATATCCCAGTGGAACCTAGAGGTGATTTGTCTCTACTTCCATTTTTGTCAGGGAACTTTCAAAGCTATTTAGCTTAATTTAGTACATGGGTATCCTGGTTTCAAATGATCACATCAATTTTTACTTCATTTTTCATTATTTCTATAGGTTTCCCTTTAAACTGGGATAAAATATAATAAGGACACATAAAATCAAGATAAAAATATAAGCAAATTCAGAGACTGGTAGAAGACTTCAAAACTGAATTACTTAGTCATTCTGAGGTATTTTAAGAGTTAAGGTGAGGAAAACCGATGTTTATAGCAGCAATGTCCACAATAGCCAAACTGTGGAAAGAGCCACGATGTCCATCAACAGATGAATGGATAAAGAAGATGTGGTATATATATACAATGGAATATTATGCAGCCATCAAAAGGAATAAGATCTTGCCATTTGCAACGACGTGGATGGAACTGGAGGGTATTATGCTGAGCGAAATAAGTCAAACAGAGAAAGACATGTATCATATGACCTCACTGATATGAGGAATTCTTAATCTCAGGAAACAAACTGAGGGTTGCTGGAGTGGGGGGTGGGGTGGGAGGGATGGGGTGACTGGGTGATGGACACTGGGGAGGGTATGTGTTCTGGTAAGCGCTGTGAATTGTGCAGGACTGTTGAATCTCAGATCTGTACCTCTGAAACAAATAATGCAATATATGTTAAGAAAGAAAAAAAGAAGAAGAAGAATGTAGCAGGAGGGGAAGAATGAAGGGAGGGAAATCGGAGGGGGAGAAGAACCATGAGAGACGATGGACTCTGAAAAACAAACTGAGGGTTCTAGAGGGGAGGGGGTTGGGAGGATGGGTTAGCCTGGTGATGGGTATTGAGGAGGGCACGTTCTGCATGGAGCACTGGGTGTTATGCACAAACAATGAATCATGGAATACTATATCTAAAACTAATGATGTAATGTATGGGGATTAACATAACAATAAAAAAATTAAAAAAAAAAAAGAGTTAAGGTGAGGAAAAAAGATGTCTCGTGAATTGGTTAGATAGATGTTGGTACAATATCATTTGACTGATTTTCTTTATCACAGTTTTTCTTTGGTGTTCATCTAAAGAATGACCAGAAAACAAAAGATATAAATCTTTGGATTATTCTTATTTCTATTGCAATAGTATTCTATAAGTATCAATTAATATCTATTTTGAGTGTGGTACTGAAATGTGAGACATATTCATTGCAAATCATCTAGCAATTTTGTAGCCTCAAGCTTATTATTTAACTTCTGAAACTTGTGTTTCAGTTTCCTCAATTATAAAGTAGAAAGAATAATATAACTACCTGAAAAGGTGAGTTCATACATGAAAAACAAGTAGAACTATCCCTAGCACATAGTAGGAGCTCTATGCTTTTATTATTATTATTATTATTATTATTATCAGCATCATTAATATTAATGGAATCTGTAATTGAGACTTAGGTATATAAAATAATCAGAGAACACAGACAATATTTTTTGAATTTAATTTAATTTTATTATGTTATGTTAGTCACCATACAATACATCATTAGTTTTTGATGTAGTGTTCCATGATTCATTGTTTTCGTATAACACCCAGTGCTCCATGCAGTATGTGCCCTCCTTAATACCCATCACTGGGCTAACCCATCCCCCTACCCCCTCCCTTCTAAAACCCTCAGTTTGTTTCTCAGAGTCCATAGTCTCTCATGGTTCGTCTCCCCCTCCGATCTCCCCCCCTTCATTTTTCCCCTCCTTCTCCTAATGTCCTCCATGCTATTCCTTATGTTCCACAAATAAGTGAAACTATATGATAATTGACTTTCTCTGCTTGACTTATTTCACTTAACATAATCTCCGCCAGTCCCATCCATGGTGATGTAAAAGTTGGGCATTCATCCTTTCTGATGGCTGAGTAATATTCCATTGTATATATGGACACCATCTTCTTTATCCATTCATCTGTTGAAGGGCATCTCGGCTCTTACCACAGTTTGGCTATTGGGGACATTGCTGCTATGAACATTGGGTTGCATATGGCCCTTTTTTTCACTACATCTCTGTCTTTGGGGTAAATACCCAGTAGTGCAATTGCTGGGTCATAGAGTAGCTCTATTTTTAATTTTTTGAGGAACCTCCACACTATTTTCCAAAGTGGCTGTACCAACTTGCATTCCCACCAACAGTGTAAGAGGGTTCCCATTTCTCCACAACCTCTCCAACATTTGTTGTTTCTTTCCCTGTCCATTTTTGCCATTCTAATTGGTATAAGCTGGTATCTCAATGTGGTTTTGATTTGAATTTCCCTGATGGCTAATGATGATGAACATTTTTTCATGTGTCTGTTAGCCATTTGTATGTCTTCTTCAGAGAAGTGTCTTTTCATATCTTCTGCCCACTTTTTGACTTGATTATTTGTTTTTTGAGTGTTGAGTTTGAGAAGTTCTTTATAGATCTTGGATACCAGCCCTTTATCTCTAGTGTCATTTGCAAATATCTTCTCCCATTCTGTGGGTTGCCTCTTCGTTTTGTTGATGGTTTCCTTTGCTGTGCAGAAGCTTTTTATCTTGGTGAAGTCCCAAAAGTTCATTTTTGCTTTTGTTTCCTTTGCTTTTGGAGATGTATCTTGGAAGAAGTTGCTGTGGCCGATGTCAAAGAGGTTACTGCCTATGTTCTCCTCTAGGATTTTGATGGATTCCTATCTCACATTGAGGTCTTCCATCCATTTTGAGTTTATCTTTGTGTATGGGAACACAGACAATATTTGATTACAGTTAAGAACTATGTTGGGAAGGTCAAACCAGGCTCTATGTTGGTGGGAAATTGGGTAGAAGCTCACAGAGGAGGCCTAATAGATTTGTGGCAGCAAAAAGATAGTATGTCCAAATGCTTTTTAAACCTATAACAGGATTTCTATTTTGAAAAGGTAATTGAAAAATGGACTGTAGAGGGGCAAGAATAAATGTTGGGAGACCAATCAAGAGGTTATTGCAGTAACGTAACTGAGAGTATTTCAACAAGGGTAGTGATATTGGAGTTAAAGAAAAATTGACATATTGAATATACACATTAGAGGTAGAACCTTCATTATTTGTTGATGGTTTACCTATGCCTAGTGAAGGTGAGGAAATTTAAAAAAATCAAACATGAGTTTCCCTTTTTCTTTTCTATTTATTTTTATTTTTATATTAAAAAATTTAATTATTATTATTATTTCCTTTAGAGACTTGATGATACAGTTCCTGAGATGAGGAAGACTGAGAGAAAGATGAGTTTTGGGCCCATGAGGTAAAGGTCCTTATGAGGTGTCAAGTAGGGGCCTGGACTAGGGATAGAACTGGATGTCATGAGCTTATAAAAGATTTTTAAAGCCAGGGAAATGAAGCAGGTCATATAAAAATAGGGTCCAGACAGAAAGGAGAAAAGAAATCCAGGACTCCCAACTTTGCAAGATTGGGATAAAGAGGAAAAGCCCTAGCAGGAAACGCTGAGAATGAGGGACTTGGGACAAAACCAAGATAAGGTGGATTAAGAGGAGGAATTTTTTTTTTTTAAGCTACTCTTTATAGAGCATATTAAATCATGTTTCTTCCTCTTGCCTTATTAAATATTGACTAGCTAAGGACCTCTTCTCCATAGTCCTACCCATGAACCTCACTAGCATGAACTGGGGCAGCAGCTCTTCTCAGCAGGCATTAGTAAGGCAAGGAAGAGATTGTTTCAGATAACGGCGCTCAGACTCTCAGTTAAATGTAGCCAACAATGGTGAAGTTAAGATAGGAGCCAAAGGTCTTCTGGTTTATGGCCCCTGTGTTCAGGTGTTTTGGATGGAAGACAAGTCTTTGTGACCAATAGGCCTTATTCCCCAGTTCTAGTGAGCTAGAACTGTCTTTGCACACAACGCAACATAGAACCTTTCAAGTTCTCTATTAATCCCTACCAGCTGATGGTTTATTTAAAGCAAGGCCAATCAACAAACTTCCAAAACTATTCAGTGGCATACCAGCCCTTCTTGTAATATTTTGTCTACAATGTGATACAGAAATCAGCAAAATTACAAATATAAATACTTCATGACTCCCTAGGATTGCTTAGTGTGCAAGGCAGAGAACTTGTCTTATTCATTTCTATAGCCCCAGCATGTAGCCAGCACCTGGCAGAGAGTGGGGACTTAAATCAGCATTTCTTGAATAAGTGAATAAATAAATACCCAATACAGAGTGCTAAGGATGCAGAAACAGAGATGATAGAAAAAAACCTCAGCTTCTGTTATGAAAAATTCTTACATCACCTTTTATCTATGTCCTATACAAGGTGTTGATATGTTTACTGTGTTATTATAATTCCAAAGCCTCTTCCTAGACATCAGTATTCTTACAAAGCTATGAATTTTCTATCATATATATATTTTTCGCTTCAAGAAAGCTATTTTGCTAATGCAACAAAGCCAGTGAAAAGAACCAAAAGCCAAAACTCCGTAATACCAACGGTGATGGTAAGGCTGAGCTGTGACATGGTAAATACCATATCTTATTTTACAAAAAAAAAAAAAAAATCCAAATTGATATTTAATAGTCTGATAGTTATGCCAGGAGCACACAGCCTGCAGAAGAAACACTTGTAGATTGCAAAGTGATATTTAAAGAAAAATGCAGACGCGATAAGCATTTCCATGTTTTGTATGTTTGCTTTTCAAGAAAAGATGTTGAATAGGCCATTTGATATGTTAGCTGAATGCAGCTGTTTAGATATTTGTTTGGTCTGCTATTGAATTTTTCATTAAAAATATGTGGTTAACAGTAGCCAACCTGATTTGCATGTGTGTGTTTCTGATTTGTTCACCGCTATGCCTCGGTCTCCTACATCTTAATCACACCCAGGCGCCCGCCCCATTACATTACCAGAAGGGAAGTGATGGACATCCTTTGACTCTCTTCATGACCCCCTGATAATCCTGTTTCACACACAGGCTCCCTGCTGTATGAAACACAAAAGCTGCCACTGTAGTTCTTTACTTCCAGTCGATATTCTGACAGACTTGATCTAGCAAATTAGTATGCTGTGGTAGGGGCACGACAAAAGACCCTTTTGACACACTCTGAATCAATACCAAGGCCGACAGAGAGCCATTTCACCGTAGTTCTGTTATTTTTCCCCCTTTTGATGACCCTTTGCTTTTTTTTTCCAGCTTATATGACCTTGTCAGATTTAAAAAACATAATGTTAGAAAAGTCATGCTTGCACACGCATGTGCATGGGTGCACACGCACACACACTCAGATGAGTGCACAAAGACCACAGACAACATGCTAAAATTCACAATAAAAATATCAAAGAGAAATGCAGCTGGTGGGAAATTCAAGTGCCTTTTTAAAAAATGATCCTTCTTCCTACTAGAAAAAGAGAAAGAGGAAAAGAATCAGATACTTCAAATAGCTATATGTATTACTAAATATAGTTTAATTAAACCAGACCAGTTTTTATATCTGGTTCTATCTAGATATTGCTGATTTTCAAATTCTAAAACTCGTTAGAATGAAACGTATAATTCTATGGTTGCTTTGTATTTCAAGTTGCTCATTAGTTACATTAATCAAGGTTCCTGAGCATAAGATATTGAATTTTTTGTTGAATTTCTGAGCTTAATACCTTTAAATAGTCATAGACAGCAAAATACTATTATTAAGAAAGTAGAAAGTCTCCCTTTATTGATCTTTATCATAACATAATCCTATTTTTTAAATATCATGCATTTTGATACAGATATTCTACTTTTCCATACTTATTCATAATATAAGGAATACCAGTATTCTTTTTATATTATATCCTACTTCCCACATGCCTAATATGACCTCTTCAGATGTTTGATTTTTGAACCAACATACTTACATATTTAGTGTAAATATTACCCTCTATTAAGTTCAATCTAAGTATATCTGATGTGTGTAGGTATTAGAATGTCATTTTATTTTATCTTGAAGGCATAACTATGAATATTCTGAATATTAATTCACTTAAATGATGTTTATTCACTCTTTACACAGCAAAGAGGAAATTCATGCTCTAAAAATGAACTGTGTTGAAATTGTACCTGCTGTCTCCTCTTTTTATATTGCAACCACAGAACACAAGAAAATACTTGAAAATGTTTCTCAGAGCTTAATATGTGAATGCACCAAAGATTAGACCAAAGACAAATTAAGTTAAAAAAGGAGATGTTTCCAGGCTTAGAAAACACTTTACCTTTGTACGCAAAAGAACTCTCTTCTAAAACAGGTGCACAGTTGATTTCTTCCTAATACAGGTGCACAGTTGAGTTCTTGTGTTTTCCAGAAAGCATATACACCACCTATGTGGCACTTCATCACCTTCCAGGACAGAAACCTTGTTCTCCCAAATAAAACAACTCTGCAGACTCGATTAGGACATAAGACTACTTTAGTTAATCTTTTCTAGAAACACGTTGGCAGGATTATTCAATCTAATTCAAATCCTTGTTCATTTTTCTTCAATGAAACATTACTAGGATCTCAAATAGTCTCCAAACTCATCCCAGTTTGGGAGCACTTGGTGTTCTTCTGATTTATCAGTGCTAATATTAGGGCATACTGATTCATGGGCCTTTTATATATGGCAGAGTTGGAAGATACAAGACAAATCACAATTTTAATGGCATTAATTGTATAAATCCCTTTGTGAAGTCTGTAACAGTAGGACAATACAATTCTGGAATATATGGTATTCACATTAAGAAAAAACTATTGTTTAATAATATTTATTTATTTATTTATTTATTGTTTTTATTTTAATCTCAATTAGTTAACATACAGTGATATATTAGTTTCCGGTATACAATATAGTGATACAACTAATAATTTTTAAACATAACCCAAGCTATATAGATTTTTGGGAGGATAAATATATGGATATAAATGATATCTTTATTATTATTCCAGTTTAGATAATTACTTAAGAGACAAAGATACGAAAAGTGATTTTCCTAAGATGCTGTGTCTACAAGACACAATATACAAAATTCTTACAAATAGACGAATTAGGAAAAACTGAGGGGTTTTTGTGATTTCTATGGCTTCATGTCCAAGAAAATCACATCAATTCGGTAGTCTTTCTGGAATTTTACTTTCCCAACCCAATGTACACACACACACATGCACGTGTGCAAACACACCCATGCACACATGCACACACACTATGAGCAGACTATAGAGAGACTGTAACTGCTCTATCATTAGATGAGATGATGACATTCTCCTTCAGATAGAGCAAAACTTTAAATTTAGATGTTGAAATCCATTACCTAGAGGAAGACAGACAACACAGAGGGATATAAAGAAAGGGAAGAGTATCTGTTTAATTATGATCCAGAGAGAAGATCTCCATCATAATAAACTAAGATCTCTACAGTTTTATTATCATTTTTTTCTCTCTCTCTGCACTAGAAGTTGGTTGTTGTGTTGTTTGTTTCATGGTTCTCTCCAGTGCTAATCCCTCATTGTGCCTCTGGATTGAATTTTTTTTTCCTGAATACTCTTACACTATTGTATTTAGTTCTTAGGCCTTAGTTGATAGGAAAACGTGTAGTCCAGCCTAATTTATGCCCTGTACATAAGAAGTTTCTTCTTTAGAAAAGAGTCTGTTGCAAATTTGTCTCAGTTTTGTTTCTGCAGTTTTCATCATGCAATTTCATACTTCACCTGTGGATTTCAAGGAAATAAGAAGTCGAGCCCCCAGGAAAGGAGTCATTTACCTGGGGAGGGGATATTGTGTCTTTGGATGTCCTAATTCATCCTGTACAACTTATTTGACAAAACAGCTCATGCTATAGCAAAA
The DNA here is from genome assembly GCF_964656455.1 of Halichoerus grypus. Classification (NCBI taxonomy): domain Eukaryota; kingdom Metazoa; phylum Chordata; class Mammalia; order Carnivora; family Phocidae; genus Halichoerus; species Halichoerus grypus. Next base: position 36,546,566 of record NC_135713.1, read on the forward strand.
TCCAGTGACTTCCATGACGTGGCTTGATAATGTTTGATCATCAGAGATAATCTTTAGGTTTTATAAAATAGCCTTTTCAGTTACTGTTCTGTGTTTTCTCCATCTGTACAAGCCATTACTTATACATGGTTTTGAGGTATTTCCTCTTATTCAAAATAAGAGAAAAGTTCAAAGTTAAAATTCTTGAGTCATATATACTCCATACTAAAGAAAATATCCGTGTAAAATTTGAGTATTATAAGACATGAACACTATTTTCTTAAAATTAAATCATTTTAACCTGGCATGAGATTTGAAATAGTAAATGAGTTAAATGTGGGAATATTTCTTTATTCACATTAATGTGAATACCAAAGTTCTTACACACCTAATTCTTGATTATTGAGTAACATTTTATCCAATTTTTTTCTAGATAAGACCTCTTTTTACTTTTTCAAATATGTCTACCTCTTGATGACTTCATTTCTTCCAAGGGTCTTGCATCAGTGCTAAACAAGTGAAGGCAGAGAAAAATACAACTCAAAGCAGTCACCTGTGTAGCTTTTAATAATGATCTTCTTTTATTCCATGATTTTCGATACAATTAAAACATAGAAATATTAAGGTGGGTGACTAGATAATTTATAAAAAGACTGAAAGAGCCTAATATGAAACAGATAAGACTTGTCAGAGATTTATTTTAAGACTGTGTTCAAGTAATTACTATGAAATAACATAATTTCCAGGAATGAAAACAACTAGTAAAAACAAATTATCATTGATGGGGAAAGAAAGCCAAACAAAAGAAAAATAGAAAAAGGTGATACCAAAATGCATACTTATAAGGTTTATAACTTACTTGCTAATGATTTCTGAATGATGGTTTTATATTTATTCTTCTTGATCTGGTATTTTGGATCTTTTTCCTTCAAAATATCTCTAACTTATGAAGTGATTACAAATGAGGAAAAATGTCACTAAAATGACTACTATCTTTATGGCTTTGAGAATTGGGATAATGCGGCAAGAGAATAATTTCAACGTTTAATACTACCCCAAATTTATTATTACCCTGACCATAGCTTCATGAATCTTTCAGAAATAAAAAAGGAAAAATCAAGAAAATACTTGTGGAGATATTCTACTTTCAAAATGAAGCAAATCTGGTTTGGCTGGAGTAAAATTTGCTGGAGTAAACCCCCAGTGATCCCTCCTAAGAAAGATAGGAAACTGTTTCCATGAGCTGTATGAGTGAGAGCGAGGGGAGGGATGTGAGTGTCTGTGTCCATTATGAGCAGAGGTGAAGGCACATGGTGGCTTAGTTCAGCCAGGGATGTGATTCGACCTGGTTGTGTGCTGTGGGGCGGGCAGGTAAGTAATAGTGCTTGATGGTCTTGGCTGGGAGTACAGCATGATGCTTCCTTTTAAGTATGACAGCACAGTGTCATGCTCATACACAAGGGAGACATAAAGAAAAGCCCCTATTTTGGAAACAAAGCAGGCAGGGTCCTCCTGAGGAGATGTCCTACGAGAAAGTGAGTTCATTCTCCTGCTGGCTCCTAGAACTTGTGGAATCAAGGAAGTTTTCTAAGATCTTTGAAGATGCTAAAGTTTCTGGATAAAGTGAAGCATAATGGGCTCTACTGAAATTTCTCCTTAGGAAGATGGCAGGCAATTTTGATTACAGTGCTTTTACTATGAAGAAGAGGGGCTAAATCAGAAGCATAATGCAGTCAATCTCTTCATTCCACCCAGACAGATGCCAGTGTGGAGTGCATTGTCCTGGGTCTCACAGGCCAGCCCAGCTGACGGTCCTCACCTCTTGATGCCCAGACTCAGGTAACTGTGTGGGCCACCCCTTCACCTTGCTTCACTGTATTTGAGAGAGGGAGAGGGAAAATGCGAAAAGAAGGCAGAAAGTACTGACTGAAGAAAAGGTTTGCATTATTTTAGTGGGCTTATCCATGTTTCACCTCCCTACCAATTACCATGACAATGGGATTTATTATGAATGCATCAAGAAGTACCGAGTAAGTGAATGCTTTTTCAACAAGCATTTTCCATCCTTAAGCAGCACATCAATAACTATGCAAGCAAATTATGACTAATTTCTATTTCAGAATCTGGACTTCATCACTTAGACAAAATCTTTCTTCTCCTTGGATCCACAGCTTTATCCATTGCAACTGCGTTCTTTCAGGTTACCAGTCTATACAGAGTTTGTGGTTTCCTTGAACCTAACATCAAATTATAGAGCACGATTGCAGTGTAAAAAGCACTCACTGAGATTAATTGATGTATATCTGTGAGGCCAACTAATTCTTGCAGAGTCTTGGAAGAATCTGGAAGTATACAATGTAGTTGACCGACATTTCACAATTCTAAGAGTGAAGCTTTGCTGTGGAAAGCTAAGCTTCACTCTTTTTGTGTGGAAAAGCCTATTAAAAATTGCACGTTTAAAGATGTGGCCTTCACCATCACCTGCCTCCACTTGCTTTCTTTATCCCTAAGGTTTAGTTCCCTTTTCTTCTCTTGTTCCTCTTCCCTAGGTTCCACACTCTTACAACCCTAAAGACAACCTCGATGCAAGAGCCTTGCACATCAATGTTTCTAAAAATTCAGGCTCAATATTCTAAGCATATGCTGCACAGCTCAATTCATCCCAAACTGAATCCATCATTCAAAGCCAGAAACAATTTCTTCCCTTTGCTCAGACTCCAAACATCCGAGTAGTCATCTTTTCTCTCCCTTACCATGTAATCTGTTCAGTGATCAAATCCTACTCATATTACCTCTTTCATATCTTTTATGTCTGTTTCTGCATCTCTAGTCTACCAACTCTGCTCTTGGTCAGCAACTTTTTGCTAGCAATGATGAGTATTTCAATAGTCTCCTAATGGTTCTTTCCTCTGTCTTCTACACTGATGGCAAGATTATTTTACTGAAATTGTCTGATCTTATTATTTTCCCACTTAAAAACCTTCAATGACTAGTTTTGGGACAAGAATGAAGTTTTCATAGCTCTTTGTCATTTAATCCCACCTGCTTTATCACCCCCACTCCTTATGTGAATGTCCATCTCTCGCTCTAATACTCTAAGGCGTAGCCCCAACAAGATGCTTACTCTCTCTGATGTATCCCACCCTCTTGCTTGCACAAGTGCGCCCTCTGTATGCACATAGTCAACTATCAATGGCTTTCACACTTCAAAGTTCATTACCTCCTCCCTGAAGCCTTTAAAAATTCCACAGAATCATTCTATCCCTTTCTTATAAAACATTCTGCCTTATGTTGACATCAATAGTAGATTTATCAACTCTCCCTAAGTCATTCCTCATTTTGCATTATGTGGTGTAGTCATCAAAATTGAATGGTTCTCCTACAGGCATTTAAGTCGAAGAAAAAAGAAAAACTAGAGGGGTGCCTGGGTGGCTCAGCCAGTTAAGCGTCCAACTCTTGGTTTCAGTTCAGGTCATGACCTTAGAGTCGTGAGATGGAGCCCTGCATCGAGCCCTGCATGGGGCTCCGGGGTCAGTGGGGTGTTTGCCTGAGTTTGTCTCTCTCTCTCCCTCTCCTTCAACCTCTCTCCACCCCCTCCCTAAAATAATAAATAAATAAAACTTTAAAAAAAAGAAAAATTTAAGTGAGACATATCTGAGAAAAGAAGCTGAATCCTATATTTCTCATAATTCTTTCTCTCCCTAGATCAATTCCATAACTCAGCCCCTTCTCCTCCTCCTGCTAGTCTAGTTATACTCTTCTGATATCCTTCTTCTTCTTTTCTTGTCAACTATACTAAATTTTACCTAAACTTTTAGTTCATATTGCTCTAGGATCTATTGGCTCCTTCCCCCAAAACTTCTCTGGCTTCTTGCTATTCTTCAGTTTCTAAGAAATCATTTGCTGAAGGAAAATACATACACATAGTTTTTTGTTTTGTTTTGTTTTAATTGAGGCATAATTGACTTATAACATCTTACCAATTTCAGAGGTACAACACAATGATAGGATATATGTATATATTGTACAATGATTACGACAATAACTCTAGCTAACATCTCTCCCCATACATAAAGCTTTTTCTTTTCCCCTTGTGATGAGAACTTGTAAGAATTACTTTCTTAGCTACTTAGCAACTGTTGTGTTGGTTGGTTATTGTTTTGTTTTTTTCAATTCCTAGATGCCATCTCCACAAAGATTTAATCTTTCTTGGATTTTACTGATAGGATAAGTAAAGGTATGGTAGAATATTCTGTAGTAATTTGATGACAGGCACCAAAGCCAGGGCATTTTAGTTTTTAGGGAACTTTGCTCCTGCCCAAATAGGATTAAGGCAGTTTAAAAATATAATTCATTTGGATTTCCTTTTTTCTTTCAGACACCTGCCTATAGTGCTTATTTTGTCTGGGTGAAAAACATATGACTTGCTGCCAGAAAAAAAAATCATTTAGTTTATGTCTGGTGTAATTTTTTTTTTTTTTTTTTTTGGTATTTTAAAGGGTTAGAATTTCTCAATGAAAAACTGTTTCCAGAAACTAAAACATAAGGAACAACCCGATTGCAGGCCTACAACACTTTATTCTCCAGTCAGTGAAACTTTATACTACCTAAAGCTTATAGAAATGTGCTACTTTGTCTACCACCGTGAAACTGAGCTAAATACAACCCTACAGCATTTTCCAGGACATCGCTGAGCAGGAAGCAAGTTCAAATGAAATGATTGCAGTGCTACACCTTAAGCCTGACTCAGCAGGATGAACTGGCCAAGTGAATATTTGATTTCTTATTTTTCTTTTCGTACATGGGCCATTCTTCTAGTCTAGGTAAACATTCCACCTCCCAACCATCTCTCTTTCCTTGTGCTATTTTAAAAGTTTTGTCCTTTTTTTTTAAGACTTTATTTATTTGAGAGAGAGAGAGAGAAAGAATGAGCAGGGGCAGAGGGAGAGGAAGAATCAGACTCCCCACTGAGCAGGGACCAAGACTTGGGGCTCGATCTCAGGACCCTGAGATCATGACCTGAGCCGAAGGCAGATGCTTAACAAACTGAGCCACCCAGGTACCCTAAAAGCTTTGTCTTTTGTTATTGGCAATAAAGACTTGGTTCTTTCTCCTCCTGGTATTTGTTTTATTTTAAAATATGATTGTTGCTTTTTCTGAATAAGAAGATTATATATAGAAAACACCTTTGGTTGTCTACAGACTACCTTCCCCTCTCCTTCCTTCCTGAAAAGAATTTTTTTTAAGTATGTACTCCTTCCTCCAAAGCCGCGTGTCTCAGAGCAATCTGACTCCGCCCCTGGTGCAGAGGCAGGTCTGACGGGTTTTAGGGTTATCCTACTCTGCTAACAGTAGCTGAGGAATGAGAATGTGAGCACATTCTAGTGAGATTGAGGGAGACGTTGCAGAGCTTGTGGAAAGTTTTTTTTTCACCTCAGGAAAAGAGAGCCAGAGGATGTTTTTCTTCTTCCTTGGGACATTTTCACAAATGTGTGATATTCCTGGATCATTGGTCTTGCTATCTGCCTCAGGATTAAAACAAAAGCAAACATGACAGAGAGCAAGGATGAAAATTACCTGCTCTTGGGTGACATACTTAAGCTGTTGGCTCAACTATGAGCCCAACCTCTGAATTTACTGCTCACGTGAGATAATACATTTTCTTGTTGATCAAACTATTTTCGTTAGTGCTTGCCTCACAGTTGAAAATATCCAAACTGAGGCAAAGGTGCACAAAATCCAAGTCCAGGGTAATCTTTTCTCCAGTGCCCATCTCAATGCCAACTTCAATCGAAAGAGGAAATGTCTTGAAGACTTTAAGGTTTCAACCCGCCTTGTGTGGTATGCAAATCCACAGGGCTATCACTGCCCCCAACATCTGGTAAACTGCCACTAGTAAGAGCTAACATTTTAGCAGGGAAAGCTAATAGAAACCAAAGCTTTTCAACTCTGAGATATAAAAGAGCAGCTGGGAGAGAAGAACAGATGGGAGAGAAGAACAGATCGAAGCGCAAGAACAGCTTTACTTGCTTCTGATTCACCTGCAGGCAAACTTGGCAGGTGCCATAGGCTTACATGCTTTTTTAGGTAGCATTTTATATCCCAATAAACAAACACTGTCTTTTTTGGAGGGAGTACCACATTTATTCAACAAATCTTTGTCGGGGGCAGAAGATATCATAGCCCTGGTGGGAGAGAGACTTCCCAGACATGCTTCTGCCAGCACGGTTTCCAGCGCAGGGTGAAGAGAAGATAGGGCCCTGCAATCAGCATGGGAAGGATCACAGAGGTGGTGCAGATAACAATGCCCCACTGCCTGTTTTCCAACATGATACTAGGCTCAGGAGAGGCACAAAATGTCCTAGGCAGTAGTAACCTAGGATGCTCACCAGAACTCAAGTGCTCCTCATTAAGTCACTTTTCTGTTTTTTTCTGCTTTGGGGTTTTTTGTTTTGTTTTGCTTTTTGTTTTTTAGAGAAAGAAAGAGACAGAGAGAGGGGCGTGGGGAGAGAGAATCTGAAGCAGACTCCATGCCCAGCATGGAGCCCGACGCGGAACTCGATCTCACAACCATGAGATCATGACCTGAGCTGAAATCAAGAGTCAGATGCTTAACCAACTGAGCCACTCAGGCACCCCCATTAAGACACCTCTGCTGCTGGCCCTTCCAGATGCCACCTCCCCGGGCATCCCTCAATTCCAACAATTTTCGCCCCAATTTCAATGCTGTTGACTTGTGTTATAAAGCTGCTAATACCTGGAGAAACGCTGAACAGTGGTCTTTCTAGAGATGTTAGTTCCCCAGCCCTCTCTGACACAGCCCATGCCTGTAATCCTTAGCCCAAGGCCAGAATGGGTCCCTCATGCCTACTGAAGTTTAAGCTCTTGCTAGTGAAGAAGCCCCTTAGAATTTTCTGAAACTTGGCTCACAACCCTGGACTGTTTCTATTCATTGAAAATCCTCTTCTTTAAGCCTACTCAGTAATCATAGGCATGGATGGGAAAAGTTCAGAAGGTCACAGTCATTCTTCTATGTATTATGAAATCAATCATAATAGTAAGTAGTAGTACTATTAATCATAAACACAAGCATTTATTTATTGAGCACTTGATATATTCCAGACACTGAATAATTTGTTCCTATGTCATTTGATTTTCACAACTGCTCTCTGTGGTAAGTAGTATTATTTTACCCATATTACAGATGATAAAACTGAGGCATAGTGAAACTAAATAACTTTCCTAAGACCTTATAGCCTCTTTCCTGACCCTACAGGGACAGGAGGCAAACAAGAGTTGGTAGATAGCTTCAATTCTATACCCTAAGGGAGAACTTGATTGCTGTTCAATTTCTTAGGAATTGGATTGACAGGGATGAAGGACAACATGAGATTGGCAAATTTGAAAATCCATATAACTTGTTGCCTTGCCCTTAAAGAAATCTCAGTCTATTCAGGAAGACAGAGTATTTAAACAGGAAAGAGTTAATAACAATACCAAGTGATGTGTTATTTGGCTAAATACATTATCTTGCAAAGTGATTTACAGTAGGATGTCTGTATGTGAAAGGTGCCCATACTTCATCTTTGAATGAATGGGCCCAAGAGGAGGCATCCAGACACATTAACTAAAGTGACTCCCTTCTACAGTGTCAGAATAAGCAATATCTAAGAAATTTGATAAATAATGTTTGAAATAGATTGGCACCAGAAGACCCTGGACATCTCAGGATTCATTTTCTAAGGATGCATTTCCCATATTTCTCAAAAGTGACAGAGATAAATAACAGAAGATACTTGCATAGGATAGAAGCATAAAATCAAATACATGCCCTCCCTCCATGCTCTCATGCCTGTTCTCCACTCTCAGTGCTGGGATGCCCTCTCCCCCTCACCTCCATCTGTTGAAATTCATCCCATCCAGCTCAAATAACAGATCTAACAATAACAGATCTAATAAGTTTACCTCGGAGAACTCTTTCTCCCCTGGAGTCTCCTCATCCTTGGTGCTTCTCTAATGGCTCTTAATGTTTTCTAACGTCAGAGTGATTCGCTCACCTCCCACTACATAAGCTGAAAGTCTTAATCCTTATTTTCCCAGCTTCCTTTGCAGCTAGGGCTCAGGCATGTGCCATGGATCCAGCTAATAAGATGCCCCTGCCCCAGATTTTGAGTCAAGAATTAGTGACGTGGGGGCACCTGGGTGGCTCAGTTGGTTAAGCATCTGCCTTCGGCTCAGGTCCCTAGGAGCAGCGGTGGAGGTTTCGCAGTCGTGGAGGGCCGGGTTAGGGACCGCTATGTGGGCAGGACACACTGCATGGTCTGTGGCCAGCACAGCGGCAGGTGTGTCCTCATGGTACCGTTTTGTGGCATGATCTGGCTCTACCACTGGCTGCTCCTTCTTACCTTTCTTATCCCTCCAACTTCCAGTTCTCCAGCCTTCCCACTGTTTGAAAACTTCCCGCTACCTTTTCAAGGAATTCCTTAACTGCCTCAATCCACCAGAGATAGTTTCTATTACTTTCTACTTGGAACCCAGGCGGGTACATTCACTTGGGCCATTGTTTCTTTGTTCTGCTCTTAGTAAAGGAGGAAGTTGTTAAATATTACCATATGTAGGATAACTTCTATAACCCCAAGAACTGGTGCTGTGCCAGTTACCTGTCACTAATGGAAAACTTCATGGGTTGTTTGGGTAAGACGGGGTTATATTTTAGAATCAATATATCCATAAATCTATATCATACTTACCTTATCTTACGTCCATGATTCCTCTCCCCCTAAAAAATGGGCAAAATGGCCAAATGATTGCCAAGTCAGCTACAATCAACATTTTCTAATTAGAGGTTGGAGAGGAAAGTATGTCATCTTTTTACGCGTAACCATTTAAAGCTTGATAATATGGGTGATTTTTCCTCCTTACAAAGACTACTCTGAGTCCCTTGACACTGTTGAGTTGTGTATTAAGGCAAGAGATTTACAAATAACTTGTTAAAAGAACAAATGTCGTGCCTCGCTGCAGTGTCCACACTGTCTTCACGTGCTACATTCGTGGTAGTACAGCCTACCATTTATATCAGGAGTATTCTTTTTAGAGGCATTCCTAAATTATCTTACTCGATCCTTAAAAAAAAGTCTATGAGGCAGTGGCTTATAAGTCACAGGTCTAGAAGTTATTGTTTTCTTGCTTTTTTAAAAAAAATTTTATTTTTTAGTTTAAGTAATTAGCTTCAAGTCATTCAAATTAGTTAGTGAAAAGCCAGAACTAGACTCAGTTTTTTGACCCTGAGAAAGTTGCACTTATCAGATTTAAAGGATTGAAATGAGCTCATCAGTCAATCACTGTGTCAGCCAAGTATTTTTTTAAGCCTCTGCAGGGTCCTTAACATTGTCCTAACCCCTGCCACTTGAGATATAGAAAAAACATTGAACATGGTCACTGCCTACAAATATCTTACTCTTGAAATTATTTTCTACGTAAAGAGCCCAAGCAGGACATAAAGCGGGGGGAATGCAGGGGGAAAAATGAGAGGGTAAAATATCTCATTTCTGCAAAAAGAGTGAGGATAGAGGTGACTATTAGCAGGACCCATCCTTTCCCTAGGTGTGTAATACAAAAGAGCCTTAAATGTGGCAGCAGCAGGAGCCCAGTCGAAGCAGTTAGGAATTTGGAAGAATCCACTTCATCACCTTTTTGTTTGTATTATCTTCTCCTTTGGTAGTCTTCTTGACCTCCTCTTCCTTCTTCCCCATATCTAATTCTCTCTGCATTCCCTCAGATCCCAGGACACTGTTTTCCAAGCTTATTTACAGTAAGTTGTTAATGATTAATAATGGTTTAATATGCTACCTGTCCCAGTAGAGCCTTCAAAGCCTTTATGAAGAAGATGAATTCCATGGGACTATGAAGCATCTTGTTAGCTGATGAAGGGAATACGTCGGAAACAAAGGATCTTTCATCAGCTTTTAAATTAATACCACTATACTTAATGTTGACTTTTTTACTATTTCTATTTTTTCATTCATATGGAAAGATCTGTTATGTTATAGATATATTTTGGTTACTTCTAAGAAAAATGTGATAGATTGCCCAACAGATTAAAAGAAGATAATGTTGAAATAATAATAATAGTAATAGCAGCAAAATCTAGGGAACAGCACGATGTGGTGGAAAAAAATACACGGAATATGGAGTGAATAATTGTGGTCTTGCTCTAGAGGACATGTCAATATCCTAACCCCTGGAACCTGTGAATGTGACCTTATCTGGAAAAAGGGTCTTTGTAGATGTAATCAGGTCGAGATGATTTAGGCGGCTTCTAAACTGAGGGACTGGGGTCCTCCAAGAAGACATCAGAAAAAGAAGAGATACCAGAAAGAGAGAAGGCCATGCAAAGCGGAGGCAGAGACTGGAGCCCTGTAACCATAAGCCAAAGAATGCCTGTAATCACCTCGAGATGGAAGAAGCTAGGGACAGAATCTCCCCTAGATCCTTCAGAGGGAGCATAGCCCTGCTGACATCTGTATTTTGAACTTCTGGCCTCCAGAGCTGAGCCAGAATAAATTTCTATTTTAAGCCACCAAGCCTATGGTGATTTATTATGGCAGCCCTAGGAAATGAGTAGAGAGTGTAAGTCTGGAGACGTGCATCCCAGTCTGTTACTACTTCTACTATGGTTCTGTGATCTTGGATTTGAGTACTTGTCCCAGCTCCAGGTTTTTCAATGGTTCCATCACAGGGTTGGTCAACCTCAGAGTTACAGTTTCTTTAGCCATAACAATGCCAATATTCTGCTTATGTATAATATTTTATTTATTTATTTATTTAGAAAGATTTTATTTATTTGAGAGAGAGAGAGATAGAGCACAAGCAGGGGAGAGGGAGAGGGAGAAGCAGACTCCCCGCTTAGCAGGGACCCTGATGTGGTACTTGATCCTAGCACCCTGGGATCATGACCTGAGCTGAAGGCAGATGCTTAACCCACTGAGCCACCCAGGTGCCCCTATAATGTTTTATATTTTAATAAGTCTTCTTTCGTAACTGAGTTGTGATGAATTTAAGGCAGATGATTTAGAGATAAGGGCATGGGGGGACAGAAAAATGCACTGTTGCATTTAATTATTTACCTAAAATCTTTCATACCTCTGCTATGTCCAAGCGCTTTCTTGTGTATGGGGGATACGGAGATAAAGTTGCTTGACCAAAGTTGTTAGCTGACATAGTAAAAACAGCAATATCCCTTCTCTTTCTTTCTGGTAATCACATGGCAAACAAAATTAAAAGTTAAACTTTTTGATCCCTGATGCCACTACATAGGGCCACATGCCCAACTTGCGGGCAATAGGCTATAAGAAGATGTAAATGTCTCTACAAGGAGAGGGTCCTTGTTCAGCCTTTTTCTTCATGCTAGGAAGAACACCAGTGTAGCGTAAGTGTGCATGTTGGACCAGAAGTGACTGTGAGCATGGAAGGTCGCACAAGACAGCAACAAGATGTGAGGATGCAGAGCCCATCACACTGGTGCAGCGTATCAGCTCGGAGCACATTATATCCAGATTCTTAACTGATAGAGATGAATATCTTCTATTTGTTTATATCGCCGCTCTTAATGTGTGTATGTAATTTACAGCCCCATCTTTTGGCTAATGGTAAATGCAAGTCTGCCTCTCTGCTTCTTCTTTGAGTAGACCTTTTCTCCTCCCCACTCTTTGTGCATCTCCTAAAGACACCTGCATATGCACTTTGAGCACTGAGTTCTCTTCCTGTTTCTCATTGGCACGATTCTTTTTGGTCCTGTTCTGCATTTCTGTGTCCTTGAACTCATTCTTATATTTGTGATTAAGCTTGGCAGCTGCTTCACAATGTTGTCAGAGATGGAAATACAGGCTCTGCTTCCAGCAAGCACATCAGGGCCCAGGGCTTGTCCCGCACATGGATTCAGGGCCAGGTTTGTACTTGCTTACTGTGCTGAATGTTCCAGAGCGCTGTTGAAGTGCCCCATGGGTGCAAGACAGCAGCTTATGGAGCTGATGTGGAGCCTCGGACACCATTGTCTTCTGTCACTGATTTAGTGACTAGCTATTTTGCTGGGAGAGAAATAAATTCTTGATCTTCCTGAAGACATTGCCTACCTTATTATATCCCAGGTTTGAAAGAAAGAAAGGAAACACAGTTTTGTGGCAAAATATTTGTGAAAAACTGTGCATATGAATAAGTAGTTTGACTCTAAAACTAAGCGTCCTTGACCTTTTTTACTGATCTGGGAAGAAACCCAAACTGGCAAATAGCTGTTAGCTATTGCTGAGGGCAAGGATTTTAACAAAAAGAAACGATAAATTACAGTATCTACACTTGTCTGTAATAGTCACAAAGGGAAAAGCAAGGTTTGTGCCACACCTTATCTAGAGAATTTCTCTTTCCCATGTCAGGGCCTATAGATTGTTTAATTATCACATATATCAGTTGCCTCATGCTCAAAAATGAAAGAATAATATCTCTATTTATATGCTGATATGACTCTATCTGTATAAATGTAACCATATATATCACATGTATGCATATATACACACATATGCATATACAGATAAGTATGTATGAAATGACTGGGTTTTTTCATACTATAATTTGTTCTTTAAATATCATTCTTGCTTCTAAAATTAAAGAATTAACATATTCAGATATTTCCTTTTTTAATCCATCTCCCCATCATAATACAATAAATATAACAAAACATTTTCATACCTTTCTATGTTTGTGCACTCGTAAAAGTTCTCTGGCTGAACTTTGGCCTTTCTGGTTTGAATTCTATCCAACCAACTATGTTTATTAAACAAAAAGTAACAGCACTCAAAAACTCCATAGTCTCCAAATTTCTTTGTTTTTAATTCTTATCTCATTTATCTCTTTCTGGAATGTAGCCAATTGCTCATGTAGCCAATTCTTTCTCTGACACGCTCGTGGATTTAGAAACTTCCCTAATTTCTCAATCTTAAGAGTCCCTTTCCCAAGGGCTTCATTTTTTTCCTTCCCCTTTCCTTTTTTCTAACTTTGTTTTTGTTGTTCTGACACATTCAGATCCTCTGTTAACATGTTCATTTATACCCACATCCTAGCTCCTGTCTTAATTTTATTTGTGACACTCCTGCGTGGTTCAGTCGGTTAAGCAGCTGACTCTTGATTTTGGCTTGGGGCATGATCTCAACTGGTGTCATGATCTTGGGGTTGTGGGATTGAGCCCCGCATGGGGCTCCCAGCTTAGTGTGGACTCTGCTTGAGATTCTCTCTCTCCCTTCCCCTCTGCTCACACTCTCTCTAAAATAAATAAATAAATCCTTAAAAAAATTATTTGTTTTACCAGAAGATGATCAAATAAGACAATGGTGTCCTAATTCCATTTTCTACAACCTATCAGTATTTCTTTCACTGTTTTCCTTCATTCCCTGCCAAGTTTTATCCTCTCTTTTACCATCTTCTTCACCATTTCCTTTCATAGATTGTCTTTCCATTTTCTTTTTTTTTTTTTTTTTTTTTTAAAGATTTTATTTATTTATTTGACAGAGAGATAGAGAGAGAACACAAGTAGGCAGAGAAGCAGGCAGAGGGAGAGGGAGAAGCAGGCTCCCCGCAGAGCAGGGAGCCTGATGCGGGACTCGATCCCAGGACCCTGGGATCATGACCTGAGCCGAAGGCAGCCGCTTAACCGACTGAGCCACCCAGGCGCCCCTGTCTTTCCATTTTCAAAAATTTTTTTTTTCTTTTCAAGGAGAAAATACCCTTCTGAATAGTTTTTAAAATATGTGGAACACATATATACATAGATAAAAACCACCAACAACAAAATACCTAGCACAAAACCTGCTTAATCAATCTTGCTTAGTCTTCTAATGGTGACATAAATTTCCAACAGGTTTGTCTTTGATTCTATTTCTCTTACTGTCATTCCTCATTTTAGCTACATTGTCTTCTTCTTTAAATATATTCTGTTTATTCTTGGGACATCCATTTCTTCTCCATTATCAATATTATAGTATCTCTCTTTATCTCCCATTTGTGTGTTTTAATATTTTGTTTTGTTCAATTTTGCCCAGGCTCTTCTAGTATACCTGTTATATTTGCCAAATTCATGCTTTTTCTTACAAGGCCATTTGTAGAAACTATGCTTGCATTCAGCCTACAAATCACCCTCCGTTGATGATAATCATCTTTTTTTTCTAAAATACAAAATGAATTATTTTAAGATTGGTTATGTCTGTTGACCACACATACAATAAAGATCTACATAAATATCCAATATGCTTTTATCCTCTTGACATATTAATGTTTCCTCAACCACTCATTGAGTGTAAGGATACTAGCCTTATTTGTCATATGGTCCTTATATATTTCAGCCATCTCTCTGCACTGTGAACAGCAACCCTCTCTTTCTTCACTTCCTTAAGTGAGCTCTCTTCCCAATAGGTATCAATCACTTGCAGATGAAGCTGACTTGATATGCAGAACACTGTTATCTAAATAGCAGGTATTGTTTATTCCCATTTAATAACAAGGATACTTGAGACTCAATGTGAATTACTTATACATTGAGATTCATTGAGATGCATTGAGTCTCCTTTACATCAAGTGTATTTTAGATAGATAGATGATAGATAGATACATGTTTAATTCTCCCAACAGTCCTACAAGGTATTACTGTCTCCATTTTTTACAGATGAGGAAAAGGAGACTCAGATATGTTCACGACTAGCATTTATTAAACATGCACTGTAGTAGATATTGTTATCCACACTATTGTACTTAAAACTCAACAGTAGCACTATGTGGAAAATATTAGTTTTCCCGTTTTACAAAGCAGGAAACGAAGATTCAGAGATACCATGAAATTTGCTTGATGCAAACCTATATTACTTTTATAATTTTTGCTCTTTCATCTTCTTTATTCTTTTTCTTAAAATTCCAGTTAACTTACTATTTTATTTTACGGATTGAATAAATTTTTCTGCTATATTTTCTCTCATTTTCTTCATCTATTTAGCTCTAAGTTCTGGAAAATTCCTTCAACTTTGTCTTTTAGACTCTATATTGAGCTTCTTATATTGTGAATCATGTTTTTATTCCCCCAAATCTTTTATTGTTTCTCATGTCTTATTTTATAATAATATTCTCTTCTTTTATGGCTATAATATATCTTGACTCTCTCTGAGGATATTAATTAGAATTTGAAAATATCTTTCCTGAATTATCTGATATCTTTCAAATTAGTTGTCCTATCTATTCATTTTGGACCTTTTTTTCATGATGTTGATTTTCCTCAAATTTTGTTCATCTTGTTTTCTCTTTTGTTATGGATTTTTTCCCAGTGACTGTTGATTATCTGTCATATATAGGATGATGACATAGACTAACGAATAAAGGTAACCGGTATGGGCTCTCTTTTCTATGACCTAGGTTTCACTATGATTCCAAAAGCCCTCTCACTGGAGGGGATGGCTGCCTGGTAGCTCTGGATGTGGACAATGTCACTTACTAAATTTATCGTTAGGGAGTGCCGATATGGAGAAAACCCTTTTAATGCTAGAATGAGGAAGTTTCTTCTCTGGGGTTCCAGCACCCTCACCAAAAGTCCCAGATTCAATTTCTTTAGAGAACAGTCGTCCAGATCTCACCTGGGGTAAACACAGGACAGCTAGTTGGTTTAGGTAAAAAGTAGTGGGAGAAAAGATAGGGAGCTGACTAGAGCAACTGCTCTGGAAACAGTCCTTTAATGCCTGACTACCCATTCTCGATCTCCATATTTGCTGAGGAAAACTGTGGACCTTCTCAGGGATCCTGTTGCAAAGATGTGTTTTCACATATGGGGCAAGACTTATCTCTTGCATCTTCTAGACTTTGGATTCCTCCAATTTGTTTTATTCAATAAGTTATTCTCCTTCACTTGATTCTTTTACAGGAAATTTGTGGGTGCTCTTCTCTCTAATAATGACTCCCACCCCATTTATCTATTTTCCTGCACCTATTTCTTTTTAAATTTCTTGCTGCCATCTTGATGAAGTGTTGGAAAAGATAGAAGGTTAAACTTTGAGTTCATCTTCATCTTAATTCTGACTTAAAGTGAATTTAAGGTGACAATAGGTGAAATTTGAAAATCAGTGAAAAAAGTGCATACTTTTGGCCTAAACCATTGGGGCTTACAAAATTGTGAATAAAGGAGCAAGAGTGTCATGGTAGTAGAAATAGAGCCTAGAATTAGAGGACTGTAGCTCTGACAGATGAACTTAGACAAAATTATTCTTAAGGAATAACATATACCAACACTTTTAGGGAATATATTCTAAGATTTTTTTTCCTTCAAGTCTATATTATTTGGGAGTAGAGACAATGCCCTCCTACCTAAATTTCTATATGTGACATAATGTTTATTCTTCTGAACCTTGTTGTTTTGCGAATATTTATGCAAATCCCCAGGTGCACTTTAAATTACTAAATAAAAAGCAAGAGGCTCACAAGCAACTTCAGGAATCCCAGCTGAGTCAAAGCTTGTCAAAGGTGTGCCAAATATAAGCCAAAGTTGTTATTTCTCCCTATGTATGGTGTAAACTACACAGTTCAAAATTGCTCTTTATTACAAAAAAAATTGCTGAAAATTTTTTATAAATCTTTACATTTTAACAATTACAAAGACTCTATAGTGTGTAACATCTTCAGGCTATATTGAATCAAATTGACTATTTTTAGGTAAAGATTTGTATACCTGTTAGTACAAACTAACACAAATCTCTTCCCCAGTATTACTTTTAAACACATCGATTTTACTCGAATCCTGAAAAAGGGTTCAGGAAAACTCATGCAAAATCTTTTGGCCTTGTCCTGTAAGAATCATAGGAAAGTGGATTAAAGCATTCATCATCAATCAAGTTAGATTGCAAGATGCCCTACTGGAGAGAAAGATTTAAAATGATAATTAAAATGCTTTTTAATGTTATTTGTTGTGTATTTTATTAATATTTTTCTTTCAAGTAATTTTTTTATTTTTACATGGAATCAGCAAGTTGATACCCAACAATCAAGCATTCTCAGAATCTTTAAGGTCAGAAAAATGCTGGAAGCAGGTTGACTTTGGCATACAGGGTTCTAGAGTTCCCCAATGAAAATGAATCGGAGTGCTTTTTTTTTTTTTAATACTACATGAGAGCCATGTCCATAGCAGGCACAGAAAAAATTGATAAATGGGTGAATCAAATAAAAGAGTGACTTATTAGTGGAGAAGGATCTACACTGTCATTAGGAATGGTTAGATGGGTCCCCAAAGAATTATTTCTTTCTAGTGTTTCCTGGGGGGTTAAAATTAAAAACAGGAAAATAATTGCTAGCTTCTTCAGCATTTAGTTCTCAATCAAATATCCTTTTATGGTAGTAACATTTCAAATTAATTGCTTCATGAGGTTAGAAATTTCACACAATGCAACTACGAAATACTGATTTTGTGACTTGATTTACCATTTCCCTTCCTAAATGCGTTTTATTCTTGTGGCCTCTGGGTTAGAGGCATCACTGTCCACACAGGAGCCTTTCAAGTTAGAAACCTGGAAGTCATCCCTGTCCCATCTGGTTCTCCCTCTCACATGATTCATTCGTTGGCCCCACAAATATTTATCGTGTACTGTTTGTGCCATACACCGTTCCAGGTGATGGGTTTGGGGGTGATCAGAATCAACAACATCTCTAGTGTCACAAAGCTTGCATTCTAGAGAAGATACAATAAGTAGATATGCCAGATGTTCGGTGGAGAGAGGTACCCTGGAGAAAAATAAACAAGAAAAGGGGTGGAAAGCTATAGAACTTCATCCCATCCTCTTCCCTCCTTCGGGGGAGAGAAGCTATTCTTCATCATAGCTCGGAGCAGTGCAACAAGAACCTTCTTATTTCATCACATCTGCCCTCACTGATGTTTAAATAGTCTACCTAAAATGATAGACCTCTTCAATTTCCTCCTTAAATTCTTCAAAGCTTGCTGTCACCTTTAAAAAAAAATCCTTAGCTCCTTCCCTTAGCAGTTGGCCCTCTGTGATCTTGCCACTGTATCTATTTCCAGCTTCATAGCTTCATTTCCGCCTCTCTGTTCCCAGTGTGACTTTCTAGCAATTCCTAAAATAGACTATCAGAGATGTTTTGTTTCCAGGTCTTCCCTCTTATTGCATTAATAACAGTAGCTAATATGTTGCTGTGCCCGCTGCATAGGAAGGTGTCCCTACCTCTTCACCTGCCTGATACCTCTTCGTTCTGTCATACTTTTATCCAGGAATGCTTCTGTGATTTCTCCATTTCTCCTGCTGTATTAAATGCATCTCAATTTCCTACTGTTAGAGGATTTTGCGTCTCCTTGGTGCCCACGGTTCTTGGTCACGCCGCTTCAAAGAATGAAGAGGTAGACCAGACGATGAGTGGTGGGCAGCAAAGCAAGGAGTATTGAGCAATAGTATAAAACTCCCAGAGAAGGAAGGGGGCCCGAGAGGGTTGCCCCTCTGAGTTTCTAAGTTTAGGGGTTTTTATGAGCTCTTTTGTGGAACTTTCTTAAGTAATCAGGGTGTGCTGAGTCCTGCCAGTCAGGGCTTTGGTCACGTATCTGTCTACCTATTAGATTAATGTCCATGTGCTGTTGGTCTTTCTTTGCTGACATCTGGGGGCTTATGTCTTAACTGCTTCTTGCCTGTGATATTGACAAATGCTTTGTGGTTAATTGTCTTATTTTAGGACGTATTACAGAAGTCATCTCTGCAAGGGCTGCAAATCAGAATGTCAGTGCGGTCCTGTCTGATCTGCAGAACAGGATGTTAGTGCTGTTTTATTTGAGCTGTCCTGACTCCGTATTTTCTTGTTGGGGACGCTGGCCCTCACTACCTAACTGTCCAACTCACTCCACACAGTAAGTTCCCGTAATGCCCAATGCTTCTCTCTGCTACTCCATTTGCCATATTATATTGTAATCATCTTTTTGTGACTCTTTAATTCCCACAGGGAGATGCTTGAGAACAGGGCCATGTTTCCTTTGTTCTGTCTCCTCAGTGTCTAGCACAGTGCTTGGTCCATATGAGGTATGCAAGGCATATTTGTTAAATAAGGAAGGAAGGAATCAGTGACATTCTAAGTATCCATAATCTAGGCATTAAGAAAATTCTGAAATATAGGACTATTGAGCAGGGGGCAGGGCAAGGAGAAGGAAAATATTTGGGAGCCCTGAAATAATAATAGTACCCAATAAAGCTGTGCAGTAAATACAAGAAAAATAAAAGCTATAATGCCAAGCCATCGATAGCCCTCATTTTATTGATGAATAAGAGCATACACAAGGGAAGCACTTTACAAATAAGATAATAAATATCTAAGTGATTACTTGAAAGGTAGAAACATTTAGAGGATAGCTTTATATAGAAGGTAATACCTATGAAAAAATGCAAAAAGTATTTGTGCAGGAGAGAACTCCAGAGCAGGACTGGAATGACAGATGGGGCCTGAATCAGATTCAGTGATGTCCAGGCCACAGAGAGGCTGGGATGGGATTGTTCAGACAAGACGGACAACACTAGTAAGGGCTTGAAGAAGGAGCAAGCAGGAGCAGTGGAAGGGGAAGATTAGAAACCAAAACCGA
This sequence comes from Halichoerus grypus, assembly GCF_964656455.1. Taxonomy (NCBI): domain Eukaryota; kingdom Metazoa; phylum Chordata; class Mammalia; order Carnivora; family Phocidae; genus Halichoerus; species Halichoerus grypus. The sequence goes on from NC_135713.1 coordinate 36,566,187, forward strand.
AGACTGGATAGAAACTGGCTGCAAATAAGCATTTCTTTTGTAACATTGTCCTGAAGAACAAACTGCAGGCATAAAGGGAACTGGGTTTCTCAAGGGAATTTGTTTTTTTTAAGATTTTATTTATTGATTTGAGAGAGAGAGAGAGAACACAAACAGGGGAGAAGCAGAGGCAGAGGGAGAAGCAGGCTCCCCACTGAGCACGGAGCCCGACGCGGGGCTCGATCCCAGGAGTCCGGGATCGTGACCTGAGCCGAAGGCAGATGCTTAACCAACTGAGCCACCCAGGTTCCTCTCAAGGGAATCTATTGGGCAATGCTTCCATAGTCTTAGAGGCAACACACAAATGAAAGGGAAGCTATGTGCACATGTAACATATGCTATAGATATTCGTCCTGATTTATTTGTAAATAATACATTTATTATAAGAATATTAATGCCTCAGTTTATAGTGCAAGTCTGGTAGGCTTCGTAATTCAGAAGCTAGTATGGTTCAAGGTAATTCAGATAAAAATTATGCACAAATATCTAGTGCTGAAGTGGTATAAATTTCATATTCATACGATTATTTCAAATAATGCTTAACCCCTAATCAGATGCTCGGCTACACTAGTGAAATAGACATGTGTAGAAAAAACTGGAAACAGTGGGATGGTTAAATAATGTATAGTGAGCAGAGAAGTGAAATCACATCCAGCAACGGAAATGAGCTACAACTACTTGTAACAAAGTGGATAACCACCGCCCCCCCCACATTTAACCGAGTAACGTTTTAAAAAATTATTAAAGAATAAACTCAGCTCCATTTCAGCTATTTCAACGTCTGAAACAAGAAAACGCAGTAAATGTTATTTACAGATGAATAGATGAAGAAAAGTATAGAAACTATTTTTAAAAATTAGGCTACTGGTTACCTGTTGGAGGAACGAGGAGATTCAGTAATAGATTTCTGGAGAATTTAAAACGTTTTGATTACATTTTACTTTTAACTGGTGGTAGGTAAATGGTGTTTATTTTACCTTTTTTTTAACTATACATTACACACACTACTGTATATAATGTTTATATGATATATAATGTATATAACTGTCTTCATACATGTGGGACACGGTTCACAATTTTTTTAAATGATGTAACACTTTTTATCTAAGAAACAATTCTATGTTAGTCGGCTGGTGTGTGAATCAGAAGTTTCAAAGTGTGTGTTAAATACTCTAGGTCTCTGCTGGCACCCGATGGGCTAAGTGAACTGTCGCAAACCTCACAACATTGTTCCAGTCAGCCTGGCAATTGATATTACTCACCGCAGCTGACTTTTCCACCTGGCAATCTTGCCAATTGTTAACATGGGTGAAGTGAGCCAATTGCTTGAGGCCAGGTTTTATTAAATTTATATTAAAATTTAGCCTTGCACAGATGATTGGGGAATTAAGGATATAAAAAGGACAAACCAAAAATACCAAAAGGAATTTCGGATATTTTGAAGCCAGTGCTTTTATTTTAAAACATAAACCTTTATTCAGAATGATTGGAAATCAAAAGCCTATTTGAGTGCACATCATTTCTGGCAATTGTATAATTCATAAATAGACAAGTGGCTTATGAAACATGGTGAAAAAAATGTACTCCCAAGGAGGTATCATCCATGCCAAGTTTACTGCTGAGATCATAAACCAGTGACAATAGGGGTTAATAATAGAAATGTTGGTAGTCCTCTACTTATAATAGAACGAACAGCACTGCTATAATTACAATTTTCTTTTTTTTTCTTGTTATATAGAAATGAATCAATATCCAAGTAGAGAGAGGATAAAAATGTCTTCAATAATTTGCACTGCTCTTCAAAAGAATTGGCTTCTTAGGTCTGCAAGTCAATTGTATCATTCAAAATTATTACAAGGCTATTTATCAAATAGTGTAAATTAAAATTTGTTTTGACCTTTTGAAGGCTATTTTATGTGATTTTCACAAGAGACCGAATAATCATGCACAATTTCCTTTTCTTTACCAAGTTATTTTAAAAAAGAATCAATATGTTATTTCAGCAGATATTTAGAAGAATCAACTCTCCATGTGATCTTTTGCTAAGTTATACTGATACCAAGACAAATTATATATGGATGTGCCTTGCCCGGCTAGTTATTAATTAGGTCCAGGGAAACATCTGATAGTGATTGTGGCAATAACTCATATACCTTACATGGACTGTTATTATTCCCAAGAAAAATAATAGCCAATCTGATTGGACATCGATAGAACTCTGTTAGGATTTACTCTATAGGATGTAAATCTGGGGATATGCAAAATGAAAACTGCGTATTTTCCACATAACCAGGACTTAAAATAAACTCATTTAGAAAGACTTGGAACATGGTCTAAGTTAAAACAATAACAAGTCTAAATTCTATGTGGTGCTTTGCTTTTTATTTTATTATCTTGATAATCTGTGTTTACAGGGGAAACCTGGCATGAAAGACTGCTAAAATTTTGTACTAAATAAATCTTTTGAGAGATGAATTATATTTTAAAACCTACTTGCAAACCTACATAATGAATTTGATTAGATGAAGTTTAAAGATGATAATAAAAGTTGAAGAAGGAAGCAAATTCTGAGTTTTTGTATATTTCTGATTTTTCTTTCCCTGCAGTGTGTATTTCATTACCATTTTCAGATGCAGCAACCCTTTGAGAATAATGCTGATTGATGTTCTGTTTTTTTTTTCTGTTTAGTCCTTGATCTGATGAGCTGATTTTTTTCTTTCTCTATTCATCTGTTAGGTTTCTGCCCTTTGATTCCCCCCTCATCTTCCTCCTGCTCATTAGTTCCATTTACTATTGGCCGCCAACTCTACTCACAGGAGCCCTGGCTCCCCACTGAACAGCTTTGTGATGGAAGATGTGAGACTCATTTTCTCTGGAACTCGTTTCACTAATTCCTAAAAGCCTCAGGTAAAGGAGTCTCTGAGATAAATGTGGAAAACCTCCGAAAGTCCCTAAAATTCCATTCTACTTGCAAACAATGTCATGACCACACGGCTAATAATGCGAAAAGAAAGATAGACAAATGCACTTGGGCACCAGATACTCCGATACTCTTCTAGGTGTTTCCTGTTTCAGTTCCTTTAATCTTCCCACAACCCTATAAAATACGTACTATTTCTATTTTTGTTTTACAGATATGGAAACTGAGACCTGAAACTGTTAAGTATTTTGCTCAAGGGCTTGTCGTCTCCAGCACCCAGTCACTCAGCCATTATTTAGCTTCTCCAAATATGGGTTCATTAATTTATTAAAATATTCAATAAAATGAATGAAAAAAGCCAAAACCCTTTCCAAACTTCAATACAACTGTTTTTGTCTTCTTGAACTGCTTGTCCATATTGAATCATGAATAGTTAGAGCCTCTATCTCTTTGTGATCTAAATTGTTTTCCAGTTTTAGGTTCTCCTTCTCTGCAGATGGCATTCAATTTTGCCAAGTCGTTCTTGGTATCTCTGTAAGTGACACATTACTATTTATGGTCTAACACAAATTTACTATCTAGCCAAATTCTCAAGTTTGACTCTGGAAAATATCAACTTCCTGCCATTCTCCTTCAGCTGCACTTTTGAAGAATTTCCTTATAAATTTGAAAGAAGTAAAGATGCCACCATCTTTTTTTAAAAAAATTTTTTATTGTTATGTTAATCCCCATACATTACATCAAAGATGCCACCATCTTTTATGTGTACTTTTCTTATTCCTACCACCAAGCTAAGGTAGGGGTTCATTGTTTGTTCATTGTTTTTTATACCAAAATACTGTTATTTAATCCTTCCTGAAATTGTTAATATTTATTTCTTTATCCCTGCTTCCAGAAATAAATCTGTTTGTTGGTTTAGTTACAAACTCTTACTCTTTGTATATATTTATACAGAACTTTAGACTTCTTTGTTCTCACACTTATATAGTTATATTAAGATTCTTATACTATTAATAGTATCCTATTAATATTATGCTTGTTCTGTTCATGCATAATATCTTGTAATTAACTTTTATGAGATTGACCCTTATCATACTCTTTGCATTTGAGGGCTCTATAGACAGGTATTGTGTCTTCCAAATTTTTATGTATTCTGTAGTAACCAGCACTGTGTTAAATGCTTATAGAATTTAGATAATTAAGATTAAAGAAGCATTATAGATCTTTCCATTTAATCTCTTCATTTTACACAAACAGAAGCTGCGGTATTGGTTATGAATTGGAAACTAGATTAGTAGCATTATTTTCCCATTCACATTTTCATTAAGAATTTACATTATTGAGAGCCTATGATATTCCAGACACTTTTAAGACATTACCTTAAATTCCACAGCTATCCATGTGGTGGTCATTTACCACTATTTGCAGATGAGAAGACTGAAGCAGGGTTTCATGGTTTGTTCATGACCACACATTTAGTGGCAAAGCTGGAATTCAAAGCCATTTTGTCTGCCTCCATAACCTGGCATAACTACGTTATGCATCTTACTTCCTTTCTAATATACCACAGTATTCCATTTTACTAGGAAGCCCTATGCTAGAAGTACCAAGTCATGTAAGACCACAGCGTTTGAAGCATCAGCGCTTTCAAGTCATTCCACGAAGCCCAACCAAAATTTAATCATTAATTTGAAAAAAAAAAAAAAGAGAGAGAGAGAAAGAGGTGAGTCCTTTCAGAACATACTCACCTGTTGATAAAAAATACGAAGAATTTGATCCCAAGGCCTTCAAATGTAGCTTTTCCAAATTTGTTCTTTTGCTAACTGGCCTGAGAGAACATGGCATAACTATGGAAATGGAGGTATTCTGGGATAGGTGCCATGCAGGGGCAATATAAGAGAAATTAGAGAGATGAGGCCGAACAAATATCTGGGAGTTAGTCATGAAAAGCCTGGTGTTTTTTTCATGTTAAAAATTCATGTTGTGTCAGAAGTAATGAGAAGCCTTCAGAGACCAGATTCACCTGACTATTTTCTCCAGGAAAATCTATCATCTCAGTTGCCAATGTCACAGTTCTTGCTGCCTACCAAGAATTCTAAGATGTTCCCCTGAATATAATGGATTGTTTCTCCCACGATTAGTTTATGTCACATGGCACAGGGAACAGTAAGAAGAGATTATTTAGATGGGCTTAGCTAACCTAATTACATGAACCTGTTAAATGCAGAGTTTTCTCTGGTTCGGAGTAGAAGAGGAAGTCAGAGACTGTAAACTTGAAAAGAATTTGACATCTATTTACTAACTTGAAAGTGAATGGGGCTAAGTGCAAAGAACGCAGTTGGCTTCTAGAATTTGAAAGCAATCTCTGGTTGACAGCCAGCAAAGAAACATACTTCAGTCCTACAACCATAAGGAACTGAATTTGGCCAATAACCAGAAATGAGTTTGTAAGCAGATTCTTTACCAGAGCCTCTAGATGACAACTCAACCCCTATAGGGGACCCAGGGATCCCATGCCATATGTGACCTACAGAACTGTGAGCCAATACATGGATGTTTTTTAAAGACATTAAATTTCTGGTAATTTGTTATGCAGCAGCAGAAAACTGATACACCAATCTTCCTTTACTCATTGGCAGCTTCCATTTCATCTGTAATAAGAGCAAAGACTTCCATTACAATTACATTATGAATCATTGTTTTCCTTCCTCATTTTAGGAAGAGCAAATAATCTGAATGTTGGAAAACATTTCTACCTTAACTATATTTTGCATTCTTGAGAAAACTCAACTTTCCCTGCTGTTCTCTTAAGTAAAGACTATTTTTCTCTCTTATTCCACATGTAAGTCAATGCCAAAAAATTGGAGTTGATGTTCTCTTTGCTTTTCTTATGATTTCCAGACCATTGCTACCATTACTATTTCTGCTGGGGTACTTGAGGCTTCTAGCCTAAGACTGTACCATCTTCTTCCCTATTATAAGCTTTCACACATTTCATTATCCATCAAATACTTGATCGATAACTTCACTATCTTCAAATATTTCCAAGCCCCTCCAACAGTTTTGGTGATTTGAAAATCCACAGAGATTAATATACCAACACTTTAGAAACCCAGTTCCTTGGCCTCATTCCCTCTATTTACCTTTTGCTTCATTTTGCCTAAGCAATTTATTCCCACTTTCTGATCCTGTACTTTGTCATAAACAGATACTTAACCCCTAAAATCTGCATTATGAATTTATAATTCCTAGGCCATTTGCTTAAGCACACACACCACTCTCATTCTTCTGTCTCATGAAGTTTCCAGTGCTTTCTCACCCTTTCTTATTATCCTTAGCCACTCTTGGCTCTATGTTCACCCTTATCCAGCCTAAAGTCTAAGATCTATCATTCTAACACTGCCTTGTAAAGACCCTCCACTTTCTTGATTTCTCTCCCATAATTGTGCTTGTCTTGCAAAACGTCAATTGTGAAAAATGCCTATCATATCTTCTCAAAGCCTTTTTTATGCCTTCATTGGAGCAGGTAGATATTCCTGGAGAAAATCACCCAGTTGAAGCTGCCTGGTTTCACTTGAAAACTCAAAGATCAAATTGACACTCAATAATGCCCAGCTCTCTTACCATGTTTCTAGAGCAGGCTTGCTTTTCCTACTCCCTAAAAGCCTGTATTGTCCCCTCTTCAAATATACCTCATCCCCATTCATTATCAGCTGATGACTTCATTTCATATTTTATCGAGAAAATAGAAGTCATTTTAGAGGCAATGCTTCGTGTCTTCTCCACCAGATCTAAAATCTGAACTATAGTGATATCTATCTTCTTTTGTTTTCCTCTTATTTCAACTGAGGAATATCACCTTAGCCCAGGAAAAAATGCAAACTATTACTTTCCTCCTCCAACTCATAGCCCCTTTTCTTGCAGAAATTCTTGCTCCTTTAGGTTATCTCCTCTTTTGCCTTCCAATAGATCATTCCCATCAGCATATAAACATAGTCTAGAATCTCCCATCATAAATAAAAATGCATCCCTTTTCCTCACCTATAATCTCATTTCTCTGTGCCCCTTCAAAGTTAAACTTTTATAAGAATTGTGTACATTAGCTGTTTACATGTCTTCACCTCCCATACCTCAACCCAGTGCAGAGTGATTTTCACCACATAATTTCACTGAAACTGCCCTTATCAAGATCACAAGGATGTTCAATGACCTACTTTAATAGACTGCTTTCTGATTTATATTTTACCCACACTTTCAGCGATCTTCACCAGCATCACCCACTCCCTCCTTCTTGAAATACTGCCTCCTTTTAACTTTCATAACAATGCTTTCCTGGTTTTCCTCAACTCAAAGGCTACTCCCTATGGTCCTCTTTCTTTCTTATTCCTTTTCTTTTGCCTCTAAATGTTTGAATTACTTAGTGCTCATTACTGAGTCTTCTTATTTTTTCTACATCTTTTTCTTGGAGATTTCACCCATTTTCATGAATTTAAGTATATCTTCATACTAATGATGCCTATAATTTATTTTGGGTCTAGATTTCTGCTCTAAGGAAGACTCTCATAAAGGCAATAAATTAAATTTTAGCCCCTGGTAGATGAGTCCAAAGGAAGTGAGTATGTAATGGTATAGCCCAAACTCCATAGATTAATGAGGTTTTAATTTAATAAATAAATTTAAGATAAATCAAGATCATCATGCCATGGTAATACTTAGGAGAAGATGATTGGGATTGAAATTCACAAATAACAGGGCATAGAAGAGAGACAGTGGAAAGAAACCATGAAGACTTACATGACCATTGGAGAGATGAGAATGAACATGCTGTGTTGGAAAATAGAAGAAACTGGCTGAAACAACTCTTGCAGAGTTTTATAAGGGAAGGTGCAGAGCTAGTGCTAAGATTGATGAACAAAGTCAGTATATTTGAAGGTGGGTTTATTACTGAGGCAAACAAGAGAGAAGAGTGGCTCAGAGGCTGTTGCACAGGGACACATTCTTGGTTTAGAGCAGTGCTGGCTGAGGATATGATGAATCAGCTAACTCTCATAGAATTGTGGGCTCTGAAGTAAGATTTAGAAAGATCTGATGAGTCTGAGGGCAAAGAAAGGCTTCAATCAAACCTGGTTCTATCTACATGGTGAATCTGGAGGACTGGGAGTTTGGAGGATATAGTGATAAAAATGCCCAAATAAGAAAGAAGAAATGATTTGTGGCTTTACATGGCTGAAGTGTTTAATCAAATGGCATAGGCATACTGATTACTTATGAAGATACACATGAGGAAAATTCTCACAAAACTGGAGAGAAAAAACTGGAGAAAGATAAAGAAGTCAGGAGTTGCTTTCATTTGTTATGTTTTTTTTAACTATTAGTGCAGCATTCTTAGTTCAGTATAATATGTATTTGGGACACTACCCTGATATTAATTAGATGGTGAAAGTTCCTTACCAAACAAAGAGAAGAAAGAAGAGACCCTGGACTCTGATTCTCAAGTGTGAGATACACACACCTAAAATAGATAAACTGACATTTAGATAGCTATACTTTGAATTATAGAAGTCTGGGGGAAAAATAAGAAGTTCAGGAAACAGGAAATATGAGTGATTTTGCATTTTCTGATTTTTGCCCTTCATGTGGAACATAAATAAATCACCTTTCCCTGTTGTTATTGTAATAATTGTCTTAAGTAATAATCTCATGCATAGACAAAATTAGATATCTTGGGCCTAAAGAATTAAAACTGGCAGTATTGAAAGAATAAATTAGCTCTTAAAAACATATTTGTAATTGACAGATATATGATTCCTCCTTACATAAGCTTTCATGTTAAGATATAACTGTAGCAAATTTCTTCACATCATCTATACAATGTACCTCAATTCAATATGCTGTTCCTAAAAGCATGTTATTCACTAATTGCAAATAAGAGAAGAGCATAAAATGGAAACAGTTTTAAACAAAATACAGAAGTGTATTATGGGAACTTGAGCATTGATTTTATTTGCAAATATACTATTGTTTTTCCTTAAAGGATTTCCTTACATATTTCCTTAAAGAGTTCCATAAAAGAAAATTTAACATATCACTTTTCCCCCCTCTCTACAGCAAAAGGATTTGAGTCTCTATGGTATGTGGTCATTAACTATCTCTAACTATTGGATGCCTCAGCCTCTTCCTTAAAGGAGCATGCTCCTTCTTTTTTTTTTTTTTAAATCTGGAAAATGAAGTTAGAATAAGGTTCTAGAGGAAACATGTTTTGTTAAATTAGAAGACAATCTTAAAGATTAATTTTTTTCCTGAACATTTATACTATGATATGAATATTATCTTATTAGTAAAAATGAGTTTACTTTGTGATATTATTATGCTATCATTACAAGGTATATGCCAATCATGTGATGATTATAGCTTAATGAGCTGTTTACTTGAAAAGCAACTCAGTCATTTTTTGATTTGTTTTTTATTTTTGTTTATGTTAATATGGGTTGAGTGGATTAGGTAACTTCTTTCGAAACTAGTAAACTATTCATTGGGAATCAGTGCATAAAGTCAGTTGAGGTACATGAAAAGAGAAGATAATTCATAGACTCAATAAATTTGTGTGGTAGAATAGCCAAATATTGAGGTGAAAGAAGTAGACTGTAGGAATGTTTCCCGAAAATACTGTAGGTAACGACAACTGCACAATGAACACATCTATGACTCTTTGAGTCCTTCTTAAAAACATTATTAGTTTCAGAATTAAAGAATCCAAATGAAAATTAGGACCAGTTTGGAATTCAAAACAAAATCTTCAAAACAGAACAAATATTATGGTAGAATTCCTAAGAGTAGTACAAACAAGACCATAGTTATACTTGAGAGAAAGTGTTGTGTATTTGGCTAAGTATGGCTAGCAATTGCCATGTCCACAAGTTTGGAACATTGGTTGGATCTTCATCAAAAATAGTGATGATACAATCACATTGGTAAGAAGTTTGAGGTGAGTCATGCCCTAACATGTCCCATTTATTAATAAAAGAAAAGAAACATGATTTGTTACCCATACAGAGAACAGATTTATATTTGAGAAAACATTCCACCAATATAGAGGAAGGGATTGAAATAAAAGAAGAGGTAAAAGATTGGAGATGAATTTGGTATCATTCAAATCAACTAATTTTTACTTAAAAAGGCATTAATTTAAATTTCAATATTGACTAAGAATAAATGTAATTGACAATTCAGTCACGTATTTGATAGCTAAAGTCCAAAACAGATTTTCAACAATCCATGTCTAAGGAAAAGACATGAGTAACGTATCTGTCATTGTTTCTTTGGTGCTTGTTTTGTCACATTCATAAAAGGGCAAAGTATCCCTATTTATTTAGATTCTTTTTTTTCCCAAGTCATTTTTTCCATAAAATATCTTTATATTAAAAGATAACTAAAATTGGAAAAGACACATTGAGTACATAATAATTTTAGAAAATACTATTTATCTTTTTCTTACTGTCTTAAAAATGAATTCTACTCTACAAAGGAGGACAGAAACACAAGAAAAAACATTATAACTATGTTTAGCAAGGAATGATGTATCTTTCTATTTTCAGAAACAGACTCAATCTTCTCTTTTCCCAGATTAAAAATGAAACTTTTTCATTTTTATGACCCTGCATATTATTGATTTTAGAGTCTTTTAAAATAGTATGCAATATTAATGAAAGTTTTTACTTTTTATATTTGAAATTGTGTCTTCGATTACAAGGTACAATATTATTTTACAAGGTGTAGTTTTCATAAGTATGGATATTAATATTTTGCCCATGATTTTTGAGGGTATAATTTTTAGCTGTCCCAAAGGAAGAGCATTTTTTAGAATACCTTATTGTTAATGCTTTGTATGTATGTTGATTAATAAATTAATATGCCAAATTCATAGACTCAAAATTTTCTAGAAATATGATTTTAGAGTAAATTATATAATCAAAATTTTTCTTTTCATCCAGAAAAAAAATGTCTAGAAAAGAAGTGTGGTGTAGAGGAAAAAAAGAATTTGCTTTTTTACCCAACTCCAGCTTTTACCAAATGTGTATGCAGATGCATTAACTAAGATGAGGTCAACCTATAAACCAAAATGCCAACCTATTAATTTACAGGTGGAGTCAAAGTTATCCTATCTGCAGAAAATCAGCATCCCTCCATTTGTTGGAATGCATGTCACAATCCACATGATAACTTCCAGTTATGCTTGTGAATTTGGAATTAGGGCAAAGAAAGCTGGGTCATTCCAATGTTGGTTTTTATAAAGCCATAGTGATCTGTTGTCCTTCTTTACTGTGGGAATTTTTTTATTTGAATGACTCATGATGCTCATCTAAGATCTGAGATCACTTCTCACATGAGTTGTTTGTGTTCTGCAACACTTGTATTTCTGGATTTCTTATCCTTGGAATTTGCAATTATTACTTTGCTTGGATCTTTTTCCTCATGGCACAATATAATTTCCCAAATTGCAAATTATTTTCTATTTGTTATATTTTATAGGCATTGCTGATGTCACTCAGGGCAACATTTCTGTTTTAGGAGTAAGCTTGATTCAAATCACAAAGTAAGGTGCTACAGCTCATGCTAGCTGTGATGTGTTGATATGAATGTGGAACAAAAAAGAATAAAGTCTAAGCTAGGCAATGAGGCGGTAAGAGGATAGTTATTTAAAATTGTTGTTAATTCTCAGATATATTGCAATCATTCCCCTTAAATTCTTTCTGAAAAGAAAACTAACAGCTTTATATCTCGGAGCAATAAAACAATATACAAATGTAGTATCAGAGCCACTCTATCTAATCCCTAAAATTTTCATTACAGAAGAATGGAAAAGATAATCCACAGATGAAAAGAATATATATTACTATATTTTAAAAGTTAGATAAGATTAGATTACAGAATTGTAAACACAACAATTATGCTAATGTTAGTTAATACATTTATTCACAATCTACAATGAAATTAATCAAACATCTATTTCATCTTTTTCTTTCATTTATGGCATTGCCCTTCAAAACCTGACAACATCTTCATGCTGCTTTCATACTTTTCCAGACCCTTAGTTATATCCACCCCGTGTCTCTTTCCCTTAAGTCTTGTGCCACTTTAGTCTTATCTGCTCCCCAGGATGAGTCTGTTGTACATGTCACATGGCTTTCTTCTCTCACCAGAATGCATTCAAGCTGAGGGGCTAGCATCATGAATCAAAATGTAAGGTTGAAATTTAAGTAAGAAGTGAAGCTAATTATATAGAATTGTGATACAGTAACTATGCAGGTGGTAATTGAAGCAGTGAGTCTTACTCATAGCCTAAGATAAAAAACAGAGATAAGCCTACAAGTAAAGATGGGGCTTTGCATAATATCTACATTTATGGGTATATTTAGAGTTTTTTCTGAAAGGATCCTGAAGGAATTTTTGCTAAGAGAAGAAGGATATGAGCTAAGTTCATTTTCTAGCTAAGGAAAAAAAATATTTTAGGAAGATTTATTCCAGTAGCCCAATGAATTTAGGGAACAATATGCAACCACCATGGTAGTCAAAGAAAGATAAATGAAATCATATAATAGAATGACTTACATATTGAATTATTATTTTTAAATGAGACTTTCTAATGTTGGCAAAAGGGCATAAAAATATTTGTTAGAATAATCACCAAGGACTATATTTAAAAAAAAACATATGTTAATATCTGTGAAGAATTCATATTCTTTGGTCCGATCTAAAGGAACACATTTTTGAAGAAATTATTATTGAAGTTATTCAAGGTAGCATTATTAAAAATAGTCCTACACTGAAACAATATAAAATTTCAACAAAAAGGAAGTTTAAAAAAAAAGTGCTGCTATAATGATATCTTACATGATGTAAAACTATATTTAAAGTAACAACAAGGAAGTTGTTGAAATATAATCCTTGATTGTTACAGCAAATCACATGAGCAGAAAGATTGGAACCCATAAAAATGCAACATCTGCCACCTGCCCTAGGTCTTCCTTGCCGCCTGGCAGTAGTACGTCTCTTTCCTGTTATCATCAGCAACTATTTCAAAATTCTCAAACCTCCTCATAACTCTGACCTACAACCTCTCAGATCCTCCTTACGGAATTTGCCTTCTATTTCACAAAGTAAAGAGAAGCTGCCAGATTCGTCCATTTCTTGTCCTAAAACGTTCATAATTTTTCAACAGTTGTCATGGTTTCTTTTCTCCTTCTCTGCAGTTGGCATAGAAAAGGCCCTCATTGTCCTGTGCTCTGAATCCTACCACTTTCTGTGTCTTTAGGATCCTCACTTCTCTTTCACTAGCCCTCTTCCTTCCATTTTTTTTCTCTGATAGCCTAATTCAATCAACTTTAAGAACACTCATCTCTCTAGCTTTAAACCATGGCAATAAAGTAAATGTTACACATATTAATGGTAAATGTTTAACAGTCACTTCATTGAAGTAAAGAAAAGCCCCAAACTGTAGTATCTGCCAATTTCCATGTGATAAAACAGCATGACTAATTTCAAGCTACCAATGTGCTGCCACTGAATATGGCATCTCTTGAGCTTGTAAACTGGTTCAGGTATTCGGCTATTTCAAATCAAGTTTTTCTCCATCTTGGCTGCATACTGGAATAACCTAAGAATCTTTACATATATGTGTACTTACACACACACACACGGACACACACACACACACACACACACACACACTATTTCCAGAGTTTAACTGGTCTGGCTTCCAAACATTGATATGAAACTTCCACAAGTCTTTTAATGCACATCTGAGGTTAAAATCAACTCTTGCACCTGGGTGAGCTTTCTAAAATCAAATCTGATCATGAGCCTTAACCATCCCCACCCTTACACACAATTAAATCAATTAATTGATTTCAAAATGATAGCCAAATTCTTAACAAAATTTGTAATGCTCATATGACCTAGCCTTACTTTTTTTCTTATGCCTAGAGTATTCCTTCCTTCCTTTTGCCTGGTAAACTTCCCTTAAATCTAAATTTAGGTAGCACTTCTTCTTGGAAGCCTTCCTGCATCAATCAAGTCTAGATTTGGTTCTTTTCTTATTTGTACCATACCACTTTGCGTCTTTACTAGCTCCATGAAGATCATGATCAGGTGTGTCTTATTATCATTGTATCCCCAAAGTCTAGAACCAAGTTTTAAAATAAAATTTCAATAACGTATTTTGAATGAAAGAACGAGTCTTAATTTACCATTTCTTTATTACTGTAAAGTGCTTATTTCAACATAGCATAATATAAAAAATTTAGAAAACTTAGAAAGTCGGAAAGAAGGCCACTCATAGACCTATCTTTTCCAAATCTATCTACTGGTAAAAATATATTAGTATATATATTTTAATCTTTCTCTAAGCATAGATAATGTAATATATCTAATACATGTTACCAAGGATTATCATCAATACTTAGAGCAAGTCTAAGTTGACTTCTACCTTTATAAAAAGTAAATCACCAGAATGTAATATGTATATTAAATCTCCCCTACTCCCACTCTATGCTTCTTTGCTTTTGAAAATTAATGTGACCTAAAAATAGAAATATCATATGATCCAGTAATTCCACTACTGGATCTTTACCCAAAGAAAATGAAAACACTAATTTGAAAAGATGTATACACCTCTATGTTTATTGCAGCATTATTTACAATAGACAAGATATGGAGGCAACCTAAGTGTTCACTGATAGATTAATGGCTTAAGAAGACATGGAATATATATACAATGGAATATTACTCAGCCATAAAAAAGAATGAAATCTTGCTATTTGCAACAACATGATGGACCTAGAGGGTACTATGGTAAGTGAAGTAAGTTAGACAGAGAAAGACAAATACCATATGATCTCACTTATATGTGGAATCTAAAAAACAAAACGAACAAATGAACAAACGGATAAAAAACAGAAACAGACACAGAACAGAGAACAAACTGGTGGTTGCCAGAGGGGAGTGAGGAGGGGACAGATGGGCAAAATAGGTGAAAGGAAATAAGAGGTACAAATTTTCCCTTTGTAAAATAAATCACAGAGATGAAAAGTACAACATAGGGAATATAGAAGAAGAAGAAGGAGGAGGAGGAGGAAGAGGAGGACGAGGAGGAGACAATGATGGACAATGATGGACGAGGAGAAAATTAATGTGATCTAGTAGAAAAAACTGAGTTCAAATGTGGCTCCACCTCTTCTGAGGTGTTATTTAATATTGCTGAACTTTTCCCAACTGTAAAATGGGATTAAAAATACATACTTTAAAAGGTCATTATGAGGATTACAAGAAATGATGACCGTGTAACATATAGTTTTATAGTTCAATAATGTTGAATGCTGTAGGGTCCCTGGGAGAATCAGGATTGAGAAAAACATTGGGTTAGGCAGAAGGAGGATCAATTCCTTCAGCTGTTCTTGGTGTGGGGGTCAAAGCCAGATTGCAAGGACTTAAAAAGTAACTGCAGGCCATGAAAGCTGACCACCCCTCAAAGCACTTTGACAAAGAAAGGAGAGAAATATGTGGCATCTAGAGGGGGCAGCAGAGTCAAGTGAAAACTTTTCAAGTTAAGTGACAGCAAAGAAGTCCAAATAAGGAAGAGTATGAAGGTGGAAGAGCAATACTTCAAGTGGGAGGCAAGTACTCACGAGTTGAGAAGGTCTAGTTGCAGGTACAGGTGTCAGACTTAGTGCCCGCTCCATCATTAGAAGGGTACCTTTTCCTTTGGACTTGAGGAAGTAGGTTAAAATGAGTACAAGTGATATTTTTAAGACCTACATTTCTTCTCAGGGAGAGAGATAATTCTATAAAAATGTACCACAAGGTAACGTTGACTGTTGAAAGGAATTTGAAAGAACATATGCCAATGTTTCCAGTGATTGGCAGTCAGCCGCTACATTATCTTTGCATTTTTGATCATTGGTCAAGTTTGAGCACAGAAATAGTTGAAAGCCAGATTTCAAATAACTGGTTATATTCACCTCAAAATCATTGTTATTTTTGTGTAAAACAAGTTTAAAAGAAACCAAGAACTAATTTATTTTAAAGAATTTGATGTGTGGTGCCTGGGTGGCTCAGTTGGTTAAGCATCTGCCTTTTGACTCAGATCATGATCCCAGAGTTCTGGGATTGAGCCCCAACTCAGGCTTCCTGCTCAGCCGGGAGTCTGCTTCTCCCTCTACCACTGCCCCTCTCCCTCCTCCTGCTTGTGTTCTCCCTCTCTCTCAAATAAATAAATAAAATCTTAAAAAAAAAAAAAGAATTTGATGCAATGGAGACCTGTGACATGTCACACTTCAAAGAAGATACTAAGTATTTTGGTGGCTTTTTTCTTCACTCAGCTTGTCTTTTGGGCCAAGTGGACAAAATTTCTGTTCTCACAGAGTTTACTTTTCAACTAGAGAGTCTGACAGGATAGAAGTAAATAAGTAACTGCACAATATCATATTGTGGTAAGTGCCCTGAGAAAAGCAAAACTGGTGAATGCAGCACAGGGTTGGGGGTAGGGGGCAGGTTGCATTATTTTAGTCAGTATGGTCCTAAAGGTCCTCTCTGATGAGCCGACATTTGAGATGAGACCTAACTGGCATGAAGCAGAGCCATGTGGAGGTCTGAGTACTATATTTTAAGAGTTCAGCAAATTTTCCTGTCTTAAGGTGGAAAAGTGGTACATGAAAGGAAGATCAGTGTCATTGAAAGTCAAGATGGTAAATGAAAACAAGGGAGGGAGGAACAAAGTGGGTCTGAAAATTAGCCAGGGTGGCTTGCAGACCATGGTAAGGAGTTTGGCTTGATTGCTATTGTAGTAAGATCTTCTTGTAGAGTTAATCAGAAATAAGATCTTGGGGTGCCTGGGTGGCTCTGTGGGTTGAGTGTCAGACTCTTGGTTTCAGCTCAGGTCATGGTCTCGGTGTTGTGGGATGGAGCCCTGTATGGAGCTCTGTGCTCAGCATGAAGTCTGCTTGAGATTCTCTCTCTCCCTTTCCCTCTCCCCCCGCTCCTGCTCTTGCTCTCTCTCTTTCTCTCTCTCTAAAATAAATAAATATAGGGGCACCTGGGTGGCTCAGTCGTTAAGTGTCTGCCTTCGGCTCGGGTCATGGTCCCAGGGTCCTGGGATCGAGCCCTGCATCGGGCTCTCTGCTCCGTGGGAAATTCTGGACATTGTGTGAAGAATAAATAATATTTTGAGTATATTATTACTTATTACTACCGGTTATAAGACCTTGAAAAGGTCAATTCATTGATGGCCTGTTCAGAGAAGACTCTTAACATGATTTTGATGAAAATGGTCTTAAGAATTCTCTAGCATTTCTTTAATACCTTTATTTTACAGATAAGGAATGGTCCCTAGGTAATTATATACCCAAGGTCATCCAGCCAGTTACTGGCTGAGCCAGGATTAGAATATGATTCCCTATCTGTTTTTCTTTCCATGGGGCCTCACTTTTTCCCTTAGTTTTGCCACATTTCATATACATAAAGCCCTCCCTAGATGTAGCAACATGGAAAGGATGAAACTTGGGATCATTTCAGTGACTCTCCCAGAAAGCATAGAGAGTGTTGCTTGAAGTTTGCTCTACAGACTATCTGTAGCAGAATCACCTGGGTTATCTGTTACAGATGCAGCTACTGATGCAGAATCTTTAGGAATGGGACCTAGTTATTGTACCCTGAAGAAAGAAAAACTGAGAAAGTCCAGGAGCTGTCCAGTTTTCAAGATGGCGCACCAGACATTTATACTCAGCCTTAAGCACCTATGATTAAGCATTCTGCACCAGATATTTTTCCAATATATGAAAAAAAAATCCACTTCATTTCATTTCATTTCTATTCCTAGCCCACCCCCTACAGATTTAACAGACAGTCTTAAAAAACCAGAAGCCATCTTGTGAATGAAAATAGCCCCAATCCTTATATATTTCTATGGGTAAACCCATAAATTTAAGACAGTGGATAATCTGATTACCAATAACCTGGTATTATTCGAATAACAGGGATTTAGATGTAGTATATACTAATTAGGAAGGAAGGAAAATGTACAATATGTTTTAGAAAGGTTTTCATAAAAAATGGTTATTTAAGTAGGGTTTTGGTATATAGAAAATGTATTTATATGAAATATCCCATGTGCCTGAGAATGTATAAATAAAGGGTCATTGATAATGTTTGTTTTTTTGACATTGAAAAACATTCCTAGTTGAACTATATTTGTTGATCACCTTCTATCATTTTCTTATTTGTGAGTAAGGAATCGTGCTACATACATTTTAAAGTTTAAGTTTTGCATTTGCTTCCCAAACCAGTAGCTAGTGGTGAAGTGACCTTGAGGATGGGGTAGCTAACTTTGGGGCAGAGGCTCCTGGAGGACATTAATATAGTAACAGCAGAAATGGCTGCTACTTGTTGAAGTTTTACTTCATGCTAGATGCATGGTAAAAACTTTATATGCATTATCTTATTCAATCCTCTCAAAAACCTGCCAAGTAGGTATTCTAATATCCATTTTATAAACCAACAAAACAAAACAAAACAAAAAAACCAACCCAACCAAAACCAAAACCAGCAACAATAAAAAACATTACTATTTTATTTAACATTCTTTCCTATTGGACATATAATATCAAGCTCCTGATAAGTAGAGACATTGTCCCAGGTCTCTGGGCAAGGACTTGATGTATGAGTTTTGTAAAGGATGTGAAGACCTCTGACCCAGTGGTTACAACTAAAAGCACCATGGCCATTGGAACAACTCTAAAAATATTGTCTTGGAAAAAATAAAAACATGAAGAACATGAAATTTCTATGTTGGCACCTTATCTTGGTTTTTGTAATCTAACCCTAATATTTTTCACATTGTTGCTGTAACAAAATGTAACTCTAATTTCAAGAATATGACATAGAAAAGACTAAAATAGAAAAAATCCAGTATTGTGTTTTATATTAGCTTTAAGCATTATTAATCATCTATGTAAACCTTTTCTTAATTGGGTACAGTGCTCACAGTACTTACAGGATGTTTTATCTCCCCCCCCATGCAATCTACATATTAACTTAATTTAAAACTTACTTAACTTACAATTTTCAATTTGTTTTGCTTTTTTTTTAATTTGCTTTTGATTTATTTTAATTTAATAAAAAATTTTAAATTTACTTAACATACTACTCAGATCCTTACTAAAAGCAAACCTGATGCATGAAGTTTAGAATGAGAAGGTCCAACATAAGTCTAATGTACACTCCAGGGGAGAAACTAGAAAGATTGGGACAAATGAAGATAAAAGAGAAAAAAAGGAAAAGAGAAACACACATAAAAATATAGCAGGAATAAATAAAAATATATATTAATGATTATAAAACCATGAATAGATTAACTCTACAATTTTTTAAAAAGATTTTATTTATTTATTTGACAGAGAGAGACACAGCAAGAGAGGGAACACAAGCAGGGGGAGTGGGAGAGGGAGAAGCAGGCTTCCCGCTGAGCAGGGAGCCCAATGCGGGGCTTGATCTCAGGATCGTGGGATCATGACCTGAGCCAAAGGCAGACGCTTAACGACTGAGCCACCCAGGTGCCCCAGATTAACTTTACAATTAAAAGGTAAGAGTAGGATTGGAATTTTTCAAAATGTAGTAGTTAATTGCAAAAAGCCTCCTGTCTGTGCTATTCTTGCCAAAAATGCATCACTCATGGTGAAATAGTAAACATATTTAAATTAAATATCTTATATTAAGATAAAGTAACTCACCTTAAAGTATTCACCTGTATTCTTTGAAAATGTCAAAATAATATAAGGCAAGAAGACTAAGAAGCCATGTCAAATTGAAAGAAATTGAAGAAAGCTATGTGATAACTAAATTCAACATATGATTCTGATTGAATCTGGGCTTGTAAGGGCATTATGAGGGCAGTAGGCAAAATGGAATGGCATTTGTGAATTAGATGATGATATTAGGTCTATGCTAATTTCTTGATTTTGATGGTTGTACTGTGGTTATGTAGAAGGCAATTCTTATTTTTAGGCAATACACACTACAGTGTTAAGAAGTAATGGACTCTCATGTCCTTAACTTATTCTCAAGTAATTAAGAAATGTTACCATTTGGCAAAATGATGTGAAAATCATACAGGAGATCTTTGTACAATTTTCACAATTTTAATGTAAATTGACATCATTTGAAAGTAAACGGTTAAAAAAGAGAACTGTCATCAAAATTCACAACTTTAATAGACGAAAATCTTATGATCATATTAAAGTTATAGTTCAAAAATCTCTTTACCTATGGGAGTTGCTTGATGAAATAAAAGGGTTGAATGTAATCATGTCTAGAACTCACTTTCAAAAGGTACAGCAATATACATATATAAATACACACACACACACTTATAAGTAAATACATAGATTGGAGAAAGAGAAAAAAAAGCAAAAGCAAGGTAAACGATTGGACTTTTGGGTATTCCTTGAGCTAACCTGTTTTATGTCAGGCTCCCTAGAAGGATTTGAAGCAACAGTGTAGTAGGTTCTCTACAGGTGGAAAAGACTGTAAGAGACAGAAGGATGCAGTACAGTGAGGGGTAAGGAGCTGAGCAAAGATGAGATCTCAGATCAAACCATCTTTGATGGCCCACTGGGGAAGTTCTGGAGCATATATCACAGTTCAGAACTGTCCGCCTTGAGGCAAGGCAACTGACCTTTCATAGCCTAAAACATGTGGACATTGGCTATTGGAAATATGAGAAATGGGTGGGGTTAGGGGTGAAGGGCAGAGGGAGGAGGTACGTCACTTTTCTGCAGAGGCACTTCTGCAAGCATTTCTGTGGAGAAAGGGGCAGCTGTGCTCCACTAACAGCCAATACTTGCTGTAGCTGAGCATAGTTGCTCCAGTCTAATAAAGGGAAATGGTAGGCACTGATAACAGTACATAGTCTTTCATCTTTTCTGCATCTCTGAAATTTTTAGTAAGAAGAAATTGTAGAAAAATCATAAAATCTTCTTGGTAAACACAAAGAAAGCAATTAATAAAATTCAACATCAATTTTGTAAAATATTACTAACTTATGAGCAAGTTAGTAATTGAAGTACTTCTCTAAGTAGATAAAAAGTATCTTACCAAAAAACCTTCACCCGACTTCACAATTATGGCAAAACTTTGGACACATCTTCATTAAAGTCAGAAACAGGAAGAAAAGAGCCACAAAATGGCTGCTATTCACCATTAAAACAGGATCTATCCAAAGATGAAGAGAAGATAAGGAAATAACATATATAAGTTTTGGATAGAAAGAAGCAAAGCTGTTATTTGCTTTACTATAATTTTCTAGCATAGAACATCTAAAAGAATCCATAAGCTAATAAAACAAGATCACTATAGAGCAACAGAACCCAAAATGTTCTTATGTTACAGCAATAACTAATAGAAAAATGCAATAAAAAAAGACTTTCAGGCGCCTGGGTGGCTCAGTTAGTTAAACTACAGTCTTCGGCTGGGGTCATGAGCCCAGAGTCCCGGGATCGAGTCCCACATTGGGCTCCCTGCTCAGCGGGGATTCTGCTTCTTCCTCTGACCTTACCCCCTCTTGTGCTCTCTCTCTCTCGAATAAATAAATAAAATCTTAAAAAAATAAAAATAAAAAAGACTTTCTATTCAGAATAGCAACACAACTTGTATGGCCCCTTGGATTAAATATACTAAAAGAAGCCCATAAACTATACTGAGAAAATGGCAACATATTATCGAAGGAAATAAAGTAGATTTGAATAAACAGAGACAAACTACTTTCATTGGCAGAGTTCTCAACATTATTACAAATGTTCAATACAACTTTTATCAAGACAGTAATGTGATTGTTACTGAAACTGAACAAATGAATTCTAAAATTCACATTAAAGGGTAAACAGCCAAGATAACCAAGACAATTCTAAAAAAGGAAGAAAAAAGACAGGAGATCCATCATATAAATATTAAGACTTGTTATAAATTCATAATTAAAACAATGTGTTTGATACTGGGACAGATAAAAAGATCTATAAAAAAGTCAAGTCCAGAAGAGTCTCAAGCATATATGAGAACTTGTATAACATAGAAGTCGAAACACAATTCTGTGGGGAAAAGATGGACTAGTCAATAAATAATCTTGCAACAATTGGCTTTCTCCATGGGAAAGAGTAAATTTGATCTTTACATAAAACCGTAAAATAAAATAAATTCCAGATGGGCTAAATTTCAAAATGTGGAAAAGAATTTTAAAAAATTGGATGACTATTTGGAAGAACATCTTCTGAAAGTTGGGGTAAGAAAGGATTTCTTAAGAAATACACAAGGGGATGACTCATACTTAAATACATTATTATATTTGCTTATATAGAAATTTGAAGCTCTGTATGACAAATAACACTATAAGCAAAATTAAAAACAAATCACATTTGGAGAGGTTTTATAAAGGTTATTATGACAAATCCCTGACAATCAGCAAAAAAGAAAGTAAGGGGTAGGGTGGAAGTGAGGGATGGGGGAGGGAGGGAGAAAGTAAAAGAAAAGTAAAAGAGAAGGAAGAAAGAGGGAAGAAAGAAGGGAGAGAAGGAGGAAAGGAAGGTAAAAGAGAAGGAAGAAAGAGGGAAGTAAGAAGGAAGGAAGGGAGGAAGGAAGGAAAGAGAAAAAGGAAGGAAGAAAGAAAGCAAGCAAGCAGCCTCAGAGAAAAATGAGCAAAGGTCCTAAAAAGAGTAATTCAAGAGAGAAAAATCTGAATGATCAACAAAGAAATGAAAGATACTGAACCTTACTAACAACAATCAGGGGACTGCAAATGAAAACTATACTGCAATTTCATACTCATTGTATTGGCAAAAATAAATAAACTTGACAAAGCCAAGCACTGATAGGGGTATGGAACTATGGAAACATGCATTCTTGGGGCACCTGGGTGGCTCAGTCATTAAGCATCTGCCTTCGGCTCAGGTCATGATCCCAGGGTCCTGAGATAGAGCCCCCCATCTGGCTCCCTGCTCCGCGGGAAGCCCGCTTCTCCCTCTCCCACTCCCCCTGCTTGTGTTCCCTCTCTCGCTGTGTCTCTCTCTCTGTCAAATAAATAAATCAAATATTAAAAAAAAAAAAAAAAGAAACATGCATTCTTCACTGATGGGATATACACTGGTGCAACCACTTTAGAAAGTATCTTGACAAGATCTGTTGAAACCAAGTATGTGCTTACCTTATGGCCCAGCAAGTAAACATACTCTTAAATGTGTGAACCAGAATATTCTTTGCAGCATTATTTGTTATGGAGAAACAATGACAAAATACATATGCATCAATAGGAGCATGGGTAAATAAATTGTGATATATTCATACCACGGACATCAGTTACAATCTAATTTATATACATCAAAACACTTACAAAAATACATGGTTAGGCAATTTGCCGAATTATATGATGGCATTTCTGTAAAAGTTTTCAAAACAAACAAAGCAATACAATATATTATTAGTGGAGACACACATACATATGTATGTAAAACATTAGAACATAGATTAGAAGAAATCAAATCAATATCTTGACATTGGTTTGGGAAGGGAAAGAGTGGGTAATGAATTTAAGGACAGGAACAAAGGAAACCTTCAGTTACACTACATTGTTCTATATGAAATAGAACCTCCAGTGTATATATGTGTATACGTATATGCATCTGCATGTGTCTGTTGTGTGTCTGATTCTCTCTATATAATCTGAGTTAAAGATGACAAAAAATTAACATTTGCCATATTGTGTGAGAGCGTTTTCACATCAAATTGTGCATTTTTCTGCTTTTTAATGTTAAAAAATAAAAACCCAATTAAATCCGATCCTGAGTTATGATAATCTGAGGCCAAAGGACTACCAGAGGCATTCAAATCCTAAGAGGGAGGCTGCAAAACACATGCATCAAAATGGTAATTTCTCTACTCCCTCAAAAGGATGTCAAAACGCTGTGTCAGGGTCCAGCTGTGCTGCTAGTGAACGTCTGGCTCAAACAGACTCTGGAGTGTTTTCTTGGAGGAAGCATTTGAGGATGCAGAAGCTGAGCGACAGCCAAGAAGTTCTGGGAAAATGAGGCTCAAGAAGGTGGTAGGTGGTATTTGAAAGTGAGTTTTCATGTGGCCAAGAAAGGTCAGCAAAGCAAAATAAACAAAATAAACCCTGAAAGGCTGAATCCAGAAGAAATATTTCATATTTGCAGTGGCCACTAGGGTACTGCATTTTTTATTTTAGTCCAGTCTCTCTCTCTCTCTGTGGCTTCCTCTCTGTTCTTCTCTCTCTCTCTGCGTCCTCCTTATTCTCCCTCCTCTCACTCTCTCTCTCTCCTTTAGATTTTATCTATCCATTTGAGAGAGAGAGCATGCACAAGAGAGAGAGCATGAGGGGGCGGGGCAGGGGCAGAGAGGGAGGGAAAAGCAGACTCCCTGCTGAGCACAGAGCCTGACCTTGCGCTGCATCCCAGGACCCTGAGATTATGACCTGAGCCAAAGGCAGGCATTTAACCAACTGAGCCACCCAGGCACCCTCCTCTCTCTTTTCTTTTAAAGAAACCAAGAGAACATAGAAGTTATGATGTGAGACGAGGTCACACAATGAATTTATGGTTCATATTTTGATGTTCGTACTTTCCAAAATATCCCCTTCCTCTTACCATCCCATTTACTCTTACTACGCTTTCTTGTTCTGAACTAAATAAAAATAACTTAGTGTTTCCAAATTTTTGAAACTTTAAGGCAAAAAAACTTGGTTTTGTGCCTTAGAAATATCATTCAATATTTCCATGGAATTCGAGAAAATTATTTATAAGTAAAAATGCAAGAATTGCCCCAACTTTAGATATAATATACTGTACTAAGTTTAACATATTCCTTTTTTGAAATGTAAAATGGTGTATACTTTTTTCTGTTTCCATCCCTAAGATGTTGAAAACTTCCTTTAAAAATCACTAGCAGGGGCCCCTGGGTGGCTGTCATTAAGCGTCTGCCTTCGGCTCAGGTCATGATCCCAGGGTCCTGGGATCGAGCCCCGCATCGGGCTCCCTGCTCAGCGGGAAGCCAGCCTCTCCCTCTCTCACTCCCCCTGCTTGTGTTCCTTCTCTCACTGTGTCTCTCTCTGTCAAATAAATAAATAAAATCTTAATAAATAAATAAATAAATAAAAATCACTAGCAATCTATAGTCAAAGTGACAGAAAATATTTTTGCTTTAGGTAGATAATTTTGCTATATCCATCTCTGAAGATACATTTAAAAGTTCTTCTTTTTGTATAGTTGTTGAAAAGAACTTTTAAAATACAGTTAAGCATAAATAAAATAATTTAAATACCTTATAATTCCACCATCATAGAAAAGTTCATATATTAACTTCCAACAGATTTATTTTCCTTTATGACTTAAAGGAAGAGCTGAGTTAATGACAAATTTTAACTGACTATGACCTTTGTGTTATCAAAGATTGTTTTTGACCCATGAGGGCACTTCTGGGTCTACCTTATTATCTTCTTGATTCTAGGAGCTTAGAATTTCAAAAGGAGATTTTAAGAGAACTATTACTCTTTGTGAAGCTCAAGTTTTCCAACTGAAATGGACAAGGAAAATTCTCATTCTGGCTCTTTTTGCAACAGGCAGCTAATGAGCATCTCTTGGACTGATTCTTCTCATCCTAGATTCATCTGTAGTATCTTCTGTGCTATCAATTATTCATTGTCATAGTGATATCCACACCATTTCTCTACCTACTACATCTCACTAGAAGTGATTACTCTAGTGCCAGGATTCCTCTGCCCTTTAAAATACATGGTTGCAATTTTCAGACTGAAAGGACAGATCACAGTTTGCAAATTCTAGAATAAACACATATGTAGAATACACCTGCCAATAAGAATAAAACTATTTTTTCTACTTTCTAATGAAAACACTTACAAGCAAGAAATATATTTGGAAATCTGCCGTTGGACTCAACTAAACATATATATACACACACACACAGAGCCAACTTTTTAATGTGTGTGACTTAGGATAAAAATATTTGCTTACTTACTACACTAGCCTGAGATAGAATGATTCCTTTGATTACATTTATTAAAATATGAAATAAAACGCTAATCCTTTACAATTTATTTTAAATTTTCTGGAATAGCTGATAGTAACAACCTATGCAAGTCCTTTAATTCATTCAGAATATAAATCTATGTTACTGTCTGTAAAAGATTAGTCAATGAAGTTTCAGTACTATAAACAGATATTTAGTGGAGTTTAAAATTCCCAATAAAGCAAGATTTTCCCCCCCACAAATTAAATAAACAGGTTGGTTTGATAATGATTCTCATGAAAAGAAGTATCAGTAGTGTTTGTCATTCTTTATCATTTAAGCTTCAGAAACACCAAGTGGTGGAGCTGAAACTGAAACCTGGGTATATTTGACCTTAAAACCTATGTTCTTTCATTACTGGAAGGCTGAGGAAGGGAAGAGGGACCCCTCAGGGTAAAGAGAATGATGTTAGCAAAGTCTTGGAGACCTGAAACTGTCATGTGTGCAAGGAAACACAAGTAGTTAGCACATGGTTGAAGGTTTTATTCCTCAGGGAGCCGGCAATAGATAAACTGGTTATTGAAAAGAACAGTAAGAGAAGAGAATGAAATGATAATCAGTGCCTGGGGTCAGGTGTGGGTGATAGGACACTGGAAATGCCAACCTTGAAGAGAAGGAATTTCAGAGAAGGAGCAATCCAATGGAAGTGTCAAGGCATGAGCAATAATAAATTCGGTTGGAGAAATGATGCTAATTGTGTGGATATGTCCAAGGAGAAGTTGGATATGTGCCTGCTGCTTAGGGAAAGTGGGCTGGAATTTTATAAAGCCACAAAGAGGGATAAAATTGACAGAGTAGACCGTGTAAGCAGAAAAGTGATCCCAGGAACACATTTACTATGGAGGCCAAGGAAGGAGCACTATTAGGAGCAAATTAGACTAGAAAAAGTCAGAAAACAAAAGAAGTCTGTGTTTTGGAAATAGAGTAAAGAATATGATTTCAGTAAATAGAACTAGTAAGACTTATTTGGGGATACCAGTTCCATATAGTAGACTTATTTATACACCTATTTATTAGCTTGGCATTCTAATTGTGCTGAGATAAAGAATAATATTACTAAGATATGCATCCTGTGTGAATGGCAGACATGTAAATACAAACAAATGGTGATAAAAGCAATAATAGAAATACAGGCGCTATCCAGTAGGAACTCAGAGGAGTTTATTAGTTGATAGTTCACGTATTGCTAATTGATTCAAGAACGGATTTAAAGTGGCTCACAATAATGCAGAATAAAAGAAAAAATGAATAAAGTGAATTCAGAGTAAAAAAAAAGTTGGAATATATAATTTGAAGTCAAGAGCAAATGGATATACAGAATGCATAGGTAAAGTCTAGAAAAGGCTAGAACAGTCCACTAGTTGGCCTCTAGTGTGTCTGGAAGGGAGACAAAAATGAGAACATAGTCAGAGGAAGAGCAAGATGGCAGAGGAGTAGGAGACCTAAATTTCGTCTGGTCCCAAGAATTCAGCTAGATGTATCAAACCATGCTGAACACCTACAAACTCAACAGGAGACCGAAGAAAAGAATAGCAACAACTCTCTGAACAGAAAAGTGACCACTTTCTGGAAGGTCTCTTCTGATTTGTTTAGTGTATATTTTTCTGGCGTCGTTGTTACCCTGTTAGCATTTTGTTCTCTCATTCATCTATTCTCCTCTGGACAAAAAGACAAGATGGAAAAACTCACCTCAGGAAAAGAACAAGAGGCAGTACCAACTGCCAGGGACCTAATCAATACAGACATTAGTAAGATGTTGGAACTAGAGTTCAGAATGACAATTATAAAGATACTAGCTGGGCTTGAAAAAAGCATGGAAGATACTAGAGAACCCCTTTCTGGAGAAATAAAAGAACTAAAATTTAACCAAGTCGAAATCAAAAAGGTTATTAATGAGGTGCAATCAAAAATGGAGGCTCTAACTGTTAGGATAAATGAGGCAGAAGAAAGAATTAGTGATATAGAAGGCCAAATGATGAAGAATAAAGAAGCTGAGAAAAAGAGAGATAAACAACTACTGGATCACGAGGGCAGAATTTGAGAGATAAGTGATACCATAAGACAAAACAATATTCGAATAATTGGGATCCCAGAAGAAGAAGAAAGAGAGAGAGGGGCAGAAGGTATATTGGAGCAAATTATAGCAGCGAACTTCCCTAATTTGGGGAAGGAAACAGGCATCAAAATCCAGGAGGCACAGAGAACCCACCTCAAAATCAATAAAAATAGGTCAACACCCCGAAATCTAATAGTGAAACTTAAAAGTCTCAGAGACAAAGAGAATATCCTGAAAGCAGCTCGGGACAAGAGGTCTGTAACCTACAATGGTAGAAACATTAGCTTGGCAACAGACCTATCCACAGAGACCTGGCAGGCCAGAAAGGACTGGCAGGACATATTCAGAGCACTAAATGAGAAATATATGCAGCCAAGATACTATATCCAGCCGGGCTGTCATTGAAAATAGAAGGAGAGACAAAAAGCTTCTAGGACAAACAAAAACTAAAAGAATTGCAAACACGAAACCAGCCCTACAAGAAATATTGAAAGGGGTCCTCTAAGCAAAGAGAGAGACTAAAAGTAACCTAGACCAGAAAGGAACAGAGACAATATACAGTAACAGTCACCTTACAGGCAATACAATGGCACTAAATTCATATCTTTCAATAGTTACCCTGAATGTAAATAGGCTAAATGCCCCAATCAAAAGACACAGGGTATCAGATTGGTAAAAAAACAAGACCCATTGATATGCTGTCTGCAAGAGACTCATTTTAGACCCACAGACACCTCCAGATTGAAAGTGAGGGGGTGGAAAACAATTTACATGCTAATGAATATCAAAAAAACCTGGGGTGGCAATCCTTATATCAGACAAATTAGATTTTAAACCAAAGACTATAATAAGAGATGAGGAAGGACACAATATCCTACTTAAAGGGTCTATCCAACAAGAAGATCTAACATTGTAAATATCTTTGCCCCTAACATGGGAACAGCCAATTATATAAGCCAAGTAATAACAAAATCAAAGAAACACAACAACAATACAATAATAGTAGGGGACTTTAACACCCCCTCACTGAAATGGACAGATCATCTAAGCAAAAGATCAACAAGGAAATAAAGACTTTAAATGACACACTGGACCAAGTGGACTTCACAGACATATTCAGAACATTCCATCCCAAAGCAATGGAATACACATTCTTCTCTAGTGCCCATGGAACATTCTCCAGAATAGATCACATCCTAGGTCACAGATCAGGTCTCAACCGGTACCAAAAGACTGGGATCATTCCCTGCATATTTTCAGACCACAATGCTTTGAAACTAGAACTCAATCACAAGAGGAAAGTTGGAAAGAACTCAAATACATGGAGGCTAAAGAGCATCCTACTAAAGAATGAATGGGTCAACCAGGAAATTAAAGAAGAATTAAAAAAATTCATGGAAACAAATGAAAATGAAAACACAACTGTTCAAAATCTTTGGGATGCAGAAAGGCGGTCCTAAGAGGAAAGTATATAGCAATACAAGCCTTTCTCAAGAAACAAGAAAGGTCTCAAATACACAACCTAACCCTCCACCTAAAGGAGCTAGAGAAAGAACAGCAAATAAAGCCTAAACCCAGCAGGAGAAGAAAAATAATAAAGATCAGAGCAGAAATCAATGAATAGAAACCAAAAGAACAGTAGAACAGATCAAGAAACCAGGAGCTGGTTCTTTGAAAGAATTAATAAGATTGATAAACCCTTGGCCAGACTTATCAAAAAGAAAAGAGAAATGACCCAAATAAATAAAATCATGAATGAAAGAGGAGAGATCACAACCAACACCAAGGAAATACAAACAATTATAAGAACATATTATGAGCAACTATATGCCAGCAAATTAGATAATCTGGAAGAAATGGATGCATTCCTAGAGATATATCAACTACCAAAACTGAACCAGGAAGAAATAGAAAACCTGAACAGACCCATAACCACTAAGGAAATTGAAGCAGTAATCAAAAATCTCCCAATAAACAAAAGCCCAAGGCCAGATGGCTTCCCAGGGGAATTCTACCAAACATTTAAAGAAGAATTAATACCTATTCTTCTGAAACTGTTCCAAAAAATAGAAATGGAAGGAAAACTTCCAAACTCATTTTATGAGTATGATCAAGGCCAGCATTACCTTGATCCCAAAATCAGACAAAGACTCTATCGAAAAGGAGAATTACAGATCAATATCCCTGATGAACATGGATGCCAAAATCCTCACCAAAATACTAGCCAATAGGCTCCAACAGTACATTAAAAGGATTATTCACCACGACCAAGTGGGATTTATTCCTGGGCTGCGAGGTTGGTTCAACATCTGCAAATCAATCAATGTGATACAATACATTAATAAAAGAAAGAACAAGAATCATATGATCCTTTCAATAGATGCAGAAAAATCATTTGACAAAGTACAGCATCCTTTCTTGATCAAAACTCTTCAGAGTGTAGGGATAGAGGGTACATACCTCAATATCATAAAAGTCATCCATGAAACACCCACAGCGAATATCATTCTCAATGGGGAAAAACTGAGAGCTTTCCCCCTAAGGTCAGGAACATGGCAGGGATGTCCACTATCACCACTGCTATTCAACATAGTACTAGAAGTTCTAGCCACAGCAATCAGACAACAAAAAGAAATAAAAGGCATCCAAATAGGCAAAGAAGAAGTCAAACTCTCACTGTTTGCAGATGATATGATACTTTATGTGGAAAACCCAAAAGACTCCGCCCCCAAACTGCTAGAACTCATACAGGAATTCAGTAAAGTGTCAGGATATAAAATCAATGCACAGAAGTCAGTTGCATTTCTATACACCAACAACAAGACAAAAGAAAGAGAAATTAAGGCATCGATCCCATTTACAATTGCACCAAAACCATAAGATACCTAGGAATAAATCTAAACAAAGAGGCAAAGAATCTGTACTCAAGAAACTATAGAATACTCATGAAAGAAATTGAGGAAGACACAAAGATATGGAAAAACATTCCATGCTCATGGATTGGAAGAACAAATATTGTGAAGATGTCAATGCTACCTAGAGCAATCTACACATTTAATGCAATCCCTATCAAAATACCAACAACTTTTTTCAAAGAAATGGAACAAATAATACTAAAATTTGTACGGAACCAGAAAAGACCCCGAATAGCCAGAGGAATGTTGAAAAAGAAAAGCAAGGCTGGTGGCATCACAATTCCAGACTTCAAGCCCTATTACAAAGCTGTCATCATCAAGACAGTATGGTACTGGCACAAAAACAGACACATAGATCAGTGAAACAGAATAGAGAGCCCAGAAATGGACCCTCAACTCTATGGTCAACTAATCTTCAACAAAGCAGGAAAGAATGTCCAATGGAAAAAAGACAGTCTCTTCAACAAATGGTGTAGGGAAAATTGGACAGCCACATGCAGAAGAATGAAACTGGACCATTTCCTCACACCACACACAAAAATAGACTCAAAATGGATGAAAGACCTAAATGTGAGACAGGAGTCCATCAAAATCCTAGAGGAGAACACAGGCAGCAACCTCTTCAACCTCAGCCGCAGCAACTTCTTCCTAGAAACATCACCAAAGGCAAGGCAAGCAAGGGCAAAAATGAACTATTGGGACTTCATCAAGATAAAAAGCTTTTGCACAGCAAAGGAAACAGTCAACATAACCAAAAGACAACGGACAGAATGTGAGAAGATATTTGGAAATGACATCAGATAAGGGGCTAGTGTCCAAAATCTATAAAGAACTTATCAAACTCAACACCCAAAGAACAAATAATCCAATCAAGAAATGGGCAGAAGACATGAACAGACATCTTTCCAAAGAAGACATCCAAATGGTCAACAGACACATGAAAAAGTGTTCAACATCGCTTGGTATCAGGGAACTCCAAATCAAAACCTCAATGAGATACCACCTCACACCAGTCAGAATGGCTAAAATCAACAAGTCAGGAAACGACAGATGTTGGCGAGGATGCAGAGAAAGGGGAACCCTCCTACACTGTTGGTGGGAATGCAAGCTGGTGCAGCCATTCTGGAAAACAGTATGGAGGTTCCTCAAAAAGTTGAAAATAGAGCTACCCTACAACCCAGCAATTGCACTACTGGGTATTTACCCCAAAGAAACAAATGTAGTGATCTGAAGGGGTACATGCATCCCAATGTTTATAGCAGCAATGTCCACAATAGCCCAACTATGGAAAGAGCCAAGATGTCCATCAACAGATGAATGGATAAAGAAGATGTGGTATATATACACAATGGAATATTATGCAGCCATCAAAAAATTAAAAAACAAAACAAAACAAAACAAAAAACCCCAAATCTTGCCATTTGCAACAACGTGGCTGGAACCAGAGGGTATTATGCTAAGCGAAATAAGTCAATCAGAGAAAGACATGTATCATATGATCTCACTGATATGAGGAATTCTTAATCTCAGGAAACAGACTGAGGGTTGCTGGAGTGGTGGGGGGTGGGAGGGATGGGGTGGCTGGGTGATAGACACTGGGGAGGGTATGTGCTATGGTGAGCACTGTGAATTGTGTAAGACTGATGAATCACAGACCCATACCTCTGAAACAAATAATACATTATATGTTAAAAAAAAAAAAAAGAAAAAGAAGATAGTAGGAACGGAAAAATAAAGTGGGAGAAATCGGAGGGGGAGACGAACCATGAGAGACTATGGACTCTGAGAAACAAACTGAGGGTTCTAGAGGGGAGGGGGGTGGAGGGATGGGTTAGCCTGGTGATGGGTATTAAAGAGGGCATGCATAAACGGAGCACTGGGTTTTATTCGCAAACAGTGAATGATGGAACACTACATCAAAAACTAATGATGTAATGTATGGTGATTAACATAACTTAATAAAATAAAATTTAAAAAAAATGTGAACGTAGTCAATCACACTATTCGTATTACCTACAAGGAAAAGGAAAACCAACCTAAAACTAACGTTTTCCTCATATGTAGTCAAAAAGAGAACAATACACGATACTCAACAGTATTTGTATATTAAATAGATTTCACAGAGCTATTTGCTACAGTGGCTCTTAGCATGGGCCCATGATGACATGATGCCAAATTACATTTAATAAAAGCAGTTTTACAAGAGAACAAACCATATGGCCCAGCTGTGTGGGTTTTTGCTCATGTGGTTTATTCCAAGGATGGATGTTTTTATATTTCTAGTAACACTTGAACTATATTTCACTCAGGCAATCCTTTGCGAATTTTGGTTGTATAACCAAGTATCTGATGAGTATTAAACAGCAGTGGGTTCAAGGTTATAATCCTTGGTCAGCACTAAGGGTGCAGATCGATCAATCTGCTGATTAAGTAGTGGAAGTGCCAAACTCCCTCTGGGGATGGAAACGATGCAGATGAAAGGGAGCCTGAAATCTTAGCTGTTTTAGAAAATTGTGGCAAAATACACATAACATAACATTGACCATATTAACCAACGTTAATGTACAGTTCAGTGGCAGCAGGTACATTCGTTTGTGGTGCTACCATCACCACCACCCTGCACGAAACTCCCCATCTTGCCGAAGGGATCCTCAGCAGCCATCACACAAGAACTACCCAGACCCCACTTTCCCCAGCCTAACCATCCTCCTCCTATCTGTCTGGATGAATTGGACTACTCCAGGTAGAAAGTGGAATCATAGAGTATAAAAACATGAAACAAGTGGAATCAAACAGTATAAAAACATGGAACACTTCACAACTTTGCATGCGCTCCTTGTAAGGGCGCCATGCTACTCTTCGCTGTATGGTTCCTATTTCAGTCAATGTGCCGTTGACGTGAGCATGTCAGCTGGTTTTTGAGGGGAGAACAGGACGTCATACGAAGTTAGGGTGGTCTAATGTTGTTTTCCGTTTTGCTGAAGACTGAGGTGAGGAGGGATGCTGGAAGATGCAAGGTTAAAGAGGATGGAAGAAGCCAGAAGCCCACGGGCTTGATAAGGTCTGTTTAAGAGCTTGAACTTACATGCTGCGAAAGGGAATGGAGAATTAGTTCGTATTTTAGAAAAATTAATTCCAGAAAAAATAAAGGGAGGCCTGGAAGAAGATAATAGTTGAGACAGAAAGACCAGTTAGAAGGCAATAGCGAGGCGCACCTGGGTGGCTCAGTTGGTTCAGCGTGAGACTCTTGGTTTCAGCTTAGGTCATGATCTCAGGGTGATGATCTCAGGGTCGTGATCTCAGGGTCCTGAGATCGAACCCTGTGTCTGGCTCCGCACTCAGCAGGGAGTCTGCTTGAGATTCCCTCCCTCCCTCTGTCCCTGCCCCCATTTGCACACACACTCTCTCTCTCTCTCTCAAATAAATAAATAAATCTTAAAAAAAAATATAAGGCAATGGTAACTATCTAGGTAAAGTTTTTTTTTTTCTTTTTTCTTTTTTGCAGATTACTAGAGTGTTAGGGTGCTTCTAACAGAATTGTGAATTGGGAGGAAATATGTGACTGCTCTGTGGATCTAGAGCCACAATCTCCCTTAGCCACAATCTCCCCTTTCAAGGTTAGAAGAAAACTTTTGACATTTTAGAAAATTTTACATTTTAGCAAAGGATCCAGAAAAGCCATAGTCAAATCTAAATTCACATTTTAATCCAGGAAAGCACTTTTGGGGTGGCATTTCTTCCTACTGATCTGTCTCCTTCCCCTTTTCACGTGGTATGTGTAGCAAGTTAGGTGTGCTAATTCATGAAGTGTATGATTTTTCCGGAATCCTATGTGAATCATTTGGCTTAGAAATTTGTTTTATTGAGATATAATTGACAAGTAATATTGTGGAAGTTTAAGGTATACAATGTGTCGCTCTGAAGCATTTATATATTGCAATATGATTACCACTGTTATCTTTTCTGTGGTGAGAACATTTAAGATGTAATCTCTTAGCAATTTGAAGTGTATCCAACAGTATTGTTGACTATAATTGCCATGCTGTGCATTAGATCTCCAGAACTTGTTCATCTTCTAGTTGCAAGTTTATACCCTTTCACAACTTCTTCCCGATCCCCCCACGTCCTAGCCCCTGGTAACCGCCATTTCGTTCTTTGTTTCTATGAGTTTGGCTTTTTTAGATTTCACATGTAAGTGGTATCATACAATATTTGTCTGTCTGGCCTGTCTCACTAAGCATAATACCCTCAAGGTTCATCATATTGTCATATTGTCACCACCTTGCCATATTATGACAAATGGCAAGATTTCCTTCCTTTTTACAGCTGAATAGCACTCTACTGTGTGTATGATATATTTACATATAATAATTATATTTGTATATGATAATATATAACATATATAACTATATGATAACATAATAATAAAGAAGTGTACCAAAATGTCTCAGAAACTGAAAGAACCTGATGAAATACTTAAGAATGCCATTTAACTCATAGTTAAAACCCCCAGCTCCCACTACTATTTCTCCCTGGTCTTAAATGTCTTCCTCCGTTCCATCTAACCTGTTCTCTTCTGAGTCCTAACCATGAATGCTTGGGTAGTCCCTGGGCTCTGTCCACAATATCATCAAACACACGTATTTTTAAACACCCAGATCTGATCTTGCAGCCAAGCTCTTTCACAGTTATTTTGCAAAAGAGGAAGTTTCTGGAATTTAAATGGATGCCCAAGAACACAAAGCTCTGAGCACCAGGCTGGAGCTAGAGCTCAGATCTTCTGGTCCTTTTCCCAGAGTTCCTGCACCTCCTCTCACCGCCTTCCTTGTATATATACTGTAGATACTAATAAAATTATTTTGCCCCCCAAATACAGTAAAGCTTGAACAGAATCTTGGGTCTGTATTTATAGACAGAAAGACTTTCACCTTGAAACCGTATTTACAAGGTACATAAAACTTACTCTTCTCGGCGACAAAGTTCAGTGTTGCAGAACAAGTGCTCTTAACACGGAAGTTGTCAGTCTTTAAAATCATTTCCCTCTCTTGGATCGTTTGTGTATTTCACTCCCTCTTCAATCTGCAGCAAGAGGCATTTTTATTTTGTTTTGTTTTTAGCCAACATTTTCGTAGTTTAACTCATGTTGCTCAAATACGTTAAAGGAAGATAACCTCATGAAGATTAGCACTGTTTATATTTTCTTTACACCATGTAAAATTTATAACTAGCAAGAGAAAAGAATGATCGAGTGCATTGATTTTCTGCTCTCCAGTGTAATTCTTGTTTGATTTTCATATTAAATTTCCAAATTCTACATTGAAAAAATTAATGATTTAAAGTAATGCATTTGAGTAACTGCTGAAGTATGAATCCATGCAAAATTATAATAGGAAAGTCATGGAATAGATAAACATTTCGCTTTTAAAAAATTAGCAAGACCTAAAAGATATTCTGTTATGTAATTTATCAAGTAAGAATTATTAGACTTATTGCAAATATAATTAGAATAAAATTAAATATAACTGAATTGTACAATTACAACTTTTAATTTTTATTTTCAGGTTACTGCTGTTTTTAAAATATATTAAACATGTAAAAAATTAAAAGTGAAGTTTCCTGAGAGAAACTTAAAGTAAGCATAATTTTGCAAAATTCCATCTTTGTATTCATCAACAGCTATGTTTTTTAATATTTATTTTTAATTTCTTATTTTTCTATGATAATATCAATGTTAAAGTACAACACAAAAATGTTCAAACTTGTTTCTTAAATTAAGTGGTGAGGCATATTTTATAGTGAATAATGTGTGATTAAATTTTGAATTCTGTAAATATTTGCTCACTAATATCAAAATATGTTTAGACTTGGATATACTATAATTCACTTTAATTACTGTCAATTTAATAATAAAATGATCAGAACATTGTCTTGAAAATCTTTGCTATTCTTTTAACACTACCTAACAGCAAGAAATAAAAACCTGCCATTGATGTTGATTGGTTCCATTAATTTAAAATGCTGAATTAAATCCAGCACACATTGTCGACTGTTTTTGCTTCCTTTTAGGATAGTTGTTAAAAGTAAAATAACCAGGCAGCCTTGTCTTAGGTGAGACTGTTTCGGTTTGGAAATAAACAAAGCTCTCTCTTGATGAGCTAGGTTCATTTCATATTTGTGTAATACCCTGGAAGAAATTAGGTTTCAATAAAGTCCATTTTTGTCACTGCATGTAGCAATGAATATCACACCCAGCAGGGCACAGTGGCACCTGGCTGTCCAGACCCCAGTGGAGCACAAACCATCTGGGGGTAATTACAACAAGGTATTCTTTAAGGACCAGATGCGACCAAGGAACAGAAGCCCCTACCCCTCCCAGTCATTTACAACATAATTCCTTTCAATGATATACTTAATCCTCCCACCAGCTATGCTTTTCAGCTTGCTGTTGTCACTGTTCCTTTATGTTAATTCAGTTGCAAGACCGAGAGAAAGGGCGGGGGGTGGGGGGGGGTTGGGGTGCGGGGGAGAGTGCAAGAAAAAAAGGGAGAGGGGGAGAGAAAGCCACCGCGCCTCTAGGGACCAAAAGAAATTATTCATCCCTAAATTGTTTCCACCACAGCAAG
Source organism: Halichoerus grypus (assembly GCF_964656455.1). NCBI lineage: Eukaryota > Metazoa > Chordata > Mammalia > Carnivora > Phocidae > Halichoerus > Halichoerus grypus. The sequence continues at coordinate 36,603,876 of NC_135713.1, forward strand.
TACAGTAACAAATTTTTTTTTAAAAAGAGAGCTGAAATTATCCTAAAGAAGGTCAAGGCGATAGCCCTGCGTGGCACCAGCTGAGGTTTACTCAGCCACCTGTTAGCTAGAAAGCTCTCTGCACACACTTAGGATGCATTTAACCAGTTTAAAGGGTCTTTATTGACAGGCCAGCCACCTCCATTCAGCAGGCCTGAGCCATAGACCTGCTTTGTGGTCATATGTGGCCCACAAGCCTTAATTCAATTGCTCTGTAAGCCTATCCAATCTGCATCACTGCCCTTTCACTTTTGTGCTGTTTGTCTTGTATGTGGTAAAGAATTTTATTTTGAAGAGGGAAAGGCACCCTACAACCCAGTTGTCTTTACTTTTCATTTAAGGTTCGTGCCGCAGGGGCTGCCACCTTTCAACTCGTGAAATGTATTCATCTTTAAGTGATATTTTGGAGGGGAGCATTATTTATTGTTTGGTGACGATGCTTTTCTGGTGTTGCTGAGTTTTATTTTTTTTCAATTATGTGTATGTTCAAATTCTCCACCAGACCAATAAAGAGTCTCCAAACTCGAGAGCTGAAAATTCAAAAGAAGAAACACAAAAGGAAAAGGTAGACGAAAATGACAATTAGCTTTGTTCTGCCATTTTTTATTTAAAAAGAAATATATTAAGGAGCAAATGTTCGATTTCAAATTTTTGTTTTTCCTTAAGTGTCTGATGCACCAAATATATCAGTTTATATGAATGAGACTCAGTGAAGCTATGTTGCTTGAAAATTTTAAGTTCCTGACGAGATTATTAAATATAGTAAAACTCTTCATTTTGTTTTGTGTTCCAAACACAAAACAAACTTCCCTGGTATTGGGGCAGTGACATCATTGTCACATGCTTGGCATTTTCATAATGGTTTGTGGACAATGAAACATAGATTTCTCAAAATCAGGGACTCTGGTGTTTAGTTTCATAACCATATTTTTCTTATAAGTTAAGTTCATCTCTTTTAAGCCTGTTTTCCTTAACATTCTTATAACCAACTATATCCTACCCCATGGGTTCAGTGGCCAAATGAAGGGTATGGATCTTTCCAAATCAATGTTTCCCAAAACCATTTAATGACTTGTCATGGGACTTGAAAAGACTTCCAAAGAAGGAGAGAAGAACCCCCTTTGCTATTTTGTATCTATTTTCCACCCAAGTCAAGGAAAGGACAATGGTGCTGTTACCACTCTTATTCAATGCCTATCAATTTTCACCATAACAACCTCTATATGTCTTTTGAATGGAAGGTCCCATCTCTTTCAAATTACCGAATCAAAATCACAAATATGAAGCATGCAAAAGAGACCAAAGCATTTTAATTAGCAAGAAAAACAAAGAGATTTGGATATAATCCTCAAAATAAACGAGATTTTAAAAACTACTTGTATACATACATGTAAATTTAATGTATGCATTACTCAACAATTTCATGCCCATTTCCTTTGTGTTCTCCCATAGGTTCCCACTTTGTTTTATTTTATTTTATTTTTTATTTTAGTAGGCTTTATGCCTAATATGGGGCTCGAACTCACAACCCTGAGACCAAGGGTCACATGCTCTGTCGACTGAACCAGCCAGGTGCCCCTGGTTCCCACTTTATGAATGAGAAAAACTAAGGATGAACAGATAGGCTAAGTGGCTTGCCTAAGAGGTCAAAATTCTGATTTCTAATTGAGGGTTGTTTCTATTACATCATAAAGTCATTGCATGACTATTTTATAAACTTCATGATTGGACCCATCTTCACAATTATATATTAGAGCCCCTTATCAATAATCCGTGCAGTAGGAATAACAACCAAACTTATAAAAGTCTAGAGTCACATCAAAACAATGAGAAAAAATGACCTGGCCTTGTTACATTGAAAAAGCACTGTGAAGATATAGCAATTTGTCTTTAGACACTTTTAAACCCTTTCATAGAATTTTGAAGAAAAAATAAGCAATGAAAGTTGCCCAGCTTCTCGATCTTCTATGTGAATCACTTAACCTTTATGCATTTTTGTATCTCTATATTATACTATTAAAAATATTTGACACTTCATTTTTTTAAGGACTTTGGCATTTTGAAATTTGGGTTAAAATATCTAAAGGTATCTTTGATGTGAAATGTAAGAACCCAACTCTGGATGTTTTAAAACATTTTAAAAGAAAAGAAATATAGAAAGTTAGTTTCATTTTAGAAACAACTTTTTTTATCAGCAATTTACTGTTTAAAGTATTTTTCCAAATTTCAAACATATCATATTGCTTTGAAATAATGGCATCTATAATAAGCCCATGTAAAAATGCATTATTATATATCAAAGGATTATCTATTAAAATTTAACTGTCCATTTCACTTTTATTAGTAGCTCACTTTACATAATAAGATGGAATTGTACAAGGCTTATTTTGAATTCTTAGTTTCCAGTAAAAATCATTCACATAACATTTTCTGAAAATATCTTATTTAAGGAAATACTGAAGAAAAAAATTAAAACAATTTAGAAAAAACAAAACAATAATAACTAATAGCCAAAGCTATAACTCTTTCTCTATATGTGTATACATATAAAATATATAAAATATTTCAGAATCCAAACTTAATATAGCCCACTAAACCAAAGGACTAAAGAATAATTTTGGATATTGGTTATTCAGCAGCTCGTATTCACACAAAAAAGAAACATTCAAAGATGAAACTTGAAAACAGATCATAAACAAAAAACCTCAAATTTATAATACTTCAGGAATTTTATTATTTATAAACTCTCTTATATAAAGATAGTTTAAGGAAAAAATGTGGATAATAAGAAACTGGTGACCTTCACACCATTGTGGAACATAATTTTAACTTTGCATACAAATTCTGTTCAACACAATGGTGCCTCCTGAGATTCGAATGTGCTTTGGAGAAAACTATCACTTCATACCCAGGTCCTGCCCAGGGACAGCTCCCTTGCCTTTCAATGGGATTTTCAAGCACACTTAATGGCCATAGAATGGGGCATATGTGAACGTCTCTAAGCCAATTACACAGTTTGAGTTCAAATAAACTACTTCTTTACCAGATTTTCTGATTTTTAAATATGCATAAAGCTATTTGTCCATCATGAGTTTCCAAAATTTTTCTAGAAAATTCATGAGAAGATTCGTGTGTGTGTCATTTTGCCAAAGTCAATTCCAGTATTTAGAAATGTTAATGTGATGCCATTGTGTCCAGAGGCAAAGTGAAAAAATCGCATCAGCTGGCTTTTCGAGTCCGTAGAATGCTGGATCAGTGGTTTGTGTGATTTTTCTTCCTGAATTCGCCATTTAAACATTATTTGGCAAAGTTACATTAACATTTGTGTTGCTGTGGCCAACCCTCTTCAGGAAATATTAAATAGTATATGGCTTTCTGAACTGAAGAACAAGGACAAGCAAATCCTCACTAATCCAAAGGGAGATGAAAATACCAGAATGAAAGGTAGGAGACTGATGAAATAATCTCACTATTACTTTTCATTCTTACTTCCCCACCACCCCAGACCCACAGTGATCCTAGCTACCTGAAAGAGAAAATGATGGGTTGATGCTAAGTTTTCACCTTGAGAAAAAGCTCCTGGGTATCCTATTAATTCCTGAAGTGGGTTGTAGAAGTCTTTTATTTCAACCTTCAGCTCTGTAACAATTTGCTTGTTTAATATTTGGTTTTGAGATTATACCTGAAGGCAGACAGCCTTGAATGTGCTAATGTTTCTTTGATTAAGAAAGAAGGAGCAGGGGGTGCCTGGGTGGCTCAGTCAGTTGAGCGATCGACTGGTGATTTCAGCTCAGATCATGATCTCGGGGTCATGGGGTCAAGCCCCACAGCAGACTCCAGGCTCAACAGGGTGTCTCCTTGAGTTTTTTTCTCTCTATCTCTCTCTGCCCCCCCCCCCGACGTTCTCTCTCTCTCTCTCTCTCTCTCTCAAATAAATAAATAAATAAATCTTTTTAAAAAAAGAAAGGAAACAGAATAAATCATAGATGTCTTATTGAGTGAGCGCCTGTAAATACACATAAATGTGAGAGTGAGAAGGAAGGTTTGTGAGATTGTGCACTTATTGGTTTGGGCACTCTGGAGAGTGTTTGTGGATGTTGAATGTATGCACATGTGTCAGAGATGCACATGCATCCACATGATGCAGGATAAATTAGCACCAGTAGGTTAATTTCAGATGTCAATGACATATTTATTTATTACACCAAAAAACCCACAAAACCACTGTGTATTGAGAACTATTTGAATAAAATCATTCAATCTTTGACAACCCTGAAGCTTCACTGAATAAATAAGGGAGCTGAACTTAGGAAACCAAGTAATTTATCCAGGGTCACATTGTTAATAAGAATGGAAGCTGGAGTTTGAATCCAAGAATATCTGAATCCTGAGCCTGTGCATTCAATCACTATATTATACACCTCTATTGAAAACCTCACAAAAGCCAAGAATTAAACATATGATGGGTAATAACTGTATGATATGTCTACTGTACTGATATATTTACAAGTTCTCTTTCTCTTCCTGTTAACCTGCCCATCATTAGTAGTCATGAAATCTGGAAATTATTACTGGGGTCACACCTGGGCATAAGAGGAGTATATGATTATCTGTAGTTATCTGTAAAGCTTCCCAACATACCACTCTCACACTCTCTGAAATGTTATCTACCTAACGTAAATGATTAATTTGCCACCTCTTTTGAAATACAAATATCTGTTAGAGTAAAGCTCTCAATTTCATCTAAGTATCTCTATGCCTGGAACAAATATAGAATCTCCATAAATATTTGAATAAATGTTTAGTGAATGAATGAACAAATGGTTAATTTAATTATATTGTTCTTGCCTGCTGGGTGAATGTACCCACCTAAAGGAATGGAGTTTTAATTAGATTTTTCAGAGAAGGGGGGCAGGGAAAAAAGAAGAGGTAAGACATTTGGGGATGGTGGTTCAAGTTGAATGCCAGACTAGGGAATTCAGGATGGCCTGAAAAACATGTGAACACACAAAATGGGGGTGGTGGGCAGAAAGCTGCAGGAGATCACAGTTTGTAAGAGAACAAGAGAATGCCAATGATCAGATACAGATATAGATATAGATATAGCTATATAGATTTTGCAATTTTGTAAAGGTTCTCAAGGCATGAATGAGCCTCCAGCAATCTCATCTCATTGCAAATTCCAGGAAGCCCATTAGCTTCTGGTTCTAAGAGCAGACTTGTCTAACCAAGCTGTCAACCAACAGAGCGGACTGTCATACAGGTTTGCCTCTACCTTTCTTTCCTCATCGTCATCTCTTCTTGATTAAGTCAAGAAACATTCTGCTCTTTTTCTGAATTCTAGTTTTAGTGTATTTTCCCCTTATTGTTGCCACCCATGTGCACGATGTGAGAGAGATGATATATTATAATATCAACAGTACCAACAGCTAACATATGTTGTGTGCTCACTCTGTGCCAGGCACTCTGCTCAATACCTCACATTTTTTCTTCCAAGAAACCTAGAGGAGATTTTGTTATTAGTCCCTCTTACAAATAAAGAGGCTGAGGTTGAAATTGACCGAAGTCACACATGTAGAAAGGAGCACAACTGGAATTTGAATCCAAGTAGTCTGACTCCAGAACCACACTCGTAACCATACGCTCACTCATTAATAAACAATGTAACTCATCAAAACCCACTAAACACTTGGTATGTTCTTGGAATTATGCTAAGTCCTGGACAATACAAAACTGAATAGAACAATAGCTTCAATAGCTTCAATAGCACAGAAGGAAAAAAACACCTGGTTTTACCTCTGCTGGTCTGGACATCTTCACAGAGAATGTAACCACATGAATTTTGGAAAAAAATGAGTAAGAGAGAAACGAAGGAAGTGTGGGGTGGTGAGACACAAATCAAGGCTGGTAGAATATCACACAAAAGAAACGGGACAAAAAGTGTTCTATTGGGCCTATGTCAGGCATTTCCTCCTACAGATGTGCCCTTTCCTCTGCTTCTGCTGAATGAAACGATTCATCCTTCAAGACTCATGGAAACCCCCCCACCCTTCCTGAGGTCTTTGAGATTCTCACTGCTGAGCTGGAGTTCCACCCTCCTCGAATTCTTTCTGGCCCTTATCTTAATCCAACTGATATGCTGATTACTTCTGGACCCATTTTATTTTTTGGTCCTAAGCAGGTTGAGGCATCAGACAGTATCTTACTCCTTGTCCATCCTCACTACAGGTCACAATTCCTTTTCTTGGCCTTCACCCTAAGTATTCCCTCTGCCTGTATACTTCTTCCCCTGAGCTCCTTTCCTTCATTCAAGTTCTTCTTTTAAAAATCATTTCCTGCATTAAGACTTCTCTAAGTTCCCCAAGATTCTGTTAGATGTTCCCATCGCACCCACTATGTCCCCCCACACCCCCCGCCGCCCCCGCCCCACCCTCCTGTTGCAGCATGTAACACACTGTATCATGGCCTATTCACTCCCCTGTCTGCTCAGTGAGGGTAGGAACAATGACTGTCATGTTCAGGTAGAATGGGCTTAATAGGTTATTTGTTGAATGAACAAAAGAAGGAATGACTTGTTGAAGTTGACTGCTCTCTTCTTCAAGTAGGGAGGCCAGGAGTGGAGGATGGTGATAGGGTAGAGATGAGGTTCTATCAGATAGCAGAGACTATCAGATTAAGCAGTTCCACACATTGATATCTTATCCATGTGTCCTCTGTTTATGACTATTTTAACCCTGATATTTAAGGAGGCCAGCTAGGACCCTGACGAATAAGGTACTAGATACCTTGTAGTACCAGTCAGCATTCCCAGACTGAATTTCCCATCCTAGGATTTCAGTTCTGGCCTCTCCTTTCTCTGGGGAAGTGCGTATCTGACATCCGTCCAGTCACTGGGTCACCCTGGCTTAGTGGTTAAATGACTGGTTCCAATTCTCCTTGGTCTTAGCATCCTGCAGAATGAGGCAAGGTCTTTGATTCTCAAAGTTTGTAACTCAGTTGGCTCATACAAACGTCCTCACTCACCATAGCCTGGTTTTCTTATCTCTACAGTGCAGTGGCATCTGTTATTGTTGCCTATCTAATTTCTTCTGAAAACATCACCTCCTTGTCTAAAGTCGGGATCATCACCCAAATTAGGTCCTCTAAATCTGAATCTGGAGGAAAGTGTCACAAAAATGAAAACCTTTTAAAATGCAGTCACTCTTACAAGTGGCACCCTGAAGATGGCAGTGAGACTTTGGGCAAGTTACTTAACCTCTCTGTGCCTCAATTTCCTCATCTACTAAAATAGTAACAATAATAATAGTACCAAGCTTATTAGCTCATGGTGTGGATTAAAGATGCTAATATGGGTAGAACAGGGCCAGGCACAGAGAGCATGCTCAATAAATATTCTATTTCATCATAGTTGTTAGAATTTTGAAGTTGCTCTGTTTCTGTCCATTATGAGGCCTGGCTGAATGATTTTTCCGTTAGGCTTCTAGGTTACTCCAGTTCCCTTCCAAAAAAAAAAATTCCTTTTTTAGCTTAAATTGGCCTCAGCCAGTTTGCATAGCTTGCTGCCAGAAAGCTCTAATGGTTGTTTCTCTCGCATACTGTAGGCCTTTTCTCCCCAAAGTGTTTATTAAACCCCAGAGGGCAATGACCATATATTAATAATCACTACATCATCTAGAACACCAAAAGTAGTGCTTTGTATGTAAAAATATTCATTTTAGTGACTGGAAGACCAGATACATGAATAATACCATTGACCCCTTTCTTTAGGGCTTTATTGCAATTTTTCTTAGCAATAAAAATCAGGACTAAGAGCATCATGATCTCCTTCTGAACTCTAAAAGTGGCCACCACCAAATATTTAACTTCCCAGGGAGACAGCTGGTGCAAAGGAAAGAAAGCTAGAGTCCCAGGGGCCTGTGCTCCAATTCCCAACCACCACTTAATACCTTGGTGACCTTAGGTGAATAATTGAGACTCTGAGTCTCAGTTTCATCATATATAAAATTGAGATAATAAAATAGAACCCACAGGGACTTAGAAACCAACAGAACAGATGATGTAGCCCATGATGGATACTCTATTCATCTACTTGTCTTATTTTTTTGAAAGTGCTGGTTCATCAACAGAAGAAAAAGGAAGTTAAACTTTTAATGAAAATCATTTACAGGAGTATGTAACTTAATCCATAACTGAATGTAATCAATTCCTGCTAGTTAAAGGAAAACAATATGTAAAGGGAACAGGAAAACTGTAAGATCATTGGTTTGGGGCCTTAAAATGATGCCATTTTACCATAAATGCAGAATTAAATGCATGGTCATTTTCATTATTATTACTGATTCAGCACCTTGCAAATTCTCTTTTCATTCTGTTCTATTCTATTTTGTATCACACTCATTTAATAAGTAACTTATCTAAAAATTATTATAGGATGACCAGCTTTGTTGAGAACCTAACTCTGAGTAGTTTTATGACCACATTTCAATAATAAGGACATTTTGCTTTAAACTTCTTATCTTTTCTGTTTGCTTGTTTATTCTTTAAAGTTATTTATATTACTTTTAAATGATAGAAAGAATGTAACCACATGAAAAAAAAATTTGGAAAATTAAAAAGTTACTTAAAATGTCACTATTCTAGTGTGTTTCCTTTATGTAGATTTTTTCTTTTCTCATTTTATATAGTTGAATTATATTCTGTCCTACTTTTAAAATTTAACACACCAGAAGCATTTTCTGTGTTTCCATAGTTTTCAAGCAGTCATTTTTCTAGCTACAGATCTTAATATTGAAGAGATGTTTGGGCTATTTACACTTTGCTTTTGTTTTTAATTGTTTTAATTTTGTTTTTAATTTACAAGTATGTTTGCGTTTTGACTTAAATATGTCTCATTTCAAACACTTAACGGTATTTGAAAATTGGTAATAAATTTTATGGCTCAGACTTTGTCGATACTCAAGAGGTATTCATCTACAGACCTCGAAACACTTCATAAACAAATTATATTTGTATTTGCACAGTAGGAAGTCCTACAGATGAACATGGTAAAACTATCATTCTCTCTTTGATGATCATGGCCACATCCAACTTTAAAATCCTAATAATCACAGCAGGAACATTTCCTATTTTCTTGAGTCTTTTTCCTAGTTCTTCATTTTTCTATTGGTGAAGATGAAGCTGGGGGAGGCCATCTGGGGAAGGACATGTTTTAGTGATTCTGTCTTGAAATTATGCCATAGCTACAATCTAGCTTTTATTTAAATTATTTGACATGATTTTGAGGAAAAAGTTGATAGAGATGGGCTGCTTAAAAACCCTCGTCCCCCATATCAAGTCTTACTGCTGCACTCTAGACGGGTACATTCTGTGGTATATGTAGTAACACATAGAGGCCAAAGGGAAGAATATAATGTGGCACTGAATCCACTCAGGGAAGGGAAGCGGGACGAGAAGGAAGTGGGGACAGAGAAAGTGTGTCCTCAGCAGAGATTTAAATTAGGTAGAAATGGAGGTGGCGACAGAGATATGGAAACTGAACAGGAAGGAACTTTCAAGAAAAAGTAAACAGCTGGCAGAAAAGCCGAGAAGTAGGAGAGAGCAAGTATCTCCTGGGAGATAAAGTTTACAGGGTGAGGGTAGGAGTGACCCAGACTACAGAGTCACAAAGAAGAGAGATCTAAAGGACTTCATACTTCATTTATAGTTAGTTCTCGGGATGGGTTGGTGCTGGACATAGTATTTTTACTTTCATTTACTTATTTGGAAAATATTTATTGACCATTTAAAATATGCCAGGCATACAAAGGTAAATAAAAACAGATACGAGTTCTGTCCTTGCAGAAATTACAACTTGGCAAAGAAGGCAGGGATTAATTGATCAAATAACCACTCAAATAAGCATGAAATTACATGTGTGGTGCTTTGAATGTAATGGAAAGGAGGATTTGGCCATTCTGAGAGCTCAGGAAGGATAAATAAGAATTATAGGTGGATAAGTAAGAATTGACAAAACCATGACAAAGGGAAGAGCATTCTAAGTGTTATAAAATTACACATGCAAAGGTCCTGGGGTGAGCACAGTGAATGCTAACAACTGAAAAAGAACCATGGGGCCCAGTGGGCAGAGATGGGATAGGTCAGAACAATAAGACAGGATTATATTAGGAAGTTTGTCAATATACTAAAAGCAATAAGAAATTGAAGAATTCTAAATTAAGTTGTTACATGACCAGATATGACTATTATATTTTTCTCATTTGCTTTTGCTAATCTTCCCACTAAAATTATGTTTATAGTATGTTAGTGAATAGCTATCTCAGTTTCCCTATAAGTAAACAGAGAGCAATAAGTCCATAACCTATTATGAAAATAATAAGTGCTATTTTTTTAAGAGTGTGAAGGAAGAGGCTTCAAACTCTTTAGAAGATCTCCCATCCAAGTACTAACCAGGCTCGACCCTCAATCCAACTGATTTACACTAATAAATGAGTCATCTAAACAACAAGGGCTGCAAATCCCCATTTAGCAATTTTTAAGGAAGGAAAACTTGCCAGTTTGTTTAAAACTTGCATTAAGAAGAATCTGTCTATCATAAATTGATTTGGGAAATTAAACGCATAATTAGTTTGAAGCAAAGGCTAGTATAGGGATAGGACTCTTAATTTTGTTTTAGTTTTTAATATTTTGTCTTTTGGAAAACAATTCCATTAATGTATGTCTGAATTTCCATCAGAATGCACTAATTACAATATTTACATTGAGTTCCTTAAAATAGAGAATGAAGTATTAAAACAGAAAATACTAAATATTTAAAATAGAAACAATAATCCTTCATGAGATTGACTCAGATCTTAGATAGTTCCATCTTTCCAAACAAAAGAATATTTACATATATTAAATTCAGAAAATTTGCAGACAAAATATATTGAAGCACTGAAAATCGAAGAACTGGTTTGCCATGAAAGAATGAAAGATACAAATACTGATTAATTATAAAATGCCACTAGTAGAGTTTGATTTTTAGTTCTAGAATGAAAAGGTTAAAACTTTGCTTTGTATTTATATGTTATTTGGTCATTACTCAAAAGAACTTAAAGGTGATAGATCAGTAGCCAAGAACTTGGCAGATGTTATCGCACAGAGGCACTGTGTACCAATTTTGGAGATGCAAATAACTTCTCCATATTTGACAGAAAATTCCTCCGGACTACCGTACATTTAAATAAAGAAAATAAAACTTATATTTTTAACACACGATTTCCAAATTTTTGGCAAATAACAAAGAGAACATGTTGATGTTGTCAGTTTCCCCCAAAGGAAATTGCATTATTTGCTATGGCAAGGAAGAATTTAATATTTTCAAGAAAGAATTTAATATTTTCATCAAATTTGATCCCAGCAGTACAGAGCATGCTCTTTCCTGTGTCTCTGTCTCTCTATCTCTCTCTCTTTCTCTCTCTGAATGTATGTATTTAGAGGCCCCAACTTTCCAGATTTTTGATCAGACGGTCTATGCATTTGTTTAAATAGACAGCATAAAACAGAAGACAACCAAGTAGTGATCATTCATTTTGAGTATGCTCTATGCATGCTTCTGATGCCGCCACTGTGTCTGTACTATCGATTATACTGAATTCGAATTGAAGCTGAAATTCATGGATCCATTGCTCAAATAGAGTTTTATCTTTTACCTGACACTAGATTCTTAACGAATTCTCATCTAAATGATTTCAATAGAGTCTCAACGGCTCTCAGGCCTCTTGCAAGTCCTTAACCCATCCGTCCTCTGCATCTGCTGCTGGATTCCACTCTCCCCTGGTACATCTCTAGTCATTTCACTCTCCTGCGCAAAAGTCTTTCAGGTTTCTCTGCGGCATATTAAATTAGGAGCATTCATGAGGAGCACAGTTAGGCCCATCACAATCTGGCCTCAGAATCTTTCCCGCCTTAGACTTAGTACCCTCTTCACATACCTTAAACATTCTAGTTAAATTAGACTATTACTCTCTAACTTTGCACTGTACTCTCTGCATTTGGGTTTTCTGGTTGCTTTTTTTGTTTGTTTGCTTTTATTGTCCATCCCTTTGCTTGATATGCTGTTCTCCACGACCCACCTCTCTGTCTCTTGAAATCCTACCTTTTCATCAAGGCCCGTGTCAAAAGCCGTTTTCTCTCTGAGTTTGTTCCTGATATTCTCAACTAGACGTGAGATTCTTCTCCACTGATTTACTGCATGTTTAGTTCCTCATTAAGATACATTTATTTGCCATTGTAATATATTTACATGCCTATCCCGTAGTCATACTTGTCTTTCTCCACTGTAGCACCTGACAGCATTATGATCATAGTAATATTCTAAAAATGCATATTGAATTCCAATTAAAATTTAGAACCATTGAAATCCCTTGTGATCATCTCAAATTGTTAAACGTTACTTCTTTTGCTTTTCTTAAGACAGTAGGAAAAGTGGAGTGAAAAAGAACCCTAAAGTAAATTAATTTAAAAAATGTTAATGTTGTGATTTCAAAGGTATTTGGAATAGAGCAGTGTGGTGAGAGAAGGTGGAATAGTTCTTTATATACCACTCTCGTGTTTACATGTGCTATGTATGCATGTATCTAATTCCTACCCATCAATCTTAGTACTGGAAATGCAGACTATCATCACTTGATTGAAAAAATATATATATTTAGTATTCATATTGCTTAGTTTATCATTTATTTAGTAGATTAAAAAGGCATATGCTTATATAGTCTCCCTCCATAAAACCAGAATACGTGCTAGAGTTCCTTAAGTATCGATATTTAATTATTCTTGTTAAGTGTCACGCTTTTATTCTAATGCTTCTCTATGAAGAATTGTATTAAGAATAAAATGTTGCTGTTATTATTCAAGAGTATCCTTTTTAAGCAGGACATGATTTTTCTAGTAGTGGGAAACACACATACACACACACACTCAATACTCTGAAATCAGAAGGGCAATGCTAATAATATTTCAGAAACACACAGAGAAGATATCTTTTTAAAATATTAAATATGGTGATCAGGTGATTAGTATAGTTATTATGACAAAGTCTTTTATAGATTGGCCCAGAAATGGTTTTTTTTTGGGCCCAGAAAAATGCCTTAAAAAAAAAAAAAAAAGCTGACTAAGCCTGAAATACATACAGCTAGGAAAGATTAATGTAACATGAGTATGTAGACATTGTTCACAATGCTCCAAAATTTCTCTTTGTCATATTTATATATTTCTCAATTCCAAAAATGCTAGATTTACATAAAGAGTGTTCTGATTTCCTGCAGATATAAATACACTTTTAATTATCCTTCCAAATAAAAGAAAAAGTTGGAACTATGAGTTTATTCATGTATCCCTTCCTTTGGCTCATTTGTCTGATCATTGATTTGTTCATTCTTTCAATAGCTATGTATTGCACTCTTGCCGATGCTCTGCACCATACTAGTTTGTGAATGCCATGTACAGATGAATAAGACACAACCTTGCCACTTCAAGTGTTGCAGAAATGCAGCCCAAGACCCCATTCTGTTGGACAGTAAGCTCTGATGCAAGGTGATCACAAAGCCAGATATTCTTTAAAATTGGTAATAGGGAATTCAGTCGTCATAAGATGATATTTCTATATATTTGGGAATATAAGGGGAAATGTATTCATTAAGCCATGTTCCTTCTGATTCGGTAATATATGCAGAATAACACTTAGCTGTGTTTATTTTCCTTGACTTACTGCTTACTGTGAGGTACAGTTAATTGTCTTCTAAGTGGTCTGGCTACACCTTTCACGCAAGGAGGTTTTGACCAGGATAACTCTTCAAAATATGCCAACACTGTGATCAAAGTCTTTGTCCCACTTATATTTTAATCCACTTATAATTGTCATTTTTGTTTATTCACGCGATCTTTTTTTGCTTCTTTCTGTCTTGGATAACATAGGTCATTCTTTCACTTTTGTGCTCCGAGGATGCTAGATTGAGGCCACACATGGGGAACAACTACGGCTCCCCCTTTCTGCTCTCCCATCTTCACATGTTTTATTTGCCAGCTGATTAAAGACTGTGCTTCTAGGCAACTCTCCACGAACAGTTGGTAGAAAACAGTGGATGCTGCCTTGTTCGCAATCTGGCAAAACCTTCGTATAGTCACAAGTACCCATCCTGGAAGAACGACAGAAGTTCCCTTCACTCACATCAAGTGCTTTTCACAACGGGAGTGTGCGTTCTTTAGTTTGCCCACATGTGTGATATTTAGGAATCAGCCGAAGCATGGTAGCACCATGTTTATTCAAATAAACAAACCCAATACTAAAACGGAATTGGGTAAAACATCGAGAGAATCGCAGAAAAGAAAGATCATAAAGATCCATTTTATTTCCAAGCATAAATAAGTATTTAAAACTCCACAAACAGAAAACATCAATATGCATCTTTTAGTGATGCTTGTTAGCTGTCCTTATTATTACCTGCTTCTTAAGGCTCGAGGACATCCCTTCCAAAATAGTAAAAGCGCAATCTGTATGCTAGGAAAACTACAAAGAAGCAATAAATTATTGCTGTAATGACATGCTAATTAAAATTTTGCTTGTAACTCATGTAAGTGTTTGAAGCCCAGCAAATTTCTCTTTTCATTTGTGAAGTGTGAAGGTAAATTGCCCAGTGACAGTGGGACATCGCTAACAAGTACAAATTGAATAACATGCTATCTTGCTCTATTAGCCCTGACTAGCATGTCTGAATTAGATATTCAGCACACTCCCCATTGAAGGCCTGATTGATAAATGCTAAGGAGAATTTGTCAAAACAACAGGGGCTACACCCAGTGGGACATCAATATGCTCCATTTAGTCACCCACACAGCACTTCCTACATAGGATTGTCACATAAAATTAAGACTAGCCGCTAACCAGCCATCAAGCTTGTAGCAGACGTCAGGCAGCCTGTGTTCTGTATGCATATTAGTCACATGCTTAACAATTTGGGCTGTCAGGACAGAAGCATGCCGTGACCTCTGGAGCAGAGGTTGAATTTTCCAACTATACCGAAACATCACGCTCAGCTGTTCAAGATTTTAGACCATTTCCTGCCAGATCTGTGCACAGATGCAGTGCCCTAAGCTATAATCTGTGGCCTCGTCCAAATGACAAATGGCACTGGGAAGATTATTGCATTATATATTAAGTACCACAAGTCTGTAAATTATAAGTAAACTACTGTTCAGACTGTCTCCTCCAGCTTTCAGGATATTTTCCATCTCCATTCTTTTTTAAATAAACCTAATAAATATTGGGTGAACTGAGAGATCAAAGCCCAGCACTTGAATTAGCCATCTCCATTGCTAATTAGCTGCTTGAATATCAAACAGTTTTGGACCAGCTGTAATTTAATAAGCCATGATTGAGGTTGGTTTGATTTTGTTTCCCCATTGAAAATTCTTCTCAGGTGCAAGTTTGTGTGAGTTTAGAATTCTTGGTGATAAGCTGTTTTTGGTACTTCCCTTGTAAACATAATTAGCTATAAATACAGAGTAACAATAAAAAAATCAGTACAGTCTAACAGAATCTTTCATTGTATCTGTTATTTTGCTTCTATCACATTATATTTAAGCTCTATGTATGAAGTTATCTGCTCATAGAATAAAGAACTAAAATGTAACAAAGTCAGTAGTTTGAAATAAAATGTATTCTCTGCAAAATTGACAAGCTTTTGTCATTTTCTAGTTTCTATCTTACCATCAGGCATGGAAGCTAGGGTAATATTTTTAAAATACATTGCTTAAGCTTCCCTTTACAAAGAGTCTAACAAAATGTATTTGTGTGGTGTGTTAAAGAGAATATAACAAATAATTTTTGTTTTTGAAAATCATGTATCTGTTCAAACTCAAAGAAAGCTATTCTAACTTGAAGTTTTAAACACTTAACACTGTTATTCTTCCTGTATTTTGGAAATCTTGCTTTTGTGCCGAGATGCAAAGCAGAATTACCCCATGAAACATTAGAAATATATTTCTTATGGCACATCTTTATAATACAATCACAAGAAACAGATGGACTATGATAAAAGATCGCTTTTACACTTGAATAATTATTTCTTCTTTCTAGACACAAAGGCAAAACATTTCTTTTTTTTCTAGGACATAAAGGCAACCTGCTATTGGCATTCTGTATTTTCCATTTCAGAGAGAACATGTGAGTAAAATCTTCACTTTGGACACTTTCTGGATTTTATATATCCTAGAGTTCCTAGTTTTTCAGTTTTTGGGTACATCTCGGTGGTATACTATTATAACTATATGGAAATCTAATCATAGGATTCCTTCCATAAAATAATTATTTTCCATCAAAATAAAAGACATCAGGTCCATTAGCATATATAAAATCAACATTTAATTTAAAAAAATTGGTGAACTGCAAAATGCTTATTCATTTATGTTAAATTGCAGTAAGACTAAGTGAGAAGGCTGTTGTCTTAAACCTAAAACAAAACTTGCTCAATGTGGTTCAAGTGACACCCAGTGGCCTAACGATAGTCTCATCAGTGGCTAGATACCACCCCATTGCTGCGGATGATTACAAAGGCATGCTGGGGCAAGGAGGAAATAGCTGAACATTTAGTCATGTTAAGCGGATGGCTTTCTGTAAGCAGATATAAACCTTTCCTCTCTAAATATTTTTTCTTGAATTGAGAACTATCCGCGTGTTATAGGATATCTCACGTTTATTAAAGCCAGCGGCGGCAGCCAATTCCGGGTTTGTTTTGTTTTTGTTTTTTTAAATGGTCACTTTGAATTCTTCAGCAACAATTCTTCACTTAAAAATTCTGCTATTATGAATCTTATAAATTCCCTTTTCTCGGCCCCACCGCCCCTCAATCTTTCAGGAGGAAGAGAAAACAAAGGACCGCAGAGGCCTTCGCCTCGGGCAACTGTCTGCTGCTGGATATTGTGGCCGCTGAATGGCTCCCCATTCACATTCTAAACCCTCTCTCCTAATTGTCATCAGTATCATCAATGTCACTGACAGAGACCACCGCACAATTCTACAGCCCTTCAGAGCAATATTGCCTTTGGCTTTTTCTCCTGGGGCTTGCTCCTTGCTTGGTGCAATCTGTGAAACCACTTAGCATAGGATCCACGTTGACTTCTAACAGGTACCAGATGACGCATCCAGGCCTCTCGTCTAGTTTATGTCCTTGTGCCTGGTGCGCCTGCCACTGGTGTGTCTGTGTCCAGGTGGCAGGGAGCATAGGATGCTTCTGCTGCCATTTGCATGAGAGAGCTTCGGGCTGATGGGAGGGAAGGCAATCGTACAGGAGAAAACCTGATGTGTGAAGTAGTGTTCTTATTCGTAATGGCTTTGTACAGTCTTTATTAAACCTAGTCTGGAGTTCTCAGTAAGCATGTTGATGTGCCTATGTTATTGTGATGCTTGACGAAATAGAGGGAAGTGCCTCTCTCTTCCCACTGATTTCCTTGACCTTTAAATACTATCCTTGTCCTCACAATTTATAAAAATTAGAGGAAAATTATTCATCTTAACAACTCCTCTACAAGGATTGGGAAAGACACTACCCTCGAGTGGCTTTTTTTTTTTTTTTTTTAAGATTCTATTTATTTATTTGACAGAGAGAGAGGGAACACAAGCAGGGGGAGTGGGAGAGGGAGAAGCAGGCTTCCCCTGAGCAGGGAGCACGATGCGGGGGTCGATCCCAGGACCCTGGGATCATGACCTAGCCGAAGGCAGACCCTTAACGACTGAGCCACCCAGGCGCCCACCTCAAGTGGCTTTTTTAGAACAATCTTTATTAATAATACTATTATTCTTTCAATGAGAAAAAATAATTTTTTTCCATAAATTCATATTTGAGTATTTCTTTCTAAGAGTCAAATTTGTATTAAATTAAAATTCATCCCTAAACATACATAACCAAACACAGCTCGAGGAAAGTTGTATTATCTATGTGATTTCTGTATATCTCTTTCAAATGAATAAATTATGTATATGTATATATATAATAACATTCCCTTCTCCAAGTGGCATAAATACAACTCCACAAAATATATCAGCAGTTAAAACAACGTGTACAATGTTTTCTGCATCTACGTTTTTTATAGCTGAACTTTCATCATCTCAGCTAGCAATTGTTATGTTTTTACTGAGATTGTTTTATTTATTTATTTTTTAAAGATTTTATTTATTTATTTGACAGAGAGAGAGACAGCGAAAGAGGGAACACAAACAGGGGGAGTGCGAGAGGGAGAAGCAGGCTCCCCGCTGAGCAAGGAGCCCGATGTAGGACTCCATCCCAGGACCCTGGGATCATGACCTGAGCCTAAGGCAGACGCTTAACGACTGAGCCACCCAGGCGCCCTTGAAATTATTTTATTAATTGCTGTTTTCTACACGATTGTGAACTCCATGTGAGAAGGGATCCTGTCCCCTTTTTACTCACCTTCTTATCCACAGTGCTTAACAAAAAAAGCGTCTGGTTCGTTGTAAGAGTATCATGAATACCGGTTGAATGAATTAATATATGAGCGAATGACGAATGAGTGGATGAATGAATATATAAAATTACTGAAATTAGCAGGAAATTTTAGTGCTTGAAATATAAGCATTGAACAGGCAGTCTAACATAAATGTAGTTAGTAAGCTCACAGCGCTGTCTCCTATTGGGATATCATTTGGCTCCTGTATCCTCTGAATCTTTAAGCGGATCCAAGTCTTGGATTCTATCAATTTCAGAGAAAACTCTTACTTGAGGTGAGCTGTTGAACCTTAAAACAAAATAAGAAAATTCTGAGGATAACTTACTCTTCAGGAGGGATTCTGATAGCGTACTCTTTCCTCGTACCAAGAGACTGCCACTTTAGTTGGATTATCTTTTAAGAATTGGGCTTTTTGTATTTATTCTCTCAAAATATGGAAGACGACAGGGTATTTTGAATAAAGTGAATACAGTGAAATTGAGTTTGACAGTAGTTCCTATATTCTTAAACAGAGTATTGCTAGGAATGCATTCGCTGTCTTTTCTACATCTTGGCCTAGGTGGATGCCATTTTTCTGTTTTCTGTCTTGCTGGTTCTGTGACGATTTGCTCTACAGATTGGATTACAGCAGTGCTTTTTGCCTAAGGTTTCTCTGGAGGACCACCCAAGAGCTTTCTCTGCTACAAAAGGTAATAGCCTGTGACTTTAGTGGGTTGTTTGCCTAAAGCATAGACTGCTTATAAAATATAAGGGACCTCTATCCTGTAGTTCATGTGGTTATAAAATAAATCATTTGAAAATTATTTCAAAAGCTTTCTGGACAACTTAGTTTAGTATAATCCTTCTGACTGATGATCAACAATGGTTGATCTTAATGAAATCTATGTCAATATGTGTGCACGTGTGTGTATTAAAAGTCTTTACCACTAGAAAACCTTATTTGTGCAGTCAGGGTCCATCATGGTCATCTTCCTGTGAAAAGCAACACAACTGGTTAAGCCTATTTTTCTTATTCCGTATCTTAGAAGCAACTTTTCTAGGGTCACGAACGTAATATTGTTACTGTAAAAATACATCTTATATACTAATCCTGTCTTGTAAGTGCAAATTTAAAATACTTTTGGAGTGCCTGGGTGGCTCAGTCGTTAAGCGTCTGCCTTCGGCTCAGGTCATGATCCCAGAGTCCTGGGATCGAGCCCTGCATGGGTCTCCCTGCTCTGCTCGGCGGGAAGCCTGCTTCTCCCTCTCCCACTCCCCCTGCTTGTGTTCCTGCTCTCGCTATCACTCTCTCTGTCAAATAAATACATAAAATCTTAAAAAAAAATAGTTTTAACCTCGAGCCAATAAATGTTCTGCTAAATTAAAAACAATGTAATATACCAGCAGAAATGGTATTTTATGGTATTTACTGTGTACTATGTTTATTTTCAGTCATAATACATATCAAAAATGAAAAGAAAACATACACTTAGGACTTAAACTTTTTCTTTCAGTGCAAAAATTACATTCATAGATACATACAAATTGATTCTGGATATGAAAGCATAGTGGATAGATAACTGAGAATTATGGTTTCTGCTACAGACAACGAATTAAATAATTTAATTCCAAAAATATAATTAAAAATCGAAAACCATATTAGATTTTCACATTGGTCAAAATAATGACGTAATTATCCCAAATGCACTTGACTTTGTGTGCATGGATTGATGTGACTATGATAAAGAAAATGTCCTGTGTTCCCCAATATCACTTTTAAATCACCGTGCCTAAAATAAAATCTAAGGTTTAAAAAAATTTTTTTTCTTCTTCTGACTTTCTTATTTTATTCAATACTGTTACAGTGAGATTTTCAATCACCGTAACAGCCTATAGTTAATTTCGGACCCTCCATCCTTCCTAGGCTCTAGGACTTGGTAACAGTCCCTTATTAAGAAGCTGGAGGTAATTCCTACACAACTTCTCTCAAGCGTCTCCCTTCTGGCCAGCTCCAAGTGTCACTACTCTATTCCAGGTCCTTATCACTTTCCATCTAAATTCCTTTTTCAGAAGCCTCTACATGTTCCTTTTGAGTTTACACCTCCCTCACTCAGATCTTTACCCACGACATTAGATTACTCTTTAAAAAATTTTCATTTTATTACTAATATCATCAGAAGTAAGTGATGGCTGCTCATGGCTCATAGGGTAATTCTGAACTGCTCTGCTAGAATTCAGGGCTCTCGGTCATCTTGCTTCGACCTCACTTTCTGTCATCATCTCCCACTCATCCCTCAAGCTGGACTGCTCTACTTAATATGCTCTGAATATTCCTACTTCCATTATTTCTGCCTGCACCATCATTATTTCTCATACTCGAAATGACCTCACTGCTAACCACACAGGAATTTGCCCCAGTCCACCTGTCTCATATTCCCAACCCTCAGTGTTCTTCCTCACCCCTGACACCTGCTTTTCAGTGATCAGTTAGCTGTGTGCTGCATTTCATTGTATTATTATCATGTTTATGATGACGTACGTTTTATCTATCAGTTAGTCTCCTGGCTTTAAGAACAGGGTCTCTATTTCCTCTTTCCCCACAGGGCACACCATTCAGGTAGATTCCCCAAACTGTTCACTGATAGAATAAGAAACTTCACACAGTGGTTAAACTATGTTCACTCTAGAAAAAACTTACTTGCTGTAACCAAACATTTTCTAGCCTATTAGAAAAGCAAAATAATCATACTAAGCAGATATTGTATATAAAACATATCTCTTCTGATGCTTAGCATATGAAATTTCAATCAAAATAAGGAAAACTGAACTTTAACCCTAATCAAAATTTATCTTTTTCTTTGAGAAACACCTACATATGTCTCTCATAAATACTCATGCAATTTGACTGCAGAGAAATTTTAAAAATTATATTTACACATGTGAAAATTATTAAGAAATGCAACTGAGGTGAATTTTATTAATATGTTTTACTCAGAGATGAGCAGAGTAGCCTGCACATAAGGGAGGTTCAATATTATATGTATCAGGAAACAAAGTGAAATATAAATGATCACGATCTCACAAACCTATAGTCACAAGCTTGTCCAGATTCACTATGAATGACTAAGTCAGCTCCCTCCAACATAATAGTATTTTAAAAGCCATAGCCAACATAATGTTATGGTAAGTTTAAAAAATTAAGGATCATATTTGCTTCTGTGTGTGATATTCTGCAAGAATCTTTATCTCTCAAAGCTCCTTCTACCCAAAGCTCAGAACTTATAGTAAGGTATATATATTTAGGGTGTTGTCCTTGACATTTTTGATGATTCTTAAAAGTCTAAAGTAATTTTTCAGATTTGTGCTGAGAAGTACTAATCATTTAGTAGAAGGTCACGAGAAAATTTACATTTGAGTGAGGAGGAACACCAGGGGATAGTACATTCCTTTCCATGACTTAAACAAGTCATTTGATTGAATTTATTATTCTGTCACTGGGGAGTTGTGACACTATTTCTTTTTTAAGTAAGCTCTACAACCCAACGTGGGGCTTCAACTCATGACCCCGAGATTAAGAGTTGCATGCTCTACCGACTGAGCTAGCCAGGCACCCCAAGTTGTGACACTATTGGGTAAATATTTTTTTCAGTTACTCTTCAGTTTCTAAAATCTCCCTGCAAGGCCAATTAGACCAGTAAGTTAGTGTGTGACCAAAATGAGAAGCTTGATCCCCTAATTCATTAGATAGAGTTCCTCTGTTACATAATCACAAACTTGTCATCCATTTAACTTGCAAATGTGTGTTTCCAGCCACAGTAGGTTGGAGGATTATTAATAGATCTATCCTGATCAGTGGAAAAGAAAAATTAGATCAATCCTTTAATGATTGAATATTTATCAAATTATTAATTTAATGAGAAGTGTCAGCACCAACTTTGATTAAAAGGAATAGAGCAAAAAAATGTATGAAAATAGTAAATATTTAAAAGTTATTATTATGTACAATACTATATATAATTAAATATTATGCGTTCTCTGTATAGTATGAATTAAACATACAACTTAAGTATGCATGTTTTGGTATATTACATGCTATACATATGTAAATATATGATATATATGCATATATATCTATTATATACCCACATCTATATTTGTCTATGTATTTGATAATTCTCTATTATTCGGCTGAAATAAGAACACAGGTGATCCAAGTATACATTATATTTTATTTAGGAATCAGACTAATACATTGTTGTTAACAGACCTACCCTTACCTTTCTGACACATGCCAGAACACATAATTGCTTCCTGAGTAAAATTTTACAAGATAAATTGATTTATTGTTCTGCAGTTCCTCTTGTCGATTTTATTCTCTTTAGCATTATCCAGTTAGTTCATACACCCGGTCACCACATTTACTTCTGAAGGACATTTGGCTCTTATTGACAATAAAATTCATTCTTGGAGAATTAGGTTTCAACATTATTGATAATAATCAAAACAAGAATTCCAGAAATATTTGACAATGGATTACATGATTATTGGAATAAGTATTTCTCCTCTGAAGATCAACTCCCCCACATCCTTGTTAAGATGAGCATGCTTACTGGGAAACATCTGCCATTTGTATATGTGTGTGCATGTGTGTGTGTGTGTGTACATTGAAGAAATCCAAAACTCGTTATTTTTTATAAGGTCAATAGTACTACCTACATTTTATGTTTTTGTGGATAAGAGTTCCAATTTTATAGCATTATTTAATAATTAGCTGACATAAAAGATACTGGATGTTTTATAAAATAATGATGGATTCCTCAAGCTACATGTAAAAATCTATTTATTTTATAGTCTATCCCTCACATGTTCTTGGTAATCCAAATGATTTGAAACATGATCTAGACTGAGCTCAACCTTATATTAGCTATAAGCCCATGAGCAAGCCTTTGAGGTAGTTTACTCATTTGCAAAATGGGTAATATCTTGTTACATGTTTTTTTTGAAGTATAAAGTAATTGCTTTATTAGTGAATAGTCTCATAAAAGAAAAGTACTATGTGAAAATATATGATCCAAAAGTAATGAAATTCAAAAGCAAAAATTAAATATCCAGTAATTAAATTTTCACTTATGGTGACAATAAAATCTAAAAGTTCTTTCTATTTCTAAAGTGTGCTATGCTACTGGTTAAGAAAATATTTTAAGATATATTTTTGTCCTGACCATGATATTAACATACAAAGTAATATTCAAATATGTCTCGTTCTTAATACTACAGAAGGAGATCTACTGTGGTGGATGGAAATTTAACTAAAAGTAATGAAGGGTCATATCTTTAAAAGACGTATTGCTGTTGAAAAATACAGTCGAATCACACTGGTTGACTTTTTCTGTAAATGGGTTAAAATTTACACACCACTGGAGATCTGTTTAAGAGCATGTGGGTTAAACACACTGAATCTCCATCCCAAACACAGTGAGGCAGCTACAAGTCAAACATAATGACAGTGCTGATTAATTAGATACTCCTACCCCCAGCACTTCAGAG
Organism: Halichoerus grypus; assembly: GCF_964656455.1. Taxonomy (NCBI): domain Eukaryota; kingdom Metazoa; phylum Chordata; class Mammalia; order Carnivora; family Phocidae; genus Halichoerus; species Halichoerus grypus. Next base: position 36,627,942 of record NC_135713.1, read on the forward strand.
TGATTTATGGAGACACATCTCTAGCCTGATCCATTGTGCTGACTGGATTAATGGAGTGAGCTAGAAAAATTCACTGGCAACAGTATCTGGAAGCCCAGCAAACATTAACCCTTGGAGTTTTCTTATCTACCCTATTGACAGAATATTAATTATGACAAAACATACATGTCTCACCTAATTATCTTTTGATAGCTTGGTTTATGTTTGATATATAAATATAGATGTATATATTTTATGTTGATATTTGGATCTACTGAAATTCCTTGCATTAGAAAGAAATCGCACATAAACATTTAAGAAGAACAGAATTAGATTAAGTTGTGCATCCATTATGGAAAGGACACCATGTAAGCATATCTTTTTCCTCTTAACCATACGCTTAGAGACATAGAAATTTGTTACAGAGTAAGGAGAACATAAAAATTCTTTTCAAACAAAAAACATTCCCATTGCATTAAGAAGTCATCAGTGTGTAGGTTGCTTGGTGGTAGTGAATTCCGGAATAAAGAGACATTCTGCTTGGGGTGAGGGGGAAGACATCACTGATATATAAGCAATTAAATTAGAAATATTCTGAAGCATGCCTAATCAGAAGTGAACATATTAGCACATAAATTGCTTTTGGTGTATATAAATGAAGTATCATATATTATCTGAATCTCAAAATTAAAAAGCTTTACGGAGCTATTTCTGCACCATATTTAAAGCTACATAACACTGAAATTGAACCTTTCCTAAAGTATCTAGAGAACAATTATGAGATATATCAGTAAGTTCAGCTTGAATTATTTTTGTGGTATTAGATCCATCCCAGTCACATTTTCTACATGTGTTATGTTAAACATATGAAACTACAACTTTTGTGTAGAATTGGTTTAAAGTTCTCTGGGTAAAAATATGTCTTTCAGTTAGAAGCAAAAGTTATAACTAAGTCATAAACTCCTAATCAAGCAGCTCTACCTTGCGCTGAGACCAAATAAATACATTAATTAATTAAAATATTTTAAGAGCTAAGTTATCATAATAGTTCAGTAAGGATAATATAAGGAAGGTTGCCCAAATTTGGATAATTGAAAGAATGACTCAAGGCTCATACTTAGAGGAATTAGATTGTTTGTTGTGGATTTTGGTACAAAAAAAAAGGAAATGCAAAACTGACTAAATTTAAGTTCATAAATTTTTATTGCCCAAGTCATCAAGAAATGGAAACTTAATACCAGGTTTTAATGCCCATAGGTATACCATGCCTTGTGAAACAAATATGTTAGATCAAAGGTGCTGTCTTAAATTTGCCAGGTTGGAGTTACTGACAGTTCCACAAGGATCTCATCTGAGCAAAAATTAAAGTTCTCCTCTGGGAGTGATTTTGCTCCTTAAGAGCAAATGTCCAGAGACATTATTGATTGTCCAAAGTAGGAGAGTGCTCCTGACTACTGGTGAGTAGAACTCAGCTGATACATATCCTACAATGCACAAGATAGCCACCTGCAACAAAATTATCCAGCCTCCAGAGTCAATAAGGCTGAGGCTGAGAAACCCAGCCCTAGCTAGAATTGATTTAAATAGTTTTATCTGAGGTTTTTGAATGAACTTGCTAATGTTGAGAATCACATCTATGAATGAATGTTAAAGTTTGCTGATCATCTATTACAAAAGGTGTTAGTGTCACTTAAAAATACAAGAGTACCCTGAAAATTAGAAAATGAGCCTAAAACTATTAATACTCTCAAAGGGTGTCATCATTAAAACACCCTCAAGATATTAGGAGGCCCTTAAAATAGAACACAGGTTCATCAATAAGTTCATTAATCATGTTCCAGATGTAAAACTTTTGAATGTGAATATCTTGGACTTCTAAGCCCATATTATTACCTAAGAACATTATTGAGTACCAGAAGAAAAGTTTTTATGTTATTTAATAATGTTAATATTATGAATAGTATTTAAAGAAGAAATTAATAACTCTCATGCAAAGTATTGTAAATATCACAAGTTAATGGAGTGAATATCTGTACTGAATACATGACTGAAGATAGAATTGTGCACAAGGTCAAAAAAGTTTCAATTTTATTTTTCAATTAACTAAAACATATTCAAGCCCAATGCTCATCTCTTACATCATTCAAAGGCTCTATTTAGCAGAAAACAGACTCCAGAGAAAGTGGCTTCCCATTCTAACCACTGCAAATAAACAATTTGTGAAGTTTCTATGACTCCCGCCTTCAAGCTTTTCAATTTCAACAGTTAAGATTTTATTATTAACAGTAAGAACAGCCTTTGCAAATGGTTGTTTCTCACTTGGAAAGGCTTTTTTTTAATGTTATAAATTTATTAAAATGTTTCCAAATTCAAATCTAGCTCCAACGTAGTCAAATTTAGCCTTTCTCAGCAATTTCGGCTCACAAACCTCTTTTCCACGTAGAATGGAAAATTTAAAATTCCGCTTAGAATTAGACATTTAAAATTTGTATCACTCACTTTGGCACTTTGAGGCTATACTCCCTCACTTCTTTTTTCCTCAACCAATTCTTTTCCACTTTTTAAATCTTAAATCTTAAATCTTAAACACCCAGTTAGGTTATAAACACTATATCATGAATATCTCTTTTATTGATGAGTACTTAGTAAATATTAGCAGAAGGAAAGAAGGAAAGAAGGGAGGGAGGGAGACAGGAAGGGGAAAAGGAAAAAGGAAAGGAAGAGAAGGAGCTCAGGAAGGGAGGGAGAAAAAGTCCTTTGTATCACTCTTCCTATGTTACTCAGGAGTAAATGTTCCCCTACTCTTCTTTAAAAGCAAAATGTCTTCAACTGGCTCACAGACGCTGAAATTCATCAATTCCAATCCATCGGTGCCCACACTGATCATTTATGCCTAGACATAATAGTATTTGAGGTTTCTCTAGGTTTTCTCATTCAAGATCAGTAATTCTAAACTCCCCTTTACAAGTGTAAACCCAGCTCCTGGAAAAATGTATTAGAATGTGGGAGAGGGCTAACTTCAAAAGCATAATATGTTTAACATAATTGCATATTTAGAAAAAAACTTTATTTTTCATAAAATAAAATGCAGAAAGCAAAACTGGTCCTGTCAGGGTAGGCTTCTTAAACCAGATATGAGCAAATGATTTTCCCATCTATACTCTTCAATGTCTTCCCATTCCCTGGAAGATGAATTTCAATTCTTAAATTCCATAGGCCATCTTTTCTACCTCTTTCCTTTCCTCTCTTTTTAGTTCCTAATTCAGACTTTGAGCTTGAGCCAAACCAGATTTTTTCCTCTTTTTCAAAAGCACCATGCCATCTCTTTTCAACTGCTCTTTGTACATACTCATTAGCCTCAACCCAGTTCCCAAGCATCCTTGCCGCCAACACACAACATACAAGTGTGTACATGCATACACACGTGCATTGTTATCTACCTCCTACTTCACATCCTGCAAGAATTATTTTCATGGCAAACTGCTTCCAGGTGTGGGGTCAGATCTCTGGGTTCCCCTGAGGATCCTGCACTTCCTCCCACATTTCCTCTCTCGCGACACAAACCACACTGGAATGAGATTGAGTGCATGGCTATATGTAAATTCTGTGAAGACCTTTTTTTTCTCTCTTGCTCTCCCGGTATTCCTAGTACCTAGTACCGAGTTAGGCAAATACGTTGTTAAATTGAACTAAAACAAACTGAATTGGGTCATACTAAATAATTTTAAGTTTAATATATGGCTGGAGCTACTCAGAAATTTTTCATTTTGATCAAAAAGGGATTTGGTTTCTTGTTTTGTTTTGTTTTAAAAGATTGATAAACACCTATATGCAAATCTCCACAGCTTCTCAATGCCTTTCTTTTGTAAGGGAATTCATTTTATGTTTCCCCTACATCTTTTTACTTTCAAGAATTAGCTTAAGACAGATGTCAGATGTCCAAAATTCCTATGGTTACTCAGTGGTTATGCATCTGCTGTCTCATAACTGAACTTTTTTTTTAATCTTAAGAAAATTTTTTTCTCTTGGGCGCCTGGGTGGCTCAGTTGGTTAAGCGACTGCCTTCAGCTCAGGTCATGATCCTGGAGTCCCTGGATCGAGTCCCACATCAGGCTGCCTGCTTGGCGGGGAGTCTGCTTCTCCCTCTGACCCTCCCCCGTCTCATGTGCTTTCTCTCTCTCATTCTCTCTCTCTCAAATAAATAAAATCTTTAAAAAAAAAAAAAAAGAAAGAAAATTTTTTTTCTCTTAAGTGATAGTCTCCTCTACTCCAAAAAAAGCCCCCCCTTTAAATTTATCTGTAATATATTCTGCACTTAACATCGCAGAACATTTTACTGTTCACTGTATTCCTTTATCAAAATTTCTTCTGATAAAGCTTTTCCTTTCTGAAAATTAAATTAATAAATGATCATTGACAGAAAATTTGAAAGACACAAATATAAGTAAGAAATTGTGATCACACACATAATTCCAATATCCAGAGATGGCCCCTGATAACATCTTGTTGAATTTCTTTCCACTCATTTTTTATGCCTGTACTTTTAAACAGTTAAGATCAATCTGGGCAAATAGATCATATCCTGCATTTAAAAAATAATTTTATACCATAAGCATTGCTCATGCTGTTATGCCATTATCTTTGTACACTTAATTTGAAATGACTATGTAATATTATTATGTGAGTATATCACAGTTTACTTCCCCATTTCCCTATTAGTGTCCATTTAGATTTCTCTAGGCATTATAGTTGTTCCTGCTTTCAAGAAACAAAGGCTATGCAACCCCATGTGCCATTGTGCTTGGGTGGATTTTCTCTTCCTTCCTTGTTCATGTAACTTGCCATACAGCCGTTGCTTCAGTACAATGATGCTTTTTTATGCTTTTTAATGAACTCTTCTATAAGTGCATGAATCACATAATTGGGAATTTGGGGGAAAGAACCGTCTTTCTCTGCCTTATGTATTGATAATAAATACAGTCATGACTCAGGGAATGATAATGAGTCATTTAATTTGCTTAAAGCACTTCCTCTCAGATTCGTTGGGATGGCAAGCTTAAAATTGCTGCCAGCCAAAGATGCAGTTCTTTATATTTAAGAGAGTAGGAGTGTTTTCTGCTCTGCCTGCCTGAAAATCGATCATTCCAGAAGCATAAGAGGTTAATGATTGCATAGCAGTAAGTTGGTATGGCAATAATACCAATAACAGTGTTGAATTGATTAGGTTTCAGAATTCCAGAGGTGTGCAGATGCAGGAATAGGTGTTCCTACAGCTTGGTGAATTATAGGAATACCTGTTAAAGTGCACATACAATGAACTTTTCTAGGTGGACGTGTTCTTGGCAAAAAGCTCAGCAACGTATCTGTTAAGAAAAGTCATTTATGCCAACAATTTGCTTCCAGTATTGATGAGAGAGGAAAAAGTCAAATAACTGGATTAAATGGCTTTTGCAGTTTGACCTCCCGGAATAGGATGAAAAGAAACCCAAGTGCTCTAAATGCTCAATTATAAAGTGCTTTGATGATGAGATGCCCTTCCTCAGCCCTCGACACCATATTCCCATGAATAGAAGAGACAAATAATTTCCATGTTAAAGAAATTTTGTGAGGAATCTTTATCCACTTTAGAGATACTGCATTTTCTCACTTATAGAAAGAATCCAAGAAAGGGGTAAGAAGAGTTCCAACTTCAGGGCGCCTGGGTGGCTCAGTTGGTTGAGCGACTGCCTTCGGCTCAGGTCATGATCCCGGAGTCCTGGGATCGAGCCCCACATCGGGCTCCCGGCTCGGCGGGGAGCCTGCTTCTCCCTCTGACCCTCCCCCCTCTCATGCTGTTTCTCTCTCGCTCGCTCTCTAATAAATAAATAAATAAAATCTTAAAAAAAAAAAAAAAAAAGAAGAGTTCCAACTTCACTCACAGGGGCTAGAATTCAAGGACTCTATTTCTTTATTAAAGAGAGCAACAGAAGTAATAGGAAAAACCTTGGTCTTAGATGTGAGGCTGGGAATTTGTCCCTTTCACAGCATAGAGCTGACAAGGCCTCATACATGAGGGAAGAGAAGAAAAAAAAAGAGAAATCTAAGTAGGAATTCAGGACAGAAGGAAGAAGCATTCTGGAGGAGGAGTACGACCACCAGCACTAGTCCAGATGATAGGTGCCCCAGAGGATGGTTCTGAGGTGCAGGACCAGGATTGTTGCAGACTGAGTGCTGACTGCAATTTCCGGAGCAGATGACCAAACTGGCAGGTAGGTTTCTGAGAGGAAGCGCCTGGGCCTTTACCCACATTCTCCACGTACCTGGATTCACAGATGGCAAATGAAAAAGATGAAGTTTATGTGTTTTATGTACTCTCATAAATTATAGAGCTCAAAGCCCATCTTCCTATATGGATAAAATTAATTCTCAACACTTGTGTATGTCACTTAACTCAGCTGATTCTCTTTTCATTGAAAACATTTTAGAAGTTACAATTTTCTGTATTGTTTATATAGACTATCCAGGTTTCTGAATGGCATAATGTCTTACTTAGTTTGAGTAGCTAGGAGAATGCAAACAAAATTTCCAAGGACAAGGAAATAAAATCCTATCTTGTACTTAAGTTCTCTAAATTCACTAAAAAAAATGGTTTGAACTGAAAATTGAAAAAAACTTTAGAAATTTAGAAATAAATTACTTCCTAACTACTAATAATTCTCATTAAATAAATTGTTCTCTATTTATTACTGAAGTATCATTATATAAAACAATACTTTTCCATACACTTAAAATAGTTTTAGATATCTAATATTATTTTATATTTTAAGTGTGTGCATGTTACACATAGATATGAATAGAAACACTGTTACATGAAATACCATAATTTTATTTTAATCAAATAACTGTTATTGACCTTTTTTTGAAGAGTATTTTAGAAATGTGTTTCTAAGCAAAAATACTCTCAAGAGGTTTACAGTTTGGTTGAGGAGAGAGAACACATATAAAGGAACAAACCAAAAGCATGTTACAGAAAAGCAGAACAAGGGGAAATTAATATAGAGTAAAATAATTTTTTTTTTGCATTTCAGATTTTTTATTTGAATTTAGAATATAATTAATTTTATGTAGTTTGGGTAAACTTCCTTTAATAGCAATCTTCTTGTGTGTGTGTGTGTTCATGAATTGGAAGATTCAACTTATTTTTTTCCCTTTTTTTTTATTATTATGTTATGTTAATCACCATACATTACATCATTAGTTTTTGATGTAGTGTTCCATGATTCATTATTTGCGTATAACACCCAGTGCTCCATGCAGAATGTGCCCTCTTTAAAACCCATCACCAGGCTAACCCATCCTCCCACCCTCCTCCCCTCTAGAACCCTCAGTTTGTTTTTCAGAGTCCATCATCTCTCATGGTTCATCTCCCCCTCCGATTTCCCCCCCTTCATTCTTCCCCTCCTGCTATCTTCTTCTTCTTCTTCTTTTTTTAACATAAAATGTATTATTTGTTTCAGAGGTACAGATCTGTGATTCAACAGTCTCGCACAATTCACAGCGCTCACCATAGCACATACCCTCCCCAGTGTCTATCACCCAGTCACCCCATCCCTCCCACCCCCCACCACTCCAGCAACCCTCAGTTTTTTTCCTGAGATTAAGAATTCCTCATATCAGTGAGATCATATGATACATGTCTTATTCTGATTGACTTATTTCGCTCAGCATAACACTCTCCAGTTCCATCCACATCATTGCAAATGGCAAGATTTCATTCCCTTTGATGGCTACATAATATTCCATTGTATATATATACCACATCTTCTTTATCCATTCATCTGTCGATGGACATCTTGGCTCTTTCCACAGTTTGGCTATTGTGGACATTGCTGCAAAACCTCAATGAGATACCACCTCACACCAGTCAGAAAGGCTAAAATTAACAAGTCAGGAAATGACAGATGTTGGCGGGGATGCAGAGAAAGGCGAACCCTCCTACACTGTTGGTGGGAATGCAAACTGGTGCAGCCACTCTGGAAAACAGTATGGAGGTTCTTCAAAAAGCTGAAAATAGAGCTACCATACGATCCAGCAATTGCACTACTGGGAATTTACCCCAAAGATACAAATGTAGGGGTCCGAAGGGGTATGTGCACCCCGATGTTTATAAAGTAAAATAATTTAAAAAAATGATGAGGAAACAGTGAGCACAGCTGAATTAGCAGAGTTGTTTGTGATCAGTAATGGATTTCCAACAACAGCAAAAACTGTATCACGTCTGTCCTTTCCTTAAGATAGAAGTTCAGAGTTTATGGTACCAAACTGCATAGCATTAATATTTAACTGTATTTTGAAATCCAAATAAGAACATTCTGAAGTGGTTCCACACTGCCGATATAAACTATGCCATGTATATACCCCGAGAATTCCTGTCACAAAGAGGAATATGTTATGTATTTGAATCCAAAGAGGTAAGGTTTATCCCAGAGGTTCTTAATGGGGAGGAGGGTCCTCCTGGAGACATATGGTAATGTCTGGAGACATTTTTCCTTGTCACATTTAGTGGGTGCGTGGTGAGTATTACTGGCATTTAGTAGATAGCGGCCAGGGATGTTGCTAAACATCAGACAATGCTCAGAACCATGCCCAACAACAATCATCCAGCCCAAAATACCAACAGCCCTGAGGTTGAGAAACCCCCCTGGTCTATCCCTTATATATCTGCTAAACCTCAAGGGAAAAGATTGGCCCTCAAATTAAAGAGTCTGTAATGCAAGAGATTGGCTTATTCTGTGATCACATGTACATTTTAGATGAAATTAAATCACTTTTTAAGGAAAGTTTCCAAATCTTTCTTCATTTCAATCCTACTATTTGAATTAGTTTTCAAAAAGTTCCTCAAAAATATACTTTTTACTCTGGTCAGGTGTCTCACAAGTAGGGTAAGGTGATATTTCATACCATACCATTACTTCTGTTGTTCTTTTAAACTCCAACCATTTGTTTTCTTCTATACCTTTCCTTTCTATTTATTCAAATATTTTATACCCTCTGATAGTTGGGTAAAATACCTTTTCTAAAAATAACCCCCAAAATTGAACTTTTGTACTTTTATTATCTCTACCGCATACTTTAGCATTTAATCATTTCTCATTATCTTGCTTTGTTTTATGTCTCACTTTTTATCTAGACTATATGCTCTTGAGAATAAGAATGAGGCATCATTCTTAAACTATATGATTCTTTTGGTATTTGACACCAACATATGCAGTACACAGACTAGCATATAAAGACCAACATATACCCACATATAGACCAGCATATACAGTAAACGTTCATTAAATTCTCATTATTTTGTTCATTCATTTCTTTAGTCTGATAGGAAAACAAAGGGTGAAGATAGGTGAGAAGGAAAAGCATAAAACCAAGAGAAGAATGGACCTTGCCAACAAGTTTAATACATTTTTTTTCAGTGATCTTTGTACACGTGAGTTGCAATCTAATTAACTTCCATTTTACCCTGTCTCAATCTGTACTTATGGAGGTTGAAATAAGTTACTGTTTTCTCAGAAATACCAACTGAGCAAGAAGCTAGCATTTTCTATATACTCACTGGAACGAGCAAACTCTATTCTAACCCTGGATGGTGGTGGCCACTGTTGGGCTCTGGAGACAGAATCCCTGGGTTTGAATCCTAGATTACCCACTTATCAGTGTGACATTAGGGAAGTCATTTAACTTTTCTGACTTGGAATGCTTCCTCTATTCTACGGGAATATTAAGGGTGCCCAGTTCAGATGGTTGTTATGATGACTGAATGAGATAACTGATGTGAAGGGCTTAGACAAGTGCCAGGCCAAGAACGAGGGCTCAGTAAATGCTAGATAGCCTCATTACTAAACACATAACTTAATCCTGTGATCCCTCAAGATCTTATCTGTTAACATGACCTTAGATCTAAGATCTTCAAATTATCTTAGCATTTCAAACATATGTTATAATGTCTTTTAAATGAGATTATTTTCTTTACCGATTACTCAAGAAGTAACAATTTACAGTTTATCGTGCTTCACAATGGGCAGGTTCACAACATTCTCAAATGTATTTTACATTTTTAAATTTATCTAACCTAAAAATCTAAAATAAAGAATAAAAATGTTCTTAATCTTGCATACTATAAATCTGCTTTTGTGTGTTCGTAAACACTGGGTTCATGGTGAAATAAATTAGCGCTGTAAAGTACACATATGTCAACAATTACTGAGTGCAGTAATTTAAGGCCTGATTCACTAAACTTTCCTTTGGCCAATAAGCACTCTTGCACAAGAAATGTGATTTAAGGAGGAAAAGGACCGAAATATAAATATTGCACTGACTCCATCTTTCATATTCCTAAGTGCTATAACTTTCAGAGTACCATTTCCTATACTTATGGCATACCTAATTAACTCCCTCCCACCAACATTTATTTATGTCATCATTTTCCCTGGATTAGTTCTGATTTATAAATAAGCATGCCTGTTGAAAGTAAAGTAGAAGTGTGATTTAACCCAAGGTAAGAAAAATGTGTAGGTTTAGTTCATCAAAACTTCTAATAAGCACTGGTGAAAAAACTTCACCTACACAATAAATGGCAAAGGGTTTAAGCTTTACCTGCTTGATTTAGAAGGGTTATTAATTCAGAATCCATTCTTCTGTTTTTAAATGTGGAACTTTAATTGACAAATACTGACTTCCAGTGCTGTAACACAAAACTTCTCAGCGTGGCTGGAATATCCGACTTCCTAATATTTCACCTGGATTACATTTTTTAATTTATGGAAATCATTTTAAAAATATGACTCTAAGAGAAGTATGACTCTAGGAAATTTATATGTTAAAGATAAATAGCACATGTGCAATCCTGCCTGTTATAAAAGGGAGGAGGACATCACTATATTATTCTAGATTAAAGGGTACTTGAAATAAGCAATAAACTCATATAAGTCAACAACTTCAATAATTGATCCTTTATAGGACCCTTTTCCCTCACTACAAAAGAAACATGCAAATAAACATATAACAACAACAACGAACACCCAGAAAATAAAATGGTCGGACTGTGTGGAATTTATTGTTATAGTTCTTTATTTGTAGTCTTTCCTTACCTCTAGTCTATGCAGTGTATTTCCCTAGATTATTTTCCCGGGAAATGCTGATTTCATTCATTCTTTCTTCTGCTCTAAGTGTTCATAGTTTATTGGTCTGTGTGATCTTGAAAAAGTTATCTTTCTGATTCTCAGTTTCTTCATCAGCAAAATCTATTATAAGGGTTTAATGAGATAATGTATTTGAACATTAAAGAAGCTAAGTAGGGGAGCCTGGGTGGCTCCATTGGTTAAGCAGCTGACTTTTGGTTTCAGCTCAGGTCATGATCTCAGGGTAGTGAGATTGAGCCCCACCTCAAGTGCTCGGCGCAGAGTCTGCATGTCCCTCTCCTTCTGTCCCTCCCCGGCTCACAAGCTCTCTCCCTCTCGCTCTCTCTCCCTAAAACAAATTTTAAATAAATAAAATCTTTTAAAAAAAATTTAAAAAGGGCGCCTGGGTAGCTCAGTTGGTTAAGCAACTACCTTCTGCTCAGGTCATGATCCTGGAGTCCCAGGATCCAGTCCCGCATCGGGCTCCCTGCTCAGCAGGGAGTCTGCTGTTCCCTCTGACCTCCCGCCTCTCATGCTCTCTCTCTTTCTCTCTCTCTCTCTCAAATAAATAAATAAATAAATAAAATCTTTAAAAAATTAAAAAAAAAGGTTCCATCTCCCTCTACTCCTCCCCCCTCTAAAAAAAAAAGCTAAATAAATGTAAGCTTTATATAAATCTGAAATATATCTGTTTTAAAGAGAAGCATATTACCCTGGCTAATCAAAATTTCAATTATGCAGAAATCCAATAGAATTAATAAAATGTATTAAGTTGCATTATAATGATCTCTTATAGATCTCTTTTTCCCATTTTTCTAACACCAATGATCTTGAGACTATTTGCAAATTAATTTTCTAAAATAATGTCTCTAAATGAGTCAATCCTCTGTATAAAAACCTTCGATGGTTTTAAATTGCTTAAGAAATGAAGACAGACTCTTATCAATTGTATTCAAGGCCCTTTATGATATACCCAACCCCATTTTCCACCTCCTCTCCATAGAATCCAATACTTAGAGCCAAATTGGACCACAGGCTGCCCTTAAATATTCAGTATTTTCTTGCCTTTGTTTACATTCCTCCCTCTCTGCCATTTGGACCTGTTGAAATTGTACTGAAGCAATTTCTTAATAACTATTTGATGAATTGAATGAAAATTAATGAACTAACTATAATTTGTTCTCTACATCTATTAGATGATCTGTTATATTCCTAAAGATTCACAATCAATTGACTCTGATGAAAATAAAAATCAGTTTAGATAAAAAAAAAAAAGTTCCGAATTTACTTTTGGGGTGATTGACTAACCATTTAACTTTTCAGCCAGTTGAGCCTATATCAAAAAGACACAACAATTACTAACGTGTCACCTCACACTTTTGTAGAATTGTTTTGGAGTCCATTTACTGCCATTAATAAATATAAAATATGGAAATTGTGTAGCACATTTTCACTAAGACTTAGGACACTGGAGGTAAATAACATACATTCATCTTCTGAGCAAACTAATAATTTTATTAAAGCCACTTGCAGATATATGTCTTCTTTCCAAATTTGGATGCCAAAATGAATGTAGATAGATGATAGATAGATAGATAGATAGATGATATGAAATCCAAAATGAGATTGAGAAAGGGAAGAAGCAAGAAGTCTGGTGTGAAGGTCACACGTAAGCAGTCACACTGCTCTACTCTGACAGGATTTGTTCATAAATACTAGAAATTGAAAATTGGGCTTTAACTGAAAATTAATCTGAAAATACTGCTTATAAAATTCACAAGAATTCTGGCATGTTCAAAGCATACTGCAGGTGCAAGATAGTTTGATCACATTTAATAATTCTTATTTAGCTTAAATCCATCCAACTCTCTTTTATGGCCTGATTTGCTCCTTGGCAAGTCTTTTATACACGTAAGTCTGCATATGTTTGGGAAGGAACAACTGAGTGCATGAACAGCTACTTAGCATTCAGGACAATAGCAATTTAATTATCTTGCTCTTACATTTAGCTCAAGATTATTTATAGGGGCACCTGGGAGGCTCTGTTGGTTAAGCGTTTGCCTCTTGATTTTGGCTCAGGTCATGATCTCAGGGTTGTGAGATCAAGCCCAGTGTCAGGCTCCACACTGGACATATATATATGTAAATAAATCTGAAAATCTCTCTCTTCTATTTTTTCTTTTTTACAAGGACTGGATTTATTAATCCAACCCTTACCAAGTGCCAGACATAATGCTAGGACTGGGAATAAAAATGAATAATAAGGGGGAGAGGCACCACCCAGAGACTGGGTGGCTCAGTCAGTTAAGCGACTGAATGATTCTTGATTTCCAGATCATGATCTCAGGGTTGTGAGATCATGCTCCACCTTGGGCTCTGCACTAAGCGGGGAGTCTGTTTCCCCTTCCCTCTGCTCCTCCCCCTGCTCCTACATTCTCTTTCTCTCTCAAATGAATAAATAAATCTTTTAAAAAAAATGAATAATAAGGCAGTCTTTGCCTAAAGGAGCTCACGGTCAACTGAAAAGGAAAACACTAAGTTTAAGATTTAGAGGGTAGTTGTCTCAGGAAATCCCCAATCAGGAAAGAAGTCCCATTGAAATTTAGAAGATATAGATAGGGAAATGCTGTTGGAGGAAAATATGAAGATCCTGGGCCCTGGAAACATTGTAACAAAGCTCTATGAACATGTTGCAATTTTTAATTTTTTTCTCAACTTCAGAATTTGGCAAGCTAAGTGAATATAATCTTGAGACTGCACTTTTGACTTTCTGTTAACAAATGACTAGAACAATAAGATTGAAATTGTTCTTATTCCCAATTCCCATTCTTGGTTAGTCATCGACACAGAAAAGCATCTGAGTTTCAGAAGTATTATTTCCCTCATCTTAACATACTAACAAAACTGGTTATTTAACACAGTTTTAAGTTTTCAGTGGGATCTTAAAATTTTGCACTTATTTTCATATTGAGGGTTATCTTTTGTCAAAAGTGTTCCTAATAAAATAATATGGGTTGAAAGGAATTGTTAGCTCTGAGGGATTTAATATAATATGTTAATACTTTGTTTATAATTTGTATCTGTTTTCATGACAATTACTGACCTAAAATTGTCCCTTCTTTTAATATCTTCTCAGATATTGGTATCAAGGTTGTGCCAACTTATAAAAATTAGTCGGGAAGTATTTCCTCTTTTTCTATTATTTGGAAAAGTTTTGTTCGTGTTTTGCTATTTCATTCTCATACGTTTTCTGGAAAAACTGGTTAGATTAGTATTATATCTTCAGTACATGTTTGCAAGAATTCACCTGTAAATTCTAGGTGAGATTTCTCTATGATAAATTCTCAGTGTCTCTGATAAATACTGAATTATTTGGATTATCTACTTATTTTTTCTTGTTGTTACTTAAGGTATGGTATTATTTTTTCTAAAAATTTTTTCATTTCATCTACATTTTTAAAGTTATTTGCCTAAACCCGTTCTTTTACCTATTATCATCTGGAGGATCTGTAAGATATTCACTTTTTCTTTTCTGATATTAATAATTTGTATGTATGTCTAAGCCCAATTTTACCTGCATGCCCTAAAATTCTATATGTGATCTTTTCATATCATTCAGCCCAAAATATTTTATAAAACTGATGGAGTTTTCTTCTTCGATGCACAGGTAACTCATAATTCTATTGCTTAATTTCTAAATATTTGAGCATTTTATGAGCTATCTTTAGATTATTATTTCTAGTTTAACTTCTCTGTAGTCAGAGAAGGTACCTTGCAGCATTTTTAATCCTTTGGTACATGTTGTGATTTGCCTTATCGTCTAGGATGTCAATTTTGGTTGTTGTTGTATCCACCTTAAAAAGATGAATATATGTATATTCCCTTTAATGCTCTTTATTGTATTTTCTGAGCATCTGAGACCCAATCTCTGATTATTTTCCTTCTATCTGAAGAACTTCCGTTAGTACTTTTTTCAGTGTGGGTCTACTGGTAATGTATTATTTCAGCTTCCCCCCCACCCCAAATATCTTTATTTCACTTTACTTTTGAGACATTTTCACGGACTTAAAGTCCTAGTAGGCAGGGTTTTTTGTTTTGTTTGTATGTTTTCTTTCAGCACTTTGAAATATCATTTCATTATTTTCTGGCTTCCATCATTTCTGATGAGAAGCCAGTTGTCAATCTTTTGATCATTGGAAAGTAGTGGTGTGTGTGTGTGTGTGTGTGTGTGTGTGTGTGTGTATCTCTGTCTCTGCCTTTAAGGTTTTTCTTAGATTTTGATGTCTAGCAGATTGCCATATGTGCCTAATTGTAGTGTTAGTTTTGTATTTCCTGCCTTTGATTGCAGAGCTTCTTGAATATGTGCCTTCATGATTTTGTCAATCCTGGAAAGTGCTGCATCATTCTCTTCTCTTTTTCCCCTCGTTTTGGGTCTCCAATTATATGTACATTATAATTTTTCATCTGGTCTCACGTATCTTTTATGCTTTTTTGTGTATTTTCATCATTTTCTCTCTAACTTCATCTTGTATGATTTTACCTGATCTACCTTTCTGTTTACTAAGCCTCTCTTTTGCTCTATCTAATCTGCTGTTATACCCATCTATGTAGTTTTTCATTTTACATATTGTTTCCTCAAATATCTAGAATTTCTTTTTATGCTTTTTTAAGATTTTCTTTTTTGGAACCTATTCTTTTAAATATGTTAATCATAGCTATTTTAAAGCCATTCCTGATAACTTCAAATATCTGGCTTATAAATTGTTCTATTTCTTTTTTTCACTGGGTTTTGGGTCACTTCATCCTCTCACAATGAATGGGTTATGTCCTTTTTTTTTCCACAATGACAGTCAATGCCAATAAACATCTTGAAACATGTCTTCTTGTGCCCATAAGTAATAATTAAGAATGAGTATAAGTACACTAGAATTGCTAGATAAAAATATCACACACATTATAACTTTTCTAGAAACTGACCAATTATTTTCCATGGAGATTATACCAATTTACATTTCCACCAAACATATAATATTTCCCATATTTTCCATAATCTCAGCAACATTTGCTTTTGTCAGACTTTTAAATTTTCTAATCTGTGTGATATATTTTATTATGATTTCCCCCATTTCTGATACATTCTTAGTAATTATTATGTTTCTAAATATTATGTTTCTGTCTCAAAACTGTCCAGATATATTCTCTTTGGCTAACATGTAACTAAATGGATAATAATCACTAAAACAATCATTAAATATTTTTATGTTGTATAGATTTTATTAAATTTGCTCCTTTTGTCTTTATTATGAATTGTATTTTCCCCCAGTTCACTAAGATGAATCAATGGCTCAAAATTGGTTTATTGGAAGGCAAAGTAGCACTGAGAATGACAACAAAAATACCATAAAGTTAACTTTGAAAATACAAATACAGAACAGATACATACTATGAGTTGAGAATATGACTCAGTATATGATGGAGTAAATAAATCCAAAATGTAAGGACTTAGAAAAAGAAAAAAGACTACTAATAGGAATCATGACCCTCTGAACATTGGATTCTTGTAAGGTGGTTGTTCTATTTTCTCCTTTTCTCCATTGCCTTGTCTGATAAGATATGGCATCAGGATTTTTGAACAGTGATGCAAATAAATAAATTGTCAAGAATTTGACTTTTTTTCTAATATTCTTTATTCGACATTCACTTTTCTCTACCAGATTCTAAAGTGGTGATGCTGTGTAACTACTTGCCATTATCAATATTTTATAGATACAATTACCACTAACATCATGAAGTGAAGAGTAAACAATGGTTTTAAATCTACTCTTTGTCTTCTTGAGTAATTATGCCCCATGAATTATGTGGTCTAACCTACAAAATGATTAAACTATTTTGATGCAAGTAGAAAGAAAATTACTTCACATATTTCTTCCATGTGCACCTTTCCAAGTTTACATATATAGAAAGCAATTGGTTTATTATGAAACTATTTCATCTGAATTTATTCCGAGGACTCTAACTGAATATGAAGTGGGAAAAAAAAGTGATGCAATATTGTTTTAAATTTGAGATTATTTTAAATGATTTACCTTATATTGGACAGTCTTTAACTACCCGTAACAAGTACACAGTCATCTTCCCTTCCTTCTGAGCCAGTGCTGAGTAATGTCTAAAGATTTTTCAGAAGCATGTAGTGTTTACATGCTGAAATCTACTTCTTATTTTCATGTTCCCTGATTTTGCTCAATGTGTTCGTTGGCCTTCTTTTCAAGTGTATTTGTTTGTGTTGAGCAAGAAGCCAGTGGTATTAGTGCATGGAAACCAGGTAGCTGTCAGAAGGACTGTGGCAGCATGTCTAATTTTGCTATATTAAACCTGTCACAAAGTGTTAAATAAGAGATTATAGGAAGTATGCATAGAGCACATGGTTTATAACTTCATAAACTTGTAGTGTGGGGAACAAGCTAAAACCTCTCTCTTTTATCTTCTTTTCCATTTGGTCTCACCAATCTCTTTAAACCACTACTAGAAGAATGGGTGAAACTATAAAAATTTTTCATGACCACAAGAAAGCTCATTCCCAAGTAATAGCCATACCAACAGTTAGTCAGAAATACTTGAGAAGCTAACAAGGATTTTCTTTTCAATCCACACAAATATCTATTTCGTATACCACGAAAGTATGGTGAATCCTTATAATTGCTGATGTCCAAATATATTTTTAATTTCCTAGAAATCATATTATTTTTATAGCTAGCAGTTTCTGTTGCAAAATCCAAAGGATATCCCAATAGTTTTTTTTTTTTTTAAGAACAGAAACTCTTGAGCTTAGAACTACGTAGTACTTGCTAATTGTTTTTCTAAATGAGCACAGGTGGATTTAAGTGTTATGGTACCTGAAGCAGGTACCATTGGGACAATACTACTGAAAAAACAGAAAAATAATTTACTAGTTCAAAATCAGGTACAGAGTGAATATATAATTAGAGTATGAAAGAAATCACAAGTTACAAAGTATAAAAAGCTGAAAATGCCACAAAAATCACAAAAACAACATACTATTTTTTGAAGTAGCTATCTCACATATCCTTGGTCATGTACTTCGCTACTTACTATGTGACAGGCTCTATACCATGAACTTGGAATGGCTAAGGCTCACCTTGTTTCCTCCAATCTTTTCAGAGGTTCTTTTCACCCTTGAAAGTCTAGCACAGAATAGGCACAAAGAAATATTTATAAAATAAAAGTGGTCTAAGAAATGAATTAAAATTTTAAAAAGACGAATCTTCCTGTCCTCCTACCTTATTAATTTATAGGTTCATCAAGGCCACAAAGAATAACTAAAACAACCAAAGCATTGTGAATTGGATTAATACATGACATTTTGTATGATATGAGGAAGAGTTTTTCGGCACTGGGAAAACAAAAGCTAATGAAGACATATTACTGAAGCCATTTAAGGTAATTTAGCCTCTGAAGAAAAAATGATGCAAAAAGGAAAATGATTGCGTGACCCCCTTTCCAATAATGTGTTAGAGCCTCCATCTTCCATATAGGAATCCTAAAAGCAAATGTCAGATATCGCAATTAGGAGCCATGATATAGGCTTAATCCAGAAGGCAGATATTGAAACAGAATGTTCAAGTGTGGAAAAGTCGTTAAAAGGTGGTCAGGTCAGTTGGAATGCAAGTAGGGGAAATTCACTGTAGGCTGCCTGAAGGGCAATGGAGAAGATCAAAGAGAGAAATGGACCAAGGTCAGGGGGTGCCTGGGTGGCTCAGTCGTTAAGCGTCTGCCTTCGGCTAGGGTCATGATCCCAGGGTCCTGGGATCGAGCCCCACATCGGGCTCCCTGCTCAGTGGGAAGCCTGCTTCTCCCTCTCCCACTCCCCCTGCTTGTGTTCCCTCTCTCACTGTGTCTCTCTCTGTCAAATAAATAAATAAAATCTTAAAAAAAAAAAAAAAGAAATGGACCAAGGTCAGGTTTAGTAAAAACAAAAGACGCAAAGGAAACAGGTGAGGCATAGAAGGGGATGTAGAACCATGTAATCCTAAAAGCAGAGAGGCCCGTGCTGGGAGATATGTATCTTTTAGCAAGCTAACATCTCTGGGGTGGTGCTAACTGGGCTGGAGTCAGGAAAGTTCAGTCCCAGAATTGTAAATGTTGCATGGCCTCTAGTTCAGCAACATTCCTAAGCAATCCTTCCTCTTTGGGGTAGCTCGAGAATCTTCTAGAAGTCCAAAATGATGTGAATATTTCCAGTATTTCAGTCCATTACTGTTTAAGTCATTCCATTTCATTCCCCCTCCCAAGCTAAAGCACAGGACTCTCTCCATGTTCCTTTCCTTTACAGGGTGACTACCTGCTCCCAATTCCCCAGGACTGCAAGGGTTCCTCAGATGCAAGACTGTGAGTTTTAAAATTAGGACTGTTTTGTCAAACCAAGATGAGTTGATAACCCCAGTTGTGGGCCAGATAATTTGGCAGCTCAGCTCTAATTTCACAACAGAGTGGGGGTAGAGGCTCACTCACGCTCTCAACACTAGACTTCTAATCCAGTGCACCTTTCATTACAGTTTGTCCTTAGAAGATATTAATTTAATAAATGTGCTGGAATTTATTTTCACATTTACATTTGCAACATATATACAAAGTCCTGGGCTGATAACAAAAATATATTCTTTTATGAAAGAAAGGTTTGGGATGCTGATATTGAGATTTTTGTTTTTATTTCACAATTATATTCTCTGTGTGTGTGTGTGTGTGTGTGTGTGTTTAAATTATAGTGCTCTGAATGGGGCAGGATGAAATTTATTACTAGATACTCAGGCACCATAGAACAAAAATTTTCATTCTGATAACTAGTCAATTTTCTTGGAGTGGCGCTGCCATGGAAATTGAGCCATCGAGCTACTGAGAAAAAACATTTTCTGAGCTCTAAAGCAAAGTAGATCTTATGAAACCCATAAATTAACATTTGGAATAAGATTAATGCATCATAATCTCACTCTATTTTACAAGTTCAATCCTCTATTTCACCTACAGACAAACTCAAATAACGAAGAGCATCAAAAAGCCCATCTCACCTTAGAAATGCTAAGCCGATGGTGTTTATGTCAGCATTTACAACTCTATGTGTGTGACGCTGGGTGGGAGAATTGGAAGATGTATGGATGTCAACTTGGTCTTCTTAAGGGGTAAGAAGCAAATATGTATTTTGAATCTACTTGGATATGTGTAAATGAAGGGGCTCAGCATTTTGGGGATCTTAGCATTTCAAATGTGGATACTTTGTGTTGAGATTTCATTGAGTAGTTCTCTTATATTTCTTTGTCAATCATGTTTAGCATTAGGGAAAAAATACAATCTTATACCGTAAAAGCTGCTGAAGTATTTCTGAGAGAATATGGGTTTAACGTCATCAGGAAATATTGACTGTGATAATCCACAGCCCAGTAAATGATGTATAGAAGCTATGGAGATTAAGGCATATATTCATCATTGTGTTCACTCCCAGGTCCTCAGCCTGATATATAGGGAGGAGCACTGAGATGGACAATGGAGGACCTGACTCCTAGTCTGTTCATATTGAATGAGAGTTTACTCCATTTGAGACATTGTATTAAATGCTTTAATAATAATTATTTTTTCTAATTTCCAGAACAACTCTATTAAGTGGTATTTCCTCATTTACAAAGGAGGACATGGAGGGTTAAAGAGTTTAAACACAGTGGCTAAGCCAGGATTCAATCTCAGGCCACACAGTCCAGTATTCTTTCTCTGGAAATGAATCCCTTACTGCCTCCTGTGGGGTTACATGTTTGCTAGCCTACCCATCTCATGCTATGTGAACATGACATTTGCTAACCCTACAAGTTTTGATAGAGATCATTTTAAATGATGTACACATTTAATAGATACTTTAAAAAGCATTACAATGATTGGTTTGGAAAACAATATAGTTTTTATCGAGATGAGTGAAAAAAGCAGGCTACAAAAGTGTATTTACACTGTGATTAAAATTTAGTGAAATAACATATTTATATGAATGGAAACCAAACATGTAAGATACCAATATCATAACACTATCACTTTAGAGTGATAGAATTATGAATGTCTTTTCTGAATTTTCTATAATGTGATATTATTTTAATGATGAACAATTTAATAAATTTTCAAAATTTAAAAAAATGAACATATTAGAAACATAAAATGTAAAAATTATTACAAGCAAAGCCCTATTAGAAGTTAAACCTATAATAGAGTCTTCAATTTCTGAAATGATGTCTATTTCAAGTGCCAGGTAAACTATAGAATTATGTGTTTTAGTCCACAGATTTAAAAAAACCATTATCATTAGTCCCTTTCAGTCTCACCAGTGATGAATATTTAATTCTGGGTGTGAACCATTCACACATAAAAAAGTAGGTCCTCTGTAAAGATTAATGATTGACTGACTGACCATGTAACACATTTACCTTTTTTTCTAAAATAGGCATCTACCACCTGTCTTCTTAGAACATAGGTCAGAGCCCAGAGCAGTTATTGTATCTGTGTGAGATTATTATTTTCTCCCAGAGAAAAAAATTAATCAATTGTGTGTGTTTACTATTTCATCTTTTCTCCCTCTCCTAACCTGGGAATCATAGAAGACTCTGTTAACATCTGTAATTTACCATGATTAATATTTCAAAGGAAGAATCACCTGGCACTTTGTTAACTATGACTTATCGGCTAATATGATTCTCTAATAACGGGTTTGCCACAAAAATAAGACCCTGGTGAAACATTTTAAGTTTTAAGTAGATCCGTTAAACTATATTAACAGTTTGATTATCACACATTAGAGGTAGATGAGCTGGACAACAAATATAAAGTGAGATTATAGCGCAATAGACATTTCAAAACTTTACCTATCTATGTCATCTTTCGATAATATAATTAACAATAACTAACCGTCTGAGGTAGGAATGATTATCCTTATTTAAAGATGAGGAAAATGATGCTCAAGCAACCCAGGTACGTCCAGCTTTGACGTAAAAGCTCTTACCTGAAGCTCAATGCTGCCTCTAAAGCAGTCACCTTGGGAAGCTGGTGAAATTATGCTGCCATCACTCAAAACATTTCACTTATTTGAATTGCTTTCATAGAACCTTAGCAGGAACACCAAATATTAAATTCTGTTCCTCTATAGGAAGGTCCGCCTCTCTATGTTAGCCAGCTTTCCTCAAACCTTTGGCTATTTTCCAAAAATTGAGTCTACCCATGGAAAATGAAGATCCCATCTCAGTGGGTAAAGAAACTACTCTGAAGTCCAATCCGAAAGATAATGTTAAATATTTTGAATATTGTTAATAGTGTTAAAGTAGATGTACAGTCTCTAAAGGTGGACATTGATGGCAATAAACACACTTGGAAGTTTATGTTAGGTTTTTGGAGTGGATAGATCGTTCGCATAAATGCTTGTACAAGATTCAGAAATGAAGTTTTGGTGATGAACCCCTTTGAATATATAGATATTAAGATTCGCTGTGATGGATATACTGAGATTAGTACTTATTTGAAATCCTGTATGGAATAAGTTAAATATTTGATTTATCTTTAAACTAAACATGCAATTCAGTAATATTGCTGTTAATATTCATCCCATGGATCATTCCGATATGGATCCATTACCTGTACTATTGTCCTCTCTGCATTTCTCTAACTTGTTTCCAAAGATTTTATGAGATACTTAGGAAAAACAGAGTCGAGATCCTGATGAACTTACTTTTCAGAATATTTTTGGTACATCTCCGTGTAAAAACTAGTTTATGCATTAAGTACTAGAAGTGCTTAGGAAAGGAAACAAACACTATTAACTGAAGTTGTTCTGAATGAAGTTTTGAAGAACTTGGGGCTTAAATCGCCCTTGGGAGGATTTGAAGAACTAGGAAATTTATGGATTACTGATAAAAGAGTTAACACATGTAACTGCAGTCTATCCACAGTACCATGTATATAAAACTGGGTGTGAATTTACAGATTTGTCTTTAATTCCTTCAATATTTATGCTATCCTCAAACTTCTGAAAAAGAGGAAAGCTAGATCCATCTGACACAGTCTTCAGGGCCCAACTTAATTCTCAGTTTCTTAGTAAGTATTTCTCCAATTAAAGCAACTCTGATGATCTTTCCTTCTCTAAATTCCTAATGTGACACCCTTTGAAACTCTCATTTTGGTATTCTATCAAATATCATCTTTTTTTTTTTAAGTTTTTATTTATTTATTTGAGAGAGAGAGAGTGCACGTGTGCACAAGAGAGCACACAAGCAGGGGGAGGGGCGAAGGGAGAGGGAGAAGCAGGCTCCCCGCTGAGTAGCCAGTGGGGTATGGGACTCGATTCCAGGACCCTGGGATCATGACCTGAGCCGAAGGCACAGACTTAACAACTGAGCCACCCAGGCGCACCCCCCCCCCCGCCGTGTGAATTTTAAGCAGCAATTTAAAGGCAGAAAACAAATACAAAACTTGATTAACACAATGTGTGTAACCAATTATGTAAGTATGTAAACCATCAGCTTTACATATGCAATACTAAATGTCATTAGATTAATTCCAACATCATCGTATTCATTTATACTTCTGGTGCAAGTTAGTTTTTTTTGTGCTTTATTATGTTTATCCTATCCCTGTAATACATTATAAAGTTATTAGGAACAAAAGTTGATCTCCAATATATAGGTAAATTTTCAAAACATGCAACAAAATTTTCTATTTTCAAAGTGTCCTGAAAGCATTCAACTAGCTGCTGTGATCATGAGGATTAAATAGAAAAGAGACTTCTGCTCCCTTCACCAGTGACAAAGTCAACCTGGAATCCACCCATGCTCTGCTTTTTAAGATAGAGTTCACAGTCTGTTAATTTTCAGTCTATCTAAGCAATAGTCTATCTAAGCAATAGTCATTTTCAATAGTACCAGCATTCCCTCTTTCTCCTTCCTTGAATTACACGTGCAGTTCTTTAGTGGAAGTTATCAGCAGGAGGAACGTTGTTGACAATTATTCTTCAGAATTAACTCAGGAAGTGATGCTTTCCCACAGCTGGAAGGCAGACATCATGATGTCAAAGTGAAGAACTTCCTGAATTGGGTTCTATTTCTGGCTTCACCATGAATTAGCATATGACCTTGGATAAGTCGCTTTGCCTGTTTTAACTTAATTTTCTGTAAAGTGAGGAGTTTAGATTGGATTATTTTAAACATCCCTTAGTGGTCTAAGACCCTATGAAGCTGGTTCACAGGTGAAATTGCTCCCTGAGGGAACCCAGACAGACTAATAGCAAAATACTCAATATGCATGAAAAATCAGTATTGCTTTTTCTTTTTAAATGGCATAAGACCTGTACCACCCCCCTTTGTTTTTCATATATCTCTTTTTGAAAATGGTGAGGACTGAGAGCTTTTAGGAAAGAAAGAGCTTTTGGTTTTCTCCCATAACAAAAAATAAAAACAAACAAACAAATAAATAAATAAAGGGTCTGAAGCCACTCAGAACATGGCTGTCTACCACTCTAAAATTACCAGGTATATTGGAGAGAACGTACATCCTCAATTCATGCATTTACATGGAAGGATGAAGATTTAATCTTTGCTTTTGTTACTAAAAATTAGAAATAAGTATTGAAATGGTACACAATTAATAGGACTAGGGGATGTCTTCCAAACTTCTTCTAAATACACCTATAAAATGAATTTTTGTATTTAAAAAAGTGTGCTTATAATTAGGGCACATGTCACAGTTTGACTGCCACAGTTTGACTAAGTTTTGCACCAGGCAGATGGACTGCATCCAAGCTGTCACACTGAATGCCATGTTGTGTCCCCAAAGAGGATGCTGCTATTTGACACACTGGGAACTTCTCCTGTAAGAAGGATGCTATAGTGGGTTGCAACGTGATTCAAGGTTTTGGTTTGGTTTGGTTTCCTTTGGGTTGGTCACTACTTGATTCATCTCCCTGTTTGTCATCAACATCTCCACTTCATCAGTTTGGTTGGCTGCATAACGAGCAAGAAGAAAAAAAAAAATCATCAGAATCATTTCGACTGCTGGGAAAACCGGAGCAATGCTGGCTGTTAAAAGCTGTTAATTGCAGTTTACAAAAGAGAAATCCCTTATCTTTGAAAGTTCACTTGCTTGAGTGACTCATTTCTTCCTGGGAGGGATTAATGCCTAATTAGAAAAAGATGCTAAACAATCTGATGTGCTTCCTGTATGAAAACCTTACCTTAGTTTTAAAGATTCTTAACAAGGTAACATGCTAATTATTTAATGACTGATTTGTGCTGAGAACTAGAGATACGTGTTAAAATCGCAGTGCTTATCGCGTTTGGCACAGCTCCCAGAAATCAGTGCCCTGACTGTTCTAGGTGTTGGTGCCAAGCCTGTTTTTTGTTGTGTTGGTGCTTGGTTTTGTCTTCCTACCTTTGGGTGTAAACATGTTTGTCAAAGTACTGTCGGGAGGGGAGCAGCCAGGACCGGGGTGGGTAAGCCTGGCGGTCAAGAAGGTGAGGGCGGGAGAGGAGCAGTGAAGAGGCGGGAAAGACAGCCGCGTTTGGAGTGTGACTGCATTCTACTTTAAGATACCTGGAAATAGCTGTGCTCCAAACTCGCTGTGGGATATAAGGAAGGCAGAAGGGGTAGCGTGTACCTTCCGAGGAAGGTAACAAGGCATTGCAAGCCCAGCTTCACACTTGGCTTGTCTGTCAGGGGTTTTTCTCCTTCACAACAATACCCCAATGTTTTGGTAGGCAGACTCCAGCTCACTCAGTAAGTGAGAGGCATGGGTGGAATGCCAGGTATGTCTACAGAGCAAAGCAGTGCAGGCAGGCTGACGCCAGGAGAGAGTAGGCAGGTACCTATTGAGTTACAGGATTTCTACAAATCTAATCCGCATGTAATGTGAGACTTATTACAGAGCCAGCCTCTGCTAGGCCTGCGAAGTCGGAGGATATGAACAGTCTCTGAAGCAATGATCCCAGTTAACCCATTGAAACCCAGCTTCACTTGACCAAAGCCGAACACCCTCTTATCCTTGAAATGTTGGTTAGGGGTGATAGCGGTTACAAGTTGCTTACTAATTGTATAAAAAATACTCGGAGTAAGATATTATTGAACTGCAACAGAGATATTTAATATGCCTGCAAACAGTGAACACACAATTACAGTCACAATAACTCGGGCTATTTTAAGGTACTCTCTATTTAATATGCCTGACACTGGATAGTCTATACATTACTAATGATGGGTATCTATAATTTATGGTACATTTTTTTATGTGATAAATTTGTTATGAAAATTTTGAACAGCAAAATTATTTATTAGTATTAAAAAGCATCTCCTTAAGGGAAACATTTTTTTCCCTAGCTCATCTTCATTAATTATCATAATAAATTGATGATAACTTTTATTAAGGGACGGAAATCAGAATTGCTAATGCAAATAGGAAAGAGACCCAGGTACTGGAGTCTCAAATATTCATGATGTATGTCATATACTTTTCTTGATCATCAGCTAACAAACTTCCTTGGAAAATGGGCAAAAGAAATGAAAGCATTGTTTCTATACCTAATATATGATCATAAAAATTCTCTAAATCAGGCTTGAAAGATTAAAAATGATCTGTCTTCCAGCCATCCCATAATTACACAAAGATAAGAAAATTAAGACAATAGTTCTTACTTTATCAGTGTAATTGGGGTAAAATCCAACCATAACCCCAAAAATTCACATTACAAACTGTTCTTAAGACAGATTCATGAAGGGGTGCCTGGGTGGCTCAGTCAGTGAAGTGTCTGGTTCTTGATTTCGGCCCAGGTCTGATCCATGGGTCCTGAGATAGATCCCTGTGTTGGTCTCTGCGCTCAGCAGGGAGTCTGCTTGAGATTCTCTTTCTCCTTCGCCCTCTGCCCCGCCCCTCTTGCAGGCACCCGTTCTCTCTCTCTCAAATAAATAAGTCTTTTTTTAAAAAAAGACTGATTCACTAATAAATAATATTTAACCTCAGAAATATTCTAAGAAGGCATGGCTCCAAATTACCTTTATGTGGTTTTTACATGTTGATACCCTCTCCACATATCTATTACCATTTTCAGATGCCTGGAATATACCTGCAACATCGACTTTCTAGAGTTTTATTTACTAACACAAAGATGCCAAAATCAAGGATTTAGAAGTCTGTGCACTAATATGAGAGTTAGTATTTGTTGAGCATCTTCTGTCGTCCAAGTATTCTAATAGATACTTTAGGTGTGTTAATTTATTTGTACATTTTTATTCCTACTTTTCAGATGAAGAAAATGAGGCTCAGATTAAGCAACCAGCGAGAAACAGATGCAGAATTTAACCCAGGACTGGTCGATTCAGAGCACGTTTAGAGTGGAACTAAATGTGGGAGATAAGATAGCACTCCCCAAAAGAGGAGAAAAGTCTAAGGATGAAAAGAACATTAGTTTTGTTAACTGGAGATCTGGGTTGAAAAATGGCTCTGCTCCTTCCTTGTTTCTGAACTGACATAAATTGCTGAGTTTCGATGTACCTAAATGGGCTCACCTTTGAGTAGGCATAGACAAGTTACATCATCAGGCTTTTGTGAGGACTGAAAAGACAAGTGACCACAAGTGTATGGAAGATGCATGGTGGCGGACACTAAGATTAGCTTAGCTCTGTAACATACCACACAAGTCCCTCTCTGTGCTTTAAACCATGTGCTTTTCTATATTTGCACAGTGCACCACAAAAGTGATTATTTTGAATATGGTGGGAGAGAAAGGGATAAAAACGAGGCCGTCCCCCCCGCCCCCCCTGAACTGCACAGCTCAGACAGAATGAGCTTGCCTCTGAACAATATTGAAAAGTTTGCTTTTAAGTTGATCTGTGACATGAAAGTCAGCCCAATCCTAAATTTGTTCACTCCCCTGTGCTGCTTATTTCTTTCAAGCCATTGCCAACTTTATCCCTGTTTAACCTTTATGGTAGATAAGCAGATGCTATTAAATGTTGGACTACTGAGTAGGCCTCTTGAAAACAGCAGGGCAGGGTTTGAGAAAAGCAGGTAGAGAAATATTCTAAGCAGCTTTTTAAGAAGCATAAAACACTGATTAAAACATGAAAGACTGATTAAAACACTCAATGAAACATTTGCAGAAATAGCATTGTTTTGATGCTGCTCCTAATCCCCAAGTTATTATTATCTTTAATATTTGGTAAAAATAAGAATTCTCTAGTGATTTTACAGGGTGATAATATCCTATATTAAATGCTGCTTTGATTTTGGTTTTAATATGACATGAAACATTTTTCTTTTTTTTTTTTTAGGCCAGGTATGTATTTGAGAACCAAAATATCTCTATAATTAGGTATATTTCCATAGCTTATAGGTTACATTTAAAATTACCAATGAAAACGTGGCTTAGAAGACTTCATTTCTACAATAAGCAAAGCAGCATCAATGCTTGTAAGTTAATTTTTTAAAGAAATGCTCTAAAGATTTAAAAGCAAACATTAAAACATCTTAATAAATAAGATCTAAATCTGAATTGTTAAAATTCAATTTCTTGGTATATTTTCTGTGTGCACTTTAAAAGTGTGTATTTTACTGTTACTGGGTTGGTATTTTACAAATATTAAGATAGTGGGAAGTGTTGTTCACATTTACCGTATGCTTGTTGACTTTCTGTCTACCCATTCTATCCATTATTGAGAGAGCACTATTGAAATCTATCACTATACTTGTGGATTTATCTATTTATTCTTGCAGTTTTATTGGTTTTTGTTACATATATTTTCAAGCTCTCTTATTAGGCACATGATTGTTTAAGACTGTTATGAATTGATGCCTTTTCATTATAAAATGACCACTTTAATCCTGGAAATATTCTTTGGTCTAAAATCTACTTTGTCATATACTGATATAGCTACCCTAAACTTTCATTTTATTAGTGTGGATATAAGTATAATTTCTTTTACATCTTTTAATCTATTTGTTTCCTTATATTTTAAGTGCACTTCTTATAGGCAGCATACAACTGGGTCTTGATTTTTGTATTTAATCTGACAGTATCTGCTGATCAATTGTTTAAACCACTTACAGTTAATGTGATTATTGATATAGTTGGGTTTATATACATCATGTTCCTTTTACTTTAACATATCTCATCTCTTCTTTATTTCTTCTTTTCTCTTTATCTGGCTTCTCTTAGGTTGGATATTTTGATGATGCCATTTTATCCTCTTTGTTAGTTTAGCCATTATGGCTCTTTGTCAGTTAATTCTGTTAAATATATAGTGCATATCTAACTTATCACAGGCTACCTTCAAGTAATATTATCCCACCTCATGTATCCTTTCCCAGCCTGTATGCTCTTTCTGTCACACTTTGTATTTTTATCTATATTATAAACTCTAAAATATATTATTTTTGATTAGACAATTATATTTTAAAGTGATTTAAATAATAAGAAAACAGTCATCTATTATACTTACCTGGAAATCATTTCCAATATTCTTCATTTCTTTGTCCTCCACAGAGGATTTCATCCAGTATTACTCATCTATATTTCATCTCATATCATTTTCTTCTGCTTGAAGGACTTCCTTGAACATTCCTTGAAGTACGGTTTTTTGAGGGATTCATTCCTTCAGCTTTTACATGTCTATGTTACCTTACTATTTGAAAGATATTTTTGCTGAATATAGAATTCTAGGTTGACAATTTTGTTTTTCAATACTTTAAAGATGTTGCTTTACTATCTGCTCATTTTTATTGTTTCCAATGAGAAATCTGCTCTCATCCTTTTTGTTCCTCTGTATGTAATATATCTTTTTTTTCCTCTGGCTACTTTTAAGATGTTCTCTCTCTTGCCGTTTATGTGTACTTTGATGATCAGTTGCCTTGGTGTAGTTTTTTTAG
This sequence comes from Halichoerus grypus, assembly GCF_964656455.1. Lineage (NCBI taxonomy): Eukaryota > Metazoa > Chordata > Mammalia > Carnivora > Phocidae > Halichoerus > Halichoerus grypus. The sequence continues at coordinate 36,658,023 of NC_135713.1, forward strand.
TGTTTCTTGTGCTTGGAGTTCATTGAGTAGTAAATATGGATTTATTGTTTTCATTAGATTTAGAATAATTTTGGCCATTATTTTTTTTTAATTTTTCCTGCCTCTCTCCCCATTTTCTTCAGGGACTCCAAGCACATGCATAGTAGGTGGCTTGAAGTTATCCTCCAGGACACTGAGGCTGTGTTAATTTTTGAAATTTATTCTCGTTTCTTCTGTGTTTCATTTTGGATGGTTTCTACTGTCATGTTCATTAACCTTCTCTTCTGCAATACTTAATCTGCTGTTAATCACATCCAATTTGTTTTTTTTTTATCTCACTCATTGTAGTTTTCATCTCAAAAATTTGATTTGGGTCTTTTTATATCTTCCATAATCTCCAGTTAACTTTTGAACATATGAAATGCAGTTAAAATAACTGTTTTAATGTTCTTGTCTCTTAGCATCTTGATGTCTCGTTTTATAATTTTTGAGGTAGGTATGGCTCGGTGCTTGCTTTAGGGCTAACTATCCTCCACTTCTAAGCAAGATCCTACTGAGTACTCTACCTAGTGTCCCCTGAATTATAAACTTTTCCAGGTTGTATGGTAGAAACAGGTTGTATGGTAGAAATAGGTTGTAGGTTGTATGATAGAAACAGGCATTCTTCAGGCCCTGTGTGAGCTGCAGGGTGATACCCTTGAAACATTTTAGGTGGTTCTTTACTTAGCCTCAAGTAGTTTCTCTATATACATGTACTGATCAGTACAATGTTAAATATTTAGGTAACCTCTGTGGATTTCTCAGTTTCTCCAGTATTTGCCCGGTGAACTCTTGTTCCCTTGGTCTTCTCAGATCCTCTGCTCTGTTTCCTCAATTCAGGGAGATCCCCAGACTCCAAGTGGTTTTCCCTTTCCTGTAGTGCAGCCTTGAAACTCTCTCAAGATAAAAAGCTTGGATGGTTATAAGGTTCACCTCACTCACTCTCTGTTTTTTAAGGATTACTATAAGTTGTAGTATAGTGTCGAGTGTCTTGAAAACCACTGTTTTACTTCATGTGTTTTGTCTTTTTGTTATTATTGTTTCATTCTGGAAGGTAAGTCTAGTCTGTGTTTCTTCATCTTGGCCAGAAACAAGTAAAGCTCAATTTCTAAACCAAAGAGAGTAATTTAGTAACTCTAGGAACTGGAAATGTTCTTACCAATTATTAGTTTCTCACTGAATAGCTGAGGACATTAATGCACCAAAAAAATAAGTAATGTTTATAATAGCATACAGCTAGTTATATTGATAGTATTAAGAATTTATGTATTCTTATGCCTCTATTCTAGAATTTATCTGTATATGTTTTAATCATAGACACATTTGAAAAAAAATCACAAAAGTCATCTTTTTCCATTCCCACTTCTTAATTTTCACATAATGAAACTGAGAACCAAAGAGGTTATCATATTGTGCAGAAACCAGAGGCTACTGTGGATCTGGGCAAAGAAACAGAACTAGTTTAACTAATTGTTTCTTCTGGTTCCTGATCTACCCAAACTGAAAGCAGAACACTGAAGGTTAGCCATGGAAATTGGCCCACTGTGCTGATTCTCCTTTAGTCACAGTTCAAAACTAAAACAAGAAACCTGCTATTAAAGAGAAAGCCCATGAGACCATTTAGCCTTAAGGGAGTTAGAAAGTTGGAGTCAATGTGGACCTGCAAAAACAGATCAATTATCAATGGCATTGACCAAGATAGTCAATAGCTCTCCAAGGAAAGGCCCATATTAACCACATGGAAAGGTTAAGGACAGATGGAAGTTGAACAAGTGAATAAGAAATTTTTGGACAATGCTCATGCTTCAAAACTAGTCCTTTTATTACCTTACTATTCCTTCAATTCTTTCTTCTAGAATACCACAAATACAAAACAAACAAACAACCTCAAAGAGGTACTGATTCATACTACAGGTTAAATCTCATAGATAAACAGTGGTGTTATCCTGCCTAAGGTATTTATAATTTAAAGGAATAATCTTGCTAACTCTAAGGCAGTATTTCTGAAAGTGTATGCCATGATCATTAATAAATGGGTCATAAAATAAAAACTTTCTGAGTTAAGTATTTGGCTCCTCAAAGTTAGTCCTTTCTTTATTGTGACCTTTTCAGTCTTTAAGTCACTGATGGACAAATATACATCTTTAAGAGAGCAAATTTCCCAAATCTGTCCATGGAACCATTATTTCAAGACTAGTATTCTATAAAAATTTGCTGGAAAAAGTTAACCTAAGAAATAAATCCTACAGTTATATTTTCAGGTGTTAAAGTAGTTTGGCAGGAAAATATTTTTGAGGCTAAGAACTATTTTTTTCCAATCTAAGAGAGTTAACAACTTTAGTCCTTCCAAAGGTGACCTTATGAATTTTTCAAATTAATATGCTGAATGCTATCTTTCTAGGAGGCTTGCATAGAAACAATGCTCAAACAAGAGAAATTAACAGAAATTTTCTACCCATGATACTTCCCAAGCAGGAACCACTACCCCTTAATTACAGAACACTGAAATTGTATTTTGGGGAACAAAGAGGAAAACCTTAGATGGGTGGCATAAGGAGGAGGAATTAGGGGTTCATTTTCATTTCCTTCCAAACTAATTGCCTAAAGAGCTTTTTATTTCATCAGGAAGTACACTAACAAATGGCCTCCTTGACTTTTGCTAATCACTTTATTAATGCTTTAGCCAGATTTTAAAATATGCAGTAGTATTAATATCTGAGGAGAAAAACCTTTATTGTGCATAAATTACAAATTTACTATCTCAATTGCAGTTGAGTTTTAATGTTTCCTTTCCAGAAAAGCCCTAGTGCATATTCTTCAGGGAGCAATTCTGCACTCTTAAGGGAATGAACTGAATGACCTAATAGGGCCTTCCATCTTTAATTTCTGTAATTCAGGAAAGCCTCATAAAACACAACCTTCCTTTGTGAATTAACTTTTCTCTGAAAGTATTGAAACCACTTTCTTGCTTTCTTTGGAAGTACTTTAAAATGCTTAACAATATTAGAAATATTTACAAGACCCATATTGAAAAATATCAACTAAGTTATACTTGATGGTTCAACTGTAATTCTTCTGAAAGATACAATATCTGGCACGTGACCTCTTCACTTCTTTTCCAATTATAGGAAGCTGTCCATTCACAGCACCAAGAAAATAATTTTGGGGAGAACGAATCTAAGACAAAAATCAAATGAAAATAACACTAATTATGGAATATTTTTTATGCATATAGTGCTAAAATATCATTGTTAAAAGAGCAAAGGCATTTATAAAAACTCAAAAGAGGTATTATATCCTTGTTTTAAACTTTCTAGTAAATGTAATAAAAATACATAATAATTTTTATTGAAAATCATGCATGCAAGAGAGCATGAAAAATATAGGGGAAATACAAGCCTTGACTGTTTACCATAAATGTTTGCAATTTAAGAGGGAAAGCAAAACCTACCATAATAGAATAATTAGTCACAACATAATGAGTCATGAATTTTAAGCATATGAGGGTTCTTGTGGAACTATAAGGGTGGGAGTATGCATAAAGAATGAGTTGGAGGGTCATTTGCAACTCCTATCTCTACTACCCAGAACTTTTGGTCAAATACCCACCAAGATTAGAATTCTCTACCTTAGAATTTTCCTATCTCTACTGTCCAGAGCTTTTGGTCAAAGAGCCATCAAGATTAGAATTCTTTACCTTAGAATTGGGGTTCCATGAAACACGGTATCATATGTAAAATTGTGTGTGTGCATGTGTGTGTGTGTGTCTGTGCCTTTGTGTCACCAAATTTTATGACATATTCACAGGCATTTTTGACCCTAGCATGTTTTAAAAGAGTAGCTATTGTCTTTGTATGATTATAATGCTAAACTGGCATGAAAATTCATTTAAGTAGCATAAATTATAACATTCAAAATAAAATCTATTTAGACAATATCAAATTGATAGTAGCCCCATTTTGTGACTTACTTGATAGAAAATGTGAACTGATTTCCAATAGCATATTATTGAATAATTTTTAATATCATCTGATATGGTAATCCATGTGATAAATTTATTTTTAGCACCTATCTTCCCAAAGTTCAGGTAGTAAGCTACACCAAATAGATATTAACTTTGGTATTGACTTTGGAAGGATATAATGCTAGAGAATGACATTTCCAGATTTCAAAAAAAATGAAGTCAATCAACAGATGAATAAACAAAATTCAGTATATAGATAAAATGGAACATTATTCAGCCATAAAAAGTAATGAAGTTCTGATGCACAGTACAACATGGATGATACTTGAAAACATTATGCTATGTGAAATAAACCAGACACAAAAGGACACACATTGTATGATTCCACTTTTATGAAATATCTAGAATAAGTAAATTCATAGAAACAGCAAGTATATTAGAGGGTACTAGGGGATGGAGAAAGGAAGAAATAGAAAGTTATTGCTTAATAGATACAGACTTTCATTTTGAGGTGATGAAGGTGTTCTAAAAATAGTGGTAAGGCTTGTATAGCTCTAAATGTAATTAACACCACTGACTTCTACACTTAAAAATGGTTAAAATGGCAAATTTTATATTATGTGTATTTTACCAAAAGAATGCTTAAAAAATAATTGAGAACATTTTCTTGCTTTGTCTTTCACATGAGGATAGTGGCATTGAGAGTAATTTGTTTTGATTAGTAGCCTATGTTTGGGAAAGAAAAGATGAAATATTGACCAAAATATGAGTATTGATGAAAAACGAAACAGAAGACAAGTAAGCAAAAGATCTTTGATCCATATTAGCAGTGGACTAAAGCACCACAGTTTTACCATTTTCTGGGACATTGAGCTCTTTGTTAGAAAGAGGAGAAATGATGTGGTTGATGGAGAAGAGGCTCTAGAATGAGAATCAGAAGATCTACAGTCTAGTTTTGAGTCTATTGCTTTCTATATATAGTAATTCTGGAAGCTTACTTCTCAGTGTCTTCCTTCTCTTACTTGTAAAATGAAAGGGCTAGATGAATATTTTTCGGTATCCTTCTAGTTATAAAATTATGTAGGTGTCTAAGTTCAGGCATTGTAATTCAATGATAGATCAATTGTTGAAGCCAATTCTTTAAAATCAAATTTTGACAATTTTTATAATTCTAATTCTTCTTTTATCATTGTCGGTACTGTCTACAAATTTGACATTGTCATTTGGATCTAATAAGTTAATTTGTGTGTGTGGATACATTTCAGAATTTAAAATAAAAGATGCTCTTATGAAATGCTCTATCAACATATTCCTCTAAGAACAGGGTGTGGCATTTAAGCTTGGAGACTACAGAATATAACCAAACTATATACCATAAGTTCAATTTGTACTTTTGACCATGCTACTAATCAATTTGAAAAATAATTGCTGATTTTAAAACTCACTGGCAATTATTAAGTTCTGATAAAGTTAATTAAAGATTCCCCTCTTATTATATATCCAATATCATCTTCTTCTTTTTCACAAAAGAACTACAAATACATCTTGGGCCTTACAAATAATATTCCTTTTGACTAGATCATCCATCCCGGGTAGCTACTATCCCTCATATTCTTCCAGTTCCATCTAAAATCCTTCCCTGGAAACTTTTCAGACCTCTCACCAAATTGGACACTTGTAGAAGGTTGAAGCTAGGATGTGTTTTCAGGTCCAGGGCATGACAGTCCATACAACTTTTACAAAAGCCATATAGTTTTGAGGTTGAACATGGCAATGGCAAGAACAACAATCCCATAAAAATTCTAAACACAATTTTAAAAATTTGTCCTTTGAATATCCATCGTTAATGTGTAAAATTGATTTTATTGGCATTTAAAATATTTTACCTCTTTTAGATGAATTGCTTTGTTTAGATATTGGATTCCCCCCAACGTTTCTAAAAGAAGGAAAAGATGTCTTCTAATTATTATTTGATCCCATCCTAATATAGTAGCCATTAAATCACATGATAGGCATTATTTTTGCTGTTTCATCTTTTTTTCCCCGCTATCTTTGCTTTCCCCAGCTTCTTATAACTATTATTTATAAGAGAGATCAGTGGCGAAAATGAATTTGAAGTATACGAGATACATTAGCAAACTCAAAACAACCACGGGTTGTGGCTTAACTTTGAGTCATGTAACAGCAATCCCAGGATCTAGGTTCTCCAACTTCCCAAAATCCACTGTATTGTCAACCGTATCTGGGGTTAAGCATACCTAAATGGCCTCTAAGTCATGGCTTAGGGTGGTATTTGGACTCAGGTGACCCAGTTAATAATCTTCATGGATTTATGTCCTAGAATTTCTCCACTCTCTTTGAGACCAAAGTTTTGCTTTTACTGCCCCTGGGGATTCTTGAGCACCATTAATTCCTGCTAGACTTCTCCATCATGGATTCCATTACCTATCTTTCATCAAGGGCACCCTTGGGGTAATATGGGCAGATTTTCTATTGAGTAAATCCTAACTTTCTTTCCAAATTATAGTACTCGATTATATCCTTCACTACCATAACTCACCCAAAACTTTAACCCTCCTAGAATATATAGTAACTGATGTAGAGTCATTGTTCATTCACTGTGCAATAAACAGATATACCTAACAATGTACCTACGGTCCTTTAAATTTCTTCCACAATGATGTTCTTTTGATGATCCAAGAAAAGGGTGAATTGTTGTTCCTGTTGGGACAAAAAAGAGGTGCAAAACAACTTAGAATTAAAGGACTTAGAAATAGATATTTTAAAAGCAAAAAAAAATTTTAAACTATTGTTTTAAACAATCCAGTAACATATTACTGGAAAAATGTTAGTCATCCAGACACAAAATATCATCAAAGGGCCTTTCCATTTAGTAGGTACATTGTCACAGGGAAACTACATTTCTAGGGACATTATCTACAGATGTTTCCCAGAAAAAAGATAAAGAAAGCCATTCATTTTTAAAATAAATATGGCTTCTCAATGGTCCTTTCCTGAGCCTTAGAGAATCAACAACTGTGTAAAATTCCAGATTTGTCTTAAAAGTGATATGCTCAATGGTAATCAGCTCACAAAATGATTTATAAGCATTGAGAAGGGAGAGGGAAAAGGCAGGGAGAATGCATTTTCAGCTTGCTATGAATACACTATGTCATCCCATCCAGCACTCTGAAACAGCTTTCATGCTTCAAAGTGCAAAAGCACAACCTGGGAAGTCTTCTAAATCCATTTTTATAAAGAGGAAGCACTTACCAGGATACAGGAAGCACTGGTAGTTTGTTGTGTTGTTTCAGCAAGCATTGCCAGAACTCTCCAAGAAAGTTTAGTAATGACAAATAATGGGAAATTTGAAATTTGAAATACTATCTTAGCCCAATTCCAATGAACAATTTTTCCCTGGAGGCTGATAGTTCTTCTGTCACGTATAAGATGAAAGATTCTTAGGGCACTCATGGATATGAGATCAGATCCTGAGAAGTCTAGTATATATGATGATTTGTGTTAAATTTCCAGTTTAGTGTCAACAGAATGGCTGGAATATTAGGTTTATAAGAAGTCTGAAATTGAGGTTTTGTGTTTTTGTCTAGTTTCTAGCTTTTCACGGACTTTGGAGAAATATCCTTGATTAAAATTTCAAATAAATAAATCTAATGTGGTTTTACTAGGAGTTAACTTATCTAGTTTATGATTAAATTATTTTATTATTTTTTTACAAAATTTATAAATAACTATTGCATTCATTGTATCCTGTCTGGTGTAATTGGGGAACTAAAAAAAAAATTAAAACTATAGGCTCCTTGTCCTCAAAATATAGACATCCCTTCTACTTTTGAGAAAGAATTTTGATTTCTTTATGTAAAATCATCATATACTATTATTATTATTTAGAAGTAGCTGTAGTAATTGTAGTAATATGTTCTTAACAGTAAGGTTTAAGGAAGTAAGTATATGTACAAAATAAGGTTAAAGGGAAGGTGGGGTTATTAGCACTCCATTGAGTTTAGTGATGTAATTTTTGTCTTTTGCAAGCCCTATAGTAACTGTAACTTTTATCCACACAATTAAGCATCAGTATTTGTGTGGCCAAAGTGATTGGCTTATACTCTTTTTGAAAGAAGCAAAAGATTGCAGGCAATTCAAATTAGGTAATCATTTTTTGTTGATTTTTTTCCTAAAACCTTATGGAACTTGGAAATGGTTCCAGAAATACTAAATTTATGAAATGTATTTTATGAAAGAGTAAAGTCATCTATACTGAAAAAAAATTAACATAGTGATGAAAATCTACATGGCTTAGCTAAAGTATTAAGAGGGCTGAAATTAAAACCATCTGCATTTGCCTGAATTTTAGTAATTCTTTTATAACCTATTTCTTGACTTGATACTTTTTTCCCATTCAACCTCTCATTGCAACCTAAATCAGATCAATTCAGACCCACATCACTTCATACACAGACTACTGCACCAGGCCTACTCTTTGTCACCTCGATCCATCTTGCACAGTGCTATTAAACTCCCGAAACAGCACCAATGTTCTTGTCACACTCTGACTCAAAAATATTCAATTGTTTTACCTATTAATTTGATTCCAGTCTATCAAATATTTTTGAAAACTCTTTTAAAATAAGCCTCTACTTCAATTGGTCTACTCAACTTCTATCCTCTGAATGCTCCTTATATTTATATTATTCATTCTGATGTGCTTGTTTATAGTTGCCCTTTCAATAATGCCTTTTACCCTATACATAACCAATAAAATGACAACAAAAGTCATAGTAATAATAATAAAATATATATCTTAAATGCTTTAACTTAAAGGTTACTTGTTTTATAAAGAGTTCTAGGATGTGCTCAACTGGTGCTAGTCTTTCCTGAACTCCTTTTAAGCATCTAATGCCTATAACATTCCTATATGCTAATGATAATCTGAATCTCTAACTAGCCTAAAAAATAGTTTAAAAGTATTATTGCTTCTTCAACTGCCTTGGTATTGCTGTCCTGCATCTTAGGATAAATGGGATAGCAAAAACAGTTTTTAAGGCAGTTGAGGCAGAGAGGGCATGTCAGAGATATTCTCTCTGATTCAACAGCTGATCACAGACATGTTGAAATGTGCCCTGATTGCCCCACAGCTGAGCAATTATGATTGTCTCCCTGATTCTTATTTTGATACAAACAAATAGAAAGCCAAGAAAATCCTCCAAGGATTTTTTTTTTAGAACTCTTAGGAATCTATAAAGACATTCAAAAGAGCTTAAAGTTAAATCCTTTCATAAGCAACTTACACAACAGCAAAATTTTACTCCAGCAAATCTCAGTGGAAAATGTTAAGCTTAGTCCTTAGAACCAAAAATGGTTTTGCGTTATGGTTGCTCATAAAATGGGTTCACTGAGGCAAAGTAGAGAGGTACAAATTACCTCAAAATGGTTTGAAGTGTTTATCTCAATTCAATAGCCATCAATTTAATAGCAAACTCGAAGAAGATTGTTAGAGGGATTTTAATAAAGAGACTATTTGCAGAGATCTGAGGTTTACAGCACCAACGAGAAATGGTGCAACACTCTAGACATAGCAATATCAGAGAGCCCTACCCATCTTTAGGCCTGAAGAGGTAAGTGGAGGGAGCTGTTACCATGACCTGGCAAGAGCTACAGCTGTAATTATAAGGAAGGAGGGACTGCCTGATAGGAGGTGTGGCCTATGGAAGAATACAGCCACTGACAAATTGAGGACAAACAAGGAGGAAATAATTTCCTTGACCTTTCTCTCTTTCCACCCTCCATTTTGGGTCAGGAGAACCCACACTGATGAAGATTATAGAGTTCAACCTCTGGGGCACAGGATAAAGCAGAGAATAGATCTGAAGGGACAGACAGAAAATATCCAACATATTCCCAAAAGTCATGCCAAATAGGAACCAATTACCCCAGTCATTATATCACATCTGATTAATCACTTTAAGTTGAAAAAAGATCATAAGGGCCAATCTACTGAAGCTATTTAAAATCTTCTCTGTGATATGGACACTTATACCCTACATACCTCTTCATACTAGTTCTTTGTGTAAAATCTTACACTCAAAGTGCAGGTTCTTCAAAGTTAGGATGCAGAATTTTGCTGGATAGTATCATAAAAATCTACCTGAGAGTACTGTTCAGTGAACTACTCTTTAATTTACTAGTCTGTATGATTATTAGATTTCACAATTTCACAGCTATGTTTTCTAATGCTGTATTCGATTATATACAATTAAGAAAATGGATAGAAGTAATTTAATATTTTGGTAGCATTGATTGATTTACTAGACTTTGATGCTGTGATTTTTATGGGGAGTATCTGTCCTGGAGCTCAGTGGAATGAGCTCTCTATGGGTTCCAGGCTTTCCATGAAGCTTTGAATACTTACCATATGCATTTACTCATCCATTAGATATTTACTCATGGTACACTACATGCCAAGCATTCTGCTAACTGCTGGATGAATGATAATATCAGAATAAAGAGGAAAGAGGTTTTGACACATCCTTAAACAGTATGAAGTTTTTATATGTTTATATGTTCAAGCTTCTTCCTCTTGGACGAGATCCCACTATTGACTTCTAATACTACTTATGTTCATCCCTGTCTTCAACATACTGACCCATGTGTTTTTCCTACACTGTCTTCTCCAGTTCTAATAATGGTTGTAAAATGCAAAGCAATTTATTTAGAAAAAGTGTGAGTGGAATGGTTTATGAGTTTGCATTGTTTAAAATATTAATAAATATTACCTAATATGTCCTGCCCATTTCCTTCAATGAAGTTATCTCATACATCTATAACACAGATTCTTTTAAAATTTTTTACATTTTTAAAAAAATTTAAACCCCCTTTACCCATTTCCTTCACCCCCACACCTGGCAACAACCAATCTGTTCTTTGTACCTATGGGTTTGCTTTTAGTTTTTTGTTTATAGATTCTGCATATAAGAGGGATCACATGGTATTTGCCTTTCTTTGTCCGACTTACTTCACTTAACATAATGTCCTTGAGGTCCATCCATGTTGTGACAAATGCCAAGATTTTAGATTCTTTTATTGTTGAATTATATATACATATATAATTTCTTTGTCCATTCCTCCATTGATGGACTATTAGGTTTTCTCCATATCTTGGTTATTGTTAATAATGTTACAATAAACATGAGGTACATATATCTTTTTGAGTTAGTGAGGTCTTTTTTGGATAAGCATCTAGAAGTGGAATTTATAGATCATATGATAGTTCTATTTTTAATTTTTTTAAAGATTTTTTATTTATTCATTTGAGAGGGAGAGAAAGAGTACAAGAGCACGAACAGGGGGAGGTTCAGGGGGAGAGGGAGAAGCAGACTCTTCACTGAGCAGTAAGCCTGATGTGGGGCTCCAACCCAGGACCCTGGGATCATGACCTGAGCCCAAGGCAGATGTTTAAACAACTCAGCCAACCAGCGCCCCTATTTTTAGTTTTTTAAGGAAGCTCCATACTGTTTTTCATAGTGGCTGAACTAATTTACATTTCCACCAACAGTGCACAAGGGTTTCCTTTTTCTCCACACCTTTGCCAACACTTGCTATTTCTTGTCTTTTTGATAATAGTCTCTCTAAGAGGTGTGAGGTGATATCGCATTGGGATTTTGATTTGTATTTCCCCATTGATTAGTGATGTTGAGTATCTCTTCATGTTCCTGTTGACCATTTGTATGTCTTTTTTTGAAAAATGTCTATTCAGATCATCTGCCCATTTTTAAACCAGATTTTGTTTTGTTCTGGCCATTGAGTTGTATGGGTTCTTTATATGTTTTGGTTATTAGTCCCTTATCAGATATATGATTTGCAAATATTTTCTCACATTCAGTTAGTTGCCTTTTCATTTTGTGGATGGTTTCCTTTGCTGTGCAAAAGCTTTTTAGTATGATGTAGTCCTACGCATTAATTTTTGCCTTTTTCGTTTTTGCTTTTGGAGTCAGATTTTAAAAATTATAATACATAATCTATTCTTAATTGTCCAGTCTTTGCCTATAAACATATCACCTATGTATTTTAGTCACATTAAAATGGAGGTGAGGACAGTATAAGATATTTTTATGTGAATTCTAAGAAAATATGCGCTTACACTATAAACGATAAACTAAATTTTAATATGAATGAAGTTATTAGGAACATTTAAACCTATGAAATTAAATATGAATATTACCAACTTCTGTTTTAGTCCAGTATTTTTTAGAATACATTGATAAAGACAATTATTAATTTTTAAAGTCAAAGTTCAACTCCATACTGAGTTTTCTTGCAATGGAACTAAAAATTTCAGTTGTTTTCTATCTAGTTTATTTTGTTAATCCCGAGGATTTGTTTTAGCTAGGTAATAATAAACCTTATATGGCATTGCAACTGTTTCAAATAGAGAAGTATCAAATTGTCTAAACTCTAAATTTAGCAACCAGATGATTTGTTTGCATTTTGAATGAACAGTAAGGAAGAAAGAATAAGATATTTCTTTTTATTTTACATTGATGACTTATCTGCATCGATTGCAGTTACATATGCATCTGGGAGTGGGAGTACTCTAATATTTGCCAACTGCAAAATGACAGTGTAATATAGGAATTCAAATGATCAATGGTCTTTTTTTTCTCCCAAAGTAACACTCTTTCCCTAACATTAAATGACCTTTATTAAATTCAGCAACTTCCCTCAGCATGATGAATGATGAAAAAACTCAATTAATGGATGAGTTTCTTTGCAGCATAAATAAGACATGCATCTTTAAATCATTCAGTGGATTATTACAGCTTCCGGGAACAAGCCCAAGTTCCTTAGCATGCCACATAAGACCCTTCATTCTTCCCTTTTCACCTTATACTCAAGTTATATTGAAATTCTACCCATCCCCTAAGTCACCAAGTTCTCTCTCTTTCTTCCTCCTCCATGCCTTTACAATCATGGCTCTCTCTTGCTGGACTGCTTTTGTTCCCTCTCTAGTCCTTTCATCTGGACAACTCTTTGTCATCTAAGAACAAAATTTCAAAATTACCTCCTCTTAAAAGTTTGTGTTGACCATCTCAATATCAAATGAAAATTAGGAGGCATTCTTAGGTCCTGCAACAACATACAATACTTTTCTAGTTTATAGCACTTATAACAGCAAATTATAATGATCCTTTTATTTGTCCACCTCCCCCAGTAGACTGTTTCTTGAAAATGGGGATTGTGTGTCATTTACCTTTCTTATTTAGTGCTGAAAATATTTATCTATTATAATCCTTTACTCCACCCCCCCAAAACAAAAACCTTGACAACATCTGAAGCAATGTTGGTGGTGTGATTCTCTTGAAATTTTGAACATTTGAGTTTTACTTCACTGTCATTCTAATGAAGTAAACCTTCACTTTGAAAGACCACATCATAAAAGTTGGAAAAAAGTCGTAATATCTCTCTTGGCTTTGCTCATGCTAACTAGTTGTGTAAAAATGAGTGATATGTTTGTTAGGTTTTGGTTTGGGGCAGTTCTATGACACCAAACAACCAGATGGAGTTGATACATATTTTGATGGAGATTCTCATGTTGTTACTTTATTATTGTTTAGTTCTAAGTGAAAAGTGATAATTTATGTAAGATAAATCACTTGACTTGACAGATGTTGAGTTGATCTAAACAAGTACTTTCACAGTCTTTCCCATTTCCATACTGGATATCTATGTTCTTGATTATTAAGCCACTCTAGCTCTAAAAATGGAATTTCGCTCTTCAATATTGCAAGAAAGATCTTAAGAATTTTTATGCTTTTTTGGGGGGTATTATTCCCAGATGCCAGGAATAGAGTAGATTTATTTCTTGTTCCTTGGAATATAATCTCTGTATTAGGTTTACTTTACAAATCTTCCTCTTAGGAGCATTAAGGATGGTCTGTAGAAGAGGTGTTTGAGGGAATCCTGGACTCTCATTCTCTGCCTGCGGTAGAGGGGAAAAAAAGCCTTTGGGACTGCAGAATAGTAGGATATCTCAGTTTAGGATAATAATAATATGGAAGTTTTGACTGGGTGTTGGAATTCTCTGTAGAGTTTATAAAAATGCAGATGTCTTCGTTTTCAGACCTGTTGAGTCAGAAATTCAATGCTTGTGGAACTGGCATGCTGTGCTTTTTTCTTTTTTTTCTTTTTTAAATGTTTTTTATTTATTTATTCATGAGAGTCAGAGAGAGAGAGAGGCAGAGGCAGAGGGAGAAGTAGGCTCCCCACCTAGCAGGGAGCCTGATGCGGGACTCGATCCTAGGACCCTGGGATCATGACCTGAGCCGAAGGCAGACGCTTAACCATCTGAGCCACCCAGGTGCCCCGCATGTTGTGTTTTTTAAAATCTCTAAAAGCCACTCAAACTTATTGCTTACTTGAAAACCACCATATTATTTCATACTTTATAGCACTTACAACTTACATGTTGTAATTTTTTCTTTTAATCTTCACAATAGTACCAAGAGATAAAATATATCCTATTTCATAAATGAACAAGCTGAATCCCAGAGGTAGTTAGCAATATCGGGGGTACTCAAAATCAGTATTCTGACTCTAAGCCCCAACATTCCCTCTGTACAAATATAAAAGTTAAATATTTCAAAATAGCTAAAACCAAAGTACCTGTTTTATGTTTGTTTAGTTCTCTGAGACTCATCGTTATACTTCTCATTATACAGAAATTGTAAACTATTTTATTTCATTTTGGTGCAATATGAAGATACTCTCTAAATGTTTAATGGCTTAAGATTTTAAATTATGAAATCAGAGATACAATAGTCATTATTTTTATGATGGTCTTTTTTTTTTTTTTGATGGTTCAAAGTCATTATCACCTAGTCATCACTACCAATGAGGAAAATTAAGACTTTTTAAATAAGACAACTTAAAATGGACTCTAGAGGCTCCTGGGTGGCCCCGGCAGTTGGGTGTCTGTCTTTGACCCAGGTCCTGATCCCAGGGTCCTGGGATTGAGCCCTGCTTCTGGCTCCCTGCTTGGTGGGGAGCCTGCTTCTCCCTCTGCCCCCACCCCACTCATGCTCTCTCTCTCACTTTCTCAAATAAATAAATAAAATCTTTAAAAAAAAATGGACTCTATTCCTTTCATGTCTAAATTTGAAATTATTTGAGATTCTTTGTTTTAGTTATTCCAAGAAGAAAAGTAAATGTATGACACTTTAATTTTTGATTAAAATGCAATTATAGACACATTTAAGTTACAATATATAAGTATTATATATCTTAGCTCTATAAACTTGCATTTGGTAATTATAATAGACACTGCCTATATAAAACACCCAAATTCAGCACAGTGACTGGTTGTTGCTTAAGACATTATTTCTTGGAAAGAAAAAGATCATATTTATATTATAAAGAAAAATGAGAAATATATTCTTTCCATATAAGAGCCACTTCAAAGGCAATAGTTGATGTGTGCTATGATATTGAGCAAAATTTTCCTATTACAGAATGGTTTTCAATAGGATCTCTTTAAAATTCATGGACTAATTCTTTCTTTGGCGTGTGTTTGCTTCTATGTCAGGAGGAGGATGGAAGAAAGGGTTGAACACTGTAACATTTCTATCTGAAAAAAACACAGATACCTTTATATACAACACATCCTTATTTTTCTCAAAACTACCTTTTAAAATTCTCATCCTGAGAAATTTTGAGTACCATCATTCATTTACTCCTTAACTATTCTTTGGGGTGGATACAGTGAATAGCCTATGACAGTCAGTTTGTAACACTGTGAATGAAAGATTTAAGACCTTTAATCTCCAGAAGACCACTTGGCGCCGGCAGACAAGCAGGACGCTCCTTTACCTGTCCTTCCACTATTCTAAGCTATGTCCTCCAATAAAGATGAATTTACTTACAGACTACACAGATATAATATTAGCTTCTAATCTGGAACAATAGTTACCCAGAGTCTGATTTCGTTTAAACATTTTCCTAGGAAATAAAATATGTTATTAAAATATACTTAAACAATTTTTTGTGTGTGAGACAGAACTTTTGAAACATAGCTTTTAACCTAAATGCAGAAGGTTAGGTGTCTACCTTTCTTCAAAATATTATTTAACCAAAGCAACTTGTATGCTCAATTGAAACTCCCTAATTTCCTTACAATGAAAATAGAAAAATGATCATAATTACAAAGTTTCAAAATGCTTTTTTTCTGGCTTTCTCAAATGGCTGTTCCTTCACCATTTATTCAATAAGCTTTCATTCAGAAGATATTGAGTAATACTTAATATAAGAATTTAAGATCCATGGGGTGCCTGGGTGACTCGGTTGACTATGGGACTCTTGGATTCATCTCAGGTCATGATCTCAGGGCGGTGAGATCAAACCCTATGTTGGGCTCACTGCTCAGCAGGGAGTTCACTTGGCCCTCTCCATCCCCCTCTGCTTCTCCCCCCACCCTTCCTGCGCACACATGTTCTCTCTCAAATAAATAAATAGATAAATAAATTATCTTAAGAAATTATATAAGATCCATGAGGCAGGTAGGGATTTTTGTTTACTCTCTTCACCGACTTACTTCCAGTACCTATAACAGTAAGGCTCTTTAGGTGCACACAACAAATATTTGTTGAATGAATGAATAAAATGCGTGTGTCAGTCTCCCATAGCTAAGCATTTTCAGTGTGAAGATAAAATGGGAAATGATCACAGAACTCAAGTTCACAGTCTTTTCTTCCCCAAATTCTCTTCCCAAACAAACCTCCATATCTCTAGGGAATCTATGGTCAGTCTGCACAGTGGTACTAGAAGAGAGTGGGATTCTGGAATACAATTAGGGGTAGAAAATCTCTATGCCCACTTTACTGTCCAATGTTGCCACTCTATAAAGCCAAGCACTTTCAGTAAATAGTTGTAGTAATTACTTATTTCATTTAATCTTTGAAGGTTTACTTTAATTAGAAACATAAAAATCCAATCCCAATTGGAAAACTAAAAAATATTTCACATGGCGCATTCAGTCAGATTAAGGCACTTTCTGAAACCGATTCATAGGTCATTTGTTTTTCCATGTAAATGTAATTCTTATGGTTTTTTCTTTTCAAAATTTTCTTGTCCAATTGGTGATCTGTTCAAGAAGCTTATTTTCTTACAAATTAAAAAAAATCTTCATTATAAAAAACTATTTTTTAGAAAACAAGTACACTTTATTTTTTGAAAATGAGCACACTTTAATATCAATGTATATAGATGAATAAACACTTTTGAGGTGTTTATTATTGGCTTACTAGGAAGACTTAACTCTTTCATTTTACATAGTAAATTACTATTTAATTTACTCCAGTGCATCAGTTGCCTAAAAGAACAAATACACCTCATAGTTCATAACAGCAATTCTGGTGTGAGAGATTTAATGTGCTATTTACAGATAGAATTATTCTCAAATATTGAGTTTCATATACATGTTAATGTGTAATTTCTCATATGGTGAAACTCACCGGAAAGTTTTGCTAAATTTAATGCTTTTCAAAATCGTTCTCAGAGAAACGTATCTTTGAGGTGTTAAACTAATAAAATAACATTCCCACAATATGTTTGGGTCACTGAATTCTGAAAATTGGAGACTTCCTCACTCAGATTGAAGTCATGTTATTCCAATTGGTTCTTAAGAACTTCAGGATGTTAAAAAAAATTAAGCAATAAAATTGTCTTTTGATATGTCTGGAAAACTAGAGGAGGATAAAACAGTACCATTTCATTATTGTGGTTGAAAATAGCCACTACTTAAATATTAAAGTAATGCTTTACAATTGAAGTCAAAGGAGAAAAAAAAAAGTTTTTCAGTGCACTATTAGTGAAAATTGGATGTGTTTACCCATTTGAAGAGTCCACTTTAAAATCACAGGTGCACTTTATTTTCTGTGTATATGTCACCTAAAGATGTTTATGTTAGTGTCCACAGATGTATACATTGACAAAGTGTGCACAAACATACTGTTGTTCTTGATTACTGAAAAGTTCAAGTATAGAGTTACAAATCTCCTTTTATCTTTCAACATATAGGAACCTCTTGTCTTGAATTGAGGAGTTAATTTAGCTCTTTTGCGTATATTATCTGCAGCCTTTTGTCCAACCTTCTGAAAATGTAAGCAAAACTGACTATTTACTCTGCACTAGGCTTATAATCCTTTGCATCCAAGAATAGGATTGCTGACACAGTCTGCTTACAAACCCCTTTCTGTGTGTGGTACTGTCTGATATGACCATATATGAACTGCAGTCCAGACCATCCTGATTAACCAAATTTTCTAGCTTCTGGATAGCAGACATATGCTCCTTTTCACTATTTTCCTGGAGAGTTCAGGAATCAAAAGGACCCGAACACCCAAATATTTGGAATAATAATAAAAAAAAAGACAACTAAAGCTGATGGCCTATTTTTAAATTCAATTGAAAAAAATAGCTTGATTTGATCCCTGGAGGGGTTAACAATCTCCCATTATTCTTAATCTAGAGTTTTCCTGCCTTATGTTCCCCCAGCTTGTTTAATTTTTGTTATTTGACATTCTTCTGATGTGATGAGTTCTACTGAACTAAGATATATGGAACACGATTTTATGTCCACACGTAACAAGTTTTCTCCAAGTCCATCTGTTGCTACTAATGAAACATATTTATGACCAAAATATGTTAATAACAGCAGACACAAGTCTTCACAAACTTCCTATTGTCTCCACTTCTGATAAGGGGGGCCTACCAGAGCTATTGCAAATTTAGATTTCCCGCAGAAATCTTGGACTCCCTAACTACAGCAGAGGGTCATAGTTAGCTTCAAAGCACATTACTTGATCTCTCCAAAATGGCCTCTAACCTGAGCTTTACATTGAATGCCAACAACACTTGATTCTCCAATAGTCAAATAAACTCTAGCTTCACGTCTAGCAATAATGCAACCATCAGCCATTTTAAAAAGCAATGTTTTCTTTCATAAACTACAGTACGCCATCCTTCCTGTTGATCTAGGAGAGATAGCAGCCATCTATCAACGGAGATCACATTGAAGGCAGCACATGGGAGAAATTTTAGTGCTCCCAGGGAAGGACTTGCTTCATTTATGAACCTGAAGAAAATGCAAATTTAGAATAATTTCATTTTTAACACATTCCAAGTTCTTTTCTCTCCTGTCTCTGCATGTGATGGTCTTTTCTCCTGCCCCTAGTTTCCTCTGGCTTCGCAGGAAATTCTGGCTATCCAAAGTCCCCAGTATGAATCCAAGTTTTGACTTCCCCAAGGGTAATTTACCTTTGGTAATTTTATTTATTTTATTTTAATTTTTTAGTAATCTCTACAGCCAATGTGGGACTCAAACTCACAACCCCAAGATCAAGAGTCGCATGCTCTAGCAACTAAACCAGCCAGGTGCCCCTTAAAGGTAATTTACATTGACGTGCAAACTTACAGATTCATTTCCAGTAGAAGGGCATTTTGAACTTTAAAGAGGAGTTTTCATTTCTAATATCTCAAATATATGAACAAAGATAGATACTAAAAAACTACCCGAATAACTAAATAGATGCATAGATACAAAGATACATAGATAAAAATCTCCTTGATGCTTTTTGTGTACTCTTATTTTTGCCTCAAACTAAAGAGACATAGATCACAAGAATCAACAGTGGGTACTCCATTTAGGAAAGCTTGCCCATATCTTCTCAGAATAATTCATTATCATATAAATAAAAGCTGAAGGTTAGTGTGTGTACTGATGTACAATACAGGCATCATATTGTGAATATTAAGTCTTTAAAAGCATGTTTTGTAATATGTTTTAAATAAAAATGTGATTTTTAAAATTTTCTCAATAACAGTATATCTGACCACAGCGAGCAATGTAGATTATTCATTGAATAGGCTTCCATCTTTATGCATATTTTGCATTAAAATTATAACTAAATCAACAAAAAAAAATCATCATATGTTTCAACATTCTCTGTGATATGAATAACACTTACTGTTTTTTTTGGAATACAGCTGGATTTCTTAAGGGCACAGTCCCATTGATACTGTAATACATAGCATGAAAACATAGTGCTGGTTTCTTTAATTTTTCTAATAGGGCATGACATTCCAATTGTCTCTTCCTATCGTCATCTGAGAATCTCTTATTTATGTTAATAGTGGGTGCTATTGTTGATAAGCTACTTGTAACAAATGAGTCAAACAAAAAGGCATGAATTCTGCAGATGGTGGAATAATTCAGTGGGATAATCTGCATAAGCAGATTCATATTTTCATAGAAAACATTTTAATGTTTGGCTTTGATCACTAGCTTACTGAACATCCTTAATTTTTTTATCTAGTTCCCACTTTCTTTTTAATTAAAAATTGAACTGTAATTAGTGATTAATCTTTTTCCCCAAGTAGCAACATGATTATATCATGCTATGTTATATGGTACAGATTTTCCATTGTTACAACTTTATTCAGATATATAGCTTTATGTCACCTGCTCCCCTAGTGAAATACCATTCAGGGTGAAGGAAAAGCAAAAAATTCAATGTTAGCTTGTATTTTATTTATCTGCAAAGAAAGCACAGGGTTTCTGGTCTGGCATGTAGTAAGTTAGAAGTCACTAGTCCATTCCAATAATAAGCAAGGAGCTGAACAAGCAAAAATCAACTTTTCCTGGTTCTATCAGAGAAGTAAGGTCACCGGGCAAACCGCTACCCCCCAAATTGGAGAAACAGACAGGAGGATACAGAGATTCACAACTTACTATAGCAGAAATCCCAAAGCAGAAACTTTCATAGGAACTATTACTGGGATAGGAAAACCCGAATCGTAATTTATGAATTGCTAAATATCTGAGAAAAATCTCTTACTTCCGGCTGGAGAAGAGGAAAATAGACCACTTTGAAATAAACTACAACATTTTGTTCTTAACAAGGCCTGCCCTCAGAAGAAATTATGTTTTAATATAAAAACATATATAGACTAAAAGAAAGGAATGGAGAAAGATAGACCATGCTAACACTAATCAAAACAAGCAGAGCAGATATATTAATTTCGGATAGAACAGACTTTAGAGCAAGGAAAGTTATCAAGGATGAAGAGAAGCTTCACATAATAATAAAGGGGTCAATACTCCAAGAAGATATAATAATCCATAATGTATAGACACCTAACAACAGAGTGTCAAAATATGTGAGGCAAAAACTGATAGAACTGCAAGGAATTATTGTTGGAGACTTTAATATCCTGCTACCAGAAATGGACAGATCCAGCAGACAGAAAATCAGTAAGGACATAACTGAACTTAAGAGTACCATAGATCAACTGGATGTAACTGGCATCTATGAACTACTTCATCCCACAACAGCAGAATTCTTCTCAAGCTCACATGGAACATTTGAAACTAGGGGCAGGAGAAAAGATCAAGATAGACTATATTCTGGGCCATAAAACATACCTTAACACATTAAAAAAAAAAAGAAACCATACAATATCTGCTCTTAGATCACAATGGAAGTAACTAGAAATACTTGGTGATCAAACAACACAATTCATTTTTTTTATTCAAGTATAATTAATGTACAGTGTTAATTAGTTTCTAGTGTACAATATAACAATTTAGCAATTTTATACATTTCTCAGTGCTCATCAAGATAAGTGTACTGTTAATCCCCTTTATTTATTTTACCCATCCACCTCCCCTCTGGCAACCACGAGTTTATTCTCTATAGCTAAGAGTCTGCTCTTGTTTGTCTCCTTTTTTTTCTTTGTTTATTCATTTTGTTTCTTAAATTACACATATGAGTGAAACAATATGGTATTTGTCTTCCTTTGACTGACTTATTTCACCTAGCAGTATATCCTCTAGGTCCATTCATGTTGTTGCAAATGGCAAGATTTTATTCTTTTTTTAGGGCTGTGTAATATTCCATGTGTTATATAGCACATCTTCTTTATCTATTCATATATGGATGGGCACTTGAGTTGCTTCCATATCTTGGCTATTGTAAATAATGCTACAAAAACATAGGGATGCATATATATTTTAGAATCAAACAACACACTCCTAACTAACATATGGGTCAAAGAAGAAATCCCAAGAAAAAATTTTAAATATTTTGAACTAAGTGAAAATGAAAATATACAACTTTTCAAAATTTGTGGGATTCAGAGAAGCAGTATGAGAGGGAAATTTATACCATTGAATGTATATATTAGAAATGAAAGAAGATCTAAAATCAGTAATCTAAGCTTCTTCCTTAGGAAACTAAAAAAAAAAAAAAAGGCAATAAATCCAAAGTAAACAGAAGAAAAGAAATGATTAAAAATTAGAACAGAAATTGAAAACAGGAAATGAATAAAACAAATTAACAAAACTAAAAATGGTTTTTTTTAAAGTATCAATAAAATTGATAAACCTCTAGCAAGGTAACTAAGAAAAAAAAAGAAAATACAAATCACTAACATCAGAAATAAAAGAAGGGCCATCCCTACAGATTTTAAGGGCTCTAAAAAAATAATAGAGGAACATTATGAACAACTCTATGCTCACAGATTTGATAATCTAGATTAAATGGACCAAATTCTTAAAAGATACAATTTGCTAACCTCCCCCCACAAAAATAGACAATCAGGATAGACCTGTATCTCTTATATAAATTAAAGTGATAATTAATAACCTTCCAAAACAGAACACCAGGCCCACATGGGTTTACTGGGTAATATTACCACATATTTCAGGAAGAAATTATACCAGTTCTCTGCAATCTCTTCAAGCAAAAAGAAGCAGAGAGAATACTTTCTAACTCATTCTATGAGGCCAACATTACCATAATATCAAAACCAGAGAAAGGAAAAAAAAAACCCTACAGAACAATATCTCTCATGAACATAGGTGCAAAGATCCTTAACAAAATATTAACAAACCAAATCCAACAATGTATAAAAGAATTATACACCACTACCAAGTGGGACTTATCCCAGGTACACGAGGCTGGCTCAATAGCCTTCATGGACAGGAAGGCTCAATACTGTTAAGCTGTCAGTTTTTTCCAGCCAGACTTATAGATTCAATGCAATTTCAATAAAATTTCCAGCAAGTTATTTTGTGGATATCAACAAATGGAAAGGCAAGACAAAAGACCCAGGATAGACCAACTCAATATGGAAAGAGAAGCACAAAGTTGGAAGACTGCACTACCCATCTTCAAAATGAATAACTTGCTCAAGAGTTACTATAAAGCTACAGTAGCAAAACAATGTGGTATTGGTGAGGAAATGGTTAAATAGATCAATAGAACAAAATAGAGCCCAGAAATAGACCCATAAAAATATAGTCAACTGATCTTTGGCAATGGAGTAAAGACAACACAATAGAGCAAAAAGAGTCTTTTCAACAAATGGTGCAAGAACAACTAGACATCCACATGGGGAAAATGGAATCTAGGTACAGACCTTACACCATTGACAAAAATGAACTCAAATGGATCATAAACCTAAACGTAAAATGCAAAACTACATAACTCCTAGAAGATAATATAGGAGAAAATCTGAAGGAATTTGGGTATAATGATAACTTCTCACACAAAGGCATCAACTGTGAAAAACAACAACAACAACAACAGTTGATAAGCTGGACTTTATTAAAATTAAAAACTTCTGCTCTGTGAAAGGCAATGGCATGAGAATAAGAAGACAAGCCACGAACTGGGAGAACGTATGTGCAAAAGACACACGTGATGAAATGCTGTTATCTAAAATATAAAAAGAACTCTTCCTCTTAAAAACTCAATAATAAGGTAATTAACAACCCAATTAAGAAAGAGAAAAGACCTGAACAGCTACTTATCCAAAGAAGATATCCAGATGGCAAGTAAACTTTTGCAAAGATGTTCAACATCATATGTCATCAGGGAGTTGCAAATTTGAAAAAAAAAATGAGATACCATCATGCACTTCTTAGAATGGTCAAACCCAAAACATTTACAACAAATGCTGGCATGGTTGTGGAGCAATAGGAATGAATCAAAATCTTACGGCCACACAAAAATCTGCACGTGGATCTTTATAGCAGCTTTATTCGTAATTGCCAGAACTTGGAAATAACCAAGATGACGCTGAAGTGCATTTCATGGGTGAATGGATAAATTAACTGGTACATCCAAACAATGGAATGTTATCACTGCTAAAATGAAATGAGCTATCAAGCCATGAAAAGACTTGGAGGAAACTTAAATGCATATTACTAAGTGACAGAAGCCAAGGTGAAAAGGTACCTACCAAATGATTCCAACTATGTGACATTCTGGAAAAGGTAAAACTTTGGAGACAGTAAAGAGATCAATGATCGTCATGGTTTGGTGGGGGGAAGGAGGGATGAATAAACAGGGCACAGGATTTTAGGGCAGGAAAACTATACTGTATGATACTACAATGATGGATACATGTCGTTAGACATTTGGGTCCAAGTTTCTAGAATGTACCAAGAGTGAACCCTAATGTAAACTATAAACTCTGGGTGATTAAGTTGTGTCAACATGGGTACATTGATTGTAATAAATGTACCACTGTGGTGCAGGATGTGGATATTCGGGCGTTTATGTATGTGTGGGGACAGGAGGTATAAGGAAACTCTGTACTTTCCCCTCAGTTTTGCTGTAAACCTAAAACTGCTTTTAAAAATAAAGCTCAGTAATTTTTTATTAAAAGCACATCAAAGTTTTTATGGACTACACATATTTGGCGGTTAATTTCCATAGAAAAATGTATGCATGGTGCTCAAAACCCTGCTTCTTGTAGATTTGTTCATTAATCCACTCAGCATTTTCTTTGGGTGACAATCTTTCCATGCAATAAGTTGAAACTCCTCTAACTTAATAAAAAAACTATCAATGGACTCTTTCCCCCACATTATTTTTATATTAGGTTGATGATTAAGTATCTAGGAGAACCCCCAAGAATTCCCTGAGATAGGTGCTAAGCTACCCAAGGATGATGTGAATAAAATCTCAGGTCTCTGCTGCAGTAAACCACATTCAATAATACTTCAATCACATGATGTGAGAAAAGTTTTAAACAGTAGCCTAAGTCTGACCTGACCCTCTTGTCTTTTATGCCTCCCCTCCACTCATTTTAAGTATGTGTTTATGAGTTAGTTGCTGTCTCAGTCGCTTTGGCTTGCTTTAACAAATGACCATCAACTAGGTCACTTATAAACAATAGAAATTTATTTCTCACAATTCCAGTGGCTGGAAATCCTCTGAGATAAGGGAGCTGACCAGTCTGGTCAAGTTCTGGTGAGGATCCTCTTCCAGGTTGCAGATGGCCAACTTCTTGTATCTGAACGTGGTAGAGAGCAGAAGAGAAGCAGGTTCTTTTGTGACTCTTATAAGGGCACTAATCTCCCACATGAAGACCCCACCCCCTGATCTCATGTAATCCTAATTACCTTCCAAAGGTCCCACTCACTACCATCACATTGTGGGGTAGGGTTACAACATGAATTTTGTGGAAACACAAACATTTGTCCGTAACAGTCTTCAAAAAGTAACCATCTTGCTTGCCACTGTTGTTATCCAACGTGTTATTTAGGATTTGGGAAATTTTATTTTTATTCTGTTTTGTTTGTTGTCTTTTTTTCTTTAAGCTTGCAGTGTTAAATAAATCAGTAAAAGGCACAAAAGTACTTCATATTCCTATGTGGGAAATGGGAATTAATAGAGAAATGCATTGAGGAGGTGTCAAAAAAAGTTTTCACAATAGCAAGAATATAGAGGATATGTTAAGGGAAATGAAATTCTACTACTATCCCTGGAAGCAATAAGCTCTGGCCTGTACCAGAGAGCAGTTGCTTGTATTTCAAGTGAGAAAGCTGTCCTTTGGTCTCTGTAGAAGGTATATCTTTGTACCTCAATAGGAATATGTTTCAGCAGGAAGGTTCAAATAAGTTGTTGCTTAGATTTGAATAACAATTTCTTTATCTTTCTCCAGTTCAGTGGAGAGCACTATGGTTCTCAAGTGTTAATGTGCATTAGAATAGCCTAGAGGGTTAATTAAAATCAGATTTCTAGCCCCCCAATAGATCCTCATTCAGTAGGTCTAGGGTGGGGGCCTTGCTTTTCTAGCAAGTTTCCAGGGGATGCTGATACGTCTAGTCAAAAGAACATATATTGAGAACCAGCAGGTTTGAATATGCTATTGGTTGAATGTACATGTATCCTCAGAATGTACTAAATTGTTATTTTTGACACCAACAGAGACCATCTTTCCCACTTTATATAAACAGCTCTTTGGATGTGAATTGATTTTTTTTATTTTTCATGAGCTTGTCCCATACCTTTTGTAACAAGAAAAATATACCAGAGGAGCCCTGAATTTGAAGTAGGGAAGTTTGAGTCTGAGCTTTTTCACTTTTCTGTGTTCAGCGGCTTAGGCTGATCAATGACTATCAGAGGCTCGCTTTCTTTCTCTATAAAATGGGAATGATACCAGACTCCTACAGCTATTTTTGAGTGTTAAATGGGATGAGCCTATGTGAAAGTGTCTTGTAAACAGCAAAGTACTCTACAAATGTAACAGTTTATTATTATTGATCTTATTATTGATTTGAGACTGACTTCCCACCTTCGAAAATTCTGATGTAGAAAAGACTCATCATAGTGGGTGAGTTTTGTTGATGGACTACAGTAAGCAATCAATAAATATTTATAGACTAATTGATAAAATAAGACAGATTCAGATGCTGATACCTTACAATATATAGACAGACCAAAAGAACTCTACTATTCACTTGTAACAGCAGACTAAGGGAAATTGATTGAATACAATTGAACAAGTATTTATTAAGTGCTTCCTCTGTATCAGGTTCCATGACTAACCATTCTATGTTCATGTTTTAAGTTATTTCAAACACCAAACACCAAATGAAATTTCTCATTTGAGACTCAATTGCTTCTTTGAAAACAGGCCCAACAGAACCAAGAATTTAACCCAGGTAACTCTGCTTTGAATTTGAATTTATTTGGTATAAATCCTCATACATCGTACTAGTATAGTTAAATTTCTATCTCTAGCTTGGTGATCTAAACAAAGGATGTTAAGTGAAAAAAAAAATTACAGAGCAATACAAATTTAGTATGATCTCATCTCTACATATTTTTAAAATCCATTATACATGGCATATCTGGAGAAATGAAAAACAGGAATGATACATACCAGTTAATGACAGTTACCTTGGAGGAGAAGAATAGAGGGGAAATTTAACATTTTACTTTGTACACTTCTTATAGCTATACTCATTTATATAAGAATATTGTACCGAGAACAATTAGAAAGTAAATGGTAATTTTAAAAATATATATATCAGTACACCTACAGGGGGCTCCTGCTTGAGAAGCATCACTCCCACATGATGAGTTTGTATTTCCCTTCAAAAATATCAACCCATGAATGAATCATTAGGCTTCCTGTCCTTGCTAAAATAGAATCCCAATCCAGTCCCTTTAACAGGTTATTTTTCCGTCAGCACTAATTCACATGGTTCCTGTGCTTTGTGTCAAAATGTACCACTGCTGAGCACTGGGCTTCCCTTTGAGCGGTCAGTGAGAGTGATGTCTAATCAAGAACAACTTTCCCTGCAGGATTCCTTCCTGTAATTTACTTCCCACTGATTCTCAGGGAGGTGATTCCGCAGTACAAATACATTCTCTGTTTAATCAGTTCCCTTGATTTCTTTCTGAAATCCATAAGAAGATAGCATTGCAATAACACCCTCTCTCTGGGGCAGCTTTAGACACTTCCAGCATTTTGTCAACAAGCCTTCTTTGAGCAGAACCCCGCGCTAGGCACCATAGCTGGGTAGAGAAGAGCAATGAAATAGAAAATGACACTCTATCTCCACGCCTAGAACATAAAGCCAGGAGAAAAGAGTGAGAGATCTGAGTCTAAGAAGAGAAATCAGAATAGGGTGAAAGGCAGCTGTGAAAAGGAGCAGAAGATTTAAGGAGGGTGAGGGAAAGGAAAAGTAATTGGATCCCATTTTGTAGCAAAAAGAATTTTTTAAAGCTTTTAGGATCAATGAACCTAACTTTGAAATTTAAATTATAATGTCAAATTGAAAAGATGGCAAAAGTTTCTAAAGGCACCCTAGATATAAGACGTTAGTTACCCAGAGAAAACTTAAGTAAAGCCTACTTCCACTATGCTCTCGCCCAGCTCAGAACTGCCTCAGCTACTTATATTCTACCATCATGGTTTGTCTGAATGTCTGTCTCCACTCTGGACCACAAACTGTTCAATGGCAGAAATTCAGCTCTTTATTTCAGTTTTGCAGTGATGGCTGTATTGCCCAGACTTCATAAATATATTGAGTAAATACATGAGAATCTATGTTGGGTTTTTTTGAAAAGCGAGTTCCTGAAACAATCTTATGCCGAAAGGTATTCACAGTTCTTATAGAAAAATCTTGGATGCGACGGTATTAGGCCCTGTATTTTTCAGTTGTTATTATTTAGAATTCTGCATTTTCTATTCTCACAATTTCATTCATTCTTTTCCTTTATGTGGAATCTCTACTATATCCTTCTTTTCTTTTCATTTTTCCTTAGATTGACTTCCAAACTCATCTTCTTACTCATAAAAATGTACTTCTGAATTGTCAGTGCAATACAACTTGTTGGTCCTTTTATTTTGTTCCTACTTTATTTTAAAGCAAAATAAAATGAAATTGAAGGAAACTTGTAGCTGTTGAGAATGGAACTCTGAAAGAAGATTGCTGCCAACGGATAATTTTTTCTGAGCCAGGGAAAATCACTATGATTTTGTTTTCCTTTGTGTGACTCCTTCTCTACACATTGCTTGTCTCTGCGGCAAGTAATAGAAAGAAGGGAAAGGCCATTTTAGGACGAACCTGGCAGCGTGCAGGTGATTTCAGGCACAGAGGAATTCCAGACCCACCCACCCACAATAGAAAGAAGTAAAGAAACCAGAAAACTAGAAGAGAAAAAGAAACAACAATTGAAGGCCATTCCAGGCAAGAGATCAGGTCTAATAAGCAAATGCCAGATGGAAGTCCAATTAATTCAGAATGGAATCTGGGGCAAGAAGAGAAAAGCTGTTAGAGTAAATGAATTAATTTCATAGAGAATTATAATGCCACACAGATCCAAGTTGACAATCTCAATGTCAAACTGCAATCAGTCTTCAAGCTTAAATCACATCTGGTGGAATTCTTTCTTGACAACTACAAAATGTTTTTCTGAACTCCTTTAGTTCTCAGGGTATGCATCTCCTATTAGAGAGCCACCAGTTGCTACCATGTGTTCTGGTAACTTTTTATTTGTGGTTTGTTATCTCTTCTGCTGGATTATAAATTTCTATCTTGAAATATCTGCATTGTTTACCTATTACATAATAAATATAAAATTACTGCAATAATTTTCCTGATATGATCAGATGATGATATCAAAAGTCCTCATATGAATAATATTGTTAGGCCATCTCAAGTCAAGTTCAAAAGCTAAAGCCTCTATCCTCTAGTACCTTGCACACTGAACAGAATTGGTAAGAACTGATGCCATGTCATTGTTACATGGAAGGTATTCATAGTAAATATGTTGTCAATGAAGCCTAGACTCTGAAATCACTATTTTAGTTTCTTCACACTTTTTTTTTAGAGAAAGAGAGAGTGCCCACATGTGTCACTGGGTTAGGGGGACAGGGGAGAGGGGCAGAGGGAGAGAGAGAGAATCTTAAGCAGGCTTCCAGCCCATCATGGAGCCCAACGCAGGGCTCAATCTCACGACTCTAAAATCATGATCTGAGACAAAATCAGGAGTTGGATGCTTAACCAATTGAGCCACTCAGGAGCCCCAATTCCTTCATACTCTTAATACTACTTGAAATTACTGTGTTCCCTTTTTTATTGTCTTCCACCTCCCCCCCCCCAACTAAACTATAAGCTCTGTATGTGCAAGGAGCATCTCTGTCTTGCTCACTGCCAAATCTTGAGGACCTAGAGAAGTAACACTTAATAGATATTCAATAAATATCTATTAAATTGAAAAAATGTTGATTCTGACTGTACAATAGGAATTATGACCCTAGTAAAAGAAATTAAGCAAGGGTCTGATTGATACAGAAAGATATTAAATAATGTAAAAATAAATAAGCCATAGACCTATATACAAAAAAGCAGAAATACTTTTAGAGAGAGCATAATATAACTTCTCAAAGGCCAACATGAAGAGTCTCTCACTATTTTCCCAGTCTTCATAGAATTCTCCTCAGTTTCATGGTTTTTATTGTGTTTTATGCCTACCACCATGGATGTTCAAAATTGTCTTTACAATTAGGTTATATACTTAATTGTGCTACTCACACAATTATCCATAATAGAGCATTTGTCTTGCCTTTTGAAGTCCATCTTTCCATGTTATCTCCTTGACTAACATACATTAGAGGAGTAACTCTCAAAGGACATTTCACTCGCACAATGGTCTCTGTTCCCTACTGCACATCAAGCGTTAAGAGTGTAAGTCAGTGGGGCCACACCGGAGATCAATATGGCACCATTTAGTTTAGATGGAGAAAATCATGTCCTAAGTATTGGGAAACCAACCTGTGCATGCAAAGGCATATAAAAGAAAGTCTTTGCAGCCTTGTAAAAAAAAAAAAAAAAAAATTAGAAACAACCTAAAGTTTCATTACCTTGAAAATCCACAAGGGAATATTTCACAGCCATCAAAACAAATTAATTACAGCTTATTAACATAGATGAATCTAAAAACATAATGTTAAGTAAAAAAAGTTAGATATAACATGCTTTACAAAATATAGGCAATCTTATCCACCAACTTCTTGGAAGAGAGGATTCTTCAATGAGCTAGGCAGCCATTTATCAGATGGGGACTTTCCCAAAGGTACCATATTTTAATTTTAAACAAACAACAACAACAAAAACCCTCCCGGGAATTGCTATTCACACTAACTGTCTCCACTGATCTGTTTACCCTTGTTTTCTGTCAGGGAACAGAAAATTAGGCATCCTTTCATTAGAGTTTTTCTTCCTTAAGTAACATAGAAAGCAAGGTAAAAACAGAAAGAGTCAGACAGAATAAGAGAGAAACAGAGAGTAAAAGGCAGAGAGGTTAAGAAAATAAAAATCTCCAATCAGAATCAAGTCTGTCACCAAGAAAATATTGATAATTATTTTTATTAAGGGAAAACACAGAAGATTTTAATCTGCACATTCCTGGTTAATTATTCAACTCTGCACTTCCCTCTGCTTAGCCTGAAGCAGTATGAAAAGATAAGAACTAATTCTGATGAGTTGGTTAACCACCATTAATGTTCTTGATAATTGACTATTTAGGTGTGACACTTTATTTGAAAAGGGAAAGAGAACCCCTTTCTGGAACAAAGAAGTCTTTCCTAGGATTTTCAATGTTTTTAAAATAAATACATAGAATTTGAGTAATTTAAGACCTTCGGTGTCAGGTTTTGAAAAACTTAAAAGCATAACTAAAAATACTTGTGGATAGCCTACAAACAGTTTCCTCTGAAGTGGGATTATTAATTATTGAACTTGTCTGTACCAGATTAGTTATTTTGAGTTGTTTTGACTCAATTTTGCAGCCACATTCTCTGTGGTGATATTTAGTTCCCTTTAAACTCTATTTTACAATCATCTTGCTCCAATTTCATGAAGTTCAGGTTTATCCTAAGCAATTTAGAGGACATTTGCACATACTCAGTTCCCTAATACAGCAGTCATCCTGTCTCCTGGCTCATTTTATTACAAAGGAACAGATGTGATGGGAAAGGTGATGGGGAGGGGGAGGGCGGGGAGGCCGGGCAATTGACTCTTTTTTAAATTTCATATTTCTTTTATTTTTGGAAAGATTTATTTATTTGACAGAGAGAGACACAGTGAGAGAGGGAACACAATCAGGGGGAGTGGGAGAGGGAGAAGCAGACTTCCTGCGGGGCAGGGAGCCTGATGCGGGGCTCGATCCCAGGACACCGGGATCATGACCTGAGCTGAAGGCAGACGCTTAAAGACAGCCACCCAAGTGCCCCTAAATTTCATATTTCAAATTGAAGGTAGCATGCTTGATTTTTTGCATTGAAACAAAGGGGTATATTTATAATATCACCATAACATTTATGTCTGGGAATGACAACAGAGCAAGTCGAACAGCTTCTCCAAACTAGATCCCCATTTTAGAAAATCAGAGGCACCCTAGAAACTAATCGCTTAAACTAATTCTCATTGCAATGGCTCTCTTTGACTGATGGTATTCGGGACTGTTCAAAAGTGTGATGTATGGCCAACTTTTTCTTTGTAGAAACAGCTGATTCCATTACTAGAAAAGTCCTACTGCCCTAAAAGTCTTCTTTATATCAAGCTTCAACCTGTTTCCCTGCAGTTTATACCCTTTATTTTCTATCTGCACTTAGAAACAACCTAGTTCAGAACTCTTACTTCCAAGGGCTTGATAGCCCTCAAACTAACTCAAGACAACTTTCTGTGCTCTCTCTAATCTTCCCTACTTTAAGATATTTATGGTTAACTTTTGTCAACAGCTGCTCCTGGGACACAATATACAGAACCCCCATCACCTTGATTGCCCACTCTTCAGACCACTTGTGTCTGACATTCAGGAGAGTGGTTAAAATTCCTAAGTTTTAGAGTCAGAGAGAGCTTGTTTGAAATCTCAGCTTCGCTGCATTTTCGCTATGCGACTGCATTGGATAATATTGGTTGCATTAGCCATCCTTCATTGAACTTCCTCTTCCAGTTACCGGTAGCAACCCCATTTTTCCCCGCCAGGAGCATCCTGGGACTTTAGAAACCTGCTTTGCAGAGAATAGAAAGTACCTAGGAATTTACATCCCCCTAGGGTGAGCCTCCACAAATTACTGTTCAGTGAGGAGGTATGAAAGATTGAGTTCCCTTGCATTGGACTTGGGTAACCTTGAGGCTTACCTCACACACCGGAGCTCTCTGTGCTCATAGGTTAAAGTCACCTCTGAGGCTTTTGTTAAGTTTCTTCCTTCCTGGCTCTCTCCTCTTCCCTGCTCTGCTTCTCCCACGTACCAATTGGTTTCTCCTGGAAGCACTTTCTTAGTAAACTGCTTGCCTTAGAATTCTTATCTCTGGTTCTGCTCCAGGGAAACCTGGCTGAAGATGAGAAATTACTGTAATATCTAAACTCATTTTCTATAATTGGAAATGGGATTAAAATTGCACCTACTTCTAGAATTAATGTAGGGATCAAATGCGAAAAAAGCATATAGCATGATATCCTTTCTGGCATGATATAAATGCTCACTAAAAGGTAACTTATTATCAGATTCTCTGGGCCAAAAATTGAATGTGACATTCAAGATGCAGAAAATTCAGGATAATAGGTAATCCAGTTTTCACTAATGAAGCCTAAGAATGCTGGCCTTCCTTGAGAGGGGATGACACCGATGGCTACCATGGACTCAGAGCTCACTGCAAAGCTCATTGCTCAGGGCTTGTGCACCGCGTGCAGGAACTGCTCAGCAGCCTTTGCTGCTTTCTTTTCTCTTGGCTCTGGTTGGCAGTGAGCCAGAAAGCCCTGATCACCAGAAGCACTATTTTGATGTCCCCTCTGGGGCACCTAGAGAAAGGATGTTTCCAATATGAAACAGAGCAAGTCAAAATCTAGAATACCTGTCCCAAATGTTCATTTCAAAGAGCTCTCCAAAAGATTAAATGTGATATAAATCTATATGCCAAAAATGTCTAGGAAAACTGAGGCTTTCTGGTCTTTGTCTGGCACATCAGGCCGCATATTTGAGAGGTACAACATTATGCAACCAGTTATGAGATGAGATTGGTATTCGAGGGTTGCGTTCACCCAGCTGCAGAGCTCAATCAGGGTTATATGTGCAGCTGAAGGAAACTGGGCAACAGTTTTAATTAATTGGCAATTTTGAGCCTCTCATGCTAAAGCTACCTTAATGATGGAAAAAGAAATGATATGGGAAGGCAGTACAATTTGAAACATGCAGATTTCCAACTCTGAGCTTTTAAGCAGCAACCTATCATTCACACAGTGATTATATGCTAAATATTTTCTAGTTATAAAAATCTTAAATAAATGAATATCAACTTAGAATTCTGGGTTCGCTAAAAGCTTTTTGGCATCTAAAAAAAGAATTTAACTGGATTCTAACATTGTTTGCACTTGAGTAACAACTACAACTATTCTATTTATTTGCGTAATATACCTACTATGATGGCTAAAATGGAAACAGTGCTTTATGATTTATAAAGTCCTATTATACATTATTATCTCATTTAACCCTCAAAACAAAGATAGAGTAGGGAAAAAATATTATTACCATCAACCCTGTTAGAGAAAAAGACAATAAAGTCTTGAATGTTTTTAGTGGTGATGTGAATCTACTGACTCGTATATCGTTTTTCCAAATTTCATTGTCAGTTCACCTCACATCTATCTATCATCTATCTATCTATCTATCATCTATCTATCATCTATCTATCTATCTATCATCTATCTATCATCTATCTATCTATCTATCAATCATCTATCTATCTATCTATCTATCTATCTATCTATCTATCTATCATCTATCTATCTATTTATTTTGAGGCAAGGGGGAGGGGCAGAGAGAGAAAATCTTAAGCAGGCTCCAGCCCAGCTTGAAGCCCGATGAGGGTCTTGGTCTCATGACCCTCAGATCATGACCTGAGATGAAATCAAGAGTCCCACACTTAACCAACTGAACCACCCAGGCGCCCCACATCAACCTATCTAATAATCTTGCTGATTTTTCTAACCCAGAAAAAAGAGATTATATTTTATCATGATCCAAATCAAGGGGAATGAACTCATTTGTAAAGTGTAATCCAGTTCAATTCCTACATAGTGGTAAAAAATAATCATCTTTCCTTCAACGCTGACTCAACTGGAATCCCAGCTTCTACCTTGCTTCTCCTGTTAGACAATGTGTGTTGGAGTCATGTCACTATCATCCTCATATTCTTGATAAGCAAAGCTTAATTTTTGTTTGGTAATATGTTTCTTAGATAATGAGTTTGCTTGGGAATGTACAAGTTACAAGAGAATTATCATGCATGAATATTGCTTGGGAAGAGTTTACAATCTTGCTGAACAAAGAAATATATATACAGGGACATAGAGAGCAAAAAAGTGCAAAACTAAGTAACACTAGACACAGGTGTGGTGAGGCTTCAATCAACAGAGAGCCACAGTATTAGAGAAGGTCTAGGAAGCTGCAGCTGACATGGTATCTCTGATCGCATTACCAGTTTTGTATTCACAGGCTCCGTGTGCCTATATTCCCAGCAGCCAGCATTCAGGTATCTCTGTCAGAGAGAAGCTGTGAATACTTGTGCATTTTTGCCCCTCCCCACCAGCCAGGCCCAGACTAATCAATGCACCTGGATGAGAAAGTTCAGAGATGTCACAACACTGTCTCCAGAGCTCCCCAGCAAGGCTGAGCCCAGGTGAAGCTCTATGGGAC
Source organism: Halichoerus grypus (assembly GCF_964656455.1). Classification (NCBI taxonomy): domain Eukaryota; kingdom Metazoa; phylum Chordata; class Mammalia; order Carnivora; family Phocidae; genus Halichoerus; species Halichoerus grypus. Next base: position 36,693,580 of record NC_135713.1, read on the forward strand.
TTCTCTCCATATGGTGGCCATGCTTGCTCCCTTATCCTGGATCCCACTTCCTCCTCCCCTACCTACTTTTTCCTGCACTGTCCTAATAAATCACTTTCACACAAATCCTCTTTTCTTCGTTTACTTTTGGAAAGTTCAATCTAAGTCAGAGAAGTCTGAAACTTATCTGGGCCTTAAAGATGCTTTAGATTTGAGCGGTATGTTGAAAATTTCCTTCCCTGGAGGGAGAATGTTGTGAGCAAAGGCTTGGGGAGGTAAGGCTTTATATTTATATTTATATGTAGGTCAGTGGGGGAGGGGGAGACTTTCTGATGGCTAACTCTGAGTGTGGTAAAGCCAGGGGGCAAAATTTTCAGGAGGTAGGATAATAGGGTTGAATAAGATCAAGTAAGTCCTAAAGGGGGAAAGGGGGGGAAAAACACAGATATTTGAACTTGATGTGATAGGGAGTGGGAAGCCATTTTAAGTCCTAAGCAGAACATGAGGAAAGCAGGCTTTCCTAATTGCATTTCTAAAACATAGTACAGAACCCCAGTTTCTGTAGATACCCTGTGGGGGGAAAAAAGTTCTCTGGTCAAATAACATTTGAAAACACCTTATACATCTAGCTCATTGATGATTACCAAATGACCATAAGCCTATGAAAGCTGGGGCAAAGGATTAGTTTTGAATTTTTTTAAATATCTAATCTTTCCCAGATTGAGAACTACACTTTAGTGTAGTGCTATTCAAAGCGTGACCCACTGCTGGTAAAGAATCCTCTTGTGCTTTATCAGGCATTCCTAAACATGCTTGCCCACTGAACACTGTGGAGAAGTGATTCTCACTAATACAGTATAGAACTGGTTTTCCTGTAAACCTACTTTAGTAAATGGCTGTTTTTAGGAAGCTCAGTGAAAGCAGCAGAGACTGGATGGAGGCCAAGAGCTTTGTTAGGGGCAAGACTGGACTCGTGGCTGAAGAAATGTACAATAAACTAAGAACTGGAGATCATCTAAAAAAGTCATTGGAGATTGTGAATGAACAGATGGGAAGACTAAAAGAACCCGCATTTTCCAGCCCCACCATAGTGGTGTAACACAAATGGGTCAGTGTAGTAATACATATTCTCTCAGATTTCTGAGCTATCTAATGGAAATAGAGATATATCTAATAGAGATATCTAATGGCTGATTTCTAATGGGAAATAGGAAATTGGACAGCATCTTGAAGTGAGGAAAATTTTTAATTAAATATTGAACGCATCAGTCCAACTTGGCTATATTATCCAACATCATTTTAGCAATATTAAAAGGTAGTTTTATTGAATTTAAACATTAAAACCTGAATATTTTTTAAAAGATTTTATTTATTTATTTGAGAGAGAGAGAGTGAGAGGGAGAGAGCCCAAGAGGGGGTAGGGTCAGAGGGAGAAGCAGACTCCCTGCTGAGCAGGGAGCCCTATGTGGGACTCGATCACTGGACTCCGGGATCATGACCTGAGCCGAAAGCAGTCGCTTAACCAACTGAGCCACCCAGGCACCCAAAAACCTGGGTATTTTTAAAAGCTTGTCTGTAGTTTCAGTCAAACTCAAGTAACATAAGGATAGGTTTTGATATCATTTTCTGGGTAGGCTGGGCAGGGTTTTTTCAAATTTTAATGAGTCGATGAAACACCTGGAGATTTGATTAAAATGCAGATTTCAATCTAATAGGCCTGGGTAAGGACTGAAATTTTGCATTTCCAACAAGCTCCCAGGTGATGTAAAGTTGTGGTCCAAGGAACACACTCTGAGGAGCAAGAGGATCAAAGACAAAGTCCAAGGTATAATATAGATGTAGAGACACTAAATTAGAATTACAATAGAAATGATTTCTACTCTGTCAAGTATTTACTGTATTCTTTCAATGTTCCATTTGTTCATTTATTTTATTAATTTTGTAAAGTGGTATTCACTGCCAACTGAGGATATTAGAGAAGAATGAATGATAGGGAGAAAAGATGTGGGTAAAAGAAATTTAAATGAGATATAAAACCGTGGGAAGCTCAAGGGAAGACTAATGGTATACTTTCAGAATGAGAGAATTTGGTACAGGTGGGAGGTTCCCATGGCTAATTTACAAGTTATACAGGGGAAAGGGAACGTTTTATCAAGACATATTTTTAACATTTTTTTTCATTCCGAGTTCTTCTTTTTACTGTTAATTTTATACATGCTGTGGGCTGAGAAATATGAATAAGATTTCCTTTTAATAGCAATGTTATCTAAAGCCAACCACACCAGTTTTTAACAGAATCTTTCTGCTCTTTTATATTTTGTTATTTTAATAACCTTTATTCTCTGAGGAAGTTTCCAACAGTACTTCCTTCATTTTCGTATGTCAGTACCTTCCGCCTAAGAAAGAAGAGAAAAAACATTCTTGTCATCATTTGTATTCAGAATACAATGTCAAAAGAGAAATAGTGGTTTTCATTGGTTTTCAGATGTATCTTTGTTACTCTCTGGAAACAAAAGCAAGGGATTGAAATAATAAACCTTTGAAATCCTGGTGGTTTCTGAAATAGCAATGATGAAAACATAAGCTCTACCCTTTCGTTTTTCATCAGATGGTCCTATTGACCATATCTGAATATTTTAACTCAGAGGTCCACCTTAAAATTAATAAGAGAGTAATAAAAATAATTGTTCATTTTAAAATCCTCATGTCATTACAGGATGTTACACATAAAACAAGTTCTCGTTTTACTTTTAAAATATGACTATACCTTTATTAGATATGCAATGTATTTTTCAGAAGATTTATAGGTAAACTTTGTACTATATTATTAGCCAGCCATGGCTTCCTCTATGGATTAAAGAATTAAAATGTTAATGGGAAATTCATGGCTCAGGAATTAGAAAGCTTCCTTTTTCCTCTGAATGACTAAGTATAGATTTGGCTCTTTTCAATATCATGACCCAGAAAATTCATTAGATTTACATTAACAAAGTGAGCAGTGTATATTAATTTTCTCAGTCTAGAAAAAAGGTAAGAAAACTAACAACTCTTGAGTGTCTTTGTTGTCCCAAGTACTATCGAAGGAGCTTTCATTTAGTCATCTCATAAAACAGCTGAAATGTAGGTCTGTAAATTAAAAAGAGAAAATTATAGATTACCTCCAAATAATCTGATTAAAACCACCCATAAGAAAAAATTCTAGTTCAAGGAATATAATTCATTGTGACAGTAAATAATTTCTGTGCCCCTCACGTGCAACTTCACAGTTAATTAGAGATCCAAGATACTGAAAAGGAAGTCCACAGAGGATGGGGGTCCACCAGATCCCCCCTTCTAAGACTAGACCATTGACAATGGCTCTGAGAATTTGTGGTTTACTGAAACCCTCGATTCCTTCTCAGAGACCACTGAATTTTATGCTTGCATTTCTTATATCCAAAGGCAAAAGAAGAAAACACAGAACTCTGCCTTAGCTGGAATGTTTCTTTAATACTGGACTTGAGTTTGCAAACCCATGTATTAATAAACAGTTGATGTCAGAGCAGTTCAATCTTTAAGAATTGAGTTAATAGAGGAACTAATTCTTATGGAAAAATTTTAAAGTAGAAAAAGTTACCCAACCATTATGAAAATACACGGGAAATGGGGTATGAGAGTACTTGAACAAAAATAAAACAGATAGGGCGCCTGGGTGGCTCAGTTGGTTAAGCGACTGCCTTCGGCTCAGGTCATGATCCTGGAGTCCCTGGATCGAGTCCCGCATCGGGCTCCCTGCTCAGCTGGGAGTCTGCTTCTCCCTCTGACCCTCCCCCCTCTCATGTACTCGCTCTCTCTCATTCTCTCTCTCTCAAATAAATAAATAAAATCTTAAAAAAAAAAAAAAACAACAGATAAAGCAAATAAAAGAGAATTTTAAAATTATATCCAGAATTGTATGAGTCAAAAATTTTATGACCAAGAATCAGTTTACACATATTTTTCTGTTGCTTTCCATTGGGGATCATTACTGTAACAACAACAACAACAAAAACTCTTTAGGAGAATTTTCGGACAAAATCTCTTCACGCTACCTTACTTCAGTCTTGAGCACTTATAGTTTTGTTTTGTCTGGTTTATTAGCAAATTTACATTGAAATGGTTAAATTTGCATGCCAAAATGAGTTTGAAGTTTTTCATAATATATTGTTTACTATAGCTATAGATGGAAGAGGAAGATCATATTTATACTTACATTAGATTTTTTCCTTTTATGATTAGATTTTTAAATTTCTTTGAACTCTTAAACTGTGAATTATTCTTTTTCTGTGAAACATTACCTTATCCTCTACTAAATTACTTTTTTGGGGGTCTCATTTTAATGGCTAAGGTTACCTTTAATTTATTTCAGATACAAAATTTCAAAATACTGCCAAAATTTTTTTTATGGAAGATGATATTTTCTAGCAATTCCAGAAAATACACTGAGATTTTGGATGTATACACCAAAACAAGTACAATGTCCATAATTATTACATATGATTAGGAAAGAAGGACTGAAATAATAATACAGGAGTGTCACCAATATACTGCAGGAGGCCCTGAGATGCACCCGGTGCCTATAATTTCATTTAATCCTCATCACAACACTACGAGATGGGTTCTATTGTTACTATTCCATGTAACCAAGGAAACAAATTATGTTAGTTCATTTTTAAGAAAAATATTTTTCTGTAAAAATTATACATTCTTTTTATGCAAAAAGAAAATCGAACAATTTATAAAAGGGCAAAGAAGAAGGTAACATATCTCCAAAAACTCATCACACAAGAAAAAAAAGTTATTAGTGTTTGCTGGAAAATATTTCAGATGTGTCTTTTTGCATGTGTATGAACACAAGGGTGTTTCTATGTATTATGGCCACACAGATCAACAGATAAGCAATAAGATGAGAGACAGATGAATAGATAATCGAGATTAATATATAGAATGGTGATAAATAACAGATAGAAATCTAGCTAATGGTTTGAAAAGCAATTTATTTTTCTTTCTTCTCTTTCCACATACATGATCAACCAAAGGCATCCATGTATGATAGAGGTGGTGAGATTAGGATGCCCGAAAAAGTGCAAAGAAAAAGTTACTACTCAATATCTGATATTCAAAACAGGATTTTAAGAAGACTTTAGGCTTGAAAGTCATACATCTTGAAAGGGAAAAATAATATTTTATATATTATTTTATCTTCCCTTTAGTGTATCAAGAGCCAGTCTTCAAGAATTAGCCCATAAAGTTTTCAAAATGTGACTTCCATACAGGAAGAGGTCCTAGGTCATCTGCATTTTGCCAACTGCAGTGGTCAATTCTCAATTAGCCCCTGACATAAAGGGTAAAAGATGGGCTCTTCCTCCGCTGCCTCCTGTAGTGGCCGATGAAGGGTCACCGGGCTGGGGTGGGCGGAGGAGCAGGCAGGTGCATGTGGAGCCCCGGTCAGGCCATGGTGCAGGCCTGGTCGAGTCCGGGTCATGGACGAGTCCACCGACGACCGTGCACAACCCGGCCACCTGGTCGACCTCCTGGAGCTGCTGCGCCAACTCGGGGTTCTTTACTGGAAGCTGGATGCTGACAAATAGAATGACCCAGAATTAGAAGAGATCAGAAAAGAAAGAAACTACTCCTGGACAGATATAACAACCATATGCAAGGATAAACTCTCAAATTATGAAGAAAAGATTAAGATGTTCTATGAGGAGCATTTGCACCTGGATGGAGATCCACTAGGTCTTGGCTGGCAGTGGGTACTTTGATGTGGGAGATAAAGAGGACAAGCGATCCGCATTTGCATGGAACAAGGGGACATGATAACTCTTCCTGCAGAGATTGATCACCACTTAACGCTGGATGAAAAGAACTGTGTGGAGGCCACGTGGCTGTTTGTGGGAGAACCAGCGTGGACAGCTTACATTGGCTAGCTGACCATTTCGAGGCTCAGGGACAAGACATGGAATTTTTGGCATAGACAGCATAGTAGTGCTCCCGGGGGCTAGCTCACCCTTCGTCCTTGCGAGTGTCCTGAACGTGATCACAGCAGAGAGCCTGTCCTTTCTCCTTGCTTTTATATTGTAGACTGGGGTCTAGGAGAGCTTTCCTTTGCAAGATTATTTCATCAGGGTGTGTTATAATGAAAGGAGCTTTGTTATAAAAGTGATTTTTACATGGAAGCAGCTGTGGGGATGTGGACAAATCATATTCATTTGACCTAATTCAAGATCAGTGTTCAGCAGCCCTGTGTTAGCCCATGCTTCAACCTGAATGAGAGTCATCTCTCCAAATGTGAGTGCCGAGCTGCTCCTTCGGGACTTGGTTCTTCAACTATAAGCAGATGTCAGTCAATGACATGTCTGCGTTGTAAGAAGGTGTCATAGTAGATGACAGGACCGGCTAGATAGAAGACACTTTTTTCCCAAAACTGGGTAGGGAGTGCTGTGGGGAGGGAGCTTTCATATTAGTGGGGACTGGGAGATACTTGGAATTGCTATGCCGCTTTCTTGTTCAAAATAAAAGAGCTGCCTTAATTTTATACTCTTGGCTTGGAGTCCTTATATTCAGGTACATATAGTTCACTAAAATCTCCCCATTTAGATCCTTAAGGAAGGGAGGGGGTGGTAAAGGATGCTTATCTACTTCATAAATTTATAATTGTAATTACCTTACCTGTACAGAGTTCTTTTTTTTTCTTTCTTGGAAATTGTTTTCATTTTTGTTATCATGTATATTGTACCTGTATTTTTACATAACCATGCTTTTAAAGTACTGTGTTTATATTATAAGACATATATTATTACTTACCCTTTTACTAGTTAACAAAGTATACAATGCTAATAATAATTCAAATAATAATGACGATTGGTTGGTTAATAATGCTTTGGGTCAATATAGAACTTTTAACTTTCAAAACTTTTATAAATGCTTTTTCACAAAAGGCCTTAACTATAAATATAACAAATTAAAAAAAAATTGAGTTCCCATCTAATGGGGAAAAAAAAATTGTGTCACAAAGAGTGAGAATGCCTTTCCTCAGGTCATACTTCTGGTAGCTGGTTGGCAGCTAAGAACAAATTACATCAGTTCTGCAAATCCCCAGCCCAGTATTATTTTCATTAAACATCCCTTTGAAGTTAGCTCTACACAAGTTTCTTCACTTTAGGATCGAGGTAGAAAAGAACATTTAAGCTATCTGCATGGAAAGATCTATCAGAGCCAGTAGTACTGTGGTCCTCCTTCTAATCTTTGTCATTGGTAAATCTTGTCCATTCTTTAATTCTCTTCTGTCTAAGCCCCCCACACTGATACACAGATCTGACCTGGAAATACAAGGACATTTTCTGGTTACTGTGGCTTTGGAACAATCTGTCTCTGCCAAGTTGGTCATTGCTCTGGCAGTCAGTCCATCATAACTTTGTCCAATCCAATAACAAAAACTGGACATGGAAGAAAATCAATGCATTTGAATATTTTTAAGTGGGTAAGGGTATCCTTTTTAAAATATTTTTTTCTGAGCTGAGAATTAAAATGCAAAATAGTGAGTAGATGCTGAAGATTAGATATGAAGAAATAGTTTAGGATTTCATAAGCCCTAATTTCACCAGGTACTGACTCACTTCATACTCAAAACAAAGATTTTGTTTTTAAAGTCTCTATTCTTTTAGTTTGTCCATAAAATTAAAAAGAAAAATGAGAAAAATGGAAGAAGCTCACATACTAAGTAAGAAATTCAGACTAAAAATTCAAAACTATGTAAAATGAAAACATTTTATAACATCTCAGAACTTAAGTTCAAACCAATACAAGATCTGATTTATAGATTCTGTATTTGCTGAACATATTTAATCATATATGTATTCGAACTAATGACACGTTCTGAAACAGAAGCAATGAAAAACAAAACATGGATTCAGAATCTCAAAAAAAAAACCCGATAGACTTATTTTCATAAAAAAATAAAATCCTTGAAATATTCCTTACCCAACAAATGACTATGAAACAATGGGAGATACTTGAGGGAGGAAGATGCTTAGTGTTAAACTAACAAACAAGAAAGGAAAAAATCTGTTGTAACTGTAGAGTGTGCTCCTTCATCATTGTAGCACATTATAAACTTTAAAACAGTGCTCAGGCTGGTTTTCTATATACTACTCTTGATCTTACCTCATGTTTTGTTGCATTTGAAAATGCTTTTCTACTTTAAACCTCTAAATATCAGACTGAGGAAGCCTGACTTAAGAGCACTTATTAAGAGCATTTCACGCCTATTTTATTACATTTAAACTGCCTTGAAATCTTTGGAGTGTCTCAGCTAGGTTTCCCTTGAACTTATTACTTTACTAAGGCACATAGAGGTCTTTCCCAAAGGCAGTTTCTTTTTCAAAAGTACCATCTCATATCAGCTTATTAGCTATGATGGCCTCTTCAATTGGTTGGCAACATTAGGGGAATAGAGGTCTTGAGTGTATACTAAAAAGTTTTTGAAGACTTAATTCTATAATAATATGTTTTTTGTAGTGTTTTGTTTTTTTGACCTTCTTCTTGGTCTTCCATTCTCAGGATCTAAGAAGGCATTAGCCTAATGTCTAAAACTCTCCAGGAGTATTTAAATTTCCTTTTGTGAAAACTGCTAGAAGAAAGAAGACAGCCTCTCTTGGAGTGATAATGGGCAACTGTTCATCCACTCTTAGTTCTTCTGCTGGGGGATACTAGAGCATTTAGCATCTTCACTCCAATTTCACTCAAGCCACTCAAAATAATAGGCCATTTGCACTTCTACCACCACTCTAAAAACTTTAGAGGCCACATTACCACATAAAATTTCTTGTTTAATTGATAGCATGAAGTCTGACTTCAAAATTCCTGCTTTCCCATCCTTTATACATATATTACCCCCAAATTCAAGTAACGGATATAGGGGAATTAACTAAAACTGTATGTCTTAAACTTAATGACAGATCATCTATAATTATTTTTTTTCTATAGAGTACAGAATTTTAGACAAAAGATAAGAGTTCCTAATATTTTTACAGTACTAATGTTAGAACTATTCAGGCAAAAAAAATCCACATTTCACCAGGTGTTTCACATGAGTCTGACAACTGTTTTTAAAACATTGCTAATCCTTTAAGCTTGTATCCTAACATCATTTGTGTTTGTGTACCTCATTACAAATAGAAACGGGAATATTCTCTAAATATTAGACTCAATGAGAATTTCCTTAGCAATATCCCAGCCTCACATGCCCTGTAAATGAAAGGAGGTAACAGTTCTTTTATATTAGCAATATATTATATCTGAGATGCAAATGCTGTGTTCTTCTGATTTCTTTGCCATCGTTAAGAGTATCATTATCTTGACAGAATGAGGGATTTGGGGGATGGTGTTGCAGGAATCAAAAAGACAACACGATGCTCAAGCAAATTTTTAAGAATACTAAGTGGAAAAATAAATGCAAATACTCCCTAAAATGCATCTGTGTTTATGGGAGGTAGGAATTTGAATTAATTACTAAAACAAACATATCCAAAGCAATTAATAAATTCAATCTGTGTTCCTTTAGGGTTAATATTCTGACTAAAGAACAGAGAATTAACTGAGCATTTTGCAAAAGAAAAAATGCAGATGATCCATTAAAGTAGAAGACTACCTAATAATCAGATTTGCAAAGTTAATAATAATGATAATATCCAATGTGATCAAAAGTGGAAAAACGAGGACTTCCATACATCGTTGCTAGAGGTGCTAATTGGTCTAATTTTCTGGAAGGCAATTTGGCTTGTCTATTAACATTTTAAATGTGCATGCCCTTTGATCCATCAAGTCCAATACTAGAATCTATCCCAAGGAATTCATTGAAAAGTGCACCAAAAAATCTAAGTGAAAGGATGTTTATTGCATTGCTTGTAGCAACAAACAGCTGGATAATGTCCTCACTGTCTATCAATACAATATTGGTCATTTATGTAATGAATATACAGCCATTAAAAAGAATGATGTAGATGCATTTGCACTGACATAGAGAGATGGTAATGATATATAATTAATTAAAAGGAAAGAAAACTGGGGAATAGGCTACGAAAAATATGTTTAGAACTGTTTGTGTGCGTGTGTGTGTGTTTATAGACATATATAGTTATACACTTAGTTTTGCATGGAATACTTTTATCTACTGCTTTACACAAATTTGTATTGTTAAATTATTTCACAATGAGCTTTTATTATATTTATAATCAGCAAAGATAATAAAGGTGTTCTTATTTGGAAGGAAAAAAAGACCATGCACATAACTGTCAATTTTTAGCATTGGGATGGTGGAGAGTCGTTTAGTCAAGTTCCATAAAACATGGAGAGTTTCTTTTCCTCTTCTTATTCTATAAAATGCCAGCATTAAATTTTGCAAGCTGTATTTGACAGGATATAGGCACAAAGAAATGCTCCGATTATGTAAGCTTAGGAACTCTTGGTTCAGTGTTAATGTTTTGCCTTCATTTGATAACCTGTAACACATGCTATGATGACATAGGGCAAGGTTATTCCTGGTAATAATAGCTCGTATTTAGGGAAACTTACCACGTGACAGGTACTGGTCTCAGTGCTTTAAAGGTATCAACTCATTTAATCCTCACTATAACCCTGAATAATAGCTGCTAATGTTATCTTTCTTTTACAGATGAATACCTGAGGTATCAAAAGTTTAAGTAATTGGCCCAGTATTGCAGAACCAGTAAGTAGTGGAATCTAGTAGGAAGTCCAATATCTGAGCCCAACACTAGGGTTTTTCTTTGTAGAAGATTTGGATCCTTTGCTTGATTTACGATTTCACTAGGCATAAAAATATTACATTTGTAAAGCTATTTTCTGGAAATTATATAAATCAAGGGTCTTCTGAGAATCTTCTCTTTTATTCACATTTAGCTAAAAACCAGCATGAGAGCTAAATGCTGCCCATTTAGAATAAATCAAACGCTACAGCAGGAGAGGAGCCCGAAGCCACTCACCTTCCAGTGGTGAAGAGGAAATGCACAAGCACTGCGATGCAGCATGGAGGACAGAGAGCCACGAGCTGGGGTGCTGAGAGGCAATGCGGGAAAGGGTATGGGGGTGATGGTGGGAGTGGGAGGCAGGCAGTGTTAAGGGAGCAGAAGGGAGATGGACGGATTGAGAGGACAAATGAAGGTTGCAGGAAGTGGGTGATACAGGAGATAGTTCTTAAAAGATTAATAATTTTTGTAAATTTTATTGTTTATCTGAATATTAAAAAGCACATACTTGGGGCACCTGGGTGGCTCAGTAGGTTAAGTGTTTGCCTTCGTCTGGGGTCATGATCTTAGGGTCCTGGGATTGAGCCCCGTGGCTCAGGTTCTATGCTCAGTAGTGAGTTTGCTTCTCCCTCTCCCTCTGTGCTCTTTCTCTCTTGCTCTCTCTTGCTCTTGTTCTCTCTGAAGTAAATAAATAATAACTTAAAAAAAATAAAAATAAAAAGCCCACATACTCATTGCAGAAATCTTAGAAAGTACAGAAAATCATAAAAACAACAAAAAAACACACAATTCAGAAACGATCACATTTTGGGGTATTATTGCCTGGGTACAATTTCAACAGACAATGATGAAAGTGGAGACAATTTAGGGAGAACAAAGAGAGGTGGGAAAGACCAGACTGTATTGATGAACTATTTAAGTAGCTGGAACAAAAGGAAGTTAAATGTAAGCTGAAAGAGTAGCTTAGAGGATTTCATCATAGAAAACCTTAAATGTGAGGGAGCCACAAGGTGAGCAGTGGGGAGCCATTGAAGGTTTTAGTGCAAAGGAAGGATGTGTTTGAAGCCTTGCTTAAGAAAGATTAATCTGGTGGTAGCATCAGAAAAAATGGGAAAAGAGAATGATGGGAATTAAAAGCACTTAATAATTTATTACAGTGATCCAGAGGGAAAAGTTATACATGTAATCCTGAACTAAAGAAAAAATAACAAAGAAGGAAAAATACAAGACACATAATTGCAGAGATAAAGTCCTCTACATCTTGCCTAAAATGCCAATATCTGTGTGTGTGCATTTTTTACTATCTCTCATTCTATTTTCCTTTTAGGGGGGAGAGCCTGTTGCAAGATCAGTTTTGACAATTCTATAAGAGTGGTTAGTTTCTTAATTTTTAAGTAAATTGTTCTATGTTTGGAACAAAATACGTAAGACAAGAAAGAATCCGTTACCTTCACAAACTCAGAGACTACATTACAGAAAGAGCAAGCTTTCACAAGGATTTGAACAAAGGCCCTCCTAAGGTTAGTATTTTGCCAAAAATAAAATAATTTGTTTATAGGATTTATCAAATGTAAATCTTTCTCTTGACTTATTAATTGTTACATTATTAACAGTCTTAGAAATAATAGACCATTCAGTAAATCACTTCTATTTAAGTTTAAGAGAAAAATGATGTTATGATGAAAAAAGTTTAGTGCTATCTGTACATACATTTAATAAATTGCCTTAGTTTGCTTCACATTTTAGGTGTTGTCTGTTATTTTTTTCCATGACTGGTGCTAGATGATATTATAATTCCCGATAGAGAGAAAGAAAACATTCAAGAGCAGTCAGAAGAGTTGTTCTGTCAGAAATAACTCTCTGTGACTTCTTCTGCCAGATCTGACATTATACAGTATCTGACCTCATACTTCATTTTTCTCATTTCTGAAGTGGAAATAGAAGTTGTAATCATAGAAGCTGAAGAAGTTGTAGAAACCAAGGAGTTGCAGTCCTCCTCTGTGTGTGTGTTTAGAAAAATGCTCTATAGGCATTCCGTAAAGGTACAGGTAGTATAAACATGCACAGAAAAAGGTTTCTGTTAGTTTTTGTGGGATATATTTGCAGCAAACACTGTAGAAATGTTTCCAGACCCCCTTGTGTTCCTTATACCACTAGCCCCTGCTGCCTTAGTCAATGACTGATTGGCAAAGAAGTAGGAAAGCCCAGCACCCTTGCCTAAGGCAGGAATATCTCCAAGACCCAGCTTATATTCTAGAGTTTTCCAGTGGTTCTGTCTGAAGCGACCCCATATGGGATTTTGCCTGACATGACACCCTTCCCAGCTTCTTCTCTCTTCTTTTGTGTCCTGTGGTGGCCCCTGACTGTTTTTTTTCCTGGGGAAATTTACTACTCTTTTGTATGTGAATCCTCTTCTCAGAGTCTAATCTGGGGAACCCGACCTAGGAACTACAAACTGAAAACCAAAAGTGAACTAGTATAAAGTTTACTGAAAACACATTGTCATTTTCTTTCAAGAAGCCAGGCCATGGATATGATAACAGCAACTGAACCACCAAAGAAATACATGAAAAATCAGAGATTCAGGAGGAGCTTTTCAATGCGCATTTCCAAAAATATTGTCATGTCAAACTGAAAAGGAGAAAAAATTCAATGTGACTCATCCTTTTCAGAACAGTAATAGCTTTCACTTACTGAATTCCTACCTATGATTATCACTGTTGTAGCATTTTTCCATATCTATGTCATTTTGTCCTCACAACAATTCTACAATGGAGGCATTGCTTTATTTTTCATGTTTAGAGTGTAGCTCTGAGCTCACACAATTTAGCAAATACCAGTACCAAGATTCAAACCCAGATCTAATCTGGCACTTGAGTTCATAGTCTTTCCACCTCACCTCACTGTATTGCTCTTCTATAAGGGCGTTCTGCAATATAATGGGTGCCTGTGTTTGTTAAGTTGCTCTTAGTTTTCCACTGACATTGACAGAAAATGATGAGATAGTATTTATCCAATGACTCTCATCAAATTACTTACTCTTTGCAAATATAAACCAAACTCTTCCAATTATTTCAAAGGGCTAAAAAATAATATTTCTCAAATTTTGTATTTTAAGAATGCCAAGATTTGTCTGGTTATGGCTATGTCATGGACGTGCCTATTAAAGAGGTCATCGACAATTTGTTTGACCAACTAGTGCAGAAAAGACAGCAATAAACCATTATGCAAGTGCCGAGTCTAGACCGGCTACTAGGCTCAATACTCCATGGCTCACACCTAACTATTTAGATTATTTAGATAATAACTCTGGCCAACCATTTTCCTGTGGTGGTCATTTCTGACTTCTGAAGACTGATCAACTTATTATTCCTGTTACAGCATGCTATCATGAGGCACATTCAGTTGTAATGTTGTATCTTTTATCTTTAACAACCGTGGAGAAAAACCAAGAATGTCCACACAAATGTGGCACAAGAAGCTAGAGCCATTTTGCTTTTTGTTGTCACACACAACAACATATAATTCATGTCAGTCTTTGACACGGAAAGCAGCATAACTCAAGTGGATGGCATTGTATGTATCTGGCCTTACAAAATAAAAATACCATCTTCATATCCTGTGAGCTCTTCTAACCCGATGGCAGCAAATGCTTTTCATCCATGGAACAGTTCTACAATTGACGTACCACCCTGAGGATTTTGTATATTTTATTTAGCAGTCATTTGGATAAAGAAGTTTAATTTTGGATAAGAGGTTTAATTTAAGAAGGGATACTAATGAAGTTGAGTGAAGAAATGACCTAATGAAGACAGGAAAACTGAATTTTCTCTGTAGCTGTAGATTACTTTGGAATGAGAAGTGATTCATTTCCAACTGTCTCTATAAACATGGAAAGCAATTGGATGCTATCATGGATTGAACTGTGTCCCCACTAAAGATGTTGAGGTCCCAACCCCCAGTACCTATGAATGTGACCTTATGTGGAAACAGGGTCTTTGTAGATGATTGAGTAAATTATTCACAGCACAGTTATTCAGAAAGCCTGTAATTCCCATTATGACTATTTAGTAAGTCATTAGCTCAGCATTCAAGATTCTCTATATTCCTGACAATGTGTACTACTTTTAACTTCATTTTCTAATCATACCACATATGAATCATCCATAGTCTAGTCAAGTTGATGTCCTTGTAGTTCATTATACACACTGAAAATCCCCAAATTTCTGACTCTATTTCTACCTCTTTGCTTGTCAAAAATGTTATTTATTGTCTTCATTTTTCCAGGCCCTAATCTTACTTCAAGGCCCAGTTTACCTCCCAACATTCCCATCAGAATTTTCCAGAATGCACTGAAGTAGGTAATGGTCCTCTACTTTGAAATCCATATTACTTATTGCCTTCATATTATTTGATTCTCTAACTATCTAATATGTATTAAGTATACCTTTTTGTGTATCTCTTATCTCTCCAACAAGATTTAAATGTATCTCTTTGTAATCTTACTGTATAAAAGCTATCATCCAATAAACATCAGTTGGCAATTATGATACATATTAAAAACTTATGATATATATATCATATATTATTAATGTCTATGATGTCAATAATATATATTATGATATATATGCTATATCAATAGTAGTTGTCAATTTTTCAAGAAGATTACTTAAAATTTACAGATACTTATAGGGTATATATGTCTTTAAGGATACTTAAAGGGTAATGTCTTTGCATCTATCTTATGAAACAAGTTAAGTCAGCATTATTATCTTGATGTTACAGAACTGAAAGCAGAATGAGACACATTAAATAGCTTCCCTAAAATTAGCCCCAGTGTTTGAGGTAAGATGGTCAACAAAGAGGCAGAGCCTGAATACAAACCCATGACTTAGTTTTTCATCCAGCATTAAAAAAATCAATGGCTGTTGAATAAAAAGGAAACAAAGATGGAAATAAAACAACCACCCTCAAAATGCTGAAGATATTTTGAGAGTAACAAATATGTAAATACCATAAATCTGCCTCCAGTGTACCACCTAGTTTCTCTGTCATAGTTTTTATTAATTACAGTATCAATCTGAGAATATATAGGAAGTTGTTATGTATTTTGTCTTTCTGTATCACTTGGTCCTGAATGTATAGTCAAATTTCATTGAGGAATGAACATAGAACTACTGAAGAGAACAAAAGATATGGATAATTCCAAGGTCAAGATTTAAGAGACCTACTTAGTTCACTAGTATACAATTAATTTGATCCATGATATTGGATGAATAGTGCTAAGAAAAAATGTAATTTGATGAATTAATTGTTCAAAACTTTTATTTCAAAACTTTCTAACAATTGCACTAAATTCTTTAATATATATCAGAGAGAAAGAGAGAGAGAGAACCTTATACTCCCAGCCAGATTTTCTACCCTTTCAAGAACCAAGCTATAGCTTATCAATCTAAAGAGCAATTATTGTTCTTGTATAAATGTGGTGCATGTAAGCAACTAAGTGCTTTAGTTCTGCAACTAAATGCTTAATAGGTCTTGTATTTTCCTACCCACCTGCTGTACTCCAAACATATTCATAAATAAAAGATAAAGTGTTCAAGAATACCTTAGGCCTAAAGAGTGCTTCATATACCTAAATTTATTTCTTTTCTTGGTTCTTAGTGCATTTTCCAGAGTTTAGGTTCATATGCAAATTTTATCTCTAGGCAGATAATGTTAGCCGACCAAACATTCACCTTGGCTTATTTCCTTCCCTTACCAACTTTTCATTATTCCCACACTTGTTACTGTGTTTTTGAGGTGATAGCTGAATTCTCACTAAAATCCTGAACTCGCCTTTTGTTCTCACTTTATCCACTATATGCTTATGAGAAAACCCATAAATCTAGCGAAATATTTTAAAATAACATATATGGTTTTGCTTGGGTATGTGATGATCAAGATGCCATCGTGTGTGTGTGTGTGTGTGTGTGTCTAGGTTTATTCAGGCTTCTTTCTTCTCTTCTTCAGTTCATCTTTTTTGAAATTGTTTTATGTCAGCACTAATTTTAAAAATATGTATTTTATTTTATACTTTTATCTTGTGCTTTTCACTAGTACTATGGGAAAGGAATTTTTTAAAAAGCTAGTTACACCAAAAAATATAAAGATTGAGCAAGCCATAATCCTTCTGCTAATGGACATGCTATAATCAACAGGAATGTTATATAAAACTATTATTTCCATTCCTTTACATTTGTAGAAAGTTTCAAGACAACTGCTTTTTCATTATCAATTTTAAGTTGCAAACAAGCAGATTAAAAAAGGCGGGAGACCATTACTGTCTGGGAGAATTCATGTTTCTCATGTAGGGGTGAAATAAGAAGTACATTCTGAGCTTTCTTGGAAAGAAGCCACTTAATCTTCCCCAGGGGTCTGGTGGGGTTTCCTGAGCTTTTTCCTGGCAACAGTCAACTGTTGTTTATGGGACCATGCCAAGACGCCAAGGGGTTGAGGAACTCTCATTTGGATGCCTGGCCTGTCTGGCACTCTCCTTGGTGCTGGCTGCTTCCAAAGCATTTGCTTCTCTGGGCTTTGTTTTAGCAAGCCAGACTGAAAAGGGGCCACCCTGCACTGGCCTTTATACATTAACATCCCCAAATGATTTCTTGGCTTTGTTACCTCTACCTGACCCACCTCCCTACAAAGCTTTCCTAAATTGCTGTAGCCTTGCAGCACCTAAATTTTACCTTGCCCTTGGCACTTAGCAGATTTGGAATTCAGCTTGTGGTTTTGGTTTCTACTGAGTTTGTAAGACATTTTGGAGTAGGCACTTGCAAACTGCCTTATACCTACAGCACCTAGCATGTAGTAAGTCCTCAAAAAATATTGTTTGATGATAATAGTGTTTCCCTGTTTTCTTCCCAAGAAGAAACACATATAGTTTATAAGATTTTATCATATCCAGAAAATGCTTGAGATCATAAGCTTAGGTGTGTGGCCCACAATCCACAAGTACATTATCTTTATCCTTCCTTTTCTTTTTCAATAATCACTCAAAACCTCCTATCCTTCTCTGTCTCTCTTTCTCTCTCTTTCACATAGAGCACACACACACAACACAAACCGATACAGGCTTCACAGTTCCACAGACACATGCTCATCTTTCAATAGGATCTTAAGAGTAGAGGCTAAGAGCATAGAATTTAAGTTAAACTGCCTCTGCTCCTGTTCCAGTTCCCATAATTAATATCAATGTGACAGCAGTTTCATTAATATCTCTGTGCCTCAATTTCCTCATCTATGAAATGGGAATAATAATAGAACTTAACCCAACAATTTGTTGAGTTAATCATGTAACACATTTAAAAGAATTTCTGGCTCATAATGAATAGTATATTAACACTGTCCACTCTTCTTATTTTGGAGTAGTTCAGCTGAGATGTTACTTTTCTCTCTCTAGATTATCAGATCAGATTTCCCAAGTGTCAAATCTCCACTTACTGAAGAAGTGGCAGTGACAGTCAAGGTGAGACTCTAACTAGAAAAGCTAGATCCTCTTCTTCTTGATCAAGGGAGTCCAAATCAACAAACTTTACTTCTTTAATGGAAAAGATGCTAGTCATGGAAGAGCAACTGATTTAGCTAAAAGTTTATTTGTGCTGCAGAGAGGTTTGCAAATCTTCCACACAATTTGGATTTTATGTAGCTTTGCACAATCACTTCTCTTGAAAGTTGGTCTTTGGAACAGCCAGTCTGAAGAGCTGATGTTGAATATATGAGTATTAGTGAGTCACAGTAGAATAATGTCCAAGGAAAATGATGATCAGTTTTTAGATGTGATAGTTTGGTGTGAAAGATATGCTTTTTGTTGCTTCATCTCAGTACTATTTCTTGGTTCCCCCCCATGAAAGGCCTGCTCGTGGATAAAACAGCAGGTCATTGAGTGCTCGGTATTTAAAGTGGGTTTGAAAGGACCTAAAGTGATGACTGAAAGTGAGGGACCAGACTTGAAGATCATAGCAAATGAGGCCTCATGGCTTAGCTTCAATGAAGGCAAATCTTTGGTGATAACTCTGCCTTACTTGAAGATTTCCCAAATTATGCGTATCAGTGGGAATTTATGACTGGTACTATGGAATAAGCCCAGAAGCGTGACTCCCTAGATTACCTAGTAGTTGATGACTGTTGTAATTCTGTAAGCTGCGTCTCACTGTCCTTTGATAACTCTGAAGGTGGCTAGGTGAACCTGGCCCAGCGAAAAGTATCCGAAGCATTTATCCTGGCCAGAATGTGTAGGGGATGACTCCAGCTTATGTGTATATGCATCAGTCTGGAAGTAGAAGGCTGTATTCATAGGAGGCCTCACTTAGAAGTCATTCTAATTATTTATGGCTGCATAACAAGCCATTCCAAAACTTTGTGGCTTAAAGTAACAACAATCATTTGTTTTACTCATGAATCTGCCGTTAGGGCAGGATTTGGCAGGGTGGCTCATCTCTTCTCTGTGAGCATCAGTTGAAATGGCTGCACTGGGACTGGAAGATCCATTTCTAAAACAGCTCATGCACATAGCTGGCAAGTTGTAGCTGGCTGTCAGCTGGGAACTCAGCCAGAGCTGTAGGCTGGGGGTTTTCCTCAGATCAGTGGAAGCTGAGCTCTAAGAATGAGTGTTCCAAGAGGCTTTGTCAGGAGGTGCAAGGCTTCTAATGACTTTGCCTTGGAAGTCCCTGTATATTGTATTGGTAATTTAAAAAGTCATTAAAACTAGCCCTCATTCAAAGGGAGAGGAATTAAACTTCATCTTTAATCTACCACAGAAGTTATCATTCCTAAATTTCGACCTCTCAGTGAGAGAGATTGATGATCTCTCTACTATATACATTAATTGTGCTGATTGCTTTCTAGACTTCTAGACAAGTAAATCTTGTTTGATATACCCAAGAGGTGTTTGTTTCTGGTCTTCTTATAGGTCTTTTTTCCCCATTGACATATCTCTGTCTTTTAGTTGGTGTATTTAGACCACTGACATTTAAAATAATGATTGATGTAGTTGGGTTAATATCTACTATATTAATCACTGTTTTTTACTTACGTTTGTTTTATGTTCCTATTTTTGTCCTCCACACTTTTTCTGTCTTTTGTGGTTTTAATTGAACATTTTGTATAACTCCATTTTCTCTCCTTTCTTAGTATATCAATTATGCTTCTTTTAAAATATTTTTCAGTGGTTGCTTTAGACTTCACAATATACATTTACAACTATTCCAAGTCCACTTTTAAATAACATTATACAACTTCATGGGTAG
The DNA here is from genome assembly GCF_964656455.1 of Halichoerus grypus. Lineage (NCBI taxonomy): Eukaryota > Metazoa > Chordata > Mammalia > Carnivora > Phocidae > Halichoerus > Halichoerus grypus. The sequence continues at coordinate 36,713,633 of NC_135713.1, forward strand.
TATAAACATCTTATAATAACAAAATGTTCCTATCTCTTCCCTCTCATCCCTGTATCATAGCTGCCATTCATTTCACGTATACATTAAGCAAACAAAAACATAGACATGCTTATATAACCTTATACATCCTTATGCATATATATATATATGCATACACACCTATATATAAGCAATTAAATACATTTTATTATTTTGAACAAACTGGTTATCTATTAGATCCATTAAAAATAAGAAAAATAAAAGTTTTTGTTTTACCTTCATTTATTGCTTCTCTGATGTCCTTCCCTTATTTTTGTGTATCTGAGTTTTTGATTCATATTACCTTCCCTCTCCCTGAAGAACTTCCTGTAACGTTTCTTGTAAGGTAGATCACCTACCAGCAACGAATTTCCTCAATTTTTGATTGTTTGAGAAAGTATTTATCCTTCACTTTTTTTTAAGTAGGCTCCACAGCCTTGATCCTGAGATCAAGACCTGAGCTGAATCAAGAGCTTAACCGACTGAGCCACCCAGGTGTCCCCCTCCTTCATTTTTGAAGGATAATTTCATGGGTACAGAATTTTATGTTGGTGTTTTTTTCTCCCAGCATGTCAATTTTTTTTTTTTAAGGTTTTATTTATTTACTTGACAGAGAGAGACACAGCTAGAGAGGGAACACAAATGGAGTGGGATAAGGAGAAGCAGGCTCCCCGCAGAGCAGGAAGCTCGATGCGGGGCTCGATCCCAGGGCCCTGGGATCATGACCTGAGCCGAAGGCAGATGATTAATGACTGAGCTGCCCAGGCACCCCTCTCCCAGCATTTCAAACACTTCACTCCATTTTCTTCTTGCTTGCATTGTTTCTTTGGATGTAATTCTTATCTTTGTGCCTGTACAGATAAGATATCCTTTTCCTCTTTCAAGACTTTTTCACCTTTGATTTTATGAAATTTGAAGGTAATATGCCTTGGTATAGTTTATTTTTCACATTTACCCTGCTTGGTATTCTCTGAGCTTCCTGGATCTGTGGTTTGGTGTCTGGCATTGATTTGGGGAAATTCTCTGGCATTCTGGCTTCAAATATTACTTCCATTCTTTTTCTTCTCCTGGTATTTTCATTACATATGTTATGCGTTTTCCTTTTGTAGTTGTCTCATAGTTCTCGAATATTCTGCCCTTTTTATAGCCTTCTTTTTTTCTTTGATTATCAGATGTGTAAGCTTCTGGTGTTATATCCTCAAGCTTGGAGATTCAGATCTTTCCTCAACCTTATCCAGTCTGCTAATGAGCTTACCAAAAGTATTCTTCATTTCTTATTACATTTAAAAATTAAAAAAAAATATTTTTTTAAGATTTTATTTTATTTTTATTTATTTATTTGACAGAGAGAGAGATAGTGAGAGCAGGAACACAAGCAGAGGGAGTGGGAGAGGGAGAAGCAGGCTTCCCGCAGAACAGGGAGCCCGATGCAGGGCTCGATCCCAGGACCCTGGGATCATGACCTGAGCTGAAGGCAGATGCTTAATGACTGAGCCACCCAGGCACCCACATTTTAAAAATTTTTAAGATTTCTTTTTCATTCTTAGAATTTCCATCCCTTTGCTTAAATTATCCATCTGTTCTTGCATGTTGTCTCATTTTTTCTTAAACCTCTTAGGCTATTAATCATAGTTTTAAAAAATTCTTGGTCTGATAATTCCAACATTCGGGCTATAACTGACATCGATTCTGATGTTGGATCAGTGTCTTCAAACTAGTTTTTGCCATTAATGATAAGTTGCGATTTTTTGTCAAAAGGTGGACATAATGTACTGGGTAAAAGGAACTGTAGTAGATAGGCCTTTAGTAAGAAAGTGGTAAGATGTAGAGAGAAGGGAAACATTCTTTGGTTCTATGGTGAGGTCTCAGTCTCTTGGTGAGCTTGTGCCCTGGATTAGGAACTTCACCATTGCTTCTGGCTTTTTTTTTTGGGGGGGGGTGTTTGTTGTTGTTGTTTTTCTTCCCCTTATGTGGGATAATATAGCTAGAGGGGGCTGGAGTTGGTTATTTTCTTTCCCTCAGTTAAATTAGGCTCTTATAAAAACCCCAGCAGATTAGGCTTTAGTAAAATAGTTTCTCCTGAAAGCCGGCCTTGCTAAGAACTGAATGCTCTGGCTTATTTCAAAGTCGTTTTTTTCCTCTTCCCCCTGCTGGAAGTATGAGGTGATTTTTCTTTGTTATTCAATGTGAGGATGGGGTATAACCCTGGAGTTAAACTCACTTAGGGGGTAGGCAGGGGTGCTTATGACTGGGTCCCACTAGAGTTTTAATTCTCAGACTTGTCCACACTGAACCTCCAGTCCTATGGAGGTTTCTACCTTGTGGGTCCTTGCTCAGGTAACTTGTGAGTCCCTGTATTCACCAGTCAATGCTTTTCCAATTTGGAGGCAGCAGTTTGCTCTGTGACCTCCTTCTCTGATGGATCTATATAAAAAGAGTTTTCGATTTTTCATTTTGTTCAGCTTTTTGCTTGTTGTTAGGATGGAGTGGCCACTTCTAAGCTCCTTACATGCTGACGGGAAACCAGATATCCTAATTCATTACACTTTTAATGGTTAATATTTGAATTCCAACAAAATAATTAGAGACATTTGATATTTTGCTGGCAATAGCTATTAAAATAAGAATTTTAGGTAAATTTCAGGTTTTGAATTACATTAATTTAATAAATATTTGGAGAATATATTGAGGGGAATCTAGGAAATATTTTCACCTAGTGAGAACATATGAGTATATCCTAAAAGTAAACACTCAATTAGAAGATAAAGTAAAGCAAATTGTGACTTCAGTTCTGACTAATAACTGGCACACTCATCTCCCTTATTTCATGAAACTAATGCCTGAGCCTTCTCTCATGATTTTCATGTATATGAAGAAAGTACTATTGATGCCTTCTCTCTAACATGGAGAATATCCACATGGGTGTTTGTACTTCTAACCACCGGGAAAGGAATGTGTTATCTTTCAGGGCAAGTCTGTCTTATTGTTGCAGTCATTGCAGCTGATATTGAATCCTTGGGAACAGGCAGCATGTGGCACAGCTTGACCTTGCAGATCAGGCCGATTAAGAACATTATATTTTCCACCCAGTCAATGCAAGGCCCGTGGTTAATGATTACTTAGAGCATAAATCCCACAGCTGATTTTCTGTCATTTGGAAATGATCAGAGCCCATGTCCAGCAAAATCTGGCAGTGACATTTTTGGCAAGCTATTTCAATAACAGATGCTTTCAGAAGAGAGAGAGAGCAAGCCAGGATTGGGGTGGGGGAGGAGTGAAAGCATCATATATTTTAGGTAAAATTTATTTTGCTTCTAGTTCAACCATGCACCCACATTCTTTCAAAATGATGTGTTGATGTTGGAGAATTTTAGCATACTAATACATTACATGTCACTACTGGGATGGAATAGTATGCCTGCTGTTTCATTCCAGTTGCACAATTGTGAATTCTATTTCCATAACATGGTCAGAAGTGCACTGAAATACTTTCAACCACCTCACGCAATAACTTTGCTTTAATATTCATCAGGATAAGGTTTTATAGGTCACTGAAAAGGGAAATCTAAAATGCCCATCTTTATTAAAATAGAGACGAGGATATAGAGGAGTAGAATCAAGATAAGAAGCCAGGTAAGTAAGAAAATATGAATTTCCAACCAGTAGTTAGGTGTCTAGTGGATATCTCTTCCTTCTGGTCATCGTTTTTGTTGTTACTGCTGTTTCTTTTCTCTCTCCTCATCCCTCTTTACATTCAAACTCTTCATGCTGGTATGGAGTAGACAGCATAATATGTCTATTGGACAAAGGGCCTAGGCAGAGTTGGGGTAGGCTAAGGTTTCCAGGCAGCAAGGTTTTCCTGATGGCTTTCATCAGGCCCTGGAAACCTACATTACCCTACATTTGAGATGTGTTCTAAAAACACAATGCAAGCAAGTAGGTCACTAATCAAAATTGCAAGGGAGTCAGAGTTAGCTTTTGATCCTAATCATTTGTCTTTTTATCTGAGCAGTTGCTTTGCTGACTTCCAGTCACACAGATCCCTAAAAGTGGCCTATGTATGGCTGTCCAAATCCACCATCGCCACCTAAGGCCACTCTTAACCAAGTGCTCCACAGTCCAAAACCAAATCTCTGGTGCTCATCCAACTTACCTGCAATCTAAATTCTTATTATTCTCTGATCTCTGTTAATGTCACGAATATATTTATTTAGATCTGTGATTATATTCATAGACATCAAGTTGTGAATGACTGATAGACAACTTCCTGAAGTATCTGCATATAAAATGAGTGCCTACTAGCATAAATTATTTGTGACTAATAAGATTACTAGATCAGAAGATGAAGAAAGAGTACATTTATAAGACATTTGATAATTTTTCTTCCTTTCCCGTTATATGTATTAGTTAAGCAGCTGTATTAAAATGACCTAAAATATAAAGATAGATAATGCAGGGCTGATATGGAAGCACTGACATGTGGCTTCCATCAGATCCAAGTCAACTGCTCCATTTGTTGCATTTCCAGTAAGTAGAAAGAGAAGGGAAAGATACAGATTGTTTTTACACCCATTCCATTGACTGAAACAATCAAATGGTCACACAAATTACAAAGGAGGCCAGGAAATACACTCTCTAGACAAGAAAACATGTTCCTAGACAAAACTGCCATGCTTTAAAGAATGTGACCATTACATTATCAAAGAAAAGGAGAGTGGTTAGTGTTAGGTAAATATAGGCACTACCACATTATTTCACACTATTTTGTAAAATGGATGGGAAATTTGGTCAGAAGACAGTACCATTAGGTAGATTTGATGTTGGTTAAACTATTTCCCAGAGAATTTTGATTCCTGATTCCTGTTTCGATTGTAACCTGATAAGGTTATTTCTTGAGGTAGGCCCAAAAAAGCTTCATTTGGACACTACCTCATATACCACAATAAACAAAGATAGAGAATACATTCTCATCAATTTTGAAGATGGCATAAATATAATTGGGAAAGGTAGTTCAAAAGATGATGAAATCTAAATTCCATAAAATCTGGGCTGACTGAACTAATGAGCTGGAATTAAAAAGATGGGAATTATTAAATGTTAAATGAAAAGTGACTGTCAGCTCAAAACAATTGTACTAGAATGACTTAGCAGTCCACATACTCAGGATGTAAGAGTTCCCTTAAGCATAATATAATAAATTTTGGTATGGAGACACAGCTGCACCATGAGCTAAATCTATTTAAAAAAAACAAAACAAAACAAGTAATGATTCTATTGAATGTTATATTAAATTGAACACATCTGTATTGTTCTCATTAAGATAAATGCCACATTTGAAGGGGGTTTTAACATGGGTCATATATGTATGTGTGTGTATACACATACATATACATAATTATTTCATCTATGGAATGAGTCAAAGAACTATGAATATTTTCCTTGAAGAAGACAGCCTTCTGAGAGACAATGAATGATAATAATTTTCAAGTATCTGAAGGCCTGTCAATAGAATGTGTAGTCCTCCAGGCCAAACTGGAACATTTGGGTTATACAAATGTAGATTTCTAACTCAGTATAGGAAAGTTATTTCCAATAATAAAGCTTTTTTTTTTTCTTTCAAGATAGGGCAGTATGGATTTATTTATTTATTTATTTTTCTTTTTAATTTTTTTATTATGTTATGTTAATTACCATACATTACATCATTGGTTTTTGATGTAGTGTTCCATGATTCATTGTTTGCATATAACACCCAGTGCTCCATTCAATGTGTGCCCTCTTTAATACCCATCACCAGGCTAACCCATCCCCCCACCCCCCTCCCCTCTAGAACCCTCAGTTTGTTCTCAGAGTCCATAGTCTCTCATGGTTTGTATTCCCCTCCAATTTCCGCCCCTTCATTTTTCCCTTCCTGCTATCTTCGGGGAGGGTATGTGCTATGGTGAGCTCTGTGAATTTTGTAAGACTGTTGAATCACAAACCTGTACCTCTGAAACAAATAATACAATATATGTTAAAAAAAAAAAAAAAGAAGAAGATCCAATAATAAAACTTTTAAAAATGGATACCATTAGAGGGAGCAATGTTTCTAATCGGTATTCTTTCATAACCTCTAAGATTTCTTCCAATTCAGATTCTAGAGTATCATGATGTATTTTTGAACAACGTGATGCCCTCAGCTCCATACATGCATTTGTACAAATGTGACAAATAGTTCATCAGAAATAAGATAAATAGCACTCATACCTAATTACTCCCACCACCAATCTTTCACCTTTGCCATGACTTCCCCTTCTATAAGGGTTTGGTTAAAACATAATTATGGCTATTGGAATATGAGCCAGCACAATACAGAATATTCAAAACCTAGATATAGAGGACTTTTCCATGTATGGGGATTTAGGCATGTTAATCATTTAGCAATGCTTAGTTGGCCTGTGTATGTTGCATCTAGGAGTAGACAGTATGCAGCTTTGAAATCTAAGGTACTACTGCAAGTTATTAGGAAGCCAGAATGCGTTCCTCCATTCCAATTCTAAGATTGTGATATGATCACACGATTCTTATTTCATCTTGGGGCTGTGGTTATTTAAGCATGGTCTTCAAGTCAAATGACTTGAGTTTGAATCATCATCGTCCGTGGACATTTTTATTCCTGTGAATTTTGTCTCTTCTCTTTGATTTTTTTCATTTTTAAATGAGAATAATGACTGACTGACAGCATTATCCTGAATGTCAAATGAGATAATCGTGCCAAACCCTTCGGAAATTCTATACCAGTAAGATATTAATATTTTTCCTGGAATGCTGAAATACTTTCAAAGACAAAATTTTCTCTTATTCTGTATTTTTTATTTATCCTTATGAATTCTCTGTATATTCTTTTCAATTTCAGTCTGGCTTTTCTTTGCCACTTGTTCATATATCTGGGTCATTATTTTTCCATTCCCATGTTTGTTTCTCCATCCACTCCCAACAATTACTAATTTTTCAAATTAAAATTTATCTTAACATTAGCCTAAGGAAAGCAACAGGGAAAATAGTGACTGTAAAATAGCATAGAAGCAGAAAGCCAAATATCACTGCTCCTTCAGTTAATGGAATCATTAAACAGACTCTAATAGCAGAAAGTTAACTAGAGCTCCAAAACTCAGAAGAGTTTAGAGGATTCCAAAGATTACAACCGTGTAGTATCTAGAGCATTCGAGGCATCCTCTCTAAAATGAGAAGTAAAATGAGTAAAATTTTGAGTTCAAATTGCTGGCCCAGCAGAACAGTTATTTAAAAAGAGACCGTTGCCTTCCATAAGTAAGCTAAAGAAATGCTCTATTATTTAGGAAGGACAATTGAAAACTGATGTCCACAGTTGGTTGCATAAAAATATTGTCTCAGTCTTCTTTAGGTCAGGTAAAGTTGTGGTGCTTAGTGCTCATTATGAGTGTAAAGTTGTGCACAAAAATGATCTACTCCATAAGTCAGCATATTCTTCATCTAGAGTGCAATGATGGTCACCATCTTTTAAATGCAAATGAAAAATTTTAAAATATGGAAGCATAAATTGTTATCGGCAAAGAAAAGTGATACTTTAAGCTGCAGATATTTCTGTGTTATTAACCTCAAAAGTCATAGTTGAAATGTTAAAATGTTAACAAAATTTATATTAATTTCCCCAGAAAGAAAATGCTGGGGTTATATTATACATCTCAGTTGTACGGGCAGCATCTTCTAAAACTTCTCAGAACAGAACTTCAGAAACATCTTAAGCCTCCCTCTCTTGGCTACTCTAGTCAAAATTAATTATTCATACCTGTGTTCCTATGGTATCTTACACATATATTAATTACAGCACTTATCATATTGAATTTGATCATATAAAATTCAAGCATGTAATGTATCCATTTTAGGTAATACTACGTACTGAGTATGAGGGAATTCTATTTCCTGAATGTGACCCACATTCAACTATTCCTTTTATCATTAATTTGTTCATTACTCAACAAATTGTGCCAAACATTGTTCTGGACAATTGGTATGGATCACAAGAGGTATTTAAGGAATATACATGAAAATGCTTCCTTACAATTCAAAAAGACACATACTATTTTAATAAAGCAGTCTTTATTATTTGGGATTCAAAAAGACCTCACAGAGGGCGCCTGGGTGGCTCAGTTGGTTAAGCGACTGCCTTCGGCTCAGGTCATGATCCTGGAGTCCCAGGATCGAGTCCCGCATCGGGCTCCCTGCTCGGCAGGGAGTCTGCTTCTCCCTCTGACCCTCCTCCCTCTCATGCTCTCTGTCTCTCATTCTCTCTCTCTCAAATAAATAAATAAAATCTTTAAAAAAAAAAAAAAACAAAAAGACCTCACAGAGAAAGTAGCATTGAAATGTGTCTAAAGGAAAGATAAGGTTTTGCAGATGGAGGAGTTTGAGGAGAGCATGGAATTATTATAGACACATTGCACTCATATTTACACCCAAATATCCATCAGAGAATCTATAAAATTCTAGGCACCCAAAATATGCTAGCTAAATAAAGAAATGTTCTTTCTTCCATCCCACTGAAATTCTTACACTGTTGTTTAAAATTATATAATTTATTCAGAAAAACTGAGAAATAAATTATTACTATCATCTGAAAATATTCAACCTACTGGAAAGTTATCACCCTTAGCCATGTCTTTCTCCAATTAAATTATTCAAATATTCTTCCATATAAATCCTATTTTCTAGCTCTCCAGTCACCTTTGTTATCACCCTCTGTATCCTAAACTTGAACTCGCAATTTACACTTTCAGAAATATATTTTGGATTACCTTGGAACCCCCAAAAGATTTAATATGCAATATCATTTTTTCCTAAGCTCCTGTTCTTTCATTTGTAACATATATTCTCTATGTACATAATTCTCATGGAGACATTGATTATTTTATAATAACATTAGATTTTGAATTTAGTTTTTTCATGAGGAATTATAAAAACTATGGTCAAAAATTCATCTGTGAACTTGATGATTTTTTTCCTTTTTTACTTTAAAATGAGAAAATGTCACACTGAAAACTATCGAAGTTACACTGGCATATTTCACCTAACCCCCCAAGGTAATATTTCAATTTGTGTTTTATTAAACCCTGTGAGTCACAGTGCTCTCTCTTGGTTCAGGGCTCTTTGCTACCTATGGGTCTTATTTTACATCAGGAGCAGCTGAATTTCACACCTATATTTGCCACTCTTCTAGATCCTTCCTCCTGAGCTTATTAACACCATCCAGCAGCTACCTTGAAGATATACTGTCAGGAAAAATAAATGTTTTCTGCAAGGAGCAAAAAGGTTTTCTATTCCCATATGTCAGCACTTCAGTTCAGGCCTATTGCCAAAAACTAATAGCATTTAAACAATAGTTCATTCAGGTGAGTTATGAAAATGCTCCTCTTCTGAGATGATTCACCGGATATTATTATTCAAAAGTGAGAAGAAAATTGGTTGGTTTTGCATTCAAAGACTACTGGAGTACATTGAAAATGAAGCTAGAGACCTGATTCCTAGTCCAAGTTTCACACATAACTTGCTACTTGACAATGAATTTTCACATGACCTTCCATCATCCCCATTTTCTCATATGTAGAATTAAGAGAATACCATCTTTTTACCTAGTCATTTTGAGGCTAACAAGATATTGTATGCAGAATCACTAACATTGTAAGACACTGAGTATATGTCAGATACTATTAATATTCCAAATTAGATGTTTTAAAAAATAAAATCCATTAATTGAGAAAGGTGACAAAAGAGAGTCATTATGGATTAATGGTTATTCACTGGCTTTCTCATTCTAAGTTTGCATTTTGGGAAATTAGCTATCTATGTTCTTTCTGTGTGTGAACTTTCAACCCAGAATACAGTATGAAAAATCCATGTTATTATTGCCTCACTTTTATTTTGTTTTTTTTTGTTTTTTTTTTTCTGGTGAATCTTATAGTACTTTGGGGTAAGACAACTATTTGCCAGAGAGTTGAGTTCAGGGTCATAGAAAGTAATATACCTGAGCTCTATGGCTGAAAGATGAATAAACTCAGTACACAGTCACTCCTGGCTTGAGACTTAATCTAGAATCGAAAATGTAACCTTGTGTTTAGAATCCAAACACATGTGGGACCAGCTATGATCATAATAAGGAAAAGTGAAACTGGCTGTAACTCTGAATTCTGGTTTAGTACAAATCATCAGTAAAGTTGATGAAGGTCACCTGATTTGAGTAAACATTTGACATAGTTTTGTCAGACAAGCATAAATCAAGTAAAAGATTAACAAAGCATGAATAGTGAGGTTGTGCATAATTTTTACCTTATTATTTTAGCTTCTTTGTATTTCCTAATTTTGTTATAATGAACATTATTGACCTGTGAAATTCAAATAAATGAATATATTGATGAATAAATAAATAAATCACCATCTAACCTTTAGGCCAAATATTAATGCTATCTCCTTCATGAAGCCTTTATCAATCCCTTGGTCAACAGCAAAAGCATTCTCATTTGATTGATAGCTATTTGATATATATATTATTTCTCTTACAAACTTAAAATTGCTTTCACAGATTCAATTCAATAAATGTCCAGTGTCTGTATTATGTTTATATTTATATGCCCTGTGTCCCTAGCACAGTGCCCTGTAATAAATATTCATTGAATCTGTTGAATTGAGAAGGTAATAATGACAAAACATGACAAATCATTGGCACCAACTATAACCATCTGGTATTTGATTATAGAATTAGAAACCTAACATAGGAGGTGTGTGGTTTTTTAAGATGAGTGAACATCCAGTAGAGTTTTTGAGTAGAGGACTGATGTTCTGTATGCATGAATTCAGCTTCAGATAAATACACTTAATTGTCTGACAGAAAACGTCACCATAAGATGTTTGAACCCAGAGAGAATACAGAGATTCAAATTATTGAGAAATCAGTGTGATGAGAATCCTCGAAAAGGTTAAGGCTCTCAAAAAAGCTATTTGATATCCTTGTTAGCAATGTTATTCTGGAGAGAGAAATGTGATTGTGTGATATTTTGAGGTGATAAATTGTCTTATCTGGGGTCTGTCAGGGCAAAGGCAGAGTTCGTAAGAGAAATGAACTTCTGATTTATGTCCCTAAACTTTGTGGATTTTGTTTTGGCATTGAAATAAGTATTAAAATACATGACTGTGAATAGGTCTTTGTTATTCAGTGATAACCTTGCTGCTTCTTCAACCAGTCCACAAGATATAAAAAGGGTCATTTTCCAGAATAAAACTTACTCTTCTGCTCATGATTCATCACACAGATTGCCTACAACTGGGGCTCTCTGTTCTCTAGCATAGGACACAGACCCCCTGTCTTTGACGCTGTAAAGTGATTCTGGTCAGTAGAAGACACAAAACACTAAGATCATGTTGTTTAACTCAATTAGCTAGCTTTGTTTTTATGGGTATGTGATATATAAGCAGACACACTGCTTTCTTCAGTAAATAATTTGTTGTGCCAGCGACTGACGGTATTGTCAGCAAAGAGCATCCTCCTGTCTGCCCCTTCAGGCATTGTCTTAGCTGCAGAAAACCACCCTTGACCAAGTTCACACCCTTCAGAGAGGGGGCCATATTAACTGATAGATCAAAGCAAGATTATAAAGGCCAGACCATTCCAGCCCACCTCAGGACAACTGTGAGAGGTAATTTCAGCCCCAGAGCTCCCACTGGGATCAGCTGAAGTTGTTGTTTGGCCTGCATTGCACCTCAGTTTCTCCCTTAACCCAATCTTGCTTCTTCTTTTTTTTTTTTTTAGAGGGAGAGAGTATGTAAGCGAGTGGGGGGAGGGGCAGAGGGAGAGGGAATCTTAAGCAGGCTCCATGTCTAGAGCCTGATGAGGGGCTTGATCTCATGACCCTGAGATCATGACCCAAGCCAAAACCAAGAATCAGACATTTAACTGATAGAGCCACCCAGGCGCCCCAATCCTGCTTCTTTTGCCTTCATTCTACAGGTGTTGATTCCAAGGGCACCTCTTAATACACATCCTGCACATTAACCTCATGTTAAAGTTAGCTTTGGAGAACCCAACCTGCAATAGGGTGGAACAGACAAACTTAGAAGTTGACTTTTCTTAATTAACAACATAAACAAGGATTCAGAAGAAATAATCATAGAATGCTAGACAGAATTCTATGCAGTATGAATAATTTATAAGAATGTCCTCAGTAAGACAGAGCGTGGTATGAGTGAAGCTAAGAAGAGTAAGCTTTGTGAAAGAGTGCCAGAAAATGGAGAAGTAGGTGACTAAATTTGCAAAGACCACAGCTGACTGTAGCTGACCACTGGCAGTTGGAGAGTATGATAGTATCATTGAGAAAGTTGAAAAATAACAAGAGAAAGATGGGTTCCACATGGTAATCAATGAGAAGTTAGTGACTTTTTAAAATAGGAAACAAGAACATCCAAATATACTTAGAATTGTACCAAGTCCTTTTAGATATATTACATTATTTTAATTATCATATTCCTGTGAGATAGATATTTCTCGTTCTGGTTTGTAAATAAAGAAACTGAACTTAAAAAGGTTGGGGAACCAGTCCATTGTCACCCAGCCAACAAACATCAGAACTGGAATTTTAACATACGTCTATTTCCGTTAAATGTCAGTCTTTTTAATCATTGCACTACCACATATATAAAATATGAAGATTTTAATATTTTTTAAAGTGTTTCCTTTTTTATTAAGTAATGAGAGGCAAAAAATTTCAAAATCTTCCATCCATGATCACTTACTGCTGCCAACATATTTTTTAACTAGTCTAAACCTAAGACATTATGTATGTAGATACAGGAATCCAAGAGGAATAAAGGATTGAAAACTAAACCTTCCAGGCAAATATAAGTTCCCTCTTCTCCTGGTGACATAATCTATTAACACATATGGATGTATTCATTTATAATCCCATCTTTTTATTTTCTTAGTAGGTATAGACATTCTGGCACTCTTCACTTGGAAGTTTTAGTGTCACTAAAAAAAGTAGAGCCCGTTCCCAAAATGCTTTGTATTATTTTCTCTGGTATTCAGTCCTCGGTGGAAAAGCAACTTCACAGCATGCCAGTGTTGAAAAGAGACAAAACATATGCATTCTGGAAACAGGAACTGACTTTGGGCCAGTAACAGAGTTGCATAACATTTGTAATAAAGATTTACCAAAAGGAACATACAGAGCAGTATTCATGTTACATTCTTATTTGCATCATATGTTCTCAATTATGTCTAAAAGGAGGTACCAAGGCATACCTTGAAATACTACCTCTTTCAGAAGGACAGTGCTATGTAGACAATGGAGTAATTTACTGAGTGATGATAAACCTGATCAAACTTGTTGCCCAGTTGCCTTCCAACAATCTTATTCAGGGAACCCTTAGATATTTGTTTTAGTCTTATAATCTAACCATTTACTTAAGGTTGTAAAAGGAGCCTCTTCATAAATTTCTTAAACTCAATCATGTATTTAAATATTCCATATACTTCAGTATTGCAGAAGCAGCTAGTGAAAAGCCTAGAAACTCTGACACAGTTATAAAAGGATTCTATCAAAACCTGGGAGGGTCCTATAAGGTCAACCATGGATTCATAACAAGGCTTCTTGATCACCTCCCATGAAATGTAGCTTCCAGGTTATCATGTGTATCTTAGCACATCCACCTTCTGTTCAATCTCTTTAACTCCCCAAATTAATTAAAGGCCACAGACAAAACTACTATTTCAAGGCAACATCCCATACAAATAATTTATTGATGTGCTGCATGAAAGCACAAATAGTGGGAAGAGTGACACCACAGAGAGTTGTGGAACTGTGTTCATTCCTGTATTATGGCCAGGCCACCTTCAGATAAAGTGCTACCAATTGTTGAGAATAAAGACATCATGTTAGTCAACAGAACTTAACATTCTGAAAAGTGTCATCACGATCACAGTTCAATTGCATGGAATAATCATTTCAAGTAGGAAATCAAACAGGTTAGCAATAATTGCATTGTGTGAAACACACACAGTACACCCTCACACAGGTAAGAAAAATGAAGTTCCCTGAGGAAGTATTAGGCTCATGTTCGGGTCTCTTAAAATCATGGGATGTGTATATATTTTGTGGAAGTCAGTATTAGTGATCTTGAAGTAGCATTTGGTTAACTAATATATGCTCATTGGAGACTTTCAGAACTCTTTACATTTGTCTTTTGAGGAACACATGATAGGAGCGTACCTAGCTCCTTCTTCTCATTGAGCATTTAACTATAATATCATTCCTTTGTGGGGACTTCCTTGACCCCCCAGGCTAAAACAACTCCTTTTCTAAGACATTACTTTGCTCCTTTATTGTCTACTAACATATCATCGTTTGGTATTTTCTTATATATTTATGTAATTGTTTTCTTTTTTTTTCAACTGGAATTTAAACTCTATGTAAGTAGAATGAACTTTGGTTTTCTTCACCACTGTATCCTCAATATCTGGCACATAATTGGATCTTCATATAAATGTGTGGAAAAAATATTTTTAAATTACTTCAAGCCTGGATTATGTGTTTCAACTAACATTTATTAAGGATATATAATGTGCCCAACTCTTCGTTATAACGTATAATTTTATACTTTAATCTTCCTAACAGCCTTGTGATGTGAGCGTTAGTATCTACCTTCTATAGATGAGAAACCCAAGGCTCAAAAAACTTTTCTTTATATCCCAATACCCCCCGTGGCACATATCCATACAATCTATCACATGATTATACAGTCTTCTTTGGTTTCTAGTTGATCGCTAGCTCCAGGTGTTACCAACTACACTTTCAGCTTCTCACCATAGGGATAGTGTCTTCTTTTGGTTTTGTCTTTACATCAGTATTCATCTCGAGGGTGGGCAGAGAGATATTCCTACCAGGAAGGTAAAAAATGCATCCCTATAACTGGAGCAGAATGTGATCCTTTGCAGAGGTCATGGAATCACTCCTTTTATTCTCCAGGGAATGGATCCCTAACTAGAAACTCAAAACGACTGACACATCTGGTCTTACTCAAAGCTAATGGACATCACCCAATTCTCTAAGTTTTGGGGTTCCTTGGTAGGAAGAAAAACATTTACAGTTGCACTGGATCCCAATTCCTATATTTCTATATACTTTACTAATTATTCACATTTTATACCTGTCCTTATCCCTACTCCCACTTATCTCAAAACCTTAGGAAAATAAGAAGCAATATCATCTCTCAAAAAAAAATTGGTTGCTGCTGATGCAGGCTGTCTCTTGATATCGAAATTTTGGTCATGTTTCTTGTTTTTTAATTTAATTTATTTCTATTTTTATTTTTTTCGATTTTTTTATTATGTTATGTTAATCACCATACATTACATCATTAGTTTTTGATGTAGTGTTCCGTGATTCATTGTTTGTGCATAACACCCAGTGCTCCATGCAGAACGTGCCCTCTTTAATACCCATCACCAGGCTTTTAATTTTAAGATTTTATTTATTTGAGAGAGAAGAGAGACAGAAACAGAGAGCATGAGCAGGGAGAGGGGCAGAGGGAGAGTTGAGCAGGGAGCCCGACACGGCGCTCTATCCCAGGACTCTGAGATCATGACCTGAGCCAAAGTCAGACCCTTAATAGCCTGAGCCACCCAGGTACCCCTCTTGTTTTTTAAATAAGATAAATGTCGCAGAATCCTAGTCTTTGATGAGTAGCATAAAAAAATACTACTAATTTTAAGCCTGTACTGATGATTCTAGCTTCTATCTAGGGAACAAGGAAGAGAGTAGGTTCTAAATCTAGGAGAGTGTGAAATACAAGGCATTGGCCTGACTGTGATGTTAATGACGTTAGCATTTATTCAGTACTCAGTATGCATCAGCACTGCACCATGCACTTTACAGGCATTTATGCTTTTAATCCACCCAAGTTTTAGCTATCTATGTTTACAGATTAGGAAACTGAGGTACAAAAAGGCCAAGTAACTTGTCCAAGGTCATATGGTCAGTTAGTGGCTGGTCCAGAATTTTAGCAGATGATGCTGTAACTGGAATTGCAATGCCTAAAAATTAAGGTTGGAGCCAGTTTTCCTGAATGCATCCTCCACCTCCAAAATAAATTCAGAATATGTGGGTCCTACAATGAAGTAGATTTCTCCCAATTGGAAGTTGATCTATATGTGCTTTTATAGAGTACTTGGTTTAAAATGACTTAAAACCATAGTTTTTAGACTATATTAAATAAAGATAAAGATAAGGAGCAAAGATTATATGCATATTAAAATACTGTATGATAATAGGGGCAACTGGTTGGCTCAGTCTGCAGAGGGTGTGACTTTTGATCTTGGGGTTGTAAATTCAAGCCCCATGTTGGGTGTAGAGATTACTTAAAAATAAAATCTTAAGGGGCACCTGGGTGGCTTAGTCAGTTGAGTGTCTGCCTTTGGCTTGGGTCATGGTCCTGGGGTCCTGCGATTAAGTCCCGTGTCCTCAGGCTCCCTGCTCAGCGGAGAGCCTTCTCTCTCTCCCTCTGCTGCTCCCCCTGCTTGTGCTCTCTCTCTGTCAAATAAATAAACAAAATCTTTTAAATAAATAAATAAAATAAAATCTTAAAAAATACATTGCATAATAATATATTCCATTTGTCACAAATAGGCATTTTTGAATAGCTAAAATTCCTGGCACTGAATTTTCTTCTAAATAAATTTTAAGTTAATACAGAAGTTCAAACAGATTTAGTTTATCTCCATGAAATAGTTATGAATTAGATATAATTATGCATTTCTTCTAAATTAGGATCCCTACCCAGAAGAAATTTTCTTCTTTCTTGTTTTCCTAAAATAGAGTTTTAGATAGCTAGTAAAAATAAATTGGAGGAAACAAAATCATTAAATTATCTAGTTTAGTAGAGATGCTTTCATCAAACACCACCTTTTTAATAGATAATTTCTTCCTTACTCATTATTCATTATTCATTAATGATATTCCCAGTTTAATTTTCTTTTTGCTCTCTAATAAAAGAATTTTGTCAATTCCAGGGGTTATTATTAAAATATTTCACTGTATTTTTTTCCAAAGAATTCTAATGTATTAGGAAAATGTGAAAGACTTAATTTAAAGAAGTGAAATGAATCTTCTTGAGACAAAAACATGGTACTGTGTACAAATCATTCAATTGAATCACTTTTAAAACCCATAAATATAGGCTGGGTAACATATTTGCACACCAACCAAAATATAACATAAAGCTATATCATCATAATTTAATTGCTTTATTTAGAACCCACTTCTTTTAAATTAGCTCTTAATATCACATTTAAAATTTCTTGTATGTAGGAAATTCTATGGATTTGTAATCATGAGACCATATTAAATAGATGTACTTGAAAAAGCGAAGTAAGCAAAATCTATTATTTATTTTAATATTGAAAGAATAAGGGAATCTGGCAAAGGAGTAAGCTGTCAAGTATGTAACTTATTTAAATTACTACCAGGTTTCCCTTTGTTTACATGACAATAGCACTCCCCCTCTGTAATAATACAGAACACTTTTCCCATTTTCAGAATTCTTATTTGAGACCTAACACAAGCCCTAAAACTACCATGTGCCCTGTCGCTCAAGTAAACCTACATCTTCCAGTTTACAAATAAAGGGAATGAAATGCACTGCTGTTAAAATCCGTATTTTCAAGAGCAGTTTCTTTTAGAATAATTTTCTGGTATGTTTATAAGTGCTCAGCATGTGCTTAATATTTTATCTTAGGAATAGATTATTTATACATCAAGTACAACACATTCATTGAGGTAGCAAAGCAATGTGGTAAATGTGCCATTCATCATTTGAATCTGATGAATTATTAAATCTTATCAATTTGTTCAGTATTCAACTTATTTAGAAATATAGAAAAGCCAGATTTCAGAGATAGGTTTTTAATTTATTCATTTTCCATCCAGAAAATTCTATCAATGGATGCTGAAGGGAAAGTAACTTTTATTTTAGAAAAACATAATTTTTAGTTTATATCTGACCAGAGGAGGCTTTGAACAGTTTATAAAGGGACACTGACAGGAGCGTTGATATAGATAAACAGACCAATTGATCAATTTACTAGTAGTAATATGAAGTGGATGATCCCATACTAACTTAGAACAATTTGGTATCCTCTTAGAAGACTTTATGCAGAGCTTTTGATTAATAGCACATTTTTTTTTTTTTTGTATATTCTGACATGTTTCACTAGTGTTTGTCCCCAGGAATTTAACATGAATACGTTTTGCCTCTCTTTTCATAGACCCCAAGCCCTTCAAACCAATGAACTCATTTCTTCACTTCAAAGTATCTAATTCTATACTCTAAACTCAATAGGAGACATATTCTTGTTAATTAAGGTAAATCTGTATGACAGACTTCCGACACTGTGAGATATTCTGAATCCATGCAAAGTTCAAGAATTTTCGAGAAATCTTTTCTATTCAATATGTTTGCAGAAATCTGACATTTAGCTTTTCAATGATTATGGACATGATCATTTGAACCTGGTCTTCAGATAGATTATAAGATGATATTTCCTTCATATATTTTGGAGAGAGTAAGTTGTAAATGATGCTAATTCAATAAAGGTTGATGGACTGCAGGTACAGTGCTAAGGTAGGAAAGTACCTTACAGTGTAATGGTAGGAATATAATTCCAAAATTAAACTATTTCAATATAATATCGTGTCTCAGCTGAGTTTTCTCCCAAAAAACATAACCTTGGATGAAGACCTGAATATTAGTAGTTTGCATGGGAATATGATTCCTGGTAGCAGATGTACAGGATCAAGGAAGTGACCATGCAGGGATCATTTCAGGAGCCTTATAAAGTGCATTTCAGAAGTGTGTGTTCCAATGGTCAAAAGGGGGAAGCACTTATCTATCAGCTCCAGTTATACATTGATTAAGGGTGACTCCACTGTAATTAATTACAAGAAAATTCAGGTTGTATGTGCATAAGTGCTGGCAGGTTACCATAGCCATTCTAGGCAAAGACATCGGAGAAGCCCAGGGCAGTAAAGGATAGGTAAAAAGCACAGGACTAGGGCAAATTACACTCTCACCAAGCCATTCAAAGATTACTTGGGTTCTGTCATTTCTGCTGGAACACTAGCTGAAATACAAGGTGGAGTAGAGAGAATAAAGTGTCCAATACATATGGTAAGAGCCAAGATCAAGGGTGATGTACAAGCAAAGAGAAGGAAATGTTTTAATCAAATTTGGGATTTAGGGAAGACTCCTGAGATAATATTATGTCCAAATGAAGAAAATAAAAATGTAAGAAGATAATATTATATGCTCAGAATGGAACTGTACCCTAAGGATCATGGTTAAGAATATCAATTTTTTAGTACCCCAAGCTACAAATTGAAAAGAACCACAAGCTGTTGAGACCAGCCACCTCTCCATAGGACTTCCTGAGATGGGAGCTATTTCACAATGCCATCTATACTTCAACCATTGTCCACTTAAGGAGAAAATGTTGCCTCTTGATGAATTATGGTGTTCATGAAGAGGGACAGTTTTCTCTTATGTACTCCCTGTAAGAAAGCAGCGTCTTTCTCTTCCAAGCCAAGGGTAAAAGGGTCCTTCAAAGCCACTTGGTTGTATATGAATTTATGTCCTGGATCTAAAAAGAGGATTGGGACAGATGTCATAATGGGACTTTTCTAAAAGTGATGTCCACTACCACCTCCTTCACTCCTGAGTTTTAAGTTGTCTGGGGAATAGGATACAGGATCCTGAAGGTTATAGGAAGCCCAGAGCTGGGGTGAGGGGAGATGGAAGTTAGATGAGATTGTGTGCTGTTGTCTAAGTGGGGCAACCACAGCATGGAGCAAAGAAGCACATTCATCAGAGGCATATGACCTGAAATGTCTGGCTGGATGGGTGAGGGGACATCCACAAAATGTCAAGAAGTTGCTTAGGAAGAACCTGTCTTCAGTGAGTTCTGTTGGAAGCAGCATCTGTCCACAGCAAGCCCATAAAAGCAAGCTAGAACAGCAATATAGTCAGCCAAATGGGAGACTGCAACACTACAGACTTGCCTTCTTTTGCCAAGAATAGAGGAGGGAACTCAAGGAAGAGGGGTGAGTGTGTACATATAAGTATGAGAGAAAGAACATAAGCGAACTACTACATTCAGCCGCTCATTTGAATTATCCTGTACTAAGGTAGCTGGATCAAATATGAAATTAAAGTTTTTAAGCAAAGAGTACTGAGCCTTAAGAACGTAAATGAGACTATTTGAATAAACAGAGGTCAATAAAAACCTATAGAATTGGACTAAGATGGCACCTTTAAGGGAACCTATTACATATTGAGAAAAGGAGCATCCACTATAGCAGACTTATCATCAATTGTTAAAATAGAAACTCATATTATGTCCCAATGACTCCTTAATAAATTGGTTATAAAGCTAATATTTGTTGAGTACATATTCTGTGCTCAACCTTTACTAATACCTTCACAATCTTCATTTCACCCAAAGGTATGAATTACTCTTGAATTTATTCTACAGATAAGGCAACTGAGTTTTAGAGAGGGTAAGGAATCTTTCAAAAGAACCACAATAGAGATTTAAAATCAATCTGCATGCCTGACTCCACAGTGCACACTCTTAACCACCATGTTACAATGTCATTCTTTGGAAAGGACACTGCAAGCAAACAGAAGAGGAAGAGCACAGCAGAATGGCATGAAACAATATATGTGTGGAGATACATAAAACTGGGCATTACTAAAGTATTAAGAGTGAGGTAGAGAATAGAGGGAGATTGGAGAAATTAGGTCAGGTCAATGGATAGAAACAAGTTCATGGAGATCCTTTTGTGCACACTACCAAGCTCAAATTGTAGGCAGTAGGCACTAGGGAAATTTGGAAGTGTTTTTAAGCAAGGAAGTAACATGATCAGATCTGTGATTTCTGCCAATGTTGACCCTCTCATATGTACTACATTGCTTTAGCCAGATATCAGACCTTAATCTTCACCTGCCAGCTTTAAAATTCCTTTAGGTAACAAGGAAAACCAAGCAGGAGACAATAGGAGGTTGTGGGTCACAGCCACAACCACTACTAGAAAAACATCTTAAAGAACATCATAAGGGGCGCCTGGGTGGCTCAGTTGGTTAAGCAACTGCCTTCAGCTCAGGTCATGATCCTGGAGTCCCAGGATAGAGTCCCACATCAGGCTCACTGCTCGGTGGGGAGTCTGCTTCTCCCTCCGACCCTACCCGTTCTCATGCACTTTCTCTCTCTCATTCTCTCTCAAATAAATAAATAAAATCTTTAAAAAAAAAAAAAAGAACATCATAATAGTGTCCACATTCAAGAATTAAGAGCCGCTTTGTTGAGAGTTTTTATCATAAATGGATGCTGAATTTTGTAAAATGCTTTTTTATGCCTATATTGTGGTGATCATATCCTTCAGTTTTTTAATGTGGTGTATCACACTGACTGATTTGCAAATGTTGAACGATCCTTGCATCCGTAGAATAAATCCCACTTGATCACAATGTATGATCTTTTTAATGTGTGGTTGAAATGGTTTGCTAATATTTTGTTGAGGACTTTTGCATCTATGTTCTTCAGGGATATTGGTCTATAATTTTCTTTTCTTGTGGCATCCTACTTGGTTTTGCTATCTGGGTAATGCTGGCCTCATGAGAGTTCCCTAAGAAGAGTTCCCTCTTCTTCTAATTCTTAGAAGTGTTTGAGAAAAATTAAAATTAAAGTTTTGAATGTTAGATTTAAAACCATAAAACTCCTAGAAGAAAATATAGGAGGTAAGCTCCTTGACATAGGTCTTACTGATGATCTTTTTAATCTGACACCAAAAGCAAAAGCAACAAAAGCAAAAATTAATAAGGGGACTGCATCATACTGAAAAGCTTCCATATGGGCACCTGAGTGTCTCAGTCGGTTAAGCATCTGACTCTAGATTTCAGCTCAGGTGATCTTGGGGTTATGAGATCGAGCCCCACATCAGGCTCCATGCTCAGCGAGGAGTCTGCTTGTAATTCATTCTCTCTGCCCCTCACCCCCACTCATATGTACTCTCTCTCTCTCAAATAAATAAATGAAATCTTTAAAAAAAAATAAAAGTAAAAAGCTTCTGTACAATAAAGGGAACCAACAAAATGAAAAGGCAAATATTGAATGGGAGAAAATATTTACAGTTCCTATATCTGATAAAGGGCTAATACCAAAATATGTAAAGAATTCATATAATGCAATAGCAAAAAATAAACAATTCAATTAAAAACTGGCAGAAGATCTGAATATACATCTTTCCAAAGAAAACATAAGATGGCCAACAGGTACATGAAAAAATGCTCAACATCACTCACCATCAGGGAAATGCAAATCAAAATCACAGTGAGGTATCACCTCCCACATGTAGGAATGGCTATTCTATAAAGATAAAGGATAGCAAGTATTGGTGAGGATGTGGAGAGAAGGGAATCTTTGTGCAATGTGGTTGGGAATGTAAATTGGTGCAGCTGCTATACAAAGTAGCATGGAGGTTCCTCACAAAATTAAAAATAGAACTACCATATGATCCAGCAATCCCACTTCTAGATATTTATCCAAAAAAAAGAAGAGAGAAAGAAAGAAAGAAAGAAGAAAGAAAGAAAGAAAAAGAAAGAAAGAAAGAAAGAAAGCGCTAACTTAAAAGATATATGTACCCCCATGTTAATTTAGAATAGCAAGATACAGAAATAATCTAAGTATCCACTGATGGATGCATGGATAAATTGTGGTACATATATACAATAGAGTATTATTTGGCCATAAAAAAAAGAATGAAATTTTGCTATTTACTACAACATGGATGGACCTCAGGGCATTATGCTAAGTGATTTAAGTTAGTTAAGTTAGACAGAGACAGACAAATGTTGTAGTATCTCTCTTATATATGTAATCTAAAAACAAAACAAAACAAACAAACAAATGAAGAAAGAAACTTATAGATACAGAACAGATTAGTAGTTTCCACAGACAGAAGGTGGAGTAGGGAGTGGAGAAATAATTTTTTTAAATGCAATATAACTATATTTTTTGATCCAGCATGTGTGTGTGTGTGTGTGTGTGTGTGTGTGTGTGTGTGTGTGAATTTATATCTATATCTACCTATTAAAAAAAGAAATGTTATCTGTTTTTAAAAAGAATTAAGAGTCAGAACATTTCATTAGCAACCTTTAATTCAAAACTTCACAATTCACTTCTTTAGAATCACTTTCCACATAAATATAAGGATAACCAGCTCTTTAAACATCTTCATAATTTAATAGCTTTTGAAATTTGACTTTGGCATTTGCTGTTAGCAGGAAAAGGTTGGTCATAAGTTAAGTTTAATGTTTATGCTTAGAATTTCATGTGACTAATTTAAAAGTCATACTCCCTAAGTATTATTAACAATTTTTCTATGGATCTTTTGACACTATAAAGTGAAATATAATCTTTATAACATTCTAAAATTTCTTTACTCTGGGGATTTTATGTTATACCACAGACAGTTTCACATCTTGAGAGTATGGAATTTCAAGCCCAATTCTTAAAAGAAACTTAGCAAATATTGTGAAAGTGATTATAGTACTAGCCAACATGAATAGCATGTAAACTCTCTTAAGTACCATATTAGGCAAAGACTACTAAATTCAAGTCACTGGAAAAAACCAAAATGCAATCATCTCTGAATCTGAATAAGAATCCTTATTTTTGAAAAAAAATGTATTTAATAGTTAGAAATAAACCTAGAAGGAGACATATCTGATTACAAAAAGTAAAACAGACAATCTTGGGGTGCCTGGTGGCTCAACTGGTTAAGCGTCAGACTCTTGATTTCAGCTCAGGTCATGATCTCACAGTTGTGAGATTGAGCCTTGTGTCAGGCTCTGCGCTGAGCATGGAGCCTGCTTAAGATTCTCTCTCTCCCTCTCCCTCTGCCCCTCCTCTCTCCCTCTCTAATAAAAAAAAAGAAAGTAGACATTCTTCTGTTTAGTATTCATATAAAATTCAATACAATTTCAAATTGCTAAAAATGCTATCATATTTATTCATGTTTTTATGTATAGAGTTAAGAAAAAACACAAACAGAACAGATATGAAAGGATACTTTCACCTAAACACACAGAGATATTTGTAATTTTCTAGGCACCACAAAATGCATGGCATTCTGGCTGCAACATTGAAATTATAAAGTAATATCTTTTAGATGACATGTTAAAGTTTTCCAGAGATTAAAGATTACATGGTAAGTCTGGTAAAGAGCAGGGGTTATAAATCTAGGATCCCAAAAGATGTCTTCAAAATTCTTCTCACCCTCTCCCTAAAGCAAAGACCTCAATATAACATTAACTTGCAAAAAGATTTTCTGTTCCAAAAAGCTGCCAAGAGATTTTTGGACATTTAGTGTTGTAACTGACATTGATAATTTGCAATTTATGGAATGCCACAGTTTCATGGTTACATCAAAAGTCAATTTTGTTTCTTTTCATAGCATGCTGAGTGAACATGGGTTTGTTTTATTCTACAGAATCTGGAAATTTGCAATGATAATAAAATACTAAAGAACACTGATTAAAAGAGAATGCCAGGCAATTGGTTTGAAGTTGCAGACATTTTGTAAGAATCTTCACAAATGGATTATTTTCATTTTTTACTTTATAAAATTTTATTAAAAGTGAAAATAAATAGAAGAGAACATGTAGCAAAAGATACAATGCATGCAAAATATCAAAGACGCATGCAATGTGAGCACTCAATTATTTCAATATTTCATTTCATTTCATTTCATTTCAATTATTTCAATAAACCATTACAATATTATCATATAGACTCAGAATTATTTGGACTAGGTTTAAATTCTCAAATTAACAGTTTTAAACTTACTCACAACCTTAAATTCTTTGCCTGCAAATATACATTCATATTGTCTTTTCCTCTCCCTCCCTGCTCCTCCCTTCCTCTTTTCCTCTCTCTGTTTCTTTCTCTCTATATTTCCTTCCCTCCCTTTCTTTTTCTCCTAGATAGATGGATTTAATGACACAATTATTTTTTAAAGTATAGAGTAAAAATTTTAAATGCTGATTGCTAACATTTTAAACTAAATTTGCATCTTTAATGTGTTTGTTTAAGTATATTCAATCTAAAAATTCTCAGCTAGACAATAGTTTTGAAATACATATATGGTGTCATATAAATTGTATAATTAATATTCATTATAAAATTTTAGTAAAATATTTATATTATAAAGTTAGAGAAGGCTTGGGGTGCCTGGCTGGCTCAGTCAGTGGACCATGGGACTCTTAATCTCAGAGTTGTGGGTTCAAGTCTCACACTGGGGGTGTAGAGATTACTTAAAAATAAAATCTTTAAGAAAAAAATGTTAGAGAAGGCTTAAAATAATGTGTGCTATATATGTTGTAAACCTTAAAAAATGTGTTATTTTAGGCATTTTGGCATTTTTAAAAACAAAACATAAATGTTGCATTAGTATCTTAAAATACTGTAAAAGTAACTATTTGAGATAAATAAATAGTACTAAATAGAACATGCTGATTTAGCTTACTGGTTGATATATATTTGTTGGATAAATTATTGACCAAAAAAATCCTTTGGCAATTGGTCAAGATAAATTCTTATGAAATTAAGAATTACAATTTTATTTTTACTTTAGAAAAAATTTAAGAGTTGCTTTCTAAAATGATTTACATTACTAGCTACTTTGTCTTTCTTTTTTTTTTTTAGAGATTTATTTATTTATTTTAGGGAGATAGAGAGAGAGCATGAGCTGGAGGGGCAGAAGGAGAGAGAATCTCAAGCAGACTCCACACACTGAGCACGGAGCCCGACACAGGGCTCGATCTCACTACCCTGAGATCATGACCTGAGCTGAAACCAAGAGTCACACACAACCGACTGTGCTACCCAGGTGCCCCTAGCTACTATTAAAAATTGATTTTCCCCTTTATTTACTTTGCTACAAGTTATTATTATGGATGATATAATTTAATTTCCTAGTAATTATGCAAATTCATGAAAAAATAGTGTTTTTTTATCTCTGTTTTAATTAATTTATTGTTGTGGAATGAATGTGTGGTTTATAACAATTTCATGAGTCCCATATTTTTTTTTTATGCTTTTCACAAAGATTTACTTTGTGTCATTTATGTTACAATAT
Source organism: Halichoerus grypus (assembly GCF_964656455.1). Lineage (NCBI taxonomy): Eukaryota > Metazoa > Chordata > Mammalia > Carnivora > Phocidae > Halichoerus > Halichoerus grypus. Next base: position 36,739,903 of record NC_135713.1, read on the forward strand.
TAGATAGATTCCAAACCATCTATAACCCTGAAGACGGTTTGCTCTAATTTCCACAAACATGTGCAACATGTTTAAGGGCATGCATTAAAACCATGAAATCCATTATTTTCCTATTTCCATCCTATGCCATAAAAGATTATTCCAAACATCTTAATAATGGAAAGTATATTAATAATAACACTCTAATACCAAGACCATTTTGCTATTTGCTCACTTTGACTCACTAACTTTGACTAACCACAAGGTGGAGTCCCTCAGTGCTATAGCCTTATTTTATTTTATTTTATTTTTTTCTATTCAATTAACACATTTTTAAAATTTTATTATGTTATGTTAATCACCATACATTACATCATTAGTTTTTGATATAGTGTTCCATGATTCATTGTTTGAGTATAACACCCAGTGCTCCATTCAGTACATGCCCTCCTTAATACCCATCACCGGGCTAACCCATCCCCCACCCCCATCCCCTCTAGAACCCTCAGTTTGTTTCTCAGAGTCCTCAGTCTCTCATGGTTCGTCTCCTCCTCTGATTTCCCCCCCTTCATTTTTCCCTTCCTGCTATCTTCTTTTTTTTTTTTTTTTTAACATATAATGTATTATTTGTTTCAGAGGTACAGGTCTGTGATTCAACAGTCCTTACACAATTCACAGCGCTCACCATAGCACATACCCTCCCCAATGTCTATCACCCAGCCACCCCATCCCTCCCATCCCCCACTACTCCAGCAACACTCAGTTTGTTTCCTGAGATTAAGAATTCCTGATATCAGTGAGATCATATGATACATGTCCTTCTCTGATTGACTTACTTCGCTCAGCATAATACCCTCCAATTCTATCCACGTCGTTGCAAATGGCAAGATTTCATTCCTTTTGATGGCTGCCTAATATTCCATTGTATATATATACCACATCTTCTTTATCCATTCGCTCAGCATCAGGGAAATCCAAATCAAAACCTCAATGACATACCACCTCACACCAGTCAGAATGGTTAAAATTAACAAGTCAGGAAACGACAGATATTGGCGGAGATGTGGAGAAAGGGGAACCCTCCTTCACTGTTGGTGGGAATGCAAGCTGGTGCAGCCACTCTGGAAATAGTATGGAGGTTCCTCAAAAAGTTGAAAATAGAGCTACCGTACGACCCAGCAATTGCACTACTGGGTATTTACCCCAAAGATACAAATGTAGGTATCCGAAGGGGTATGTGCTCCCCAATGTTTATAGCAGCAATGTCTGCAATAGCCAAACTATGGAAAGAGCCTAGATGTCCATCGATAGATGAATGGATAAAGAAGTCCCATATATTTTTTAAAAAAAGGAATATTTTTTTTTAAAACACAGATCAGAAAGAATAATAGCTACATACATTAAATATACTATCATTTATTTCACTTCTATCATTTATTTCACTTTCTTAAATCCTTCATTCAATCTTGACAGAGACTACAATTAATTACATAAGTTAATAATAAATTTTCATTCATTTATTTATTTAATATATTTATTAACATAAATTAATAAATTCTCATTTATTTCCTATTGGACATTTAGCTACAATGCAATAAAAAATAGTAAAATTCACCATATTTTTGTAAGCCGCCACTTGCTTGAAGTGTCGATGCTAAAGCAAAAATTGAATGTGACTGGATTTTTCTATAAACTAGTTGACCTGTTGTTTTCCAGAAATGACCACCATTCAGTCACAATAACCATGACAAAAATCCACCTTAAAGATTTATTAAACGTATCAGTTCATATTCAAGAACTGTTTATGTCTATGGCCTTATGTGAACCTGGCCTAGTCTTTAGATAGGACAAATTACCAACTACTTCAGGTATTTTTTTAAGTTAAAAAATACTCTCAGGTAGGAATAATAGTAAGTGATTAATTGTAAGTTAAAACTCTTTTCTAATTCTGAGAACTGTAGGTAGAGAAGGAGGGAAAGTACAGAGTGGATAAAACTAACACAGATTATTGAATGTAAAAATTAATTTGAAAACACCTCAAGTTCAGGATATGGTGATACTTCTCAAAGATGGGGGGTGGAGTGTATATTCAAGCTAGAGACAAGGCAGTTCTCCAATTGGCAATGTTTGCTGATAAAGCTCTTTCATGAATTTTCATATCCATATGATTGGTCCTCAGAATGGAATCAGTGCCTGGAGAACACAAGGGAGAAAATCAGGGTGATGGAGAAATGCATATTTAACATATGTAGCTAACTAGGCTTCTTAGAGAATAGAAAGAAAAGCTCTTGAAGATGAGTCTTAATTCATAGTGTTTATAAGTGAAGTTGTAAGGAAAGAGTAAATAAATAGTACTTTTCTAGTTTCTAGAAAGAAGTAAACAGTAAATGAGTGCCTTATTTGTTTTATAATATCTTTAACACAAATTAAAGTGTAATAGGGGGTAAGAAAAACCAGAAAAGTTTTCTTAAAGTTTCCAGACCAAACGCCAACATTAAAACAACAATATTAAGTTTATATAAATGGAAGTGCTTTAACCCAGACAGGCTGGCAAATATAACGCTTAAGTGAAAAAGGCACCAAAATGCTTCCTCCTCTATTAAAACCCCAAAGAATTTTAATTTAAACTTAATTAGAGTTTTAAGTAAAATGTTACACATTAATTATCCAGTCTCAAAGGACATGCAAAATAATGTCCTTTCACAGGAAGTTGGTTCAGCATTGACTAGCTGCCAACTGTCAGACTAAGGAATTTTTAAAGGGACCTGCATGCAGAGGTTTAAAAAGGTAGAGGAATTAAAATTATATATACACATATATGCATATGTATAAATAATTAGTATAACTTTTTGTTATAATTCCCTGTGACACTATACTTTTGTAATGAAAGAGAAGCACGTTTAAATCTTTTAAAAATGAGAAAATATAATTCTACATAAATTACCACTTTTTTCTGTTTTAAAAGAAATAACTTCAATCAAGAAAATATTCGAGTTTAGAGTTTCATGTCCTTACAATCCGCAAATCTTTTCCAATAAAGTCTTAAATGTCTATTTGCTTATTCAAGTGAACAAATGACAAATCTACAAATTAAATATATAACCCATGAATAATGGTATCTCAATGAATTTATAGGCTGAATGTAGAAAATTCTCACATGCAAAATATGTCATTTATATTTATTATCTTCAAATTTTACATGTACCTAATACAAGTAATTGAACTCAAAACACAAGAAATCACCATTCCTAAGGGTTTAATGTTGATTATGAGCCTAGACATTGGCCAGTCTTCAACAAATAACAAATTTTAATCAAGGTCCATTTGCAAAGGTTCCAGACCACCATTAGCTGTTTGGATAGAAACTGAAGTAAAGTTTCCACTGGGAGAATTTTACTTTGCCTAAAATTCTTGCTCCTAAGAAAGTAACCAAGTTGTAATCTACCTCTATTTTCTAATAGTATTTAGCATATTGTCATGTGGATATAGTTTTGAAATAGAATTTTTACATGTAAATGGAAAACTACCTTCTTTTATTATATATTTGTTAAGAATAGCAAAATAGGGGCGCCTGGGTGGCTCAGTCGTTAAGCGTCTGCCTTCGGCTCAGGTCATGATCCCAGGGTCCTGGAATCAAGCCCCGCATCGGGCTCCCTGCTCCGCGGGAAGCCTGCTTCTCCTTCTCCCATTCCCCCTGCTTGTATTCCCTCTCTCGCTGTGTCTCTCTCTGTCAAACAAATAAATAAAATCTTAAAAAAAAAAAAAGTAGCAAAATATATTTTGTTTTTAAATATTTTATTACCATTCCCCATCCTCATTCTGCTTCTCCTCCCTGTAACCAGCCATTCTAAAATGTCTGATGCATCTGATGCATAACCTTTTGTTTGCACACATTCTTATAAGATGTGTATTGTGGTTTTGTGTTTGTGTGTTCTAAATTTATAAAAATATTTTGCTCTAGAGTTCCTTCTGCTTCTTACCTTGTTTTAACACAATATTTTCAAAATCTATAAATTTTTCTGGGTCGCCATTTAGATTGAGGAAAACCAGCTTCCAAGAGAGCCCCCAATGATTCACACTTCTTGGTAAATGTTCATGTGTGATTGCCTCTTATATTCAATCAGAGTTGGCCCTGTGTGTGACTAATAGGATACAGTAGATAAGAGGTGGTGTGAATTCTGAGGCTAGGTCGTAAAAGGTAATGTGGCTTCTGCCCAACTCTTTCTCCCTTGGTACTCAGAGCTCAGATTTCATGAGGGGAGGAAACCCCAGCCATAGGGAGAGGCCATATATATACATTCCAGGGAATGGCACCAACCAAGGTCTTAGCCATGAGCCAACTTCAAATGTCAAAACCGTGAGCCCATCTTTAGATAATTCCAGTCTCTGGTCTTTGAGTAGCACTAGCTGAGACCAAGTGGGATGCGATGTGCTATCCTTATTAAATTTCATATCTATGAGTGTCAGTCAGTTTGGGAGCTCTGAGAGGTAAGTGCCAAGGAGAGATCAGATAGGCAAGAGATTTGTGTGAAAAATGCCTGTGAAGGTTAAAGGAGGAAGGGGTAGAGAAGAAGGGAAGTGTTTTCAGACTGAAACAAATATGATACCTCTCTTTGAAATGAGAGAAAGAGAGGGGGCGCCGGTAAGAAGAGCTTCAGACTACACTGCATTTCTAAAAAAATCTTGTCAAAGCCAGTGGGGGATCTCCTAAGCAAAGGTGCTCATAGAAGAGTACCATGTCAGGCAAAAATGGTCAGGCTCTAGTTCCCTTGCCATGCTTGGTCATTGGCTGTGAAGAACCCTGGAAGAGGATGACATTGGCATGAACACCACAGGACATTCCATAGCATGGCAACTGGATGCTGCCAGTTAGCTATGTTCCACACTGAAGGTTCTCTTCATGGCTGCTACAGTCTATTCCATTCAATGCACAGGTCCACTTCTCCATTCAGCTTCCTCCTAATTTCCCATGGACTTGACTTCCTGAGAGAACCTTTATTCTTAAAACATTCTCTTTCATGGTACTAAACACCACTGATTTTCTATGGCCCTCCCCAGTCTCCTTGGCTGATTTGTCTTTCTCTGTATGAATTTTTAAATAAGGGGTCTCCCCAGGAATTGGCCATAGGTTTTCCTCATGGAAGATGGAGATCAATGGGATGAACTATTGCCTTCATCAGTGCAGTTGCTCTCAGGATCACCATTGGTATTTGTTATGTCCATTCTCCACTATCCACTGTATCTATTCATGTCTCACCTCTGCTGTTCTTGATGATCGTGTATATATATAAACAGAGAGAGATTATATGGAATAGTCTCTCATGATTATGGAGGCTGAGAAAGAGATTATGGAGGCTCAGGAAGGCTGCGGTCAGCCAGCTGGAGACCCAGGAAAGCCAATGTGTAGATGTATAATTCCAGTCTGAGACTGAAGGCAGGAAAACCAGTAGAGCTAGTGGTACCAGTCCAAAAGCTATCAGTCTCAAGACCCAAGAAGAACCATTGTTTCAGTGTCACTCCAAATGCTGGAAAAGACCAATGCCCCAGTTCAAGCAGTACCCTACTGCAGGTGGGTCAGTCTTCTATTATATTCAGGTCTTTAACTGATTGGATGAGTACCGCCCACATGAGGGACAGCAATCTACTTCACTCAGTCTACCTATTCAAATGTTAATCTCATTTAGAAACACCCTCCAAGCATGCCCAGAATAATGTTTGATCAATTATCTGAGTACTGTGTGCCCTAGTCAAACTGACACAAAAGTCATCACAGTGACTAATCCGGTGGTGCAACTCAAACCTTCTTTCCTGAAGTGGCTGAGCTTTCCTGAAGTGGGTAATCATATCATTCTCAGGCCAAGGTTGCTGCACAAGTCCATTCACAGTTTTAACTGGAAAAGATAATAATTTGAGGTACCAATGTGGATGACCTGGGCTCCACATGCATTGCTCCATGTTAGGATCACCTGCAAGAGTAATCATTTTCTCTACTTGATATTAAATTTATTTAAAAAAATCTGGTACCAAGTACATGTAGGTCTTCTGTCTAATATCGAGCATCAAGTTAAATTAATTCCTTGGTGGGAAGTTCTTTGCTATTTGAAATTAATAACTTTTCAGCATTTTCACTATTTACTTCAAAAATCTTTTTGCAAACTCTAAGGATTTTTTTTTTAAGATTTATTTATTTATTTTAGAGAGAGAGAGAGAGAGAGAGCATGAGTAGGGGGAGGGTTGGAAGGAGAGGAAGAGAGAGAATCTCAAGCAGACTCCCTGCTGAGCATAGAGCCCAACTTGGAGCCCAATGCAGGGCTTGATCCTACAAGCCTGAGAACATGACCTGAGCTGAAATCAAGAGCCAACTGAGCCACCCAGGTGCCCTGGAGGCTCTAAGGTTTTTTGCTTTGCATTAGCCATTTCCTGAAACTTTGGAAAAGGGTGACAAATTGTGAGACAAAGTGTCTTTCACATTTGTTCTTTGTATGTTGTGAGCATTTTGCCAAAACCTGATTGATAAGTTTTAAGGACCTTCTTGATCTTAAAACTATTCCATAAATCCTTTAATGGAGTAGTATCACACCATCCACTACACATACTATATGAGAGGCAAAAAAAGACCACTTAGATAGGATCTTCCCAATCAGTAACTACAGGAACTAAAAACACAACAGGGGAAGAAAAAAAAAAAGGCTACTCAGATAGGATGTTCCTAATCAATAATAATAGAGGAATGCCTGGGAACATTATCTGTTATCAAAAGAGGCTTGTTTGCAAGATTTTCCTTCTTCATGTATTCCATTATGAATAATCACAAAGATAATGCTTCCTATAAACATTAAATGCTTGTTTCACAAAGCACTCTTCAATGACCCCTTAGAGGCCATGTGGTTTGGGGAATGATAAATTAACAAATTTTTTGCTTAACAGTATATAATAATTTCCACCTAGAAGCAATGCTAGCCTATCTTTGAATGCTTCAGGTGTGTGGCACTGTCTTCTCCTAGTTATTTGAAATAAACCTACATGATGACATTCATCTCTAAAGATATCCAGTTTCATCAATATTAAAAATGTACTTTTGCAGATAACCACATTATCAATAGTTTCCTGCAATTTATTGAGAAGTATCAGCAGCAGCTGCTTCACCCATGACCTTCAAATTACATAGTCATTCATAGTTTTAAAATCTGTCGAAGCATCCTCAACCTACTTGAACTAAGGTCTTTTGGTGAATCTCTCTCTCCTCCCTCTCCTTTCTTTAAGTCTTTGAAGATGTTTAATGCTTTCTGCTGTTTCAACATGGTTCTCTATGGCATTCCACAAAGACTGAGATTTTTAATATACAATGCATGATTATGTCTCTAGTTTTTTAGTACCAACAACACTTTTCATATTTTTCTTTTTCTTTTTTTTTTTACTTTCTCACATACAAAAAATCATTGCACGTCTGGTAAACAAAGACAAGTGCCTTGCCTGGCTTAAGTCTTTTATGAGTTCTTCTCTCTCAATTCAATTTAGCACTTAAAACTTTTCTTCCAATGAACAGCTTTTCTGGACTTTAGGCTTGCCTAATTTCTTAAAAGATCTTTTCACTTAATAATGTAAAGAAGACAATAGATAATGCACAATACTTTTAAACAAACATCCTATTAGAAGACCTAAGATATGACAAACAATCTACACACTCTCATTCAAACTCTTAATGCAATATAATTGTTTTTACTGGTACATTAGACTATGTTTTCAATAATGAATACGGGGAAAATTTTTGCAAGTATTCATAGTGAGTATGTGGTTAAGAGTTGAGATAAATGATAACAAGAGTTACATGTATGTTTGCAACATTATATGATTCATTGGTGACTCACTCACATGCGAAGAGAACGTGTTTTTATTTGGACCTCTAAGCAAGTGTGAGTGGGATACAGCTGTCAAGAGGATCTGAATTTCTTGAGAGTGTCGGTATAACAATGCTTTCAAACCCAGAAAGAAAATACTATTTACATTTAAAAATATGAGATTAGTGGGAAAAACAAAGATTGATCTGGAAAATAAGGCGACTAAATGAGTGTTCTGTCATAAAAGCAAACAGAAGAGAGATTATATAATGAACTATGCCAAGAATTTGAGAAAATATTGTTTTATTTTCACATAGAAACTTGAGACAGACTTAAGTGATCCTTAAGTGATTTGTTTAATTATTACTCCAAGTAACCTTTACACTTTTGATAAATCTTAGAAAATAATAACATAAATTATAGTATATTTTGTTAGTAAAGAACATTTTCATATAACACAACAAATAATAGTTTCAGAAGACCACCAAGGAAGGAACAAAAAAAAAAAAATAGTTGTCTTTGTATTCTTGTTAATATTTATTTTGAAGTTTCAAGTCTATGCTACCTAGTAAGAATGCATCACCACCTTGTGGAAATTCCTTCAAACTACAGACACATGATCCCAAGATCCAGATGGATTCAACAGACTAATAGATCAACAGATTTCATTTCCACTTAGTTTGACTATTATTTCTATGTAGCTCACAACTTAATATTAGACTCTCAACCCAGCTTCCCTCTTCAATGTTAGACCTATCTTTCACTTTCCCACCTGATGCTCTGCAGCCCCCTCAAATATCATAACTTCCTGACCAAATTCTTCATAACAGTTCTTTTTAAATTAGGGGACACTCATATAGTGTTCAGTCATCCAAGATAAACATTTTAGCTTTTAGCTAAGTCAATTATAAAAATCTCCCATAAAAATCCACTCCAACTTAAAATTAGTGACCAAATTCTGTAAGTTATAATTCCTAAATGTCTTACCCTCTTCTTTTTATTTCTATTAACAAAATCCTAGTTTATGCCTTCAAAATTGCATACCTAGGCCAGTCTTATACCCACATCTATGCTTTTAGTGTCCCTTCTTCCCCCATTGCCACTGCTAATACTGCATCTCTTCCCTTGTTAATCAGTTTACTTGATTTAAACTGTCTTAGGCATTATGACCTCTAATAGTCTTATCAGTGTCTGTATGTTCCTTGCCTTCTTTCCTACTAGTGTGCTGAATATCCGATGTTCCAACCATACACTCTACTTACTATGTCCCAAATATGCTCTATTGCCTTCTTACCTCTGCTCCTAAGCTCATACATACTCTCTTTGGCATGCCCTTACAGCATATATGGATTTCAAAATCTTTGTGAGTTTGAACATTTGTTTGAACATTTCTGCAGTGAAGTATAGTAAACTTGAAGACCTTTCTCAGAAAAATGGTTCTTCTCAATCTAAAAAGGCATTCCAATCTGGATGTTTAAGAGATACACGAGGTGTAATGGATATTCACTTGACAAGCTAGGCAGTTAAATCCATATTGGTAACGAGTGGCATTTTAAAAAGTTGACATATGAAGGAAGAGAGTGGCTCCTCATATATCTTATTTTGATTCATTTAGTTTGCTATATAGCTTTTGTTCTGTGTAAAATACTGAACAACTGTTTAATAGAGTTTAACAAGCATTTTGATCTTTGTTTGATATCCCAAATCTCCTTATTAACTTTGCATTTTAATCAAATGAATTTTATGTTTTTTCAAAAGAATCATGGATATAACTTTAGCATTTCAATAGATGATTTCTGTGTACTGGGCAAAATAATATAGGGTGAGTTGATGAGAGGAACTGTCATAGAATGGCAGGTCTGGGTGATGACTGGGGCTGGGCACAGGTTTAGAATCAGATTAGATCGCAATTGCAACAGGGGTTTTCCAAAAGATTTGGCAAGATTGTAAGGAAGCAAAATAGATCACCTTTAAGCAATATATACTAGAGACAGATCAGATTCAAAAGAGGATTAAACAGAGGAGGCAGTCTTTGGTCAATTTTTAAGCAGCACCAGGGAGAGCTCCCTGCATATGTCAGTCTCCACTTGGCAGGAGACAGATGGTGTATTCTTTTACCACTGGCAGCTAGAAATTGTTCAGATGGACCTTATTCCCAAAGGTAGTCTATCTGATAGCATAGATCTTCAGTCTGTTTAGTCACATCTCAGTCATCAGTGGAGGAGGCTTCATTCTCATAAACCTGAAAATTATTGGGATACTAACCCAGGTTGATTCGGAGCTTGGGTTAGAAGATTAATTTTGGTGGAAAGAAGATTCTCCTAAAGTCTCAAGTTCTTTGTGGTCAAAGGTTTTGTTTGTTTGTTTGTTTTCCTCTATTTTATAATCACCCAGGAGAAATGGGCTGAAAAGAGTCACCTTGCCCAAAATTATACCCCCCCCCCCACAGGACAGCCCACAGCCAGTGACTAGTTGATTCAGTGTTACAAAGGCCAAGCTCTCTTTTCCCAACTCAGAGCAACTCTGAAGAGCCAATAAAGTTTCAAGCCCTTCATGGTATCAGCTGAGGCCTCATTGAGACGGTAGCACAGTGCAACTTCTTATTTAGCCCAGTTCTGTTTCATTCTCTTCTCCAAGTGTTGATTCTGAGAATATCCGCCATGGAAAACACATTAAACAACCAGATAGAATAATTCAGCTAGTTTCCATCAGTCCAAATCCATCATTAACCACCACAGTGTTGATACAATGGACGCATAAATATAGTAGCCATAGTGGCAGAGGTGGTGGCTAAGCATGGGCTAAAGACCATGGGTTCTCACTCACCAAAGCTGATACAGCTACTGCTGTAGCTGAATTCCAACCTGCTAGTAACAGAGACCAACACTGAATACTTAATATGGCCCTGTCCTTTGAAGAAACAAATTAATCATTTGGTGGCAAGTCTATTACATTTGATCCCTTCTACCGTGGTAAGGGGCACTGATATACCTTGTCAGTGACTGACATGTATTCCAAGTGTGAGTGTGACTTTTTTGTCTGTAGAGGTTTAACTAGCACCATCATTCAAGGGCGTCCAGGATATTTGATACACTAACACATCATCCCTTATAACTTTGCATCAGACTTATGGTTCCACTTCACCACATAGGAGGTATGATAATGAGGACATGACCATGAAGTCCACTGGTCCTGTCACATATTACACACACAGTGGCTTATGGCCTCATAGACCATGCGATGATCTATCCAAAGCACAGCTAAGATGCCAGCTTGGAGATGTTACTATGCAAGGATGATGGTATTATCCTCCAGGACAGTGTATACACAGTAAACAAATGACTATTATAGAATCCAACAACCCCCATAGATAGAATACATAGGTCTGAGAACCAAATGATAGAAGTAGCAGTGCTTACCATGTGCTTACCATGATTCTCAGTGACCTACTTGGAGAACTTATACTTCCCAAATCTGTAACTCTGTCACCAGGGAATACAGAAAGAGTCACATTGAACTTTAAACTACAGCTGTTGCCTAAATGCTCTGGGCTCCCCACCATCACAAAGGTACGAGCAGGCAAGAAGAGAAATTAAACCCAGGCAGGACTAATTAACTCACCTCATTGAGAGGAGGTAGGGTGGCTGTTACACAGTAGGGACAGGAGGGAATGGATGTGTTTGGCATTCAGCTTGTTAACCGGGATGTCTCGTGGATATGTACAGCAACTTCAGAAGAGCATGGTAACCAGGAGCTTGGACCCTTCAGGCATGAGCGTTTGGTCATCCCACCAGATAAGCCATCTAAACCAGCAAAGTTGCTAACTGAGAATAAGGCAAATCCAGAATAGATAATAGAGGAGGGAGATGCTAAGTATCAGTTGCAGCCTCAAGATCAACTTCAGCAGCAGAGGCTGTAGCTCAACCTTTCAACTTTCTTTTCTCTGTTCTCCTAAGGAAAAGAGTCTCAACCAAGTCCAGACTGAGTTACTCACAGCCTTATATAAAGCACGTGGAAACAAGTAATTCACGGGTTGGACAGTCATGGATGTTGTGCTGTCCTACCCAAATCCATCTTCAAAACTGACAAAATGATTTTTTCAGCTGCTTTGAAGTTTATTGAAGGCTCTCAGATCTCTTCTCATCCCCTTAGAATTACTACCAGCTTAAGAGACCTGTTTTGTCTCTCAGAGCAGTCCATATCCAATGACTAGTAAATATGGAGTTTTAAGGGCTAAGCTTCCTCACCTTAACTTGGGACAAGCTAGAAGGGCCATCCCAGCTCCAGAGCAGCCTACAAGGTTGGCTAAAGTCTTTGTTGCATTTGCATCAACTTGCCCAACTTTTGCCTCTTCCTAACTGTGCTTCCATCCCTTTTCAAAGAACAAACTTCCTGCATACTAATCTTCCATTTTAAAGTTTGCTTCCCAGGGCACTCCATCAATGACAACTACTAATAGTAAGTGGATCCTATATTTTTATGGATGATACACACTTCTGTTAATGACTACAACAGATAACCTTCATGGCCTATAAAAGAAATTCTGATTCTATTATAAATATTTAGTTATACTATTAATGTGCTCAACTGGTTGAAAAGTATAAGCTCTCTGGACTGATTCTCATTTTTACCCAATAGGAATGTAGATATATGCACTTCAAAACATCCTTAACTATTGGGGAAAATATACTTAATACTGAAGAGAACTGAAGTTGTAAGGCCTTAGTGTCTATACCCCATAATCATAGACAAAGATTACATCATATATATAATTTAATTTTTAATAAATGTATCCCAGGTTTTAGTTTCAGGAAGCTCATTATTCAAGTAGCGCAATGTTTGAATGAGCAATTTTCAAATAATTCAAACACATCAATACACATTTAATATCCAGGTGACTATGAAAATAATCCAATACCTTTTTTAATGAGTCAAAAGTCACTTTAGGATCCTATTACATTACAGGTTTATCAATATAGACATTGTAATTTAGACTCACAGGAACAACTGTTACAAAAGACTTCTGATCCATCTACTGTTGGACCACAGAATGATTATTGCACTGTCACAACCCATTTTGAACTACATATTCTAGGTGCAAAGACCACCGGAGACCATCATGCTATCCTTTAACTGTATCCCACAGTTATAAAAAAAATAGATGATGTGCTTGTTTAGCTTTCAAGTTATAAACTAATTGGTCAGTATGTGTGACTTAAGAATAACTGGGGAAAAAAGTGAACAGTACGAGTAAACAAATGCAAAAATGTGATAGGTCGGTGTTGAGTATCACGTGTACCTATCCCCTCTGCTCCATGGAAATTGTTGTCAGTGAGAAGCTCCTTCATTAGCATCTTTGCTCACAAAAGAAGACAAGGTTGTTCTGATACATTTCCTCTGAACAACTACAACTCACTTTATGAATACATCTGACATGCACTGAATATATTGCAGCACTCACCCTACCTTGTTGTCAAGGAAACAAACATCACCATCACTTAGGAAGTAGAGAAAAGAGATCTGTAAAAGAACAGAAATATATTGTATATTGCAGGGTAAGAGTTCCTTTCTCTGAAAGAGAATTTGATGAGTTTCCCATTTTAATGAATTGAACCCAAACTCACTGCAAAGCATAAAATCTGAGCATGACAGATAAGATGCTATAAAGAATGCTCACTGATGGCAAAATAATAACAAGGGTGAATTGGCTTTATATTTACAGATAGATTCATTACAGAGTATACTCATTATACCCAACATAGGTATGCCATATCCACATCTGAAAATTATTAAACTGGCTTAATTTAGTGAATTAATCACTTTAAAAAAATAGCAACTATAAACAAGTATATAAACAGTTGACTAAATGCAACTGATTCATTTCAAGTTGTAAATTCATTTGCTTGGGAGATAAGGTTTTGTTAAAGTCAGTGTACTAAAATGATTAAGAACTCAGCTTCTAATTCAAATATCCTTATAATCAAACTGCAGCTAATTTCCAAAGGGAGAGAAAAGGATGGCTCTTTCAGAGGGTTTTAAATGAAAATAATGAAGGGATTATTTACAGAGGTCTGGGAAAGTAGAAGGAAACAACAAGAGATGGCAAAGAACCTCAGGACCAGCAAAAATGAAAGCCATTACTACCCCCAAGAACTCAAGGAACGGTATTGCCAGAATTTGGTGAGAGTGGAAAGAACACCCAATAGAAGCTATAGGTGCATGGGGAAGCAGACCCTCCAAGCAACAAGGCAGGAAGGGAGAGGGAGTGACAGTACAATAATGAAAAGTAACACCATTTCTCTCTTTTTTCGCCACAAAGCTTGCTGAGCTCTCCCTTTAGTTGAAGCCAATCAGAAGCCAGGGAAAAAGAGAGCCTGGATGATGCAGTGTGAATAGTTCAGCTTCCCAGAGAAGAGCAGAGTAGAAAATTGATCTAGGGAAGCAAATGGAAAATGATATCCAACATATCCACTTATTAGTTATATTTTCCAAGACATATTACTTAATCTATGTATCTGTTTCACCATCTCTAAAATACAGTTAATAATAGTAACTTTCTTACAGAGACATTGTGGAACTAGTATATGAAAATGGCTAAAAAAACCCATAACAATTCAATAAACCTTACTGATTATTGTTTCTCCAAGTCAGTTTTTTTTTTAATGAAAAATATCAAAGTGTTCATGCCATGAAATGTGGAGAAGGTAACTCAAGAAGTTGAACATTTAGAAGATATTCAAAACATAAAGCCCTAAATATATACAACCATGTTAACATTAAACAGAATATTAGTTTGACATTTTTTGCATTCTTCAAAAAAGAAAATACTTTTCAAATTATAAAAGTAATTCATTATTAGTTGTGAATGTGTAAACACAGTCTCTAGTTTTAATCTCCCTATAGCAGAGACATCAATTTCTTTCACATTAATAGGCTAGTTGGGGTGTGTGGTCTGCAGACAGAAAAAGGGCTCCCCAAAGATGTCCATGTCCTAATCCTCAGAATCTGTGAATACTTTACCTTATGAGGCAAAAGGGATTTTGCTGATAGGATTAAGTTAAGGATTTTGAAATGAAGAGATTATCCTGGATTATACGGGTGGGCTCAATGTAACCACAAGGGTTCTTAGAAGAGGAAGACAAGAGGGTCAGAGTGAGAGAAGGAGCTGAGATGACAGAGCAGAGGGTGGAGTGATTGGAGTAAGGGGCCCGGAGTCTAGAAATGCATGTAGACTCAGAATCTGGAAAAGGCAAGGAAACTAACTTTCCCCTAGAGCCTCCAGAAGGAACACAGCCCTGTAGACACCTTAAATTTAGGACTTTTGACCTCCAGAACCATAAGATAATAAATTTGTGCTATTTTAAGCCACTAAATTTGTGATAATTTGTTACAGTAGAAATAAAAATCGAATACAGGGTCTGGGCTAATTGTTTCTCTCTGGCTCCCCAGATCAATTTTCTATTCTTCTCCATTTTGATCAGTGCCACAGAAGGCTAATCTTTGGCTTGTAGCTGAGATCAATGAATGGGAGGTACTGGTAGTCAATGGGAAGCCTGGAAGAGAGAGGCTAGAGTATTTATCCCTACGTGACCCACCATCATAGCCCTTTTGGCCATAGGCGTCCTCCCTTCCCCAGCTTCCAGGATCCAAGGCATAGAAATGATTACAACTTCCCACTGTGGCTAGCCCCAAATGCTTTACCGCCCTGTTGGTTCCCTTAACCGTACCCCTACCCACACTTCCCTAGATAGTCCCTTCATTAATAACTCTCGTTAAGTCTTTTGAGTGTGCCAACTCTTTGCTGCCAGTACACTGTCCAATTCAACACAGAATATCTTTTCATAACTATTCATTTAAGATTCAATTAACTGTGGGACCCCTGAGTGGCTCAGTCGGTTGAGCATCTGATTCTTGATTTCAGCTCAGATCATGATCTCTGAGTCGTGGAGTCCAGCTCCACATGGGGCTCCATGCTCAGCGGGGAGTCTGCTTGAGGATTCTCTCCCTCTCCCCCTGCCCTTCCCCCTGCTTGCATGCATGCTCTCTATCTCTCTCTCAAATAAATAAATAAGACTTTTTTTAAAAAAAGGATTCAATTAATTGAGTCTTAAATTGTCCTTGAGGTGCTCTGAAGGAATTCCAAGCATAAGAAAGTTTGATAGTACAACAGTCTACCAGTAGTTAAAAGTTGAATTTGTTCATCTTCCAAATTGAATTATAACATCTGTCCCCACTATAGAGAAACCGAATCCTCACCTATTAACACACACACACACACACACACACACACACACACACACGCTTATAGTGGCTATTCATATTTACAGATAAGAAATAACATTTACAAAAAATGTCACAAAAAGACATTTTTCAAAGAGAAAAAAATGGGTTTTAGGCACTTTTAAAACTAATTAGCAAAGGCAGAAAGAAGAATAGAGACATTTTTCATGAGGTAATACAATTCACTGCAATCCTGAAGGTCAATTAGATATAACAGATCATTACAGGAATAAATAAATGGTAAATAGAATTTAATTTAAAAAATGTGTGTGCCCATCAGGAGCACATTTGTTTTATTTATAGTCTATTAAACCTATTACCATGGCTGTTTTTAGAAAACATAACAAAGTGATGCCAAATATCTGGACTGATCAAAAAAATTTAGTCCATCTTTTGGAGATCTGCTATAATATGGAAAATAAATATCCGAATGACTGATATCCAAAATACATTTATCACTTTACATCTGGCTCTTTTATACTGTGTGTATAGATAGACCAACTTAATTATGCCCAAGTGAGAGCTGGGTCAAAGTTGCCAATAGAAGGAATTTTCTTCTGTATGTACTTAAATCACAAACATTCACACTTCATTGAATTTGATAAATTAGGTAAAGTAATAAAATGGCATAATTTTTACAACCCTCTACCAGTCCCCTCAAATTAGTTAAATAACTGTACTTCAGTTATTTCTCCATCTTATAAATAATCAAACCCTACAGATTAATTTTTGCTGCAGGCAGATGATGAAAGATTCTGGGAAATAAAGCTAAAGTTCCCCACCAAGTGGGCTTGAGATTTGTCACAACAATTAAAATTGGTTTTGGTTCCCATTTTGCTATAGATTCTACCTCTGCTCACTGTATTCATGGATGAATGTCACAAACGGCAGAGGACTGGGGATGGTTCAATGCGTATTACTGCTCCTGGACATGCCACAAAGAGTCTTACATATATAGACATGATAGTATCTGTTCTATATTCTCACTGAAACAAAGGCAGAAGAACAGGCTTCACTCTCTAGATAATGCATATTTTAAAAATGCCTCAAATCAAAGGATTGTAAAAATATAAATCTAGTTGAATATGCACATTGAGATTATAATTTTAGCACTTGCTTTTAGCTATAAAATAGGTTCCTATCTCTAAGGCATGTTAAGAACAGACAAGATTTATGCTCATGTTGTCCGTGTTAAACACTTGTTTGAACTACACTGAGCTGCCTTCATTAGACTTACAGGTATTTGTTAGTAAAACATAATATGCTTGAAATATACACATAAATGTAAATACCTGCATTTCCAAGGTCATTTAACATTTTTACACAATATTGTAATAAATAATTTTTACTTTGTAAAAGAAGTAAGATGAAACTCTAATGTATATGATAATTGGTCTGTCTTTGTTATGAGGTATTAGCTTCTGTTTAACTTGATGTATACTGTATTATATGTGTCAAATTTAAGCTATAATGTGATATTATATCACACATTACATCATGGATAGTACTTATAAAATCTTTATACAACATTAATGAATATGTGCTCATATTAGTGTTTATTGGCATATTACATATATATACTTAATATATATGTATACATGTATATATACATAATGTACATGTACACATACATATATACATAATGTACATCCATATATACATAATGTACATGTATATATATAAATTGCCCGGCATCTCTAAGAAAAAAATAAAGCTGTATATTTCTACATGGCTAGAAAAATATAATAATCATCAGCAAATTATTAACTAGCAATTCAATCCTTAATGTACTTCTGATTCTTAAGTCTTTTGCCATTTGAACAGAAACAGATCTACTATATCCTTCTTAATGCTACTACTATCACTACCACCAATGATAATAACTGTAGTAATAATAGTAATGATGATAATAATAATAATGCTATCATTACTGCTATCACTACAATGCCTATAGAATCAATCTGCTTGGTATTTACAAATTATTTTCACATCAATTATCTTAGTTTTTTTCACAGCAGCCTCGTGATGTTAAAATATACTCTTTAATATTAGAGGTATAGAGGTATGCATTGCAGGTGGTAGAACAGGAAGATTAGACTTATTTGTCTCATATATCTCTTGCAACTAAGACTTGCACTTTACCTTCTCTATGAGTAGACTTTCCATGCATGACTTCAGGAAATCTGAAGCAGATATATTCAAAATGCACTTTCTGGGTTGGTGCTTAAAAACCAACCAGACCTCAGCTGATGTGGGGCTGCCTCAACCCACCAGAGGCATCAACTGAGAGCAATGAGGGTACTTCAGTGGCCAAATAGGAATAGGGAACAAACCTAGATTGGACAAACCAAGGCTGGGAGAATGGCCCAATCCAGATCACCTTGTTGGTCACTTGAGCTCAGTCAGAACCAACATGGACATCCGAATGACTCTCATAGAGTTCAAGGTTTGGCAGGATATCTCCTCAAGCATCCTGGCAACAGTATCATAAGACGTGGAAGGTGCTAAAGATCATGGTGCTTCATCATGGTGCCTTCTCAAGAGGCAGCAATGCTATTCACTTTCCCTTTGATTCACCAGGTGACCTGGATATGAAGCAACATTTCAGTTTACAGATTGCACGAGGCACGTGTATAGAATACCTGGCAAGATCAAGGATCAAGAAACTGAATAATGAATTTGGTGCCTTTTTGGCTGCTAAGCTGATCGATGGTAATTGCTTACTCACCTCAAGCAAAGACTTGATGTAAATGCATATTCTGTGGCACCTTTCCAGGAGTTACAGAAAGAAGATTCAGTATTGTGCTTACCTTACACCTTTTTCAAAAACATTTAATGGAAAGATTTGTGGAAGATTTCATCCTTTGAATATTGAAATCCAATTCATACACTCAAAGATAACTTCCATTTTCTGACTTTTTCCCCAAGAAATTACAAATTATCCTTACTAATTTAGACAAGCAATCCACATTTCCTTTCAGATAACTGTGTAATTACTTTGTAGAGAAGGTTTATAACCCTTGAAAGACTAGAATTGTGAGAAATGCACAATATTCCAGATGGAACTTCAGAATGAATTTGGAAAGGGCCACTTCCTCTAATAGAAAGATGAGAGACCCGAGTGGTTGTTCAACCAGTGGGTAGAATCTCTCTTCCTCCAACGTTGGGGAGAAAAATCATTATAGACTAGGCCTATTTTGGGCCAAGGACATTTTGATGAGTAGATAAGAAGGGAATCTCTGTAAATGCTGGAGGAGAGTTGAACTGTTCTTCATTTTGTCTCAGTTGGAAGTATTTATTTGCCCACACAAAAAGCTTCCCAAAATATAGCTTATTGAGATTATTAAAAAAGATAAATATTTAGAAGGACACAACATACTCAACATATTTTTAGAAAATGTTGTTGATATTAGCAGCAGCAGCTAGTTGTTTATTTCATACAATTTTGAAACAAAGACCAATCAAGATAAACCCTACAAGTTCTCACTAATATACTGATTCTGGAAGTGATAGTTAGTAATGTTTTTCTCTCAACAAAGTAGATATAGTAGATGTTATATATTATGTATTATAAACATGTCTATAGATAACTTTAGAGTAATGCTTTCTCTTAAAAAGCATATATCTATAAGTATATATACATGATACATATATAAAGCATGTATTTCATATATGTATGTATGTATGTGTGGTATGTGTGTGCATCCCACCAACATTGGACATTTCAAACTACATGAAAATGTCTTGAAATAAAGTCTAGAATTATTAACTACATTATATTCGTACACATATGATTATGTGTGTAATGGACTGATTAATTTATATTTAATAAATATATTACCTCATTTGTGTCTCTCTTTTTCTCTCACTAGAGAAATTCTCTGGGAGAAAGAGTAAAGCAGCTGCTGACATCCAGAAACTTGGTCTGACACTTACAGCTGGGCCTTAGTATTGCTAGTTGTTAGGAGCTGGCTTGGCCCTCCCAGCTAAGGCTCAGTTTTCTCCTATTTGACTGACCAAAACAATCTCACAGAATATCAACATGAGGCGAGGTTTCTTTGTCACTGTAAAGAAAAAGACCACTTCATAATTTTGTCTAAGCACAGGTCACTGCACAAACCACAGAAATATTAAACATCTCCTGGCTAATTTAAGTGATTGCTGCTTCCTTACAGCTTTATTTTCCTTCTAGTCATCCCTCCTTCTAGAAAAGATTTATTAAGATACCCAATCATAGAATTTTCCTCACTTCTTGATAGCTCCCAATCCAGAGTTAGCAAACCTCCATTTCCTTGACTCCCCCCACCAAAATCACCAAACCAAGGCACGAATCCTCTAAATCCCTTCTAACACCATTTTACTAACACACTACACAGTTCTCCATGGTGTGCAGTCTCTCTTGCTGCAATGAACAATAAACCCAGCTTGTTCGACTACAGGTGAATTCCTAATGGTCTATTGGATGGAAGGCATTAACAGACATGAACATTCGATGACAATATCATATATTGTGTGATTCTATTTTTAATAAATATAGATGTATATATGTAGAGATATATAATTACATGTTTTATTTTATTACATATATATATGAGGGCTTTCATTTTTGACTCTTGTAGAAACTTACATGTTTAATTAACATGTTTTTTTATATTAATTTTGAAAGCACATTTTTTAACTTATTCTTTTATATATTTTCTCTTACATCTCCAGATACTGTAACAGTTAGGAATTGTATTTGGTTGCAAGCAATAGAGATGTCCCTGTCTATCTGGCCAAAGGAATGAGAAGTTCGTTCTCTGAATATAAAGGAAGCCCATGGGTTGATAGTTGTGGTAAGCAGAATTCTAAGATGGCCTCCAAGCTTCTCACCTCCTGCTACACATGCCTTTTGAGTGTGGACAAGACCTGTGAATATGATGGGATGTCACTCCATGATTAGGATATCATATGTGGCAAAGGTGAAAGGACTTTACAGATGTAATTAAGGTCCCAAATTGGTCATTTTTTGAGTTAATCAAAAGGGAGATTATCCTGGGTCACCTGACTTCATCAAGCAAAATCTTTAAAAGGGGGAATGGGCTCTTTCTGAAGAGAGAGACTCTTCTGATGGTCTTGAAAAAGATAACAGCCATCTTGTGAACTATGGAGATGCCCACATAGAGAAGTCCTGAACTACATGCTGAGAGTAGTCCCTGGCCAACAGCTAGCATGAAAATGGGGACCTCAGTCTGTAACAACTGCAAGGAAATAAATTATGCCAATATCCTGAGTGATCTCAGAAGCAGAATCTTTCCCCAGTCAAGGCTCATGATGAAAATGCTGGCTGGCTGATGCCTTGATTGAAACCTTGTAAGACCTAGAGCAAAGGACTCATGCCCAGACTCATGACCCAAGGAAACTGAGATAATAGATAGGTGTTGTTTCAAGCTGATAAAATTGTAGTAATTTGTTACGCAGCAATAGATAATACAACAGTTCAGAAATGATATGACGGCTCTAGAAAATAAACAGAGATCCAGGCAACCCTTCCATCTACTGGTTTTGCATAGCTTCTTCCTCAAGGTTACCCCAAAGACACAAGGTGGCTGTTGGAGCTCTGGCCACAGGTTCTAATCAAGGAGAGAAAAAAATAGGAGCAAGGGAGGTACATGCTAGTTGTCTGTTGACCTTTTAAGTAGTTTTCCCAGAAGACCTACACAAAAACCTCCACTTCTACCTTACTGACCACTCCTATCTACAGGAGAAGCTAGGAAATAGAGTGTTTTATCTGGAAATATCTAATAAGCAAGCAAACAAAACCAGAATTCTATTAGCAAGAAAGAAGACGGGTGGGAGGGAATGGACATTTGGTGAGTAAATAACAGTCTCTTCCACAAAGAGAAAAACAAAGGAAAAACACATTTCCTGACATCAGTCTTTCAATGTCCTTTTTTTCTGCTTTGAAAGTTTGCTGGTAGGAGAGAATTTTCTAAGCAGAATGCCTATAGAAGCACAGAAGCATAGTAAAAAGCAAGCTTCTGACCAGAGTACAAAGAAATGTTTTGTTGTTTTTTTAAAGATTTTATTTATTTGACAGAGAGAGAGAGACAGCCAGAGAGGGAACATAAGCAGGGGAGCAGGAGAGGGAGAAGCAGACTCCCCACTGAGCAGGGAGCCCGATGCGGGGCTCGATCCCAGGACCCTGGGACCATGACCTGAGCTGAAGGCAGACGCTTAACGACTGAGCCACCCAGGCGCCCTAAAGAAAAGTTTCTAATCAACGCCAATATTCTTGATCTTGCTCCATCTCTTCTGCCCACAAATGCCTTCTACCCTTCCGCGTCTTTAACAGTCATTTGGTCACCCACTGGGTTCACGTCCTGTCCTGTGGAAAGACCCACAAAAATGAGCCACTGCCTGATCCTTTCCTTGATCAGTGTTTAAACCCTAAACCCAAAACATGAAGAGAAATAAACCTTCAATTTAAGCACTATCACATTTAAATCACTTCCCTTTACCCTTCGCCCTGCCTCACAGAAACACACAGGCTAGTGTGTTGCTGAATGATTAAAGACAGAACCAACATGACTACTTGAAGATCAGATATAAAGGTCACTTCACAGCAACTTAAGTTTACAAGGAAGAAGGAATAAACTAGGGACATGCTACAGACCCATCCACAGTGGGCGGAAAGAGGAAGGTGGCCAACCTGTCTGGGAAGCCTTGGGCTGCAGCCAGGCATTGGAGGCAGTGCCCAAAGAAAGCATATGAAGAGCTCAGATGTAAATCAGGCTGACTCTAGGACCCACTGGGTGACAGAGCAGAGTGTTCAGGAATCAACCACTGCCATCTGAGGAAGTTCAGCCAAAGGCAGCAGGACTCCAACAATCTGGCTGGGAGATCATTTGATAGTTCATTAAAGATCTGCAAAAAGCCAAAGGTTTATAGTAATGGTGTAGAAGTGGACTCTCTCCTTAAAAACTTAAGAGTTTTTGAAGATGGTAGAAAGCCCAATACCTAAACAAGTAGAAAATTATATCATAAAAAAATTACCCCCAAAAGCACTAGAAATTAAAGAATAATTTTACTTTGGGGAAAGCAGGATATTTGAGATGCCTTCTTGAAAGTGTATGCTGGAATCCCTAACGCTGATACTACAAGAGGACAGAAAAGTGCTTAAAATTACAGGATTAGGTCACAGAAAATTCAGATTGGTGTTCTTGAGCAACAACTGACAAAACACTGGTCAGGCCAATGGTTGAGGTAAGTTTCTTCTTCTCTCCCCTTCTCTCTTCTCCCCTTATTCTCTTCTTCTCTTTCTCAACTGCCTTATTTTATCACATACAATGCTGTGCATTTGCCCTCACTGTAAAAAGTACATACTAATGATAATAATCATAACAACAATAATAATAAAGAATAAGGTGGGGTGCCTGGCTGGCTCAGTCGGTTAAGCGGTTAAGCATCTGACTTCATCTCAGGTTATGATTTCAGGGTCCTGAGATTGAGCCCCCCTTACCCCCACCAACCCGTCAGACTTGGCTCTCACCATGGAGTCTGCTAGTCCCTCTCCCTCTGCTCCTCCCCCTCCTCTCTCTCCCTTTCATAAATAAATAAAATCTTAAAAAAAAAAAAGAGTAAGGCAACACAATACTCAGTTTCTTCCCTTCTTGGAATCTATTTTTAATAGCTTTATTGAAGTATAATTGACATATGATAAACTGTACATATTTAAAGTGTATGCTTTGGTAAATTTTGATTGATATATATATATATATATATATATATATATGTGAAACTATCACCTCAGTCAAGATAATGAACCTCCAAAAGATACATCACTTCCAAAAGTTTCCTGAATCCCCTTTGCAATCCCTCACTGTTGCCTCTCCCTGTCACCAACCCCCACCCCCAAGCCCCAATGGATCTGTCACTCTACATTAATCTGTGTATGTCCTAGAATTAATGGAATCATACAGTGTATCCATTTGTTGGTCTGATTTCTTCCATTCAGTATATTTATTTTGAGTTTTATCTGGGTGATAGCACATATCCATAGTTCATTTCTTTTCATTGTTAAGTGGTATTTCATTGTATATCACTTTTTTTAGGTCTATCTTTTTTGTTTCCTTTTTAACATCTTCCTTTTTTTCTTTCTTACTGTCAGCATAACATGCTTATTATAAAAAACTTTCATAATCATATAGAAGGAAAGAAACAGGTAAAAATCACCTACAGAAAGCCTCAGTATATAAGTTAAAAAGAAACAAAACGAAACAAAAATACCTGAAGACTAAAGAGCCTTTATGAGTGTCAAGGAAGTAAATCTTTACCAGTTAGTCAGTGCACCTTGATAAAACCGAGAGATGCTATTTCAGTTGTGGTGCCCTTGCTTAGAGTCCTGTAAACTGCACTGTGTGGGGCTACCTATTCGGTCTTCCAAAGGCTGTCATGTAACATGTTTTGCTTATACAAAAGGTGCCTCAGTGAGGAGAGATGATGAAATAAGGCAAGATGCTAAATCTAAGAAACACAGGGTGTATACATTAAAAAGTTCTGGAGACCCACAGGCTAATGACAATCAATAATCTTCATAAATGGGTACTACCCCCAAAGTTTATGGCCTGAGCCCAGAGAAGGAATGCAATTTTGATTACCTGTGCTATCAGGAGTTTTTCTACTGTTGAACCGCAACTAATTTTCCTTTTTTTAACATTAAAAATCCTTAGGTGTTCCCCATTGGCCAGGATATACACTCAGCAGCTGCTTCTTTGAGCCTAGCAAAGATCAACCTGACCTTGGCCAATCGGCTTGTACTTTGAAGAGTGTACTTTGTGAAACATGTGAGTAGAGAAGTATTCATGCTTGGCAGAATTTGCTGTCTCTTTTGCTCAGTATTTTACCCTGATTAATCCCCATCCATCTCTCTCTGCCGCTGCCGCTACCAATGCTGTCAGTCTCATATTTCTTCTCTATAGCAGACGCCTTTCAAATGTTGTTGGATCCTGGCTGGGTGTGACCTTTTATGGGGCACTGCTGCCTCCTCTCAGGCTTTTATGGGCCTGTCGGTTCGTGCACATGTGCAGACATTCTGACCCCGTGACCTCCAGAATAGATTCTATGAGAACAACTGTATCGGACCTTTTCAACATTTTGGACACCCAAACCCTCTCAAGTGCACGGGTGCGAAGAATGCTCCCTGGTGGTTTTGGCTTACGTTCTTCTCACATCCGAAGAAACGGTCTGGGAGAACGTGAAGCCAGGTCAGAAATGCTAACGTCACAGCAATGTTGCCAGCAGCCCTTTAAGTTTGAGCATCAGGGAGTGTTTTCACATCTTTCTGCTTTTATTGTGGTTTAAGGGAGCGGTTCCAAATATATGAATTACACTTTCTGGTATAATCCAAACTGTAGAGAAAACAGTGGCTAACAAAAACTCTAGAAAACTTTGAAGCCATTTTTTAAAAATTCCTTCTCAGATCTAGTCTTTTCTCCTTTCTGAGTCCTGAATCTTGTTGCTAAAGGAGCCTACTTTACATAGACATTTTTTTAAAAATGGAGGAACCCATCTTATGGTATTTCCAGCACTTTTGGTTTGCATGTTCTGTGCTGTTACCGTTTACCAACAGTGAGCTTACTTTTGTAAGCATTCTAGTATATGTTTAAGGATGCAAAGCAACTTTTAAAAATTGCCAGTCTACTTCTCAAAAAGAAAAAAAAGAAAGAAACCTCTTAAATTGGAGTTTTAAAGTTTTAAATGCCAGATTATAAAAATAACTATATAAAGTCTACTTTTTCCTAGTCTTCATCTACTTTCCCAACTTCCATCTACAATAAGGATCTGGATTTTGCCCTTAAATGCACAGTCTATCAGGATGAACTGGGTCACTGAGGCCAGTTCCTTTCCTTTGTTTCTCTTGACATTGACCCCACTCGTCTCTTTCCTCAATAAGCTTTCTCTTTCTCTTCTCAAAACTGAATACTTTCCTCATCTTAGTCTAACACCTATTTTCATCCTCTTTTTTGATGGCTGATAAAGTCATGCACACTCAATTCTTCCTCTACCACCATATTCAAAAAGAGTAATTTTCCATCCACTCACATTTTCTTCCATTTTGAGATCTGTACTCATGTTTCTTCCTCACTGCTGGCATAATTCAAAAGAATATATTTGCCCTGGCACAGCACACCAAAGTCACGTCAGCATTTCTGCAATGGCTTGAGTATAGGACTATGGAGAGGCATATCATGTGACATTCGGGACAGCTAAATCAACATCTCAGGATTGGAAGGAATATGCCATCAAGACCTAAAAGATATGATTTTTCTTTTTCATACACCATACAAGAATCCAAAGCCAGTGAAACTATATACAGTGCTTCTCATCACTATCACCAATGGTTTGTAGGACTCATAAAAAGGAGGATGTATAATAAATTCTAAGATGAGGCCAAGAAGATGAAATAGCACATTGTACCACATTCTGAAGTGAGATACAAAATAATTTGGGTCCTGATATTTAAGTGAAAGTCAGCAGGATGCTAGTTATGGGTAATAATATAATTTCTGATTTAGCGTTACAGTTCAAGATGCAGTGATCTTTCTAGGCTGTTACATGTATCTAGGGAGTAGGGAAAGGATTCTTAAAATATGGCAAAACATCAATTTAGCTACATTCAAGTGAGACCATACATCTTATAATAATAGTTCAATATTTTTATAACTAGATTGAACACTCTGATAGGAGAGTGGATAGCTACATATTTGTTACATATATGAATCTTATTATTATTACTATATTTTGATAATAAACCCTAACTAGCCACTATGGAAAGAAGTTTACACTTGCTCTTTTACTTTATATTAATTCTTGTAAATTATGATGAGGTGATACTATCTTGTTATACAGTTATGTTAACTTTAATATATCAATATTTACATTTAAATAAAGATGAGCACAATACTGTCAAAGCACAATATTTAATTATAGTAATTCCTTAAGCATTATTGATGATTTTTTCAGATTTTATTTCTTGCTGATATCCTGTGATCAGAGATTTCAGAACAGTTAAATGAAAAAGTACAAATTTTAAGTGCACAGCTAAAATAAAATGAGACTGTGCAAAACAGGAGAGGATTTTCTTATGGTATTAATCTGTAGCAACCTAGTTATGTACCATCATATTTGATGGGATTTCTGTTCTCGAAGTTTCGGATTTTGTTCTCCATAGAAACACCTCCGAATATCAATTTTAAGCCTGCTAATTATTTTCTTGGACAGAGGGTGTTATGTGTATAAGAAATAGCATTTCAAACTTTTCTTTATGGCATTAACTTATAAGATAAAAATGATGTTACATTAGCATATAATTATAACATATAAATTATACATAAAATGTGCTATACACTTTTGATATCTTTCATATAGATGGGTGTGAAATATACACAATCCATAAACAAAGCCAGTTAAAATAGACCTCTATTACCATTATTATATTTTCACTTAAATTTTTTTGTTTTTCTTCTTTTGGATCAAATTTTGTACAGTGGAGGCACTGCAGACATGAGTCAACAATAGACAACTGAGAAAAGATATCAAGGTAATTGTTACGTCTTGGCTGGTGAACTCTTAAATCAACAAAGGAGCCCTCTCTCTGCTAATCAGCCCAGGCGGCTCCCCCGCCTGACAGTAGAGCACCGAAGTGAATCTACGCTGCGGGGTTTCTCTCTTGTTTTCCAATTCAACGTTTGCAACACAAAGTGAAGAGAATAAACTTGAAAAAAATGACAACTAATACTTTGGGGTGTCTATATTTTGAGGATGATATTAAGAATTAAACTATTTTTTTTAAATACTGTGTACTAATAACTATAATGTCATTTCCCGACGCCGCCAACAAGGCGAATGAAGAGGGAATGTTTGTCCTTACAATTTTCTGGAATGTAGGCACTCAGAGAAAGTTGAGCCTCTGGAGATGGCATATTGAGGTGATTTGACAGAGTTTGAAGCAGTTAAAATGGTACCTTGATTCTTTCATTTCCACAAGTGTATGCATTTTGGGGAAACCCGGGGTATTGAAGCACGAGCGGAAAGGAAGGGAGCAACCTAAGACTGAAAGTTTAACCTTCCCAGAGGGTTGCATCTCTGAGGCCACAGCCGGAGGCTGAGCTTTCTTTCTCCACTCTTCGCCTTTAGGAGGTTGGAAGGTCCCCCAGCAGACAGCCCCCAGGTGGCACGCAGGGACCCCCTCCCTCTTTTAGTGATCGGAGCCGCGGGCGACAGGATTCATTCACCTTTGCTTTCACGTCCCCACCTGGGCCCACCAAAGCGCATCGGAGGCCAACCCGGGCTCTGGTCCCAAACGTGGGTGGCAAGGAAATTCAAACTAAGGAACTGAGTGGCCTCCCCAGGGGCTGCGCTCTCCAACCTAGAAGGAGAGAGGTCCGCATGACGTTGATTTTCTCCTTAAGTCTAGCAGGAGGGCAAGGGGTGTAGATTCAGTTCGATTTTTCCTCCTTTGCCAAAGGGAAGATGGAATCGAAAAATGCCCTTGAGCGCAGAACACTGGGGGGTGGGGGTGAGGGTCCAGCTAGAAGGTTGGTGAATTGGAAATCCTGGAGGGAGGAAACCCAGGGGATCCGGAGGGGGCGGGGGTTGCGTCTCTTTGTTTCACGCTTCTCTTTTCCCGGGGCCCGGGCTAGGCTAAATTTCTTGAACATATGTGCTTGAACACAGAAGGGTGTAGGTTCTTGGAAATACCAGAAACTTGATCGCAGGACTCTGAGCCCGAAAAGAACCACAGGACAGGAGTTCCTGGGCCCTCGCTGAGAGGCTACCTGGGGTAGGGAAGTTGACCTCGGCGCCGCGCAACTGCGCGGGTGGGAAGGGTAGGCGTTCTTGACCCTTTCCGGAGCAAGTTATTAACTCAGTTGAGTTGATCAAATGACATTCTTTCTGGAAGGGGTCGTCTCCAGAGCCCCTTTTCTTGGTATTTAGCAGGTAGAGTAGCAGGGCAAATCCGTCTCTCAACCTGAAGTCTCAGAGAATTGATGAGTTTTAACAGACTGGATCCGGAGGCGCAGGTAATTCTAAACGCATACAAGCCCAGAGCTCCATCCTCTCACTCACGTCCGCAGTCGAAGCAGACGGCCACCTTCAAAATTTTCGCTGAAATCTTCTCTCTCGAACTGATCAGCCACTTACCAAGATTTGAAGATTTTTCTCCAGCCCCAAATCCACCTTCCCTTCCACTCTCAGAATCTACTTGTAGATGCCACCAATGGTTGCCCCTTCCCCTTAAAAACAGCCCCCTACCCACACATCTCTCAGCTACACTAAACAGCCCCGACACAGTGTAACCACCAGTTTAAGTCATAGAAAGTAGCTTAACTCTTGACATCACCTCCGCAACCCACCCGAGAACTCCAGCCCAGGACACTGTGCTATGAGGCTGATTTTTGAGCGCTGAATTCTGAGGGTAAGGGAAGGTTATTTGAGGCATCCTAATAGATTTCCGGGCTTCCAATTCCCTCCCCCGCTTGGCTGGTAATTTTCTGCTGCTCCTCCTTCTCCTCCTCCTCCTCCTCTTGACCTCCTCCAAGGTACCTTCGCCTCCCCTCCTCCACTCATTCCCAGTAAACCTCCAGCGGGCGGTGGAAATCAATCCTTTGGCGCTAAACTCAGAGATGTCCGTGGGACAAAATTGTAGTGGGGGAAAGGGTGTCATTTCTTTCAGAAAGAATGTCATTTGATCAACTAGACCGAGTTAACTTGCTCCCGGTTTCCTGAGAGCTCCGGTGGGCCCGTGGGTGCTTTGCTAGCTTCAGCGCAGATATGTTAGCTTTCAGCCGAATCGTCCAGGACTTGGAAGATAAAGCTTTTTCTCCTCTCCAGACTCCCAGCTACCCCCGCAAGAATCCGATACATTTAATGAAAGCTTTGCGAGATGTAGGTTTCAGTGCGTCCTTGGGCCAGAACCTCGCAGTCAGCACACAGCACTCACTGGCTCCAACCTGGGTTCCACGCAGAACAATGGTCCAGTTAAAAATTACCTGTTCCTAGTCATTTACAGTTCCAAAAACAATAAACAAACACCCCCCCCCAAAAAAGGGAAGAAAAAGATTTCACCTGACACTACCAGCCGCTTTTGTGTGATCATAATACTTCCAGAGGCACAATTTTAAATGAAGGGTGCAAATTTCTGTCCTCTATTGGTCGAACTCCTTCCTGCAATCAACAGCGAACCTCGCATTCTCAAGAATGATATGAGGTTTGTGGCTTCCCCGCTGCCGGGAGCGTGGAATTCTATCTCGGCTGGTAACGGAGCAGCAGACCGCACATGAACGCTGCCTCCCTGGGCTGCCTCTGCCAGTAAAGAATATCGGGAACATTGGTGACAGAAACAGCTACCTGAACCCAGAAACGAAGGCTAACAAGTTCAGCCTGCAGAAGAAGGTTCTTGCTAATTCACCCAGATTGTTCTAACTGGTTAATAAAGCAATTGACACTCAACAAAACCACATTCACAGCAGGAGTCCCCGTCAATAAAACTAGAATCACAACTGAAGGTTTGTTGTTGTTGTTGTTGTTGTTAACAACTGCCTTTATTATTATCATTGCTTGGTATTTTTTTAATGGACAATTAAAGGAAAGAGAGACAATCATTTCAAACCCAATGGTACAGAAAGATCTCTTCCCTTCTCCTCTGAAATTAGAGTGTAGATTCTCTTGATTCATCCTCAGTAAGCCACCACCTAAAAACAACTGGAAGAGGGGCAAATTGGCTATAAAAACCTATACCCTCATTCTGGGAGGAATAGAAATGGTTAATCATTACTCTCTTTAAACGCACATAATTTTATCTGACCCTTGGATGTGATTTAAGATACTGATGGTTATGTAGCCTTTTCTACATGATTAAGACTACACAGAAAAAGTAAAAATGAGAAGGGGAATGGAGTACGTATTCATATATTCTATACCTATTTTCTGAGGTGAATACGTTCATTTTGACCTCCAAATTACATGTTTTTTGAATATCAGAAAAAATAAATCCTTCCGTCATATATATATGTATATATGTATATACATACATATATATATATATACATATATATATAATTTTTTTTCATGGAAACTGGAAGAACAATTGTTATTCCACTCCTTCAAACCCGATTCTGATGTGGGCTAAAGAGAGCTTCACCGCCCTGGGAATAAGTTCCCAAACAAATTCATAGTTCAGAGAAAGCTGATCAAAATGCCCTTTCCTTCCCAATCTTGGTTAGTGGGGAAGGAGAAAGCTTTTTCCTTTACTGTACATAATTTTCCAAAGAACTGAGCTAAAATTCACTTATATCTGCCAGAACTTGTTGGGGAATAAATACATTCTAAATGTGTAATGCCACTTTTCAATTGCAATTAAAACCTATTTAGATTTCTGAAAAGTAGCCTGAGAACATATTCATTCAGGGCTATCTGGCATTAAGTTTGATGTGGAATGTTTAAATTTTAAAGCAGAGAAAGAAACAGCACACAAACACATAGGCTTAAGAGCCCACCAGGAGTTTTAAGTGTAATAGCTGCATTTTGGAAGGTGTGTACAAGTGTACGTTGGCAGACGCCACAGACTCAAGAGGAACTTACTTAACCTCAGCATACCTTTTATATTCAAAGACACCGTGAAGTATATTGGGGTGGCCTGGAGGTAATGGGGACTATACTTAGTAACTACCAATATTCTTCTTCTTCTCTCATCAATAGAGGAGCTCACAGAAGGGGATTCACACAACTGCTGTTCTGAAAGATGTATTTTTGACCTAACAGAACATGAAAGGTCAAAATAAGTCCATTTTTGTCAGGAGAGGGGAAAGGGTCTAATCTCCCCTTTGAACACAAGAGGTCGCTCCTGTGATCAAGTACTGGGGGAAATATTGCTAATCACAGTTTGTTGTATTCTATAAAAACATTACACAATTTTTTAACCGATATATTTGATGCATTAAATGCACATGTAGCAATCAGCTAAGGAAAGAGGAGAATAATCTGTGGTCACATTTAAACTTTCAGGTGAAGTGAAAAAATAATGGCTGCTCCCCTAACTTTGATTCTGATGCAAAATGTATTAGCAGTAGACACAGAACTCAAGAACACATCCATCATGGAACAACATATTATTGGGTTCCTTCAACTTTCTCCCTTTAACAGGGAGTATCTTCTGCATGATCTTTACCTCTATCAGCTTAGGAACTTACTAAGAAAATAAATACTTGATTACAATAACAGTGTGGGCTGAAAAAAAGGGGAAAAAAAAAGTGTCTTCACCATTATGATGAAACTGCCCATGAGTGAATGTTTTCCTCCAAGGCACATGCCAGCTTTTCTATTTGGAATTGCTACCATCATCAGCAATAATTCTTTGGAATAGGTTATCAGTTTAGGAAGTTAAAATAACCACGCTGTGTATGTGACTGGTTTGAAGGAGAATGGATAGTGAGGGCGCTTTGTGGATCTCAAATATGTCATCAGGCTTCTGCAGCTTCTGTTGTTTAATTCCATGTTATAAAGGTGGCATAATGGAATTTGATTGGTTAAAATCCTCCACTTACTTTCTGGCATTATAGTGGTATCTTTTTTTCTTTTTTTTTTTTTAAACTAGAGTCAACTTGGTTATCTGTAAGGGAAACATGCCCTTATACCGGGAAGACTTGGCTTCGTGTTTTGATTACCAGCAGCAGCTTTGCAAAAGCAGCCTGACAAAAGGCTCCATGCATATAATACCGGAGACTAGAAACTTTAAACAAAACAGATTTTTAAACAAAAAATTGGATAAATTTATCAACCTATGTCTATTCCAACTTTCAATTTCACACACACACAGATATAATAAAAATAGAAGGCATGAGATCCGGTTAAAACTCTTCCTTGAGAGAAAACAAAACGAAACAGATACGTGTTCTTGGTAAAGCCCAACTAGGTCAGGAGGAAACTCAAACATCTTAGGTTTTTTTGCACTCTGGAAAAGCATATCCATGCAAACTGAGATACTGAGGCCAGCTGAGAGCTCACAGCTCTTATCAAGGGTTGGATCTGGCGAAAAGTACAAAGAAAGGAGTTTCCTAACACAACTGGGTTTTCTCGCGGCAGCAAGACACCGAAATTAAGCCTTCTACTGCTTGGGTTTGTGGACCTTTTAAGAGAAAACTGGCAGTCACTTTAGATAAGGATTAGCTATTCAGAAGCTTTGGGAGACGTGTGGGTGTTCTTCGTGGACTTTCCCGTGACTTTGTTTTTGGGAGACTGTAAAAGGTGACGGGAACATGTCAGAAATTATTGAAAAAGGTTACCCGCGAGTTGGAGCCAACGTTCGTCTTTCTCCAGGTTGTTTCCCGAGAGAAAATTATCAGATAAACAAACCCGGTGAAGTGAAACAGGTATTTCACTGCCTTTCAATATTTGATCCCTCCCTCCTCACGCTCTTAAACTAACACATTTTTTAAAATCTCTAGACTACAGACATGGAGAACTGTCCTTATAATTGCCGAAAACACCACGAGCAAATTGCACACGTTTGCTTAAAAACAAAGGGCAGGACACCAGCAGACAGAGGAACTGGACAGGATATCTATTAATCGCTTTACAAACTTTCCGCTACTGGAAGATCATTTCAGTCTTTGGCTTTGGGTTAGTGCGCTTCTAAATTCTAGGGCTAAACTGCAAAAGCAGACCTCAAGGACTGTTAGAAGAGAGAGGAGTCCGCGGAGTCAACTTAGTTTTACCTGTGTGCTCCCAACCTGATTCTCCGCTAAAGGCAAGAAGCACTCTTTTCCTCCCACCCCAGCTTTTTGGAGATCTGAGGTCGGTGGTAACGGGGTAGTGGGGTAGCAGTAGAGAACAATTCCTGTGGGTTTATTCATCCCATTCCCGGTTCTTCTTCCCGCAGGCAGCTCCCAGCGCGCCAGGCGCAGCCAGTTCGGGAACTCACCCTCCCGGGCAGCCAAGCCGGGCCAGGCCCGGAGCTGAGCGCTAAAGCGCGAGACCAAACCGAGCCAAACGGCCTGTTCCAAGTCGCCCCTTTTCCTAGAGGCCTGGAAGGACCTCGTCATCAGGAAGACCTACCCACCAGCCACTCGCCACCGGCGGCAGAAAAGTGCCCCGCGCGCAACACGGCCAGCCGGATTGCGGGGACCCCAGGAGCGCAGGGCGGAGGAGCAGCGCGACAGGAGGCGAGGGCGCTGACGGCACCGCCGGGAAGGAGCACGGGAGGGGGGGGCAGGAGGAGGAGAAGGAGAAGGAGAGGAAGGCCAAAAGCCAGAGCAGCTGGGCAGCCCGAGCTTCGGGAGAGAGCGGCCTGAGCTCAGAGCAAGTTGCCTCGGGAGCCCTAATCCTCTCCCGCGGGCTCGCCGAGCGGTCAGTGGCGCACGGCGGCGGCGAGGCTGAAATATGATAATCAGAACAGCTGCGCCGCGCGCCCCACAGCCAATGGGCGCGGCGCTCGCCTGACGTCCCCGCGCGCTGCGTCAGACCAATGGCGATGGAGCTGAGTTGGAGCTGAGAAGTTTGAGTAAGAGATAAGGAAGAGAGGTGCCGGAGCCGCGCCGAGTCCGCCGCCGCCGCAGCGCCTCTGCTCCGCCAACTCCGCCGGCTTAAATTGGACTCCCAGATCCGCGAGGGCGCGGCGCAGCCGGGCAGCGGTTCTCTCAGCCTTGGCAACCCCAGGGGCCACTATTTCCCACTTAGCCACAGCTCCAGCATCCTCTCTGTGGGCTGTTCACCAACTGTACAACCACCATTTCACTGTGGACATTACTCCCTCTTACAGATATGGGAGACATGGGAGATCCACCAAAAAGTAAGAGGCTATTTTACCTTGTGGGGCTCGGTGTGCTGTTCTTGTGCGGGGGTCTCTCTCAGGCACGGGTGCCAAGGGCTCTTCACAGTTGGAGTCATTGCCTGGAGAGAGAGAAAAGGTGGCTTTTTCTTGTTGCCGCCACGCCTGCATGCTTGCTGTCGGTTCTGATCTTCGGGAAACTGATCGTACCTTGTGTTTGAATTCGCCTGTGTGCCCTCCAAAACCCTAGCCTTCTGGTGCTAAAGCGGTGGTTTCCTCCTCGGGAACCTTGAGCTCTCCGAGGTTATTCCGTTGCAAAGGTCTGCCTGTACATACAATACCCGGAGATGTGAATTAGCATTAGACTTGCAAAAGAGAACGAGTGACAACTGTATTGATGTCTGCTCTTACTAACAATATCCAGTCCTCTGTGCTATTTAAGAGCGTGCTTCATGGAAAATATAAGCGTTCACTTAACGCTTCTAGTCAAAACCTTTTCTTTGACTTGACTTATCCATGATCTTTCCCAATGATTACGGCAAAGAGGGAGGAGGGAGGAAAAAGAAATACAAAATGAACGGGTTTGATTGCGTGCTAGGCTTAAAAATGTAGACTATTCAAATCTGCATTTTACATATATTCCGCCTCCTTTTTAAAATGAGTCAAGGTTTTGATGGCACACTTCAATTACCATCCCAAAGTGCAATACTCTTAAAAAAAAAAAAAAAAGAAGGGGAAAAAAAAAAAACAACAAAACTCCTAGAGTACGCCCTATAAGAGAACGACACTAAAAGTGTGTTTATCTCTGTAGGAAGTAAACGGTTAGTCAATCATGTATTTATTTTCATTTCAGAAAAACGTCTGATTTCCCTATGTGTTGGTTGCGGCAATCAAATTCACGATCAGTATATTCTGAGGGTTTCTCCGGATTTGGAATGGCATGCGGCATGTTTGAAATGTGCGGAGTGTAATCAGTATTTGGATGAGAGCTGTACGTGCTTTGTTAGAGATGGGAAAACCTACTGTAAAAGAGATTATATCAGGTACGCCATTTATATTGCTTCTTTAATTTTGTGAGATTTCCCCGTCTCTCTCTACTCCTTTTTTTATTACTTGATGTGGCTTTGTCTTTTTGCGAAGTATGCCTTAGTGGAGTCCAGTGTGCAAAAGTTATTCTTTAAGTATGTTATGTAAATTAAACTATTCTGTTTACCTCACTTTTTAGGGGAAAATCCCCGCACAAACTCAATAGTGGTTTTCATAAATTGTGTGGTGTTGAAGCTTGTTTAATTGCTCTTGGAATTTGTGATGCTCAAATTATTTTCTTCTTTCACCCTCCCCCTTCCAAAACAAGCAGAAATTTAAAGATGGATAATCTGGGCTTTCTAAACTTTCTTTTTTAAAGGTTGGTTTTTATTGTATTGTGCAGTGTTTTTCCCTATTCATTTATTTATTTTTATAGTTCAGTGTCTCATTAGTAACAAATTTTGTGGAGATGTCAATGCAATAGGCGAAATAAAAGTTTGACCTAAGGATGTTTAGAAATGCACCTTGAAAGTGCAAATAGAAATATTGCCCCATTTATTTTTAGGGTAAGAGTCCTTTCTTGGAAAATTTCAAAACCAATCCAAATATTCCCTGCAAAAAAGACCGGAAATTTAATCTTTTTAAATATTAACCCTTTGGTGACATCTGACTATCTTTTCTTTCTTATCTTATCTGAGCTGATGAATTAGACAGAGCAGATCAAATTGCCCATCATCTGTCTACGAACAATTGGTATATTTAGATAATTGAACAGCTTCCTTTCTCACATTAAAATCTGGTAACTGATAAAATGAGCGAATTGCCCATACTGACAAGACTAAAACCACATAGGGGACTTTCTGAGGGTTTTTTTTTTTCTTTCAGTTTATTTTGTGTCTCAACTTCATGCTTCACAAATCTCAAATTTTCTCTACCTGTGTATATATGTGTCAGAAGGATGTCAGTAGAATTCCTAAAGAAAATTTTATTGTTTTAATAACAAACAGAAGAGATAACACCTTCACCATTATGTTAAATAATATAAAAATATTATATATTTTTAAAATTTCTCCAGTGGCTATTAACAAGTAATTAGCTTTTGTAAGTTTATAGAATTTCTGGAGCTGAGAACTTATATTAAAGTTTAGTTAAGAATTAAATATGTGGTCACAATTTTTACCTGTTCACTTTGTGTCCAGCACTTTTTCTTATTGTAAAATCATGAAATAGAGTGTATAATCTTGATAAGTAAAACTGAACAGTGTGTCTAAGGGTTTATTAATACTTTGTGGGATGGGGGGTGGGGAGGGAAGGAGAGTGGGAGGAAATAGGGGAAGTGGGGAACGGGAGGAAGGGGGAGGGATTTTCCAAATTGTTTGGTCACAGGCAAGGTAAAGTCCTCATCCTATGAAATGGAAGATCTCACATAGAGTAGGCGGAGGGAAGAAAAACTTTTGAATCTACCTTC
Source organism: Halichoerus grypus (assembly GCF_964656455.1). Lineage (NCBI taxonomy): Eukaryota > Metazoa > Chordata > Mammalia > Carnivora > Phocidae > Halichoerus > Halichoerus grypus. Next base: position 36,777,302 of record NC_135713.1, read on the forward strand.
TAACCTCTGACAAATGAGCCGTTTTCATTGTTTACTTGATTAGTGTGTGAACTCAAGATTCTGGAGAGGGAGAGCTCACTTTGCACCTCTAGGACTATCTTTCCTCCAGTGGAGATAGTGTTTTCCTCAACTGCATACAGACCTTCATGTAGCCAATTTCACGTACACATTTATAGAAGGAGCCAATTGCCTTTGCCTTTTCCCCTTCACTCTCTCTCAATTGTGTGTGTGTGTGTGTGTGTGTGTGTATGTCCCTTTGAACTCCTGTAGTTGTAAAAGCAGAACAGAGAGACTATTTAGGTCTGAATGCCCTTCTCCCCTTGGGGGAGTGAGGTGCCCTCCTCCCATTATGTGTGGATCTTCCCCCCACCTCCATTCTCTGTTTGTAGGAATGCCCCCACTTCTGTTATTACTGGTACATGGAGAGGGGGCCAGGGCAGTGCCGCCTAGGTGGAACCTACAAGGATTGTCCCTTGGTAAGGAAAGGTCAGGCGTGAGGAAGACCTTAGAAGTGGGTTTTTCATTTTTCTGGCTGGTCCTGGTTCTCAAGCAAACTGAAATAGAGGTAGATGCTTCAGCAGCTTGAAAAAGATTGAGGGAGCAGGAGCACATTTTAAAGATAATAATAAAAGGAAGAATGGAGAGGAAACTTTCTGTTAACATCGTTACCCGAGGAAAAATCTTTAGTTGGGGAAAAACTGCAACATGCTTATTGTGCAGAAGAGAATCTGGAAACCCTCAGAGGTTTCATTTTGTTACTCTGCTTGTGCATCTGTGTATATTTACCAATGAGTGGGGTGACAGTCTCCTCCCCTAACCTCTTTTTCTCTTGGAAGGACTTCTTGTAGCAGTTTTAAAGACATTTCTAGCAGCAGAAATTGGGGGATAGGAAGGCAAAAGTGTGGGGCCAGTGGCTACCAGAGTCCCCCCTGACTCCTTTCTGCCAAAAGCTGCAAGGGTTACCCTGGGGCTGGGCTAGAACAGAGGTCCAGGTTTCCAACATGTCAAACATTTTTACTTTGGGGGTGTTCTGAACTAAGAGCTATGGTTGGAGACACAGAGGTTCATAGGAAAAGAAAAGGGGGGTAAAAGAAAGGGAGGAGAAGTGAGAGAAACTTAATGATTTCTTTCCTCCCATTCCCAGCTGGTCGGCTACTGCTGATTTCAGCGTCCCAGGGCAGTATGGCCGGGGTCCTCGACAATCTTGGGCCAGGGCAGTGCCGGCTTGAAGTGATCCCCTCTTTCTGTGTTTCTCTTCCTGTCCCTGCCCGGCGGCGCGCAGGTTGTACGGGATCAAATGCGCCAAGTGCAGCATCGGCTTCAGCAAGAACGACTTCGTGATGCGCGCCCGCTCCAAGGTGTACCACATCGAGTGTTTCCGCTGCGTGGCCTGCAGCCGTCAGCTCATCCCTGGGGACGAGTTCGCGCTTCGGGAGGACGGGCTCTTCTGCCGTGCGGACCACGACGTGGTGGAGAGGGCCAGCCTGGGCGCCGGTGACCCACTCAGCCCTCTGCACCCGGCGCGGCCGCTGCAAATGGCAGGTACTCCTTGCCGGGAGGGAGGATGGCTGCGGGAGGCTGGCGCTGGGCTAGGCCAGCACCGCCCCAGCCATTGCGTGGGCCACCGCGGCCACCTTGGTAGCCACAGGGCAGTTGCTGAGGCCTCGGCTGGCTGTTAAAGGAGATTTTCTAGGAGCAGTTTGCACTGTACTTCGCTCTTTTGCGCAAGATTCAGTGCACTCACGGTGTCCACAGACTCCCCCCGCCCCCAGACATCTGCGTGTCTAAATATGGGTACACATGAATGTACACTACTTGTGCATACATGTATACACACATCCAGACAGTACTTCCAGTTCACCTTGGCCTCCAAACCCGGGCTTACTGAAAATGGGCTTCAGCTCCCTGCCAGGTATTCTTCCTGCCGCTGCCTAATTAAAGGGGTGGAGCTCCGGGCCCCCAGAGCTTCCTCCTTTAACCCAATGGAGGAAGCTTAGGTGGCCCTAAGTCATTTAGCCTTTCAAATCCTTTTTCCTTACAACTGCCCCACACTCTAAAACATTTTTAGAATTTATTTTTATCCTTTTGTGAAAGAATGGATGTGAAAAGATACAGTCTTAATAACTGCAGGCCATTGCACAGAGCTGTAATTTAAAACTGTCAACAAGCTAATCTGCAATAATTGCCATTTAAAGGGAGTCTGCCTCTTTAAACCATTCATTCTATGTGATTTGGTGAGAATTTCATCTTCAGGCCTGTCGCTGTAACACTAAATTGACCCAATAGGTTTTGACCTGACCCTAGGGGTCCTGGAAGGTGAAGGATTTGTACCATACATTTCAAGAGCCCTTTCCCTAAGAAGGAGAATAGAAACAGGGCAAGGTTGGCCACGAGGAGGCCTTCCCTTAGAAGGCAGACAATGTTTCCAAACCTTACTTCCCCTCAGGAATAGATCTACCTGGTGCATTTTTAAAGTATCAATTCTTACTAAACACTGAAGGTGAGGAAACACAGATCTGTCCACTCCGCTTTCTCAGAGGCTGTAAGACTTCTATTCTGGGGGATTTGTGACTAGCTTGCACAGAGGCAAAGCCAGAGTGGCAATTTCTGTTCTGTGCAACCTGCGCTCTGCTTGTGGGGAAACACAGAAGAGGTGGAAATATTTGGGAGAAAGTCAGGAGACAGAACACTTCCCAGCTGTCATTTATCTAGAGCCTGGGCAGCTCAACAGTTTCGGTTTTCTTTTGCATGCGGTCAGCCCATCTCAGGAACAGCCAGGTAGATTTCATAGTAAGAAAGATCAAGGACTGGAGTTATGGCCAGAATACTGAATTTCTTTAGCCCCTTGACATGCTTGCCCTCTCTGGACTGACGTTCAAGGCTTTCTGACAGAATTCTCTTTGACCTTTGCATTAGAGACCTCCCAGCTGGTACAGTGTCTCTGGCTGATATTGGGGTGTTCTGCATTTCCCCTTGTACCATCTGTGGCCTTTGTCCAAGAGCCTGGAGGTAGTGGGTACTCGTGTAACCTGGGCCCAGTCCGGGTATGAGGACAGGCAGGGAAGGAGGAGAAACGATGCTGGATGATGCTGCCCCTGAGACCTGGGCCCCTTTGCTAAGGCTGTGTTGACAAGAGCAAGGGTGGAGGCTGTGTTCTGGGCCGGAATTACTCAGCTTTGACCTCTCAGATTAGAGAGCCAGATATTATTCTCCCTTTTGCTTCCCTGGTCCCCATCTCTGCTGCCCCTGCTTTGTCTGTCGAGGCTGCAAAGCACTGGCCATTGTCTGGGAGCAGTACGGGAGGGCGAGCTGCCTGGCCCGCGCTCACGGCAGCCCTTGCCTCGCAGCCGAGCCCATCTCCGCCCGGCAGCCGGCCCTGCGGCCCCATGTCCACAAGCAGCCTGAGAAGACCACCCGCGTTCGGACTGTGCTGAACGAGAAGCAGCTCCACACCTTGCGGACCTGCTATGCCGCCAACCCCCGGCCAGACGCCCTCATGAAGGAGCAACTGGTGGAGATGACGGGCCTCAGCCCCCGCGTGATCCGGGTCTGGTTTCAAAACAAGCGGTGCAAGGACAAGAAGCGGAGCATCATGATGAAGCAGCTCCAGCAGCAGCAGCCCAATGACAAAACTGTGAGTGGCCCTGGGTCCGGTAGGGGACTTGAGGGGGGAGCAGAGCAAGCACGCAAGGTGCAAGGGGCTGCCCAGGTTGGCCTGCAAGCGAGTTCCATCCTGCTCCAGGGCAAAAGCCGGCAGCCCCTCACCTCCTCTACCCATGCGGGCAAGGGCCGCCTGCCGGCTGAGCCCTGCACCTCCACCCCCAGCCCACGTGGGTGGGCTTGTGCCCTTCAACCTTGCCCCCACTCCGGCACCGGAAGGACAGGGTCACCCCTGCACTGCACCGGCAGGGGGCATCAAGGCCTGGCCCTGTTTTGCCAGGGTTCAGGGTGTCAGTTCCGCAGGCACCAGAGTAAGAGACACCTCCTTGCCTCCCTATCTAATTCAGGGGTTGGTGGGTGGGTCACCCTGGCCGTCGACCCCCTGGGTATGCCCTGTGACTCTGGGCAAGGCCTGCCTCAGCACCTTCAGACCGGTGAGGTCCACCAAGGTGACCTGAGAAGACAGGGCACCGTCTGCTCTAGGTCAAGCCCAGGCCTCCGGAGATATTACTATACACTGTCATCCCAGGCCCATGGCAGCACCCACTCCACAGGATTTCTGGTTGAGTTAAACTAAAGAGGTTCTTTTTTTTTTTTTTTTTTTTTTTTTTACCGCTTCAGCCCTATTTTTAAATGCCATAAAACCCCCGCTGTCATTAAACTTGGCAGGCCAGCCAAGCCTGAGCCGGGGCACTTTTCAAGTTGGTGAGTGTGTAATAGCACACGATAGCGGCCAGACCAAAATGCTTGGGGGTGGGGGTTGGCGCTGTGAAGAGAAGTGCCTGCAGAAAGTGTAACTGAAACTGCCCAGGAAACCCACCATGTCTGGAGGCTGCAGCTTTCTACCCCTGTGATGCCATAGCCTGTGAAGGCAGATGGGAGGAATTGGGATGAGCTGTGAATGTGAAGGGAAAGGAGAAAGTCAGAATAGAATTTAGTTTAATAAGGTCCAAGCAGACCTACTGTCTCACGCACAGAAGCAGAAAAACAGAATAAAATAAAACAAAACTGAACTCTGGCTAATATCCATACATGCAGCAGATTAACTGAGTCAATAATGGCCACTATATAGATAAGATAATGCCAGGGTGTATTTGCTTAGCCTGTGCAGACAATGGAGGGAGGGAGTTTGGTCATTAACATGTTGGGGTTGGGGGGCCCTATTCACAGAATATCCAGGGGATGACAGGAACTCCCATGGTGGCTGCCAGTCCAGAGAGACACGATGGTGGCTTACAGGCAAACCCAGTGGAGGTGCAGAGTTACCAGCCGCCTTGGAAAGTACTGAGTGACTTCGCCTTGCAGAGTGACATAGATCAGCCTGCTTTTCAGCAACTGGTAAGTGTCAGCTCTCAGAGTGAGGAGGCTGAATCTCTAACAAAAAGAAGATTCTGGTTTAACTGTCACACAATGAAAGATTCAGGCGGGGAGAGCCTGCCTCCCTGGCTCCAGGGTTGGGGAGAGATGAAGAAGGCTCGGTGTAGATGAGGCAAGTGCTCAAGGAAAACAAACTTCTTGTGAGTCTTTTCTGTGAGTTCCTAATTTGACCATAGAGGTTGAATTTTCTATCAGCTGGGCCTGCTTTGAGGGATAACCTCCAAGGTATCTAAGTACCTAGACATGCATGGGAAGGGGTACAGGGTTGCAAAACCAAACATCTTAGACTTTTAGAGCTGGAAGGGACTTTAGATCAGCAATTAGTAAATTTACTCCCTCCTCGGCTCCTAGAGAATAGTATATTTAAAGACCTAAATCAAGGTGTTTGTATTAATAACCGATGTTGTAAGACATAATCAATGTTATTATCAATGGGCAGCAGGCACCTGTCTGAGCACAATTTTCAAATGTATCAATAGAGAGTTCAGTTATTTAAAGACATGATGGATACCTTCTGTTATTAATATCCCTTTCTGGGACCAACTTAATCTGCAATGCAGGACTACTTTAACATCTGAAGTGTATGAGTTCAGATGTTATACACAGTCACGTACTGTGGGGCACGTCTAGCCAAAGGAACATGAGTTCTACCAGTCAGAGAGAGAGCGCATGAACACCTGTTTTAGCATTAATATGTTAACTCACCTTATGCCTACAAAAGGCTTAAGGATCAAGATAAATAGGATTATTAAACATATGTACTTTGTGATATGGCATATATACACATCACTTTTTTTCTTAGTCAACAGTCCTATAGAATCTTGTTCTATAAAATAAGATCTATTCTAAAAACTTGTTCCTTTCTTTGAAAATAAAACTTTAGTTGAGGTTAGCTTTTTACCCTCACACTTACTGGGGGAACATTTTCTTTCTCTGTGGCAACAGTTAGGTAATAGGCCAGAGGCAGTGGTTACAAGGACTTGGCCTAGGTTTACATTTGTAAGTGGGCCAGTCTAGAGGCTGGGCAAATTTGAGAAGTCCCTTGACCTCACCATGGGAAAGTTTAATAGAATAGAAAGGAAGGTAGACTCTGGAATTAGGAAAAAGAACTTATTTTAAAGTGAGGTTAATCTTATGAGTTATTTGAGCAAAACTTGGATCATAGAAGGCAAGTAAGAGGAGGGTTCAGGGCAGCCAAGTGTTTGTACCTTCTAAAACTTTAGTGTTAGATGAGCGCAGTGGGAGGGAAGCCAAGACAGGAGGGGGATGTGGGGGCAGAGTGGAGAAGGAGGTTTCCAACAGCAACACAATACTTTCGGTTTAAAAGAAGGAGCCAGATATTTATAATGCGATGACGTTATAATATATGGGTCTCTTCTCCGAAGGAAGAGCCTGATTTAAAGAGAGAGAGAGAAAGAGAAAGACAGAGGAAGGCCAAAAGGCAGTAGGACCAACAACAAGGAAGAAAGCCCACGCTGTGAACCCTCTGAGGAGTTAATCATTGTTCTGTGGAGCCTCCTCTGAATCTCCTGTCACACGATCTGAGCGTGTGTTATGGATTTTCCAACTCAAGAAGAGAGGCTTTGATGCCTAGAGACTGAGAACTCGCCTGCTCCCAGGGCAGCATGTAGCCAGCAGGATAATTTTATTTCGAGCATGCATGGTAGAGTTGCGATGCCATTTTACAGTGGGAAACACATTTGTTCTTAAATAATTTAATGCAACACAATGTTGGGAATTCAGTTTCAGTTAAAACAGAGATCTCTTGAAAGATGGGAAAGCAATAAGATTTCTTCTCAAGTTCTTTTCTTTGTGGGCTTTCTTTAAGCCTGTTAAAATTCAGTTATATATGTAGATATCTTTATCTGCATATCCATCCACGCACGCAAACACTCGCACGTACATATACACATATGACAAGTTTATAATCCTTTTAAGAATACAATCGCAGCCTCCTTTATTCATTTCTCAACCTTCCATGCAGGTGAATTTTTCAGAAGGAGGACCGGGCTCTAATTCCACTGGCAGTGAAGTGGCGTCGATGTCCTCTCAGCTCCCAGATACACCTAACAGCATGGTAGCCAGTCCTATTGAGGCATGAGGAACATTCATTCAGATGTATTTTTTTTTTTCCCTGTTGGAGAAAGTGGGAAAGTATAATGTTGAACTCCGAAACAAAAGTATTTAACGACCCAGTCAATGAAAACTGAATCGAGAAATGAATGCTCCATGAAATGCACGAAGTCTGTTTTAATGACAAGGTGATATGGTAGCAACACTGTGAAGACAATCATGGGATTTTACTAGAATTAAACAACAAACAAAACCCAAACCCAACATACGCTATCCAATGACCTTAGGAGTACTGAAAAAAAAAAAAAAAGACGTTTTTAAAACGTAGAGGATTTATATTCAAGGATCTCAAAAAAAGCATTTTCATTTCACTGCACATCTAGAGAAAAGCAGAAATAGAGATTTTCTAGTCCATCCTATTCTGAATGGTGCTGTTTCTATATTGGTCATTGCCTTGCCAAACGGGAGCTCCAGCAAATGAGCAGGAAGAGAAACTGGCCTCCTTGGCTGAAAGAGTCCTTTCAGGAAGGTGGAGCTGCGTTGGTTTGCGATGTTTTTAGTTGACTTTAACAAGGGGTTAATTGAAATCCTGGGTCTCTTAGCATGTCCTGTAGCTGGTTTCTTTTTTACTTTTGCCCCTCCCCCTTCTTCTTTCTTTCTTTTTCTTTTTCTTTCTTTCTTTTTTTTTTTTTTTGAGATCCATCCTCTATCAAGAAGTCTGAAGCGACTTTAAAGGTTTTTGAATTCAAATTTAAAAACCAACTTATAAAGCATTGCAACAAGGTTACCTCTATTTTGCCACAAGCGTCTCGGGATTGTGTTTGACTTGTGTCTGTCCACGAACTTTTCCCCCAAAGATGTGTATAGTTATTGGTTAAAATGACTGTTTTCTCTCTCTGGAAATAAAGAGGAAAAAAAAGGAAACTTTTTTTTTGTTTGCTCTTGCATTGCAAAAATTATAAAGTAATTTATTATTTATTGTCGAAAGACTTGCCACTTTTCATGTCATTTGACATTATTTTTTGTTTGCTGAAGTAAAAAAAAAAAAGATAAAGGTTATACCGTGGTCTTTGAATTATATGTCTAATTCTATGTGTTTTGTCTTTTTTCTTAAATATTATGTGAAATCAAAGCGCCATATGTAGAATTATATCTTCAGGACTATTTCACTAATAAACGTTTGGCATAGATAAATAAATAAATGCAATGATCCAGGGTCCCTGTTTTATATGTTTACAAGTAAGCCATTAAAATGTCTGAAATTAAGGACTGCATGTGAATGGGGTAAACTGACATACAATAGGTATGATATTTTATTGCAAATAGTTAAGGTCGAATTTGCCAGTTTGCATTTTAATAGTCTAATCAAAACTGGTTGGAAGCCTTTGGTTTTCAGCTGTGATGATGTTCCTGTTTTTTTTTGAAAATGAGATGCTATCCCCCCCCCCCCCGTTCTGCTCCCTACCTCTCCTCCTTCCTCCTGTCTCTTTTCTTGCCCGATCCACCCCACCCCAAATAGGAAGAGGGTCCTGCTTAAAATGGGTTTTGATTCTGAGTCACTATTTTATTTTCTGGGAGTAAGTGCTTTATACCAAAGTCTCCTGCTTAGGATTGTTGAAATGACCTATATTTCAAGTATAAGCTCTTGCTAAATAAGAGAGCCTTTCTGCCTAGTCAGTGAGGTATGACCATTATTTACCAGTGGCGGCTGTCAGCCGATTGGGAAATGCTGCTTTATTTGCGCAGGAAGAGCAGGCCTAGAGGGGAGAGAGTTTTCTCAGCAATTCCCAGACCAGTCAGCGTGTGTCTTTTCTTGTCTCTCTTCCCCACCCCCAATTTGTTTCCAACCCCCTCTTCTTTCCATTTTCTCCCCCAACTCTAATTCCCCAAACCTTGGAAGGATGTCGGGCTAGGGCAGAGAAGCGCGGCGGAGGCTCCTTTGGAAAAAGCCTTTTCTGGGTTGGGGGCCGGGTCGGGTGCTCTGCAGGCCCCCCTCCGCGGTCTGAGTTGCGCTCTAACACTCCCCCCCCCAACCCAGTCCCCCGCCCCCGCATTTAGCAGTAGTTCCTGTGTGAGAGCCAGAACCAAGGGATAGATAAAGGGCCCTGCCCGAAAGCAGGCTTCTTCGTGCTTCTTCGTTTGCGGGTGTAGAGTTAGGATTTGGGGCTCCACCCTGTCGCCTTTCCTTCTCCACCCCAGGATGATACTTTGACTCTTTAGAAACTGGATTCATTTGTATGCTCGAGTGTCATGCCATTTTAAGTATCTGACAATTCTTAATAAATACGAGAGCTAACGTACACTAATCGTGTGTCTTGTGGCGCGTGCCCCTTCGGACCCCTGACGGGGCAGCGTGGAGGCCCGGCTGGAGACCGGGTGAGCCCCGCGGCTCCCGGGCTCTTCAGTTGCTTTCACCCTCTCCAAACCTGCCGCAAGTCGGGAAACGAGCCTCAATTAGCCTTTTGTTTGGCATCGTTCTACATAACGGGTTAATTACAGGCTCTAACGTGGGGGCAGAGAGAAAACAAACTTTGCATTGAAAATGTTACAGTGCATTAGACATGCCCGTTGATTACTTTGATTGTTGTGTCTAATTCTTCACAGAGGGGTAATAATTTGGCCGGCGGTAATAATGGCTTGTGGTCTTCTGTTGAGAAAAACAGGAGTTACGTCTTATCTTACACAGATCCTCTCCTGGAAAGATCACTCTCTCTATCATCTATCTATCTATCTATCTATCTATCTATCTATCTATCTATCTATCTATCTATCATCTATCTATCTATCTATCATCTATCTATTATCTATCTATCTATCTATCATCTATCTATCTATCTATCTATCTATCTATCATCTATCTATCTATCTATCTATCTTCTATCTATTTCTATCTCTCCCCTCTCCCGTCTCTCTCTAATGTCTCCCATCAGACTTGGCTCTTTTACCTTTCTGTTCACTATTTCTATTTGCCTGCCTTTTCAGTTTTCCTTTTTCTCCCCATCATACCTGGGATGGCTAACTGATAATTGCAAAGATGGCAGGTCTAACGTGAATATTGGTGTCTGCAAAGTTACTGACCACCCAAGCCCTGGTTTGGAAACCATTAAATGCCCTTCCCCAGCCATAGCCTCTGGTGGACTCTGTAGAGGTTAGATGGGAAAATTTTATTTAGGATTTGAATGCAATGGAGGGACTTAAGTGAGGCACACATCTTTGTGATGCTTTCTCATCCTGACATTTATTCCTAAGATTAGGGGGGTGGGGAAGGAGGTGATGTTTTACATATATAGATGTCAGACTTTTCTGAGGTCCACAGCTTGAATTTAAGTACAGTAATTTGGGAGAGGAGTGATGAACGATTTGGTTTCACTCGCTAGATTCAAGATATTTGTTGCCTGATGGCTGAGAATGGATTGATGGGTCGATAGCATTCTAGTTCTTGTATTATTCATATGAAAGGTGTGTTCCCCTCTAGACTACTCAGCATGTGCTCTAAAATGTGTAGCTGAAATGTCTCCTTGTTTGCAAACCATCTCTTGCACATACTCTCCTTTTCCCTGCACACCTCTGGAGACCTAGCTTTGAGCTGTGCTCTTCTAATGAAATTCCTCCTGTTTGCTATTATCTTTGATCCTCCCTCCCCTTATTACTCTGAATTCTTCCTTCTGGACATTATGACTCATTTCCTTCAGCTTCTGCAAGCTAGAACTTAATGCACCTAAAAACATCCAGGATGCTCTCCTTAAATCAGGCAATCCATATCAATATCGATACTCAGGATTCCCCCCCTCCATTGTTTCAGAGCAATAACATCTTCTATTTCAGTCTACTGTCTCTTTTTCCTGTTCATTAAATGGGCCTGGTTTTCCTTACCATTAAAAAAGGTCCTTTCTAAGTTAGAATCATATTTGAAGAGACTTTTTTCTTCATTGAAATAACATTTCTGGTTATTTGACATTCTTCGTGGGTGTGTGTACCCACTTACCAATTCACAGGTTTTTTTTGTTTTTTTGGTTTTTGTTTTTTGTTTTTTGGAATTCAAGATTGGATGACTTTGTAATACTCTGCTGCTATTCACCCTAATAAGCTTGTTAAACTCATTGCATTGACCTCTTTTTTGGTCTTTCGACTACTAGCTATAAGACAATGTGCTTTTAAGGTACCTACAAGTACTTGGCATTTCCCTAGCACCTTGAATCTTTAAGCCATAAGATCGTTCTCAATGAAATATCTCTTGTAAATCCCATGTGGATTTATTTAGTCTTTTCCATTTTCTTAAGAAAAGAAGGAAAAAGTTAAAAATTCTGTCCAAACCACCAGAAGAGCTAAATTTGGACAGAACTCAATCAGTTTGGGTTTTTAATCCCACCCCTAGTACAAGTAAACTAAGCAGAAAGTACTTATTTTCTTATTTGTAAAGTTTAGTCAATTTTTGTAAGGGAGATTTATAATCCAAATTATGCTTGAGTTTTATTCATTAAGGCCTATTTACTTCCTTTCTGCTAATCAACAATTAAAGATTAGTCACAACAACAAGGCAAGTCAAATTTTCTTTGGAGGGACGTGCAGGGAGAAAAGGGTAAAGCATTTTTTTGTGTGTGCGCATTTATTTAAAAAGTGTTACTTTCAAAAATGCCCCCAAATCTTGAATTCTCATTAACTATTTAAAATAAAAACAATTAACTTGTACAGTGTGGGTCAATGTTTTTAAACTAAAATGCAAGTGGTTAATTCAGGGCGCTGGCAGCCGATTCTGTTTACTGATCTTTTCTGATTGTTGTTTTCTTGATAACTGAGCAAGCCACTGAATGGCTGTTTGAGCCCAGGCGCCACAAACATAAACTTCACAGCTTACAATGTCCCAAGTCGTGATGGAGGATCTCTCCACACCTCCCGGAGACTTCTGAAGTGTAGACAGAGAAGTTGGTTCACAGGGAGCGAAGGAGGGGGAGGGGCGGGAGGGAACGCTGCTGAGTGTTTGCTGTGAGCATTGTTACTATCACATCCTTTAATTTTTATGGCGCTTAAGCTGTTAGCTCTGAGAAGCCAGTTTCTGTGCCTTGGAGAAACCAGTTTCTCCCCAGAGCCACACGTAAGACTACTTGACTCTTTATTTTTTTAAACAAATTTATTTTCCAAATCTTTCTGCCTAATTATCCTTTGGAAAAGCGCTCGGCGATGATAAGCAAAGCGTTCTAAAAAGAAAAGCTTCTCCCCCCCCCCCACCCCCTCCAAAAAAGGACGCCTAGATTTGGAGAAAAAGATGTGGATTAAGATTGCTTTTCGCCAGGTGGGGGGGAAAAGCCACTTTAAGACAGTCCTGTGGGAGATTCTACTTAGCCCTCTCCTTGCCTGGGATCCTCTTTCCATTCCATTGATTGAAAGTTCGTGTTTATTTCAGGGTGGTGTTATTTATGGATTTGATTGAGATGGCTACTTATTTTTGCCGATCTTCCTGGTGGTTCTTCCCTCTGGTGCGTTTCCTGTGGGTGGGCGCTAAGAAGCGGGGACCGACACTGGTCTAACCAGCCCCGCGACTCCTGCAGGCAAGTCAACCCTTGATCCCTTAAAGAAGGGACAATCGTGGTCCGTGAGAGGAAAAAAGGGTGTTGCTGGGCCCTTCTCTTTCAGGAGTTGATCAGGTTGGCAGATCTGGAGGGCTAATCCAAACAAGGCGCTTGACTTGTGAGGTCGCGAGTCTAGACAGAGCTGGTGGCTCGGCGGCTCCTTATCTTTCCCTGGAATCAGCCGAAGAGGCGCTCCCCCGGCCCAATGCGCTCCGCTCACCCTTGCCGGAGCCACCGCTCAGCACAGACGGCACAACAAACACAGCACCTGAGGCTTTACAGCTTGCTTTATTGTTTAATGGGAATGCTGCAGAACAGTCATTTGTTTTCTTGGACCCGCGCCCCGGCCGCTTCGCGTTCTGGCCACCAACTCTGGGTGGGGGTGTGCACCAGCGCCCAGCTGTCCGCTCCGGCACCGCGAGGGAGAGCGCTTTCCGCAACTCAGTCCTGCCTCCTCCCCTCTATCCAGGCCCCCCGGGAGAGCCTCCGGGGAAACCCGCTGCTGCCCTTTTCTTTACTCTGAACCCCGGAGGCGGAGTGGGTGGAGGGACTGTGGAGAAAGCCTAGGGCGAGGTGTCTTGGACTAATCCGGTATATCTTCTTGCTGCCTGGAAATGGCAGTTCTGCGCTATAGCCATTTATGGTTTGCGGGGTCAGTGAGCTCTGACTCAAGGGCGATCAATAAAAACATTTAGTGCAGTAATAAGCTGCTCCCTCCGCCCCCCACCTCTCAGTAGACCGAGAAAGATGCGTCACCATCTTGGACAGGGTGTCCCAGAGCGGCGGAGCGCCCTTTCTTTCCCCATGAGCACAAAGAAGTGACATGACTCTCCAGTGTTTTCGTGACCGCTTCATTGGGCAAACCATGGGTCTTCCTTGATCCTCCAGCTGGCTTCTACCACAGAGAAGCTGGCACTGCCATCACTTGGGAGCAAGGGGACCATTGGGACAGGGATTGCTTGCAGTGCTCTTTTTTAGAAGGACAAATAGCCAAACTTGGGGATTTATAATCAAGGATTTGTGGCTTGCATTTCAGATTAATTGAGGTTAAATTAATTATAATTTTGGTCCTTCCCTATGGGATTTTTCTCTTGTTTCAGAAAGGAGGGAGAGTTTCTAGTTACATCTTGTTATTCACTATTCTTGTAGTTTGCAAACAACATTCTGTGTATGTGTGTGTCACTGGCATGGAATAGATAATATTGCCTCTGTTTGAAAACTAATCATAGATGTGGGTGAGAGTAATTTGGTTATGTGCTTAATGTGGTGGTAATACAAACACCACCATCTCCCAGCTTTGGAGGCACCACAAATCCATATCATGCTTTCCCTGCCTAGTCTCAGCCTCACAACTGTGTGTTAGATGAAAAAAAGACAAAGCAAGACAAAAACCCAAGTTTCATGAAATTGACGAATTTCAGTAAGGAGATTGGAAAAATATTCTTTCTCCAGAAAATAATTCTTAACTGTACTCAGGCACTGACTTGTCTTGTTCTCATGGGTAAGGGTTGCTGTTTATTTTGACCTGTCACAAATACAATGTGTTGTTTGAAACTTGTTATACTTAGCAGGTATATGGAGATAATACTAGACAGGCCACTGAATATGATAAAGTAAAATATGGTGGGAATTAACTTTTAAGGGCTATGAAGGATTTTACTTTTTCCTAGTAACTTTTTAATTAATATTTCTACAAAATGTTGTATCTATTTGCTCATAGTCCTGTAATAGCAGCAGTAAACTAGCTGTTCAGTGCACAGCAAAGGTATGATTGGCAAAATGTTACTTATGCAGGTTCTATCCTGCAGTCATTTTGATAAGTTACCTATATTCTTAATTAGTTTTAAATAAGTCTTCTTTTCCTTCATTAAAAAAGTGCCCACACCTAGGTAAAAACACTTTTTGTCTTAAAAATTTCAATGATTACTTATTAGAACAACTATTAATTTGTTTTTTAGTATGTACAGGAAGTTTACTTTAAAAATAACTTTAGCAAAGCAAAAAGTGTATTTTATTTTAGGAGAGGACTAGCAGGAAACAGAACAGTGTATCTTAAGCAATAAAGGGAAAAATACTTATGGACCAAATAGTGAAAAATCTCATTTTAAACTCACAATATATACCTGCTAGTTATTTAACATTTTATATCAGTAGTCAAAAATTTTTATTCTGGGATATCAGTTCTCAAAAAGAAATACTTGAAATTAAAATAACCTGTCAACCCAAATACATTTAAGATTTAATTCATAAAACAAGATGGGTGACTTTATTTGTAAAATGCAATAATTGCTTCCACTAACAATGAATGCTGATGTCTAAAATGATTAAATGTGGAACATATAGATTACCAGTTTCTGGAGAATGAAAATGCTTAGTAAATTCTGAAATCCTTCATTTTCTACAGTAATACATGGAAATATTTTAGAGATCACTACTTAGAATTCTGCATTTGTATCAATGTACATTTCATATTTTTAAAACTATGATGTATCCTTGAAGTCTTTACAACTTCAGAGACAGTAGTCACTCTTGAATTTTATGCATAGCCAAATTTCTGCCTATTTACGAGAAGTTAAGCACTTGGATGAAAGATGGTATATCACCAATAAAACCTCACCTTTTAGTTCTATTATCCCATCAATGGATTCATAGGTCTCATTAATGTTAATGGAAAATGTCTTTATGTGTCATGTGCAAAACAGGGCTTGGAGATACTTCACCCAGCAATGTCTTTATAGCAAGTATGCTAGGGCTAAATGACCTAAAAAGTAGTTTCCATCATGTCTAAGCCCAGATAATGTTAGTCTTGCAGGTGCAAATGAGCATATGAAATGGCTGGATTAGAACTGACTTTAAAAATAGATGTATTATTTTTTAAAAAGGCCTGGAAACACCCCCCCACCACCACCACCTTTTAGAATTTTTGGAATAACCCCTATTTAACTAATAGTTCAGAAATACTCCTTCCAGGCAAATCCAATAGCTCCTCTATACCGAGACCTGGGACCAAACCTGGTTATATAATGCTGACTCAACGTATAGGAAGTTGTTTCCATTGAATTATTTACTGGAATTTGAGTGATGCTTTGTTTATTTGTTTTCATTTTGTAGTGGTGATGGACTCTATGAAATCATTCTTGTGGATAAATGTATGCATTTGTAATGTGTATTATGGCAGCCTTTGGCCATGGTGTAGAGTTTTCTCTAGGGCAAAGCTAAGTGGCTAGCATCAGAATAGAATCTGTAACATTACAGAATTGAGTGATGGTCCAAGAGTATAAATGACGAATGTTATTCATCATGAATGTTGTTTTGGTTATTCAAGTTGAAATCTTCCAGAATCACTATACAGACTAAGAATATTTTAAATCTTCTTCATAAGGAATATCAAGAAAGGAGGCAGTTTCTCCTAGAGCAAAAGATGCATAGTGGTAGTTTCTGCCATGACATGACACTTTTCTATCTGTAAAGCACTTTACAGTCATTAGTTATGCATGAGAGTCCACAGAGCCCCTTTTCCTAATGACCTCTATACCTGTTTCTCAGCACAATTCTCAATTCCTTCTTTCCTTCATACGTTTAAGAGCAGAACATCAAAGAAGCAATGCTCTGTCCTTGATGACTTCAGTGGGGACTATATTAGATCAGAGAATGGAAACTATTTTATAGACATTTTCAGTGATGCCCACTCTCCTTACTTCCAGGAATTGAGGAGAGATGCTGAATGGTGACGCCAGTGGATGCAATAAATTAGCAAAACTGTAATTTATCCCCTGAAAGCTGTGACTCTCAAACTTTTTGATTTCAGGACCCCTTTACATTCTGCAAAATTATTGAGGATCTCAAAAAGCTTTTGTTTATCTGAATTATATCTATTAATATTTGCTGTATGATAAGTTAAAAATGAGGACTTTGCAATATTTATTATTCATTTAAAATAACATATTACCATAAATAACTTTTTTTTTAAAGATTTTGTTTATTTATTTATTTGAGAGAAAGAGAGAGAGAGAGAACAAGTGGGGGGAGGAGGAGAGGGAGAAGCAGGCTTCCTGCTGAGCAGGGAGCCCGATGTGGGACTCGATCCCAGGACCCCAGGATCATGACCTGAGCCAAAGGCAGACGCTTAACGACTGAGCCACTCAGGCGCCCTACCATAAATAACTTTTTAATGAAAAATAAGTATAGGTCACAAAACAAAAAAATTAGTGAGAGGAGTGGCAGAGTTTTCTAATTTTGCAAATCTTTTAAGTATCTGGCTTAATAGAAGAGAGCTTAATTCTCATACCTGCTTCGTTATTCAATCTGTGGCAATATCACACATCAGGTAGCCTCTGGAAAACTCCATGTCCACTTGTGAGAGAATGAAAATAAAAAGGTAAATAATTTTTTAGCATTATTATGAAAAGAGTTTTGACCTCCTAGACCTCCTGAAAAAGTTTCAGGGATACCCCTTTAGAGGTCCTCAGAACACATAATGAGTACTTCTGCCTTAAAAATGGACTTTTACAGAAGGTGTATAGAGAAACTATTGTTTGAGGGAATTTAATTGCTTATATTAATGATCTCATGATACAGATTTGTTTTTAAGCCAAGTCCGGGTCACAATTTTATTTTGTGACTTTTAAGTTCCATCATCAACTACTGATCTGAAAGTCATTTATACCCTGGGCCTTGAAGAAAAAAAAAATATTGTGATGTTATATAACTGAAAATTTAAGTCTCCTTTCTAAAAAACACTCTAGGAAAGACAGACCTATGAATGTGGACTAGTATATGTAATATGTGCTGGACTCCTTTATCTTTTTACCCTTTATCCTTGTGAAGTTGTGGAGGCTGATGAGCCCCGAAATCCATAGCAAATAATTCAGACTTCGCATAGGTAGGAATTGTTAACCACAGCATTCTGAGACAAGGAACTAAAAATAGTTATAATTTGGAGAAGTCATTTGGTTTTTGGAATGAGATAGGCTTGTGAGATGAAAGACTGAAGGCTAGAAAAAAGCAAGTCAAGGAGCATAGCGGTTTCAGGCAAAGGATGGACTTTTTTTATAGGCAGCATGAGAAGAAAAGAAAAGCATTGGTTTGAGAGATATTCTGAGAAATTGACTGATGTGGAGGAGACTGGCAGTGGCCCATCAACATTTGTTTTCCATTTCTTCATAAGCACATGGATTGGCCATGTAGCCCAGGTTCCTTTACAGGTTGGAGGGTGGGTGCACATGACCTCATCCTTGCCGACAGAATCTAGGCAGTAATAATGTAGGTTATTCTAGCCTTGGGGATGTGCTTCCTTTATGTTCTCTTTTGCCTTCCCATTAGCTAGAACCCACGAAAGTCCAGCTTTAATTGGGCAGATGATGAAAGTGCCCTATGGGTATGGTGGAACAACATGATGGAAATAACCAATGTTCTAAATAACTTTGGGGAATGCAGCTGCCTACTCACCTGAAGCATTCAGCCTACATTCGAATTGAGAAACAAATTTTTACCTTCTTTAAGCCACTGAACTATTAGTGGCCCCATTTATTACATTAGCTTAACCTTACCCTCATACAACAGAATATAGAGTAGAGCTTTGAGATAGTAAGAAATCAAGGATAACTCTAAGGTTCTGAACCAGAATGACAGATTCTGAATAAATCATGCATGTGTTCACTTCCTTACTCACTTATTCATTAACTCACTCAAATATTTATCTAGTGCTTATTATTTGCCATGCACTGTTCTATGTGTTGGCTATTCAGCAGTGAACAAAGCAAAAAGTTCTTGCCTTCAAGAAGCCTATATTTTTGTGGTTGCCTTCCAATGCCATGCAAATAAATACGAAGAGAGTAGTGACAGATGCTAGGAAGAAAAGTCAAGCAGATAAAGGGCACAGAGAATTTGAGGAAGAGTAATTAAGTAAGACTTCTCTGAAGAATTGACTTTTGAAGAAGTGGTGAGCACCTGAGAAAGTGAAAATGAGATCTGTATATACTGCATTGATTCTATATTGAAACTGCATATTTGAGTTTTGATGTGCCCTTGATGTATCTGGGACTGTACAAAAAGGTATGGATCAATGTTAGAGTTGTATAATAGGGCATATACAACTGTACATTATTCACCTATATGACTCAGTGAAACAAAGGAATCTGTGAAGAGTAAAAACAAAAAGCAAGAGGACACAATGAATATAGTAATTATCAAAGATGTGTTGGAAGAAAAGTGACTGGGAAGGTATAAGAAAAAAAGACCTATAAATGTGAGAAATAGGTGAAGAGATCAGGATGGTGATGAAGAAAAATAAAAGACAATAGAAATGTCTCAGGAACTGAAGCCAGAAGTCTTCAAAGGGGCAGGTATGAAAAGCTGTGCCCCATACATCAGAAAGATCAAGGAAGATAAGGACAGAGAAAATGCCTTTGAACTTGGCTGAATTGAGATCATTGGATACCATAAAGAGGCAAAGATGGAAGCCAGATTTAGGAGGGGAATTAGGGGGGGAAATACTTTAAATATAGTTCATCTAACTCCTCACCATTGTTATTGGACATTTATTGAGTGCAGTGGGCCTATAGAGCTCTACTCTGATAGCCAAAGTATTCACTGAGTCTAGTTACCACATTTGTGAAGAATGACTGAAGAAGTAACCAGAGTCTGGCACCTCTGTTAACCCTTTTAGAAAGGCTCTGGAGGACAGAATTACAAAATATTTTTAACCCCTTTGGTTGCCTGGCTTTGCTGAATTCAGCAAGACTCAAGAATCCACAACCTAAGCAGACAAATCAATTAGACGTTAAAATCCCAGAGGCTACAACTAAGCTGTCAGAAAAAAGTGAGTGTGGAGAGGTAATTAGCCAGTAATTATAAGAAACTAGGCAAAAATCTAAGAGAAAAAAGGTCTATTGGCATGTTGTAAAACTATTTGAGAGGTTAACAATTTGCTTAGTTTTGTTGACACTAGGCTAAAATATGTGTTTCATCAGAAGGTGATGTTCCTTGGGCTCTCTATTACCATACTATATTAAAAACTGAGCTGAAAAGACTCTGAAAAAAAGCAACACATGTGAAAATGACGGGAAGTAAAGAAATCAGTTGGGCCTTAGAAATTCACGTAGCAAGAAGCAAAATCCTCCTGCATTTTGGATTGTGAGCCATCATCCAGCTGATGCTTGGCCAGTCTGAAGACACTGGAGAAACAGGGGGCATACAGCTTTGCATCTCCAAGGCATCCACGGCAAGAGAAAATCGGTGATAAAATTTGCCATAATCTGCTTCTCTGGAAATGGGATCTTCCCAATAATTTATGGTTTCTCTGAGTTTTACTTTGCTCTGTGTGAAATAATAGGGCATATACAACTGTAGGCTTGCCTGTACTGCAAGCCCAAGTAAATAAAAACCAAATCTAGTAACACACACAAGCACACGAGGTTAGTTATTATTTGTAGTTCAAAATAATTTTAGAAGATCAATTATCCCCCACCCAATACTTTAGAGTCTACACAAGAGGATAAAACATAAAATCTTTGGTAAGGGTAGCCATGAATCGAGGAAGAAGAAAAAAGGCTTACTTGATTTGAGGGCCAACACAAAAGAAATAGAAAGGGAAGAAGCACTCAACTGATGGGTAAATGCACAAGGTGTGGTATGGAAAAGTGCGACTAGACAAAGCAAAAGACTTCGGTGAAGATAGTTGAAATACTTTGTTTTAAAAATGTTTAGTCATGGTGATTTCTTTAATGCTGTTTTTCCCTCAGAATGATAGGGATTCCGTTTTTTTCCCCCGGGCTCTAATTTTAGGATTACGTTAAAGTGCATTAGGCAATAAAACGAAGACACCCCATAACCGTAGAGGTTTTAGTTACTCTATTCCTTGTGGAATCCAGAATTGTTACATAAAATGTTTTCCAATTTAATCTATATTTTTTTTCTGAAAAAATTAGCATTTGTGTTTACCCTGTGTACTTTCTAAAATGCACATCATGTACAAAGTCTATTAATAGCAGAAACATAATTTACCTCTTATAGCTGGATTAATTTGCAATCACCCGACACTGGTTGTCTTTTTTCAAAGACGAAGTCTTGATTGTCTTTATGGGAAAAAAAATGCCACAACAAACCAAGCTACATTTGTTTTCAGAAAATTGTTTTTCTTCTAGAGAGAAAAAACATTTTTCTTCAAAATTAATGATGATAAATCTATTTTTATACTTGAGATTTAATGAGAATCCTTTCCTTCCCCACCACCCACTAAATCAGAATGGCAGCCTGAAATCACTCACTATTGCTTAGCAAGAATACATAAGCAACATGTTTTGGAAAGTTGTAGAGTTAAGTGAAGGTCTTGGTTTTGTAAGACATAATGCAATTAACAATTGAAAAAAAAAACACAGGATAAATTCATGAAGTTAGAATTCTACAAGAGTCCCCAAACCTCTTGGCATTGAACTAATTAGTGCTATAGTAAGCCATGCATAAGCCAGATGGGTGACTGGATGACAGAGGCAGTAAATGAGATCTTTTGTGACACCTTCTTCTTAGTTTAGTAATGTCCTATCTGTCCCCAGAGGCTGTATCGTGAATGAATCAAGGCTTCTGTTGCGACCCATAGCCACTGATCCATAGCACATATTCTTATATCAAACAGGAATCGATAGGAAGTAGGGAAAGACAGGAAGGCTTGAGAATCATTAACCTGGTTGAAGTTTGGTGTGAGTGAAATAATCTTATATTTTGAACAGCCAGTCAGGACTGGGAACCAAGTGTGAGGCTGATGAGAAAATGGCACTTTCTTCTTCTTGTCACAAAAATGAGACTTACGGGCATTTGGGTCTCTAAACTCTTCTACTGTAACTACCATTTAATAGTTGTCTTCTATGTACCAGGCACCAGACTAGGTGCTAGCCTTATATTGTTTCTCTTTCTCATCTACAAACATGTAAGATAAATGTATCCCATTTTGCAGAAAAGGAAAGTAATCTCCAGTCAAGAGAAGTTGCCCAATGACTCAGAATATGTGGCTAGAGACACAATTATATTTAAATTAATTGCATTTGTAATACTTAATTCTGATGTGTTTATTCACAAAGCCATTTTTATTATTGATACGCAATCAAGGAAAACCTAAAAAGTTTTAAGTGTTGCTTTTTGACATCATGAATCATTTTTTTCCTTGGAAAGCAAACCCTTCAGGTCTTCAGAAAATAAGACTCGTAGGTACAACAATGTGTGGTTATCATTGGCTCTCTAAGTCCAGCTCTATGGGTCACTTTCAATTTCTGGAATGTACCATGTTTGTTTTGTCTTGTTTTTGTCTTCTTTTGATTATCCCCCCTTGGCCTTCTACAGGGATTATTTCCTATGATGCACCATCCATCTGCCCAATCCCAACTCAGCCTTTGGTTTCTCAGTTCAGATGCCAGTTCCTCAAGAAGCCGAGGTCATGTGCCCCAGCTGTGTGCCTTTGCGTGCTTGCATGCTTGTATCCCCCACTTGCCTGTGGAGGCCCAGAGTATATATTTTTTTCAGCTTTGTAACCCCAGAACCAGCACAATGCAGAACAGGTACTCAAATATTTATTTACTGTATATACATTAAAGTATGAGTGACTATCAGACCTGCCAAAGTCAGATGAGAACTGCACTGCTTTATTAAGGGCTGAAGGCAAGGAAGAAACAGAAAATAGGGCTATTTCAGAATGAGGCCTGGAATTTAATAAAATAATGAGAGAGAGACAAACAGAGACAGAGACAGACGTAGGGTTGGGGAGGTGGAGAGACAGAGAGAGAATGCTGTAATTTATTGGAGTCAAGCAGTCTTGGATATTAATACTTGCTCTTTGACCTTGGGCATGTTACTTAATTTCTCTGAACCACTTTTTCATGTATTTAAGAAAGGGTTGTTGGGCTAGTTTGATGTTTGCCTACTATGTAAAAAACTCTGTATGTGGCATTACCATTATTATTATTATGAAGGGTATAAGAAAAGTATTATTCTCTTGGATAAACTTACTTGGTTCTGTGCATCTTTTTCTTTGTTCCCTGTTGAGATGGATGCCGAGTCTTTATGCTTTTTCTTGATTTTAGGCAAGGTGGAAGATGCTTTATATTTTTACATCTGTTTTCCTTTCTGTTGTTCCTATTTCCTTCATGAGAATGTTTGTATACGTTTTGCTCCTATGGCTTCTTTTAACTGAGGAGAATATGCACCATTAAAAGGATTTAACAAATAATTAAAAGACAATTAAAAAAATCATACCACCCTAGCCCAACCCATTTCTCTTTTGCATACAACTCGCCACAAGCACAAATTCTTACCTAGTTATGATTACTGTGTGTATATATGTTGCGTATATAATATGCCTAAGTATATATTGTATTCTGCTCTTTTGCTTAATATCTCATAATAAGTATTATCCATGTGTGCTTCCAGAATCAAAAACATCTGGGAAAAAGGCTTTGTTACATCAACTGGTCCCTTACGCCCTTCTCATTGGTTACCATTGTACAGTCTAAATGTAATAGTCCATCTAACATTATTGTGTATGTTCTATTATTTCATCGCATTTCTCATGGCATAGGTTCCTAACCTTTTAATTATGGCAAAATATTCAAAAGGTTAATGAAACAACCCCCAAAGGAGCCCCTGGTACAATATAGTTCCCCAGGCTTATTGTCCCTGGCTTAAAACTGATTCTGTGAAAGAACAGTGTGCACCTCTAGAAAGGCTAGCAATTCTGCCATCAGATAAATGATTGCAGCCTTCAGTGGGCTGGCTCCCTTTATTTTAGCTACTGGTTGTAGAGCTGAGAGACAGAAGCCTGCATGGAGGATGAAGGCCCAGACTTTTTTTTTTTTTTAACTGAAATGTCAAGCTATGTGACTATGCCCGGCAGAAGACGACCCCCTGCGAGATGTGATAAGCCCCAGGCCCTCTCCACACACTGCTCTGAAAATGCGGTGGGAGGGCTTCCCAGGCTGATGGAACTAATGACAGTAATAGCTCTGGGTAATTTGTCTTTTTCCTTACTGTGCACATTCTCTCCATGTGGTGCACTTTACACCTACCACCAGGCTCACATCTGGAATGCTATGACCCTCTCAGTCCTGATTCAGAGAGGTCGAATTCTCCTGTAAAGTAAATCTGACCTCTAATTTTCTTAATAATTCAGGATTATGCTAATGCTACTCAGCAACCAGTGTAGAATGGTACAGGAGCACTGAAGAAAGCTTAATCCCTTGTACTGGAAACATGACCAAGCTTTCCTTGCATATTTGGCTATAATTTGTCCTCTCTATCATTCTAATAGAGAAAATAAAAATTTGGAAAACTGTGTAATTCACATCGTTCATGCTTTGTTTCTGGTTATAGCGCATCCCCTGCTTAAGAAGAAATTTTCTGTTTCTTTTCCTTGGTAAACAGATTTTCTGCTAAGGATTTATAAGAATACTAATGATAGGTTTGG
This sequence comes from Halichoerus grypus, assembly GCF_964656455.1. Classification (NCBI taxonomy): domain Eukaryota; kingdom Metazoa; phylum Chordata; class Mammalia; order Carnivora; family Phocidae; genus Halichoerus; species Halichoerus grypus. The sequence goes on from NC_135713.1 coordinate 36,801,428, forward strand.
GTTTTTAATTCTAACTGTAAAAAATACTTAGATAGTTAAAAAGACTGACAAAATAATTTCAGGGATAGATAAAACAGACTTCACAACAGCTTAATCTCATAAATGCAGAGTGCTTTCAGGAAGATTTTAACAATAAAAATCCTTTTTTAGTGCTGGTTCCACAACAAGATTATACTTTTAATCTTGTATTTATGTCTTATGTTTTTTATGTTTATGTTTAAAATAGCCATATTATTAAAAGTATAAACATCTGAACATATCTTTTAGAAAAATATGATCTTAAGTTTTAAGAAATGTTTGTACTACATTAAAAGGGTAGCCTCTTCAATTTTAGCTCTCTGTGAATAAAGGGAGAATAAATTAGTATGTGAAATATTCCCCCAGAGAACAAGAGATTCTCAGCATTGTAGAGGTATGAGAACCACACTATTTGCTAGGAAAAACATGTATGCTCATTAGTGTGGGTATCTGGATCATTCTGTCAAAATATTTATAAAGTTATTTCTAAGTTACAAATAGACAATTTTATTACTTTCTTCTTCAATTCAGGTGTAATTGTTTTTAGGACTAAAGATTGTACACAATTATGAAATGATTATATTGGTTAGTAATTTATGTTTCTCACAAGCAATGTAGAGATTATAAACATTTTTCCATAAATAATACCTGTGGCTATAATTGGTCAATAAAAAGATAATTCATCAGTGGTGTTTAATCTCTTTCGGTACCCTTCACTACTGTCTCAATCGCTCAAGCTTCACACCAGTTTGAAGGCAGAAGAATTTGCATCTCTAAGTATTGGGTCACCTCAGAATTTAACCATGGAATCAGACACTCCATAAAATCCCTATTTCACCTGAGTGACTCAGTGGGTTGAGTGTCTGCCTTCAGCTCAGGTCATGATCCCAGGGTCCTGGGATCGAGTCCCGAATCAGGCTCCTTGCTCAGTGGGAAGTCTGATTCTCCCTCTCCCTCTGCTGCTCTCCCTGCTTGTGCTCTCTCTCTCTCTCTCTGTCAAATAAATAAATAAATCCGAAAGAAAAATAAAATAAAACCCCTATTTACCTTCTGGATGGATGATACAAATTGATTCCAGGAAAAAAAAAAAAAATATATATATATATATATATATTTTCTAACTTGGGTACCCTAAGAGATCAACATCTACCCATTGGTTTAGGATAAAACCAATCTAATTAGGGAGAGAGAAATAGGGAAAAATGTCATCCTGCATGTCCCAGGGTCCTCCCTAGCCCATTCCCTTCTGTCAGGTCTGAGCCTTTAGAAAGGATTGCTCTAGGAAAAAATAATGATCATTATGCCTGGGTAACGTAAAACAAGCTGCAGAAAGGCTGCTGTAGAGGCTGATTGTGACAGGTGTACTGCATTGACCCTTCCTGGGTCTCATCCCTTTGGGCAAGATTTGTGCACAGAGTGGAGCTTCTGCTTATATGACAGATCATGGGAGGTGAGGTAGTTGAGAGCAGCTTAGCTGGTGGGTTTGGGATTCGACAAAGATCTGCAACAGTTTGAATATTATATATATACGTGTGTGTGTGTGTGTGTGTGTGTGTGTGTGTGTATACATACATACATATATAATGCTTTAAGATATTTGACAAGAAAACTCCCCAAAGAACAATAACAAATTAGATAGTGATTTCAGCAAAATCTGTGTAGGGTGAAAAGTCAGTCAGTTCATTTCACTGAAATAGTTGATAACCCAGTAAAGGGAAATCTACAAGAACACCCTGTTCAGGATAAGACCAAAGTTGACCACACCAGTTGTTTTTACCAATACCTTCCATTTATTGAGCCAGGATCCTCATATGTATCACTTTCCACAGTCCTCACAACAGCTCCAAATGGTTCATGTTATTACAGAGAAGGAAACTGAAGATCAGAGAAGTCCAATACAGAGAAGGTGGTAAGATGGGAACCTAGATCTGTTTGACAGAAAAGTCCTCCATCTTGTTTCTCACTCTCTAATCCACCCTCCCTTCTTTTTCCCACTCCCTTCCCTGGCCATGTGTGGTTTTCCTCCCAAAAGACAGGAAAGTTCCAGGAAAACGAAGGTCTACAGCAAGAAAGAATCAAGCCCATGGGGGCTTGAATCCCCTTTCTGCCAGTTGAGTGACCTGGGCAGTTAGCCGACCTCTCCGGGTCTCACTGTTCTCCTTGACAAGCTGTGGGTAATCCTAACTCATGGAAGACTGAGCGAGAGAATCAGATCAGCTGCTGAGCACAGCAGGCACTCAATGAGCGCCATGCATTAATTTATAAAGATAAGCCTCCCAGTCAAAGTTTGAAAGGTTTTTTTTTCCCCTTTCCTTCAGGAACTTGAAGGAAAACATACCCCTTTTCTTTAGAAGACTCATAAAATTGAAGCATATTTATCCATAAAAGCATATTTATTTACATTTTTATAAAACGTGGCCTCTCAGGATAGTCAACACTTTTTGGACACGGTTATTATATGTAAAATAGTACTTCGGAATATTTTCCTTTAAACCAATCTCTTTAGCTTGTAAAAATGGTAAGCATGGCATTTTTGATTTAGATAGTAGTTAAGATTTTATAGCTTATTTGGCTGATTCTTGAGAAATGCTGATAGCCATTTATCTTGAGCTGCCTTCCTCCCAGTACCACCTTTCCTAGAGAAGCTTCTTGGCATACTGAGGGTGCAATGGGGAAGTTAACTAGTGCTTAAGAGAGCTTACTGGGTAAGTATCCTGGACACTCTCAGCTGTTATGTTTTCATTACTTCATCGATTTAGCATAAGCTTATTGAACTCTTAAGTATGTCTAAATTCTGTGAAATTATAAAGATATGTAAAAAAGGCTTTTTGACCTACGGAGTTTATTGTTGAGTAAGGGAGCTGAAACATTATATATAAACAGATATAAACCCGTGGAAGGGCGAAAAACTGAGTTCACAGGAGGAAGAATCCCTTCAGCTGAAGGGATTAGGCTTCACGGATGGGTGATTTGTGAACTTGGTCATCGAGCAGGTATGATTTGGATAAAGATAAGTGGAAGACATTTCAGGTGGAAGAAGGAAGGAATAAAATGAACAAAAACATGAATGATAGTGTGAGGGCTGTGTACAGGGAACAATGAGAAGTCCCCCTCTGATGTGCATTTCGCCATAGGTTTATAGCAGAATCACATACTCCCAAGCCCCCCTTACCCTCCCGAAAGTCCCTCTGGAATGAAGCCCAGGAGTCAGCATGTTTAACATGGATCCCAGTTCATTCAGATAGAACCACTGAGAAACAGACTTGGCTGAGTAATTGGAAATTATGGAATGGCTGGAGGGTAGACAAGTGGTTCTTAGCCCAGGCTGCATACACATTAAGATCAAGCAGAGAGGTGGCTCATCCTCCCTTCCACCCTCTCTCCCTCCCTTTCTCCCTTCCTTCTTTCCTTTTCTCTCTTTCTTTCATACCTAAGCCCCAGGCCAATTAAACTAGAATCTCTGAGCATGGGGCCTATGTATCAATATATATATTTTTTACTTTTTATTATGGAATTTAAAAAAATTGAAGTATAATGAACATACAGTGTTATATTAGTTTCTGGAGTACAATATAGTGATTTAACATCACTATAAGAGTACACTTAATGCTCATCACAGTAAGTGTACTCTTAATCCCTTTTATCTATTTCACCCATCCCCCCCCCATCTACTCCCCTCTGGTAACCACCAGTTTGTTTTCTGTATTAAAGAGTCTGTTTTATCATTTGTCTCTTTTTTTTGTTTTTTTTTTCTTTGTTTTGTTTCTTAAAGTCCACATATGAGGGAAATCATATATCTGTCTTTCTCTGTCTGACTTATTTCACTTAGCGTAAACTTTCTAGATCCATCCATGTTGTTGCAAATGGCAAGCTCTCATTCTTTTTCATGGCTGAGTAATATTCCATTGTATTATTATTATGGAAAAATTTAAATATATATAAAAGTAAGCAGAACACTGTAGTGAACACCCATGCACCCACCACCCAATCTCAGTAACTGTACCAGTTGTATTTCCTTTGTATGTCTACCAGTTTTCTCACCTTCTATATGATTTTGAAAAAATCTTATACATTATAAAATTTCATCTATAACATTTCAGATTTCTAAAGGTCCAGATTTTGCACTCTGGGACTCTATCACTTTCCCGTAGCCGGCTTACAGAGGCTCCCTCCCCCTGCTGTTTATCTTTCTATATATCCCCTTGGATTCACTTCTCCATACCTCCTACCTTGCAAAAAGTGGTGCTTTTCTATTTATAGAATTCCAGCAATTCTTTTCTTACATCTCAGGTTGAATTCATAGGTGTTCAGGATGATTTGATAGTTATCTAGCTAAATTCAAGAGATCAGATTAAATGAGGTCCCCTACTCTTCTGCCATCTTGCCTCCCTCAAAATTTCATTTATAGCATTTCAGTATGTATCTCTAAGTAAGGATGTAAAAGTGCCATAATACTCTTAAAACACTTAAAAAAAACAGTAAGTTTTTAGGGGCATCCGTGTGGCTCAGTCAGTTGAGCATCCGACTCAGTTTTAGCTTAGATCATCATCGCAGGGTCCTGAGATCGAGCCCCTTATCAGACTCTGCACTCAGTCGGGAGTCTCTTGGATATTCTCTCCCTCTCTCACCACAAAGAAATGATTACATCTTTAAAAAAACCATAATTTTTAAAGATTATTTATTTATTTATTTGTCAGAGAGAGAGAGAGAGCATGCCCACAAGCAGGGGGAACAGCAGGCAGTGGGAGAAGCAGGCTCCCCGCCGAGCAGGATTTGATCCCAGGACCCTGGGATCATGACCTGAGCCGAAGGCAGATACTTAACCACCTGAGCCACCCACGCATCCCAACCAGTAATTTTTAAATATCATGAAATAGCCAGTTGCATTCGATTTTTTACTATTTCATAAATGTGTGTATGCATATAAATTTTTACAGATTGTTTGAATCAGAGTTTTGACTAGGTCTACACATTATGATTGGTTGATATGTCTCCTTCAATCTATGTGTTTCCTCTCTATTTCTCTCTCTCTCTTTTCGTTTAGTTTTCTTCAAGAAACTAGATTGTCCTACAGTTTCCCTCACCCTGCATTTTACTGATTACATTCCTGTGGTATCATGTAACATATTTTCTAATCATTTATAGATATTTGGATCTAGAGGTTTAATAAGATCTAGGTTCCAGAGTTTTGTTTTGTTGTTGTTGTTTGTTTTGTTTTTTGCAAGACCATTTTCTAGGTGTGTTCTTTCATTAGGAGCATATAATATCTATGTGTCTCTCTTATTGAGGTGTTAGCAACCACTGATAATCAATGCCTAGAGCCATTTATTTAATATAAACTGCAAAATGATGATATTCTATCTTACCTTCATTAACTTGCTGGAATACTTCTGTAGAGACATTTTCTCTCATCTACTAGTTGCATAAAAAGTGGTACAATTTAAATAGGAAAGGCAAGATACATGATCCTTTCCCTTATTTATCAGTTTTCAAAATAATGAATTTGTTCATTAGCATCATGTAATGGAATTCAATTATTAGAGTAATTATTTGACTTGCTATTAATATGAATTTAAACATGTATGGGGTATTCTAGTCCATTGCAATGTTACTGTTTTTGATGCTCAGATTATTTTCTCTTTGCTTGGTGGGAACCTGTTCAATTTGGCTCCTGAGTTCTTTTAACATAACCCTAATAGTATTTAAAATATTATTTACTATTTGGTAAGACAAGATGTCCCAGCATCATCACATACATCACATACATTTCCTGCCCCAAACCTACAGTCAGTTATTCCTCCAAAGAGCTCTTTAGTAGGAAACCATATTTTAAGACTGCAGTCTAGATACTAGTGGTTCTCATTGCTATTTATGCAATGTTTCTGAGCCTCTTCAATACAAAGAGCTAAGGGAGATTTTCTTTTTTAAGCTACCATCATATCACAAATTTATACTGATACTTTTAATTCAAAGCCAGAACCACAGGGTATCTCTTTTTCCCTTGCTTTCCCCCAAATCCCAGTTCTCAATGACATCAGGAATATTAACATGAGACTGTTTTATACTAAATTATTTGCCCTACAATGCACACATGGACGTTTCAGATTAACAACACGAGAGCCGAGGGGACCCTGCGCAGTCCCACCAATGTCCTGGTGGAGCACCTGATGACATCATTGAATTTGAAATATTTAAAGTGGGTACAAAACTGTTTCAGCAATACAGACAATTAAATGTGTTGTTGTGGGCGATGGTGCCGTTGGTAAAACATGTCTCCTGATATCCCACACAACAAACAGATTTCCATCTGAGTATTAGCCTACTGTTTTTGACAACTATGCAGTCACAGGATTGGTGGAGAGCCATATACTCTTGGACTTTGTGATAGTGCAGGGCAAGAGGATTCTGACAGATTACGACCACTGAGCTCTCCACAAACAGATGTATTTCCAGTTTGTTCTTCCCCATCCTCATATGAAAATGTGAAGGAAAAGTGAGGCCAGAGATATCTCATCATTGTCCAAAGACGCCTTTCTTGCTTGGTGGGACTCAAACCGATCTCGGAGATGACCCCTCTACAATTGAGAAACTTGCCAAGAACAAACAGAAGCCTATCACCGCAGAGACTGCTGAAAAGCTGGCCCGTGACCTGAAGGCAGTCGAGTATGTGGACTGTTCTGCACTCACACGGAAAGGCCTAAAGAATGTATTTGATGGAGCAGTATTGGCTGCCCTGGAGCCTCCAGAACCGTGGAAGAGCCGCAGGTACCTGCGTGCTGCTGTGAACGTCGCCCAGAGCCCTTTCTGCACAGCTGGTGTCAGCATTGTTCTAAAGGCAATGTTAAATCGAACTAAAGATTAAAGATTAAAATTCGTTTTTGCAATAGTGACAGATGCTCTGCACCTACCCACATGCACTCGCGTGAGACGAGGCCCGTAGGTATGATCCCCTTCCGCCTCTCAGTACTCCTTCGTTTGAGTAATTGTGTGTTGTCAGAAAAGTGATTAATACTAGTTTTTGTTTTGCTGTTTCAATTTTTTTTTTTTTGGCTTAAAAGCAAGGCATGCTTGTGATGACTCTGTAACAGACTAATTTGGGTTGTTGAAGCTGCTTCCAGGCTCCATCCACATTATGGAGAATAATCTGGGACATTTAGGTTTTTTATTTTTTCTATTTATTTATTTATTTATTTATTTATTTATTTATTTATTTAGCGGGGGCAGGAAGGGTGTGTAGGGTTTGTTTTTATTTAGTCATGTTTTTAAAATTCATTAACCACGGGGCAGCCCTTAATGGGAGAAGGACGGATTGATTCCACATTCCACTTCCTAGATCTAGTTTAGAAAACTTGTTCCCCACCTGGGGCTATTAGAAAGAGTATAGTAAATGCCTCATTTAATATCATGCTCCTTTTTGAACTTTGCCTTTTCTCTCCACCCTTAAGTAGGTCCAGTATTTGATGAAACTCATGAAAGTGGGTGGAACCTGTCTTGCCCCTCCTTTTTTCTAGGGTGCACTATATATGTGACTGTGACTTTCAAGAATGATTTGCCATTTGCTAATTTTTTTAAAATTAATTTCTAACTTATTTCACTGATCAATGAAGAAAAGTATTTCACCTTTTGAAATACACCAGATGGATTGAATACATAATTAAAAAACATCTTTTTTCAGTGTCAGTCATTGTCTTACATGCTTAGCATAGATGTCCAGCTTACTAGCATATGATATGGTGTTCCTAGAACACAGCTGAAGATCTGGTAAATGGAGAAAATGTGAGGGATGGCGCCAGAAGACAGAGGTCTATGGAATGATGCACATCATCTTTCAAGTTGGGAGGATGGAGACCTGCTTCACGAAGAAGCTGGGGTTGGGGAGAACATTTAACAACATGGGGACCAGTCAGGAGAATCCCCTTATTTCTGTTTTGTATATGAGGAACTCTAGAGTAGCTAGTTAAGGCTCTGTAGTTTAATAAAAAGATCCTGGAGTCTTATGAAGACTTCATAACTATGTGTTAGTAGGGATTTTATTCGCTTAGTTTGGTTGCAATTTCCAATTTTTTAAAATGTTTAGGTAATCTTGTCCCCCTTCCCCAAATCCTAATTCTTGTAGATTCATTACTGTTGAACCAATGTTCCTCATGTCTCAGTTCCTTGTATACGCATTCTTTTCAGATGTATTAAACAAACAAAAACCCCTTAAAAATTACTAACACCTTTTCTAATAATATTACTGCTGAAATGCTGTTCTTTTTTTTTTTTTTTTTTAAAGATTTTATTTATTTATTTGACAGAGAGACACAGCGAGAGAGGGAACACAAGCAGGGGGAGTGGGAGAGAGAGAAGCAGGCTTCCCGCCGAGCAGGGAGCCCGATGCGGGGCTTGATCCCAGGACCTGGAATCATGACCTGAGCCGAAGGCAGACGCTTAACGACTGAGCCACCCAGGCGCCCTGAAATGCTGTTCTTTTAATCTTTTTGTTCTTGGTGTATATGCCACTAAGGATGTATAGGCATTTGCTCTGTCTTAAGGTTACTTTGAATAGTTCATCTATTTGATTATACCAGCAGTTTGTTACATATTCGGGCTCATTTGTTTTATTTTATTTTAATTTTTAGAGATTAATTTATAAATTTAATTTTGTTTTGTAATTATGTGCAATATTTACATGGTTTCAAAGTTACATTTACAAAACAAATTATTGTCAAAGTAATTTAGCCTGTCCCATCAGCCTCTCTGCTTCCTCTCCCTGTGGATGACCATTTAAATCGTGTATGGTTTGTCATTTATTGTTTATGTTCAGTACATAATTGTAAATCTGTCCCAGTGATCTTATGTGGAGCCAGACTAGAGAGCCTTTACTGTAGAAAATGATGAGCTAGAATGTTTGTTAGTCTTGTGGAACAGGGACTTTGTACAACATTTTTAAGGCTGTATTTCCTGCATCTAGATTAGTGGCTGGCACCTAGCAGATGGTTGGTAATATGTGTTAAATGAATGAATGAATGAATGAATGAATACTTAGTAGAAGTTTGCGAGCAGAAGAGTGAGAGAATCAAAGCTGTCCTTTTTTGAAAACTTAATCTGACAGTAATGGTTAAGGTAATTTGGAAGGAAAAACTGAATACTGGGTGACTAATTTGGAGACTTATTTGGTGAAGTGGATGATAGCAATTTTAAAGAAAAAAATAAAAAGTGTGTGTGTGTGTGTGTGTGTGTGTGCATGTATAGGTTTGAATTCTGTGGACTGGGAGCATGCTGTCTGGACTGGCTCTATCGATCTCAGCTGGGTGTACCTGTGTTTCTGTGGTCAGCGGGCCTCCCTTGCATCCCTGGCTGGGGGCAGGCTTTGGCAACGGGACGAACTGTTGTCTGTGTCACCTCACTTCTCTTTGAGGTATTTCATCTTTCATCCTTCAGGGGACTAGCTTGGGTTCTTTCCCATCCATGGTAGTCTCAGGGTACCGAGTACAGCAAAAGGCTATACAAGGTGCAATTGTTTCTCAAGCCTCTGCTTGTGTCATGCTTGCCAAGTTCCCACTGGCCAAAGGAAGCCATGATAACAGCCCTGATTCAGGAATTGTCCAGACAGACTCTAGCTCTTGATGAGAAGAGAATTTACAGCCGTTTTGAATTTTCCAGTGTGGGATGTATGTGAAACATGTGAATAAGGTCATCTATTTCCTACAGCTTTTAGTTCTAGTTCCACACGTTTGTTAATTTACACCTCTGCGTCCTTTCTATGGACTTTTCTGAAATGTTTCTCAGCCACATAGTCCATTTTGCATTCTGTATCTTCCACAAAACCTCTCTTTACCAATACTTCACTTATGAGAGTTTCTTTAGTACTTCTGGCTTTTGCCTTGGTGATTACCTTTTAATTATACACTTTAAAACATATATTTATGTGTTTTATATATCTATATTACAGTTTTGCATTGTTCTCTAAATTTTTTTGTGTATATTTCTCCTGAATTCTCAACTAATTTGTCTTATTTTTCTATTGTAACATCAATGAATTTAGAATAGTGTTAGAATATAAGTACTCTATAAATAATTGTTAACTTGAACTTTGGGTTGACCTAGAGAAACCTTCTGAAACTGGATATTACCAAAGCCCTCTTTATTTTGCTTTCCAGTGGATCTGTCAGCTTATGATTTACTATGTCTAAAAACAATGGCCAAGGAAATCTGGTTAAATTCAGCAGACTACTTTTTTTTAAGTATTTTGACAATTGGATTGAATCCATTAAAAATAAAATATTTGTAATTATGTTTTTGGAATTACTTTACATGTGCAATAAGACCACTTACAAGTAAGACATATAAAATATCCCTGCTAGGGCGTGTGTATGGCTGAGGAGGAGTCTTTCAGTGGTTCAAGTAGTGAAAACAAAACAAGCAACAAAGATTGTGATGATCCAGGGTGTGTCATTGGAAAACCTCTTAATTTCCTTTAGCGAAAAGTCATGTTGGGGAGATCTCAAGGAGAGCTGCTTGTATTTGGTGAGGCAGAAAAATAAAGATGAATGCTAAGAGGGAAGGTAGAAGAGAGGAGAGAAAATAGTGCCCGTCTAGGACAGCAGTATCAACTTATATCTTCTCGTTCTGATTTAACTTCCTATGGCCTGGGGAAGAGTATTCTGGGAGTTCTCAGAAGAGGAAGGAATAAAGACATCTTTTCCTTCTTATCTTCACTGGAAATTTCAGAGAAGAGTGAAGGCAAAGGGAGAGAGAGGTGGGGCAGAATTGTTTTTGGTTCTGGAAGACAGAAAAAAGGAGAGGTAAAGGAGATTTGGGCAAAAGCCTTTTTTCTTAAGCCAGTCGTGATCCCCGGTTGAAGAGCTCAGTACCTACTATGGATGAATTACATTAAAACTAAAACTGCTTGTGAGGTGTGGCTCTAATAGGTTTTGGTGCAGTGCTTGATCATTGGGGAGTAGGGTGATTGGTTACGATAAATTGTAAGATTTTTCTGCGTAATGAGAGATCTATAAAATTTTTGTTTTGTTTGGCTAGAGACTAAAGTAAACCTCAAAAGTCTTCATTGATCTCCTGTAAAATAAAATGACTACAAAGGAATTAACATGTATATATGGAAAGAAATGAGGCTTAGCAAAATGCATAGCAATTCATCAATGAGAGCTATATTAGTATCCAGAAGTCTAATGGATGCTATCTGGCAATAATTGTCGGAGACTGCTTGTCAACAAATTGGATTGTTTGTCATAGACACTGACAAATTGTAGTATAAGGATCTTGAACTTTTGCATACATTTAAAATATTTATGTGAATATACATAGGCACATGTCTATTTGTAATGAGAGTGTTTTCCTGCATTATAAAGTTTCAGGATTTGTCCAATAAGGCCTGAAGTCTTTTTACTAAATGGTGGAACTCATCATGACATTTATATACTCTAACATCCAATCATCTTGGTTTTCATGAAAATATTTTCCTTAAATATTTTGAAAGTAAAGCATCTTCACTGAATCAAAATTGACATTTTAATTTGAACTCTCCAGTCTGAAAAGAGTTCGCAGTCAAAATTTGTCATTAAAAAAACTCAATGAAATGAAAAATAATGATCTGCTGGCTTGCGCCTACAGACATTTGGAATAGAAGTGCTAAAGATACTGTATTTTAATGCTCAGTCGACTTCTTTTCCTGCCAGGCAGGGAGTAAGTGGGAGGCAGCTCTTGGTGCTGTGGAAAGGACCATGGCCTTAAACTCAGAAGAGCTGCATTTAAGACAGAGCCGTGTCATTTATCAATGGGATGACTTTGCTCAAATAATTTAGTTTCTTCATCCTTAAAATTGGGATGATAATAGATATGTCACAGAGCCTTAAGACAACAATGCATGGAAAAGTATTACAAACAAAATCTTATGTAAATGTAAGATTGTTGAAGATATTCCCTATCTATTTTCTAATAAATGATATTGTTTATATTCAAGTTCTATAAAAATTAATACACATTTGTTTCAATTACCTCATTGAAAAAGCAATACCTGGTGAAGGTAAAATATAAAAAGCAGAAAATTAAAACAAAGCAAAAAGAAGGAACTAAGAATCACCCATCATCATTCTAAATTTTCACCTAAACTTTTACTTCTGCATATAGTTTTTAAAAGTATACACTATTATTGCAGTGCACAATATACAGTATGTAGATTGTACCTTTTCCCTTAACATTATATTATGATTATGTTTTTAGGACAGTACATGTACTTCATAGGATTGTGTAAATTCATATATACTCCTTTACGTGAATAAACCATAATTATAATTTACCTATTTCCCTATTAGTTGAACAAAGACTTTAGGAGTTTCCAATCTCTCGAAGAGATGACTATTCTTTTCTGTTACTCCTTGTATACATTCACTAGTATTTCTGGATGAAAGAGTAAATAGCATTTTGAGCCTTTTAATATAAATTGCCAACTTGCCTTCTAGGCTGACTGCCAGTTTCTGTTTTTCCTTGCAGTGTGTAAAGGTGCCTGTTTCCCCACATCCTAATCAATATTGGGCATTACAATAACTTAAAAAATCCGTATCAAGGTCATAGGTGCAAATATTATCTCACTTTTTAATTAGCATTTAAACCAATATGTAGAGTCCAGTTGTAATTCTTTTTAAATTGCTTGTTCATGATAGTGGTCCAACTTTTTCTCATAATTTTTAGGAGATCTTTATACATTAAAGTTATTAATCCCTCTCATATATGTTGTGAATATGTTTTCCCACTTTCCCACTGTTTCATTGCTCTTAAATTATGTTTTTGATGATTTTAAAAATGATGTATGCATTTTAAATTCATAGGTAGTGCTTTATTTATCCGGTATTGTCAGCGAATGAGGAATACCACCTAAATAGAGTTTCCAAATAATTGAGGCTTTTTTTTTTATAATGGGAAGACAATTTTTAAATGAAAAATCATTCTAAATTGTGTAATCCACCTCCTTCCTTCCTTGTACAAAATGTACTGCACAAAATTATAAAAATGTTTCATATATATATAAAATTTGGTCTTCAAAACAACCTTGCAAAATAGTTACTGTTATCTCCTTTTGTAGCTGGGGCCACTGAGATTACAGAGACAATAGATAATAGACACAGCCTATGATTTGAACCTAAGTTTAAACCCTCTGCTTTTTATGCTATAGTCAACACACTTATATTGTGTATTAATATTCTGAGGCCCTCAAAAAATATGCAGAAGCCCTCAAGTCTATATAAGTGTCCAGGGCTATATTTGCATGATATCTGCTTTTTGGGTTTGTGGATATTTCTTTTAAAGTAGATTTTTATATGTGCTTCCTCAATTTCAGCAAGGTAACTCTAAATGTGTCCTGCTTTCAGCTTCCTTGCTTCTGACATGGACAACAATAACCAATAAACACTTACAGATGAGTCACTGTGAGCCAGCCACTGTAATGGTTGCTTGGAGATTTTCTCTACCAGTGTTTTAATTTGCTACTCTTAATCTGTTGTAGGGTGGAAAATGCATAACCAGGTTTGTAAAAACTATGTACAAGAAACGAACTTTTTTTTTGAGCAAGTCCAAGAGGCTTTTCTGTAAGTAAAACTCCTGAGTTTGTTTTGCCTCAACCTGATTCTCAAATATATTGATGTTTGCAGCACAGCCTGCAATAAACACTTCAGTAACTTTATCCCATTTAGTCCTTAATACGACACTGCAGATTAGAATAATTATCAATTTTCATCTTACAATCAAGGAAAGTGAAATTTAAAGAAAAGAACTAACTTGTCCAAGATTCTATTACCTTGATTTTGTGGCATCTGTCCAGAACTCTTTATTTGCTGATCTTAGGCTGGGTGGCAAGGCAAGTGGTCTTAACGTAACTGAAAAGTTACTGTATCTCAGCATTCCATGGGGCAATCAGACCGGAGAATGTGAAAGGTAGCATGTGGTCAAAATTTTTGTTTATGAGGTTTAAGCTTTAAAGAAAATCTATACATTTTGAGATAAGGTTGAATTTACTGCCGTAACATGATGTCTAGTTTGAAAGTGTTCTTACCTTGGCAAAGGACAAACATCTAGTCCTCTGCTAAAGATATTTGCAGTGTACTACAAAATAAGATTCCTGTTATGATGAGAATATTTATATAGAATAAATTATACACAATTATAATTCATATTTTTTAAAGATTTTATTTATTTAACAGAGAGAGAGAGAGAGCACAAGCAAGGGGAGTGGCAGAGGGAGAGGGAGAAGCAGGGTCCCCACTGAGCAGAGAGCCTGGCTCAGGGTTTCATCCCAGAACCCTGGGATCATGACTTGGGCCAAAGGCAGTCACTTATCCAACTGAGCCACCCAGGTGCCCCTATAACGTGATTTCGATAGTGATGATTCAATTCAATATATATATATATATATGTTCAATGTTTATCATTACACCCAGAACCATGTTATATGATAGAGTTGGGTGGATGGGAGTATAGTTGGGGAAAGAATACTAAAATATTGGATAACTGTATATTACAGAGTAGTATTAGCATGCACATCTGTATTTACAAAGTGTTGTTGTATCAGATTTATTCCTAGGTGGGTTCCAAACTGAAAGAGATCAATGGAAGTCAATAAAGGCTTACTTTGAGTTGCACATGAAGGTCAGATTTTAATAGAGGATGAGAGAGAAATCTTTTTGCTAGGTGGGGAATAATATTATATTGGTTGTTGGCTTTTGGTGGCAAGTAACAAAACTGACTCTTGATAACCAGAACTACAAAGAGATTTTAGGTGGCTGCCATAATAAAAAGCAGAGTTTTAAAAAAATCAGTCCATTTTTTTTTGAAGAGAGAGCATGTGCATGCACAGGGGTGAGGGGCAGAGGAAGAGGGAGGGAGACAATCGTAAGCAGGCTCCACACCCAGTGTGGAACCTGATGTGGGGTTTCATCTTACAACCCTGAGATCATGACCTGAGAGGAAACCAAGAGTTGGATACCTAGCCAACTAAGCCACCCCGGCACCCCAAGAGAAACATATTTTAAACTTTGGCTGTGCACTAATATATAAAAGGTGCTGGGTGGTCTACTTCACATGGTATAACTCCTTCCATCTTGATTTGAAATTTGAGATATGGTACTGTGATGGTTAATTCTTTGTGTAATTCTGTTAAGAATTAATTCTTAATTTCTTAGCTGGGCTGTGGATTACCCAGATATTTGATCAAACATTATTCTGGATATTTCTGTGATGGTGTTTTTGTTTTGTTTTGTTTTTTACAACCTTGTTAATGTTGTTGTTGTTTATATCTCCAAATTTTTATTTAAATTCCAGTTAGTCAACATGCAGTGTAATATTGGTTTCTGATGTAGAATTTAGTGATTCATCACTTACATACAACACCCAGCGCTCAGTGTTGGTGATGGTGTTTTTGAATGAGATTTACATTTAAATTGGTGGGCTTTATGTAAATCACATTGTCCTCCAAGATGTGGATGGACCACATCCAATCAGTTGAAGACATGAATAGAACAAATGTGGACCTCTCTGGAGCAAGAGAGACTTCTCTAGCAACTGCCTTTGGACTTCATCTGCAACATCAGCTCTTCCTGGCTCTATAGCAAATGGCCTTCAGACTTGAACTAGAATGTTAGTTCTCCTGGGTTTCCAGCCTGCTGCCCGCTCCCCCTGAAAATTTTGGATTTGCCAGTCTCCATAATCATATAGCCAATTCCTTTTAATAAATGTTTTCCTATATATTTGCCCATGCTACTGTATTCTTATTTCTGGAGAACCTTGGCTAGTGCAAGTATGCCATAACACTTCTGTGTAAAAACTCTTCAAAAGTGCTCTGTTACCTACAGGACTGAAAAAACTCCTTAGCTCCTTAGTGATCTAGTCTCTTGGAATTATACTTGGAATTCTCAAAAGGGGCCATGCTTTTTCTTGAGCATGCTGACCCTTCTACCTCATATGCTTTTACGCTGCTTGTTTGGAAAAGTCTTATCCTTTAGTTCTCAACCAAATATCTTTATAGTTCAGGGACTATTGCCAGATAACCAGTTAAAGCTAAATGCTGTGATTTGGAAGCACCTGTTCATCTTCTTACACCATTTATCTCATTGCTTATAGTTATTTGTCCATATGTCTGTCCTCCCCATCGAACTCTGAACTTCATGAAGTAAGCAATCTTATTGTTCATGTTTATAGTATTTAGTAAAACTCCCAGCAGCATTAATAACAAGCCTGTACTGGTATAGTATTCTTCCAATCAAAGACCTCAGTCATTGTGTTGTGTGTGCTTCTGGCCACACAGTAATTAGCCTTCCTGGGAGTATTAATGGCTGCTAGAGTCTGAACTTTTGTGGATGTTCATTACCATTGAATTTCTAATATATATCTCATTAATTGTGAATAATATAACAAAAGTTAAATAGACAGCCTTTGTTTATTTAGAATAATATAGATTGTGGGGTATCTTTAAAGATTATCTTTGAGGCCCTAATGGCTCACAAATAAGTTTTCAGAAGATTTGTTGTGATATGTTGAAAACCCAGGTAAATATGGAAGGATTTTCTTTCTATCACAAAAAATTTCTGCATTTTCCTAGGGCATGCTTAATTATAATACCACCTTGTGTATTTATTTAAAGTTAGTTTTTACCTCCTTGACAGAGTGATCGGCTGTTGAGAAATATAAAATTTCAGTTTATAAACCTCTGTAGTAAAGGTCAATCTGAAATAACAATGAGAAAAATATGCTGACATTGACAAAAATTACATTAATATGTATATCTCAGAGCACATATTTATCAGTTGAAGTTGGCTTTATCTGAACTGGCTCGTGGAGGAAGAGACGTCATAAAAGTTATGGGCAGATTCTGGGTAACTGTGAGTCATCATATGTTCTTTTCAAGTGAGGTGTATTTTTTTTTTTTAATGTGATTCTTTCATGAGAAAAATCTTCTGGGGATTTTCAGCCTCTTCTGTTT
Source organism: Halichoerus grypus (assembly GCF_964656455.1). Taxonomy (NCBI): domain Eukaryota; kingdom Metazoa; phylum Chordata; class Mammalia; order Carnivora; family Phocidae; genus Halichoerus; species Halichoerus grypus. The sequence goes on from NC_135713.1 coordinate 36,818,415, forward strand.
TGTCTGCCATCCCACTACCAGATCATCATGCAAATGAAACTGCAGAACCATGATTCTTAATCCCCTCCTTAGCTCACACAAACTGTTGCTTCACCAATGCTTCAAATCTGTTAAATACACAAAAATTAAATTATATATAAATATATATAAATTAATTATTAATTATTTATTTTATATTTATATTTATTACATTAATTATTAATTAATTATTAAATAATCATATATTAATTATTTATATTACATATATGTGTACACACACACACACACACACGTATGTATGTATGGATATCAGGATCACTTCACAAAGTCCCTGGAAATTGAACACTAGAACTGCTACAGAATGGAGCATTTTATCAGAGTGGTAGCAAATTGTCTTGATTGACAATTATTATTATTATTACTCATTACACTTCATCCTGTTCTGCCATCGTAACCTAGACTCATTTACTCCCAAAATTACTTCTGATAATGAAATTTCTAACAATAGAACATGTTCCTGAGGTATAAACTTCTCATGAATGGAGACTTGATGGTTCTTTTTTTTTTTTTTTTAAAGATTTTATTTATTTGAGAGAGAGAGAATGAGAGAGAGACAGCACATGAGAGGGGGGAGGGTCAGAGGGAGAAGCAGATTCCCTGCTGAGCAGGGAGCCCAATGCGGGACTCGATCCAGGGACTCCAGGATCATGACCTGAGCCGAATGCAGTCGCTTAACCAACTGAGCCACCCAGGTGCTCGAGACTTGATGGTTCTTCTCAATGGAGCCTGACACTCAGCTCTGGGCACCAGGTCTTCTGGAAAGTAAAAAGTTCCTTCTCTGTTCCTGCCCTAAATCCTCAAAGTCAATAAAACTTTTACACAGTTCCTAAAGACATTGTTCCATTGTTCCTGCAGACAAACTTCAACATAAGAATACCAAGCAAATACTTTTCTGCTTGCAATGATGTCTAGTGGGCCTGGTGTCCCCAGAACTCTGTCAGGAACTGGCCTGTTGAGGGGGAGGGTAAGACGCTGTTGTAACAGCTTTCAGCATGCTGACTTGGTTTCCTCCCTACTTTGTTTTGGAGTATAGATTTTCATCATTTTTACTAATTACATAGTATTCCACATGCTGATTAGTCATTTATTTATTTGGCTTCTCAGTGTTGGGACATCTTTATACATAAACTACTTTGAGTGGTTTCTGCAAACTACTCTTATTATTTCCTTGGACTCTTTTCCAGACTTGTAGTTGCTGAGTCAAATAATGTATATAGTTGTAAAGTCTTTGATTTATATTGTCAAATTGCCTTCTAGAAATGTATCAATTTATAGTTGTGCTAGTCATGATTGATCAGACAGTTTTTCCCTATTGAAGATGATATTAACCTTGGGTTTTTCATATCAGGCCTTTATTATATTGAGGTTTATTCCCTCTAAACCTACTTTGTTGAGAGTTTTTTATCATGAATGGATGTTGTACTTTGTCACATGCTTTTTCTGCATCTATTGAAAAGATCATATAGTTCTTATCCTTTTTATTATTGATGTGATGTATCGTGTTGATTGATTTGTGAATATTGAACAACTTTGTAACCCAGAAATGAATCCCACTTGGTCATGGTGAATGATTTCTTTAATGTATTGTTGAATTCAGTTTGTTAGTATTTCATTGAGGGTTATTGCACCTATATTCATCAGGGATATTTGCCTGTACTTCTCTTTTTTAGTGGTGTCTTTATCTGGTTTTGGTATCAGGATAATGCTGGCCTCATAGAACGAATTGGGAAGTTTTCCTTCCTTTTCTATTTTTTGAAATAGTTTGAGAAGAATAGGTATTAGCTCTTCTTTAAATTTTTGGTGGAATTCGTCTGTGAAGCCTTCTGGTCCTGGGCTCTTGTTTGTTGGGAGATTTTTTATTATTGCTTCAATTTCCTTGCTGATTATGGATCTGTTCAGGTTTTCTATTTCTTCCTGTTTCAGTTTTGGTAGTTTATATGTTTCTAGGAATTTATACATGAATAAATTCTTCTAGGTTGTCCAATTTGTAGGCATATAGTTCTTCTAGGTTGTCCAATTTGTTGGCATATAGTTTTTCATAATATTATCTTACAATTATTTCTATTTCTGTGGTGTTTGTTATTATTTCTCCACTCTCATTTGTGATTTTATTTATTTGAGTCCTTTTTCTTTTTTTCTTAAAAAGTCTGGCTAGGGTTTTGTCAGTTTTATTGATTTTTTTCAAAGAACCAGCTCCTGGTTTCATTCATTTGTTCTATTGATTTTTAGTTTCTATATCATTTATTTCTGCTCTAATCTTATTATTTCCTTCTTTTTGCTGACGTTAGATTTTGTTTGTTGTCCTTTTTCTAGCTCCTTTAGGTATAAAGTTAGCTTATTGATTTGAGATTTTTCTTGCTTCTTGAAGTAGGCCTATATTGCTATATACTTGCCTCTTGGAACTGCTTTTGCTGCATTCCAGGGGTTTTGGATGTGCTGTCATTTTCATTTGTTTCTATATACTTTTTTATTTCTTCTTTTATTTCTCGGTTGAGCCATTCATTGTGTTGTTTATGCCTTGCTGTCGTGTCTGAGTCACTCTTGCTGTCAGTGCAGTTGTCTGCACTGACTCTCTGCCTGTTGTAGGATGTGTTTGTTCTCTCTGGTGTTAGTGGGACACAGGCAGGCTAGATCTGGAGAGGGGCAGTATACTCTCTGGGGAATTGGGAGCAGGGCGGAGGTATTAGCAAAATTTGCATTGGGCCACTAGTCCTATGCCAGATCCCCCAAAGAACTGTGGTGGCTGGAGGCTGTGCACCAGGGTGGCTGATGGCATGAGGCTGGGAGCAGAATGTGACCATGGCTGGGCATGTGGCTGGGCACTGTGCTGCAGCTGGCCAGGGCATGCAGAGGCAGCTGTGCACCTGACTGCTTGGTGGGGCAAGTGCACAGCTTTAATAAAATTTTCCCTGAGCCCTGGGCCAAAGCTACAATTGTATGGGCAGCCCTGCTTCCCACAGGTGGCATTGTGTTTATGCTGGGGGGTAGAGGAGGAAAATGGCACCTGCCAGCTCCCTTGTTTTCAAAGAAGTCCTCCAACATGCTCTGAAATTAGTATGAACAGATCTGTCTCCAGTTTGCCCCCAGTGCTGTGTAAATTGCCATTTTTATGTTTCCTTTCTGTAGAGAGGCTACTGTCTCTTTAAGGGAAGTGACCCAGCTATCACTTACCCTCCTGGCTTGCCCAGTGCTGAGTCAGATGACTTTTAAAGCTCCAGGCTCCAAATCCCACTGGTTTTATGAACTCATGGAATTCCACCCTTCTGGGTTTTATTTTAAAAGATTATTATTTGAGAGAGAGAGAGAGAGTGTGAAAGGGAGAGAAGCAGACTCCCCACTGAGCAGGGAGCCCAGCAGGGGTCTTATTCTCCCAACCCTGGGTCTTGATCTCATGACCCTGAGATCATGACCTGAGCTGAAATCAAGAGTCAGATGTTTAACCGACTGAGCCACCCAGGCACCCAGACCTTCTGGTTTTTAAAGCCAAACATTATGGGGATTAGTTTTCCCTGTGTGAACTCACTGGTGCAAGGGCCCATTTCTCTGCCCTCTCTGAGCCCACAGCTCCCTCCCTCCTGCAGACAGCCTCCTTCTGACTTTCTGAACTTTCTAAGCTTTCAGATGCAGATTTTTCTCTATATTTAGTTGTGGAGTTAGTTTTTCCAGTCTTCAGATCACTCTCTGGTTTATTGGCTTGGATGTGGGTGATATCTAGGTGTAAATGTGGTGTGGGGTGAGCTCAGGGTCCTCCTACTTTGCATCTACCCAAGCTCCTCCTTCCAGATCATTTCTTAATTTCACCTTTCTCTTAGAAAGCACATTCTTTGAGGTCAGTCTATTGAACATCATTATAATCTTTGTGTATTAAGTTATGCCAATTTTAGTGGTATATCATTTTCCTGAAGTAACTACAATGTCTCCAAAGAACATCAATACATAAATTATAGTCTTCAAGGACGATCCCCTGCTGTGCTAAAGTCAGAGTTCCCTATTAGATGTGTAATAGAAGAAGACTAAGTTCTGAGGGGTTTCCTTCTCTCCTGCTGGACCCATAATTCCCATGTATACACTGGAAATTTCCTCTCCAACAAATATGGAAAAACATCTAGAGGTAAATTGCATATAAGAGAGACAAAAGGAAATTTGGGCAACCATATAGGCAATGCAGATACCATCTCTACTTTGGTATGTGACTAAATTATATAGATGATTTAATAAGGCATATGTATGTTTTAGTATTTTCTTTCTTTTTGCAACGTCTTATATGGTTATGTAGACTTCCTTTTATTACTATATTATTTTCATTACTATGTTTTATTATAAGTATGATGATGGATAATGAAGATCTATCCTATAAAAATGTACCCTGTTCTCAATGATAGGGAGCTGAAGAGGGGCAGCTGTGTGGTGCAGAAATACTATGCCAAGAGAGACATTTTGAAGCATACCATGCGGGCAGAGTCCCCTGTCACTAAGAATCAGCGCAGCAAGCAAACCACACTCACACTGAAGGACCATATTTTTGAGTCTGTGTGTGTATGTAAGAGGGAGGGAGGGAGATACTGTAGACCATACAGTAACAAAATATAGCAAAAGCTGCATTAGTCTTGAATAAAATGCTGTAATCCTTGTGTTAGAATTGTTTTTCGCAGACGCAACTAGTAGGATCAGTTCCTTCAATGATCATCTTTTGACGGGAAGAGCAATTTTAAAAATTCAGTAATTTTTCTTTATGGTATAGATTTAAAGTGAATTTTATATTCCAGATATGGCCATATACAAGACCATTTTCCATATGTGGTGTATTATTTAAATATTTAAATTTTTATATATTTTAATATAGATGCCACATAAAATGAAAACTATTATTTTCTTATCATTTAATTGCACTTCCCATTTTCTATGAAAAGTATGAAGAAAAAGTCCCACTAATATCACTCTGCCTTGTGCCAAAGCACAGTGCTTGTGTGACGTATGGTCCATGGCTTACTCGCTCATTCCGAGCTGGTTTGGGTTTCTCACAATTTGGAGGATTATCTCAATGGGAGAGCACAACAGGAACCCATCATGTGGTCTCTAGGACACATTCTATGAGCGGGAGTCATCCCAGACACTATGGTATTGTTCTTGGGGTCAATGTCCTAGAGCCAATATAAATATTTAGAGTCTCTCAAGATGACTTGACTCCCATGGTGGATCTGTCAGCCTGAGAATCTGGGTTGTTGAAGTCTGCAAATCCAAATGCCATTGTCACCAACCAGATCTATTATGTCTCTCGTTCTCTCTCTCTCTGTCTCCTTGGGGCTTTATGGTTCTTTGGAGATTCATTGAGGGCTACCAGGAGTATGTGGGATAGGCCTAGCATCAGAATCTGAGCACAGTTCTCATCTGTTTCACATGATATTTCACTGGAAAATAAAAAAAAATTTTGGGGGGGAGGAATCATAAAAACCATGAAATTAGATGATCTTAAAAACTCATTCTAGTTTTATCCTGTGGTAATTCCATCACTTTCCAAAACTTTATTCCTTGACTCCTAAGGTTCCAAGGTTTTGAGGGGTGGCCCTACTTGTTTTATACAGCAGTGGATGACTGAAAAAAAGCCTTTTTGAAAAATGGATTGGTTTAGCCCTTGATTGGTAGCACACCTATACATTAGACATGTGATTTTTGTTTTGCCATGACCTTTTATCCATACTTCTAAAATCATAGATATTTGCAGTATTATGTCATCTAAGTGGATTCAACTAAGTAATAACAAAAATGTGTGCTTCCTTCAACAGATAACTATAATATATGTTTGTGCTTTAACACGCCCTAAGTTTCTCTTGCATAGAGAGGAAGGAGTAAATGGTATTCTCTTAGGTCTGTAGTTTTCTTTGGAAAGACTTCATGTGTTTTTAAGCATATTAGTTGTGACCCATATATATTAACTTTCTATAAAAATGATTCATTTGTACTCAGACACAATTTTTTAGGGAGTTACCACAGAGAAGGATGAGTGCTATATTTGAGGCTTATTTAATCTGTTCCTTTAGCTAACCTTCCAAGTCAGGATGAGTTAAATATTAATATTTAAACATTTCGGGAGAATTGGACAGAAAATATAGAAAAACAAATCATTAAACACTAATTGTCAATCTTCCTTTCTCCAGAACTACAACTCGCCTATGCTAGGATCCATGTTCTCTTTCTTCACTTCTGTCACAATGGAGGAAAATCTTCTGCAGCCTCTGCCTCAAGTTCCTCATTCCTTTGATGGCACAATTTTCCTCACATTATTTCCTCTCACTTCCTTCTAGATTATTACCACTAGCATTCAATCATGTGGTAATATTTCTCATTGCAGCAAAAATTTTTAAAGTCTCTCTCCTAGTCTGAATAAACTTCTCAAAAGAGCTATCTACACGTCTCTATTTTTTTTTTTACCTCTCATTCACTTCTCATGATTTTAGTCATCACTACTACACTGAAACTGCTCTAGTCAATGTCACTGATGACTTGCTTTTCTAGCATTTCTAGATGACTCTTTGTCACTGATGACTTGCTTTTCTACCATTTCTAGATGACTCTTTGTCTTCACTTTAGTATTTTCCTACTTGACTTATCATCTTTTGTTGGCTTAGAGGACATGCCTTCATGGACATGCCTCTTTCTTCGTTTTCTTCCTCCATAACTGACCCTTCTCTATCGGTTCCTTTTGCTGGTTTCTCCTTTACCAAACTTACAAATATTGGCATTCATCTACATTTACTGCTGGGTTCACTTTTCTATTCTACACTTCTACCATAGATGATCTCATTAAGTCTGATGCACCAGTTTGTTTTGATGACTCCTACATGTTATTTCTCTAGTCCTCACCTGTGTCACATGCATTCTACTGTCTACTTATCATCTCTTTTTGAATGTATTATAGTCACCTTGAACTTTGTATGTCCACAATGGAAATCTTGGTTCTTTATCCCACTAAGCCCATTTTCTTCTCCCAGTCATTTCTGATTCAGTAAATAGTACCATCCTCCATTTTGTTGTTGAAGCCAGATGCTAGAAGCTGATGTTGATTTCTTTCTTGTCCTATGCCCTACTCATCTAGTAGCAATCCTGCTTCTACTCTTTACAAAGCAGATATGGACCCATTCTCTTTTCCCTAGTTCCACCACTATCACCTTAACCCAGGCCTCTGTTATTTCTCTCCTGAATGACGGCAATAGTCTAATATTGGGTGTCCTCCACAGGCTTTTCCTCTCTTTCAACCCAGTTTTGACTTGGTCGGAAAAGTGACTTTATCAAAATGTCAACAAAACCACATCATTTTCCTTGTAAAAGTCCTCCATTGATTTTCCACTGCACTTAGAATTACATTGGAACTTCTGACCAGGACTGAAAAATCCCTCTGTGATCCAGCCTTTGCCTAACAACACTCTCTTCCTCATTTCCAAGGTTACAATCTAGCTAATTTTCTTCTTTGTTGCAAGGTCTGAGCCCTTTGTCTCCAGAAGTTTTGTAGAGGTTCTCACCTCTGCCAGGGAAATTCACCCTAGTTCTCATCACCTGAATAGGTCCCTCTCTTCCTTTGGATCTCTGTTTAAATGGTCCACCTCTAGAAAACCTTCTTGACTACTCTCTAGCATTTTTGTCCTCAGATTATTGTTTTTCCTTCATAGCACTTACTACAATTTATTTATTTTTTTCTAATTATTCTAATTGTCTAAGCTCTATAAGGGTAGAAAAGATGTCTGTATATAGTATATTGTTTTATCTTCAATGAGTAGCACATTTCTTTGCACATAGTAGTTGCTTCATAAATGTTGAATAAACAAATATATGTCACTTTATTTTATTTGGGGATGTGCAAAAACATATACAACTGTGAATTTTCTAATTAAAAAAAGAATACAAAAGTACACTGATTCTGATAGAACTAAGTGAAATGGGAAGTGGAAAAAAAAACACGTAGTGATTCAAGAAAAAATTTGGATTTTTATTCAATCTGTCTTTCACTACAAAGCTAATGAATGATAGTTATTATATATTTGCTATAATTTTAGGAATTTTGAGGGTAAAAAGAAATATACATTATGATCTATTATGATAAATATTTTATAATCTAGTTTTCTTTAACTAAGTCATTTGTTTTTGTTTTTTTTTGTTTTTATTTTATTTTATTTATTTATTTGAGAGAGAGAATGAGAGAGACAGAGAGAGCATGAGAGGGGGAGGGTCAGAGGGAGAAGCAGACTCCCTGCCGAGCAGGGAGCCCGATGCGGGACTCGATCCCGGGACTCCAGGATCATGACCTGAGCCGAAGGCAGTCGCTTAACCAACTGAGCCACCCAGGCGCCCCTGTTTTTGTTTTTTTAAAGATTTTATTTATTCATGAGAGAGAGAGAGAGAGCAAGAGAGAGCACAAGCAGGGGGAGGGGCGAAAGGAGAGGGAGAAGCAGACTCCCTGCTGAGCAAGGAGCCCGATGAAGGACTCAATCCCAGGACCCTGGGATCATGACCTGAGCCAATGGCAGATGCTTAACTGACTAAGCCACCCAGGTGTCCCTATCTAAGTCATTTGTATAAGAAGAATCATTTTTGCTTGAATGGTTCGTGTAATAATTTCAATATAATGATTTCAATGAAAATATTCATAGATAATCTTTCCATTGGTTTCTGTTCCTCGTTTGTACTGGTGGTTTCATACTCTGCTAGGCAGAGGATGAAAGAGAGTTTCTTATTAACATAGACCACTCTTTAGGTCAGGCAATTTTTTCTTTTCTTTCTTTGTTTTTTTTTTTTTTTTTAAGATTTTATTTATTTATTTGAGAGAGAGAGAGAGATAGCAACAGAGACAGCGAGAGAGAGCACAAGCAGGGAGGACAGGGAGAAGCAGGCTACCTGCCAAGCAGGCTCCCTGCCAAGCAGGGAGCCTGATGCAGGGCTCCATCCCAGGATCCAGGGATCATGACTTGAGCTGAAGGCAGACGATTAACCGACTGAGCCACCCAGGCATCCCCAGGCACTTTCATTTTTTATTTCCATTAGAAATGTACTTCTGACCCACATCCAGGGGGATGTAGATTTCAAGTTGTTATTTTTTTTTTCACATATAACCATATTTTTTTATGGTTTTCATTTGTCCTTCAGTTAGTATTGATAAAATGCTGACTGGGGATAAAGTTGCCAGCAAAGGCTTGTTGCTGCATTTTCCTCCCTGTGAAAATAACTATATTTTCAACCATAACACTGACTTTGTTAATAATACTCTCGCAAGAACTTCTTTTTAAAGCCAGTCACCTGCACGATATCCCTCTTCTTCTCTGTCTCCTCTGGGAATGAGGTACCTCTTGGTGTTTTGTTACAGTCAAAAGTGGGACTCCTTGAACTCATGAATAAAACAGGTAACTTGTGTGTTTCTTTGCCATGTTAGGATTTTCAAAAAATATAATTGTGAATTTTACTTACCTGTTTTACATCAGGGACTTCTGTGGCCTTTCCTTACTTTTCCTGATATTTAAGAGGTGAGTACTGATAGTTTTAAAAATTGCTTTAAATATACAATTATTTGTTCATCATATCACTTATGATGGAAACACCTTGCGTTACCATATGCTACTATTCGTTTAATGTATGGCCAAAGGTAAAGAAATAATCCATTTCTATTTTGTTTATCTTTTGCATTTTTGAACAACCAGTCTCTTGAATCTTCTATATTTACAGAAAAGCAAATATTAAAAAACGTTATTTTATAAAATTCTAGTTTACTTTTTAAGTGTCAGCCTTTTGAGATATAATTCCCACATAATAAAACGTACCATTTTAAAAGTATAGTTCAATGAATTTTGAAAAATGCATCTCCCTATGTAACTACTACCACATCAAAAATATAGAACATCATTATCCCAAAAAGTTCCTTCCAGACTCTGCAGCAACCACTTCTCTGCTTTCTTTATGTATACCCATAGTTAGTTTTGTTTTATTGCTGAATAGTATTGCATTGTATGGATGTCCCATTATACAGGTCTTTTGGATGTATTTTCAGTTTTTGGCTAATGTGAATAAATATTCTGTCAACACTTGTGTGTAAGTCTTTGTGCATGCATATTCAGAACTACTGTGTAATGCAGTTAGAGAGTAAAAGATATAAAATAAAGTGATGATTTAAGAACTTCCCATTCAAGAAACGGAACTAGATTCATAATAATTGGCAATTAATGCAAGCTGGTAAGTTCTCTGAGTATCCATAAAGTGTTGGAGAAGAATAGAGGAGGAAGCTATTAAATTATACAAAATCTTTTTGTGGATAAGTTTTCATTTCTTTTGGGTAAATATCTATGATTGAAATTGCTGGGTCATGGCTGCCCTGAAACTACTATTCATGCCTCCTGCTGTGAGAAGCATAGTGACAGACAGCATTAGTTGTCGCCCTCTGTTTGCACCACCAAGTTTGCACCGCAGCCATGCTACTCAACGCCTTTCCACACTTCCTGGCCAGTGACTCATCACAGCAGGGGAACTATAGAGAGCCCGTGCTGTAAGATGCGGGTCTTCTCCGACCAGTGAGTTTGACTTGAGTACTCTTGACTGCTTTTTTGGAATTGTGCAGTGATTCTGTCAATCCTTTCTTCCTCCCTCCTCTCTTTCACAGGTGTCAGACCTGTATCATGGTTTGAGGGCTATCCCCACCTTCTCCGCATCCCATCCCTTCATTGTTCCGAGGTGTTTCCCAAACAAATTTCTTGCATCTCTAAACGAGGTCATAACATCTGCTTCTTAAAGGATCCGAAGTTACACATGGGTCATATCAAAAGTTTATGTTTAAATCCATCATAAATTGCCAAACTCATTGTTGTATTAGCTTACATTCTCCGGAAACAATATGAGAGCGCCAGTTTTTCCACATCCTTCCAACATTTGATATTGTCAATCTTTCTTTTGTTCATTCTAGTGGGTATATAGTAGTATCTCATGATGGTTTTAAATTCACATGCATCTGACAACTGAAGATGTTAGGAAATGTCCTTCTCTTCGAATTTTATGTAATGCGTGTAAGTCTGTGAAATGCTTTACAGAGAAGTAACAGCTGGAAATAATGAGAGGGTAAATAAGAGTGAAGTCCAGAGAAGAACAGAGGTGGAGCAAGCGTGGAGAAAAGAAAACAATAAATAATGAGGATATTTATGGAATTCCAGGCCCTAAATACTTTTTTGTTTTCCTGTTGTTGTCTTTGGAAATCTAGAGATGGTTCTAGTTGTGCTTTGTTGATTATGAATGAATATGTAAACTTAAGAAAGTGGTGTGTGTAAATTTCAATATGATGGAAACAATTAAACGGTGCAGATTATTCATTGTAAGAATCTATTCACTGGATATGAAAGAGAGAGAACAGACTTCTGGGTTTCAAATTGCTAAGCTGTTCCCTTCTTCTCTTTAAAACACAAGTTTTCATTGAAAAGTTGTCAATAAATATATTGGCTCTGAGATCAAATATAGACAATGTGACTCTGACTTCATTTAACCTGGGTTTCTGATCAACACTGAGCTTAATCCATTTGAACTTTTGTTAAATATGAATCGAGCAGGTATTAAATAATAATATCAACATTTTAAGATACATTAAAAGCTTAGAATTAAAGGAACATAAGAGAGCCACATTGAATTATTGATATAAGATTTTATAATTTATTTTTAGCAAAATGTAGACCGAAATGGGAGTAGCAATAATTAATGACTTTTAGAAATATCAGGTTTTCATTTTCTCTCCTTCAAGGAAGTATATGGAAAATCAAATGATACATTTTGATTGTAGCATAATCTCTTGTGGGGCTTTCATATGTAGATCAATACAAGAGAATTTCTGTCTACATTCCAGCGTGACATTATGTAGTTTTAGACACTATGTCTGGCAATTACCACATAACTCAAGTGCCACATAAATTACCTTTATAAATAAAACTTTGCATACATATGCAATATCAGAATGGAGCAATAAATTCGTCATGACTTCTTGTCTCTTATGGCGCCGCTTCATCACTTCCTTTAGCAAGTTGGGACTGAGGGCACACTTGGTGAACGCCTCTGTCTAATCTCCTATCATGATGCACCTCATATTTCAATATACAACTGGTAGAGTTGGCCTTTGGAGGAAAGAAAAATTCAGTTTCCCACATGTCAGTCTTCTTACCTTCTTGCCTAGAGCAAACTTTAAAAAAATTACTTGGGAGAAATGTTAAGCAACCAAACCTTTTACAAAACATGTCAAGATTAATTGCTGGTTTCACTCATGAGCTGTGTAGACTGTTTCCTAAGATTCTCATCTTATTAGATACAATGATTCATATTCCCTTTCTTGGCAAAACATCTGCTTCTTTGCAGATATCCCCATCAATAATGTAGGCAGTGATGGGGTTCTGCCAGCACTGAACTCACTTACAAATACAGAGAATAAAAACGTTTCAAGAATCTCTTAGCTCTTTGGTACCTTAGACTTTAAATATTTGGTGCTTTGGTAATTTAGAAATCTCTTCCTACTTAACTATATTACAGGAATGATTTGAATCCTTAAACTTGTTTTTTATTCAACCCAAGTGGGAAAGCTGTTAATATGAGTTATTGAGCATTCTTATCCATATTCTTCTCTTCTGTGACCTAGCAGGGCTAACTCTGAAGCCTCTATGTCTTGAGCTTTTTCTTCATGTGGTATCATTACGACAGAGCCTGAGGATGGCCATTTTTTTTTTTATTATGTTATGTTAATCACCATACATGAGGATGGTCATTTTAACATCCATTCTCAATTCCCTTTTCCCTTACTGTGCCAGTGAGGTGACAAACTTGAGAATCAGCGACATCCTGGTTCTGCTATAGCTGGGCCTTGGAACCACTGCCAAGTGCCTCCCCCATCTCTAGATTTCTTGTCCTGTGAGAAGAATGCTCATCTGTGAATTCAAGCCACTCTGTGGCAAATTTTTTTATCTTTGCAGCTGCAAATAAACTGATACGAATACTATTGGATACATTTGGCCCCCAAATGTCCCACTGAATTGAGAGGGAATCTTTCATCTGAGAATCAGATCTAAAGAGCAGGGAAACAATAAAATAGGCTTTATTTTTAACATTGTTCAGACAAACCTTTATGATAGCTGATACTGCATTAGTGCTAAAACCAGGTCTCATATTTGCAACTATGATGAAAGCTTATTAAAATCCAAACTCTTTAGACAGACATTAAAGGTCTTCCCCTCCAGTATAAGGGTATCTATTCATAGTTTCCTAGAAAAGCAATATGGATTTTGATCCCTACCTTTTTCTCATGATTTCCTCTAATTTGCTTTGCTCTCATTTCTTCCTTTCATTCAAAATCACTCAAGTCCCACCTCGCCTGTATAGAAGGACTCATATGAGACACAAATTACAATGATCACTTTCTCTCCTGATGCACACCTTGCTTACTTGAACATTCATTTAGCATTTTTCATATTGCATCTCTTATTGCTCTTTATTCTGTTTTTAATATTCAACTAGATTAGATGTTTCCTGAGAGCAGAGAATGTGTTTTTAATGAATGTGGCATGAATAGTCCTTTCCTCATGGTAAACACACTCTATATGTTTGTGAATTTATGTGCATTAATGCAGATGCTTCTCATTTTACTCATTCAAACTTTTTATAAGGCTACAACAATATTATAATTTGCCTGCTCTTAAGACATCTACTACCTGTTAATATGAGTAATATGTAATGTGCTCCTAGAAATCTCAATGTAAAAATCACTAAATCCAAATAGAAACGTGAAAAGAACTTGATTAAGTAATTCACAAATAAATGAAAATGACCAAAAAAACTATGAAAAAAATCAACCTTATTGATATCAAAAAAATACAAGTTAAAAAAACAAGATGCAATTTTTCACTTATGAAATTAGAAACAGTTTTTACTTCTAATATATTATTGGCAGGGGTGCTGGGAGCAGGTCACTCTCATGCATTACATTGGGAATGTCACTCTCACTCCTTCTGGAAAGCATTCTAGAAAGACTATTGGCAATATATTCATTCAATAGTTTTAAAAGAATTTGAAGTACTTGAACCATTTTTTTTTTTAAAGGTTTTATTTATTTATTTGAGACAGAGAGAATGAGAGAGAGAGAGCACATGAGAGGGGGGAGGGTCAGAGGGAGAAGCAGGCTCCCTGCTGAGCAGGGAGCCCGATGCGGGACTCGATCCAGGGACTCCAGGATCATGACCTGAGCCGAAGGCAGTCGCTTAACCAACTGAGCCACCCAGGCGCCCTACTTGAACCATTTTTTGAAAATAATGAGAGGAGTAAAAATTAATTGAAGCGTTTTTGAAATAAAAGCAAGTTATTGAGAGAAAAAACTTTTACCTATCTAAAAATAGTGAAATTATTTTTTTTTTACCTTTTTGTTTAAATTCAATTTCGTTAACGTTTGGTGTGTTATTAATTTCAGGGGTAGAATTTAGTGATTCATCAGTTGCATATACGACCTAGTGCTCATTACATCAAGTGCCCTCCTTAATGCCCATCACCCAATTACCCCATCCCCCACCCACCTTCCATCCAGCAATCCTCTGTTTGTTTCCTACAGTTAAGAGTCTCTTACCGTTTGCTTCCCTTTCTGTTTTTATTTTATTTTATTTTAATTTTATTATTTTATTTTATTTTTCCTTCCCTTCCCCTATATTCCTCTGTTTGTTTCTTAAATTCCACATATGAGTGAAATTGTTAATTGAGAATAGGTCACCATGACAAAACAATCAAAGTATTTTTCTTTTTTTTAAATTTTATTTTATTATGTTAATCACCATATATTACATCATTAGTTTTTGATGTAGCGTTCCATGATTCATTGTTTACATACAACACCCAGTGCTCCATTCAATATGTACCCTCTTTAATAACCATCACCGGGCTAACCTATCTCCCCACCCCTGCCTCTAGAACCCTCAGTTTGTTTCTCAGAGTCCATAGTCTCTCATGGTTCGTCTCCCCCTCCGATTCCCCCCCTTCATTTTTCCCTTCCTGTGATCTTCTTCTTCTTCTTTTTTCTTAACATATAATGTATTATTTGTTTCAGAGGTACAGGTCTGTGATTCAACAGTCTTACACAATTCACAGCGCTCACCATAGCACATATCCTCCCCAATGTCTATCACCCAGCTACCCCATCCCTCCCACCCCCTACCACTCCAGCAACCCTCAGTTTGTTTCCTGAGATTAAGAATTCCTCATATCAGTGAGATCATATGATACATGTCTTTCTCTGATTGACTTATTTCGCTTAGCATAATACCCTCTAGTTCCATCCACATCATTGCAAATGGCAAGATTTCGTGGTTTTTTTTTGATGGTTGCATAATATTCCATTGTATATATATACCACATCTTCTTTATCCATTCATCTGTCGATGGACATCTTGGCTCTTTCCACAGTTTGGCTATTGTGGACATTGCTGATATAAACATTGGGGTGCATGTACCCTTTCAGATCACTACATTTGTATCTTCGGGGTAAACACCCAGTAGTGCAATTGCTGGGTCGTACGGTATCTCTATTTTCAACTTTTTGAGGAACCTGCATACTGTTTCCAGAGTGGCTGCACCAGCTTGCATTCCCACCAACAGTGTAGGAGGGTTCCCCTTTCTCTGCATCCTCGCCAACATCTGTCGTTTCCTGACTTGTTAATTTTAGCCATTCTGACTCATGTGAGGTGGTATCTCATTGAGGTTGTGATTTGGATTTCCCTGATGCCGAGCGATGTTGAGCACTTTTTCATGTGTCTGTTGGCCATTTGGATGTCTTCTTTGCAGAAATGTCTGTTCATGTCTTCTGCCCATTTCTTGATTGGATCATTTGTTCTTTGGGTGTTGAGTTCGATAAGTTCTTTTTTTTTTTTTTTAAAGATTTTATTTATTTGACAGAGAGAGAGATAGCGAGAGCAGGAACACAAGCAGGGGGAGTGGGAGAGGGAGAAGCAGGCTCCCCGCCGAGCAGGTAGTCCGATGTGGGACTCGATCCCGGGACCCCGGGATCATGACCTGAGACGAAGGCAGACACTTAACGACTGAGCCACCCAGGCGCCCGAGTTCGGTAAGTTCTTTATAGATTTTGGATACTAGCCCTTTATCTGATATGTCGTTTGCAAATATCTTCTCCCATTCTGTCGGTTGACTTTTGGTTTTGTTGACTGTTTCCTTTGCTGTGCAAAAGCTTTTTATCTTGATGAAGTCCCAATAGTTCATTTTTGCCCTTGCTTCTTTTGCCTTTGGTGATGTTTCTAGGAAGAAGTTGCTGCGGCTGAGGTCGAAGAGGTTGCTGCCTGTGTTCTCCTCTAGGATTTTGATGGACTCCTGTCTCACATTTAGGTCTTTCAACCATTTTGAGTCTATTTTTGTGTGTGGTGTAAGGAAATGGTCCAGTTTCATTCTTCTGCATGTGGCTGTCCAATTTTCCCAACACCATTTGTTGAAGAGACTGTCTTTTTCCCATTGGACATTCTTTCCTGCTTTGTGGAAGATTAGTTGACCATAGAGTTGAGGGTCAATTTCTGGGCTCTCTATTCTGTTCCATTGATCAATAGAACAAAGTATTTTTCTAGGAGCTCTAGGAAAGGACAGGAAAGAAAGAGAATGTTTCTTAAAAACTAATGATTAGGAGGAGGGGTACAAGCTTCCAGTTACAGAATGAATAAGTCACAGGAGTAAAAGGCACAGCATAAGGACTATAGTTAGTAATAGAGATGTAATGGAACAGATGGGAGCTACACTTGTGGTGAATAGAGCATAAGGTATAAACTTGTCAAATCACTAAGTTGTACACCTGAAACTAATGTAACATTATGTGTCACCTATACTAAAAAAAAAGAAAAAGAAAAATGTAAAGTAAAATGTAAAAAAAAAATCTAAGAAAAAAATCTTGGTGATTAAAGAAAGAAAAAAGGTTAAAATCAGATATATTAACATCAAGGTCAGGAATAAACTAAAGATGATGTCACTGTTCTTCTGAGTATCTTACAAACCAGCTTATAAGAAATAAAATATCTTAACATTTGTTATTTTGATATTAATTTTAATCAGATGTTACCACGCCCACATAAAAATAATAATAAAGATTATGATCTCTAGTATTTATTGAGTGTGTTGG
This sequence comes from Halichoerus grypus, assembly GCF_964656455.1. NCBI lineage: Eukaryota > Metazoa > Chordata > Mammalia > Carnivora > Phocidae > Halichoerus > Halichoerus grypus. The sequence continues at coordinate 36,835,606 of NC_135713.1, forward strand.
TTCCAGGTCCTGTACTGAGCATTTTATACTTATTTTTCATTTAATTCTCTCCACAACCTGATAAAGTAGTGAAGCATATTCCAAAACTACCATTTTACAAGTGAGAAACTGAAGCTTCAGAAATTAAATAACTTTGCCAAAGTAGCACAGTTACTGAAGGATGATGCCAGGATTTGGACTTGTATCTATCTGATTCCAGACTCCAAGTTCTTAACCAGTTTTTGGGTAATCTCTTTTGTATATGCCTATGTACATCTTTGAGTTATCTCTTAGGGCTAGTTAACACTACGGTACATACTTATCTATGTGGGAAGCTTCACATGTGGTAGAGACTGCAGTTTCTTTGACTCTCAGTTCTGTCTCAAGGCTTTGGGCATTTACTTACTCTCTCTAAGCGCTGGATTTTCCTGTAAAATGTGGATAATAATTTCTGCCTCAAAGGATTATTGTAAAGGTTTAAGTGTCCATCACACATGGACCTGACACATGAATGCAAATGGTAATCTTGAATAGTATCATCCTGTCAATAATATGCTTCAGTTCACAAATACTGGGAAGAGGCCTCATTGGCTATAAAGTACACATAGATGGGAATAAGCTTTTAAAAATGGAAATACATTTGATTTATAACATTGTGTAAGTTTCAGGTAAATAACATGTTGATCTGATACATTTTTATATTGCAGTATAATTGCCACTGTAGCATTAGTTAGCATCTCCAATACATCACATAATTATCATTTCTTTTTTTTTTTGGTGGGAATAATTAAGATCTACTGTCTTAGCAAGTCTGATGTTTATGATCTAGTATTGTTATCTATAATCACTATACTGTGATTTCATAGATCTGGAGGACTTATTTATCTTCTAGTTGACAGTTTGTACCCTTAAACAAACTCTCTTCTATTACCCTCACCCCTAGCCCATAGTAATCACCATTTTACTCTCTGTTTTTATAAGTTCTGCTTTTTTAGATTCCACACATGAGTGATATCATACAGTATTTGCCTTTTTCTGTCTGACCTATTTCACTAAGTATAATGTTCTCAAGGTCTATCCATGTTGTCACAAATGGCAGGATTTCCTTTTTTCTTGCGGCTGAGTAATATTCCAATGTGTATGTGTGTGTGTGTGTAGAAATATATATACACACACCTATTCGGTATGATATATATATCACCTATTCTTTATCCATTCATCCATTGATGGGCATTTATGTTGTTTCCATATCTTGGCCATTGTGAATAATGGTGCGATAAACATAAGAGTGCATATATCTTTTTGATAATATGTTTTTATTTCCTTTGGGTATATATCCGGAAGTGGAATTGATCAATCATATGGTAGAGTCAACATTTTTCATGTTGTAATACCGATCAATGCGTGAAGGGTTTTTGGCCATGGCTTTCCAAAAATGAGATTATAAAATACACACTTTACTTATGGTTCTTGTTAATCAGTATCTTGTGGAAATCTTCCATGTCAATTGGGGCAGCTTTAATGTGTTCTTTCTATGGCTGCATACTATTCCATTATGGATATACCATAATTAATTCAGCCATAATAAATCTGACTAAAAACACTTACTTCGTTTCTAGTTCTGTTTATAGTTGTTTACAACTCCAAAAATTCATCTTTAAATAACCAGTTCCATGTATCTTTATGTATTAGTATTAGATTTTTTTTAAATGATAGATTCCGATGAATAGGGTTACTGGGTAAGTCAGTTGTATATTTAATTTTAATAGGTATTGTCAGATTATTTTCCAAAAAGGCAGCAACAACATATGAGAATATGCTTTTCTGAAACATTCCCCTGTTGTTCATTTTTGGTTTTGGCAATATGATAACACAAAGCAAAGTGAGACAGCAGAAAAATGAGCACTGGAAAGTAACATATTCAAATGTTTCACAAATATATATTTAAAAAAAAAACTAAGATAAATAAATTCAAATGAAATGAAAATGAGATACCACTTTATACCTAATAGATAGGCAAGTTCTTCCCAGGCACTGCTTTCCTGAGGTCCTTCCTGGGGACTTTATTTTGCTAATCCTTCAGTCCAAGGGGCTGCAAGCTAGGGAGCACCACTGTGCTCTCTGGCTCCCCCTGTGCTTTGCTTACCTCCTCATCCCAGCCACTGCCTAGTTTGGGTGATGAGGCTGGAGTTGGAGATGAGAGAGGAAAGACGATTGTGTTAGTTAGCAAGTCATTCTTTCTGAGAATTCTCTGCCTATCTTTTGGAGAAGTTCATTAAACTCAGAATTTCATGAAGCAACAAAATGTTCATTGAAAATGACTGAACTCACATTAGGGAGTAAAGTTCTTTGCTGTTTATTATATGAGGCAGCCTTGCATATTTATGTTACTTCCTTGGCTTTGGAAAGGCACTGTGTGTGGGACCCCTGGTCCATTTGCAGCAAAAATATTTGATGTTCTCCACCTTCCATGTGCAACGCCTATGGCTGGGCTGGGTGACTAGCTTTGGCTAATAGACAATGAGTTCCTGTATACATATGATGTTTCTCTGATGAGACAAGGAAATCTCCCTCCACAATCAGCAGAGTCTTCCTTCTTGGAAGCCATGTGCTGAAAATGTGGGGACATAAGATGGAAATATGCTGGATCCTTGAGTCAGTTGCAGTTTGGGGAGCTCCTGTGAACTCCTAAACCCACAGAGGATTTTGAGTGAATGAGAATTAGAACAAATTCCTGTGTGTTAAGCCACAGAGATTTTGGTGTTTGTTACCACAATGTAACTTAGCCTACCCTGACTACCATACTATTCGACCTATTCTAGGGGCAGCTCCTGTGTGTAATTAATGTCTCACAGATCAACAAAGTCATTGATTACCAATGGAATACATATGCCTAGAGAACACAATTGACAGCAATTCTTAGGTGAGCTCTAGACAAAAAGGAATTTGGATGTTTCAGGCCTCCTATAAGCTAATATACATCAGAAGGCAGTTTTCTGGTGGTCAAAGATGGCAGCAGCCATATACAGGCAGACAGAAAGCTGGGCAGTATGGGATGTGGTCCAGGTGATGGCTAATTTGTGCCACTAATTCACTTTTCTATGCTTAAGTGAAGATATTTTAGATTTTTATAAGTTAAACAATTTTAGTGTTTTTTAAAATTTCTTTTATTTTCTTTTCTCGTGATAGTAAAATGCTGGCAAAAATGTCAGCCAGTGTATTAGCAGAGGTCAAAAAAAAAAGCTTTTGTCTATACATGGACAAGAATTATAAAGGGAGATTGCTACAACCCCAGTGTAAGGGGCATGGTGGCAGTGGTGGAAGCAGTGAGAACCCCAAGAGGGTGACATTCAGGGAACAGAGTTCTTCTTCTAGCTCACTTTAGAGATTCTAGATATTAAGCTAGATGGAATCTCCAAAGGTTGAGCTGGGGCTATTCTGGATCGAGAACATGGAGCAAGCATAGAGGTAGGAGAGTGATTGCTGGGCAATCATGGGTGAGGTGCTGAGGGAAAATGCCTCTCCCATCCTTTCTTCTCACAGAAGAACTACTCATCTAACTCTATTCTTTTTTTTTTTTTTCTGAAACAACAGACTTTTATTTTCTCACAGTTCTGGAGTTTTATTTTTCTCACAGATCTGGAGATCTGAAGTCCAAGATCAAGGGTCAGGAGGCTGGTTTCTTCGGAGGCCTGCCTACTTTCTTGTAGATGGCTATTTCTTCTTCTTCTGTCTTCACATGATCTTCCCTCTGGGTGTGTCTGTGTCCTAATCTCCTCTTCTTATAAGAATCAGTCATATTGGGTTAGGGCCCACCAATATGACCTTATTTCAAATGGAATTAAAATAAGTGTAATTATCTCCTTAAAGACACTCTCTCCAAATATTGTCACATTCTGAGATCCTGGGGATTAAGACTTCAACATATGAATTTTAAAGGGACACACAGTTCACCCATAAAAATATCCAAATTGGGTAGTTTGGGAGAATTACTCAGGAAGCTTTAAAAAATAAAAATTTCTGAACCTCAAGCCTAATCTCTAAGAACCATGAGAGATCGAGTCCAGGGATTTGCCTATTTTTTTTTTTTTTTTGTATTATGTTCAGTTAGCCACTGTATAGTACATCATTAGTTTTTGATGTAAGATCTAACTCTATTCTTTCAGGGCTCCTGATTGAACCATGATGAATAGGGAACCAGTTCACTGCCCAGAGGAGGTAGGAGAAACTACTCCCCTGTAGTGGCATTCCTCGGCTCTCTCCTGGCATGCAGTTGATGCAGAAAGCTGCCCTCCAGCATGTATCTACTCTGACATCTGTCTGCTCTTTGCTTCTCCCACATGAATTGAGGCAACTCATCTCCACAGCTCCCTGAAGCAGAATATGGGGGAGGTTTTTGGTTCAGCAAAAGGGGAGAGATCCTATAAATCTGCATGTTAGGCTCAAGGGAACCATAGGGCTCAACATTGGGCATAATGGATATGATTGGGATTAGAAATAAATGACCATGTGTCCCATTTACCCTATTCTTCAGGAGCTCCTGAACAGAGGATGGGGCAGGAATTGAGCATTCCTCGGTCCTTGCCAACCACTGTCTAAAACCAGCAAAACTCTATGAGTAACTCTTAAAGATGGATTAACCAATATCTGAAAATAAGGATACCGATGATTTAACAACCTTCCTTAAGAGTAGTTGAATGGTAAATGACTGAAAAAACACTTTATAATTTTAATATATATGTATACGCATTGTTTTTTTCAAATGTGAATCAGTGTACGAGAGTTTGAATCAAGTAAGACTTTTACAACTTTACAAAATAGTGAATCCTATTTTTAGATTTTTTATCTTTTTTATGGTGTGATTAAAATAACCTGAAATTTTACCAAAAAGTTCTGTTTCCTAATTCTTAAATATACATAGATACTCATCCTAAGACTCATATATTCAGATCAGCAGTAATATATCATCTATTTAGATACAATAAGGTTTTTTCAAAAAAAACCCAACTTACATAACTTTATTCTATTAGTTGTGTACTAGCTTGTGAGATTTTAGGAAAGAAGTGAACATGGAAATGTAAAAGTGGGCCAAATTCCCCTTTTTACTCTAAGAACGCAATAGGCACGAATGAACCTCCTACTGCTCCATGCATATCTGTGAGCAGTAGGATAAAAATGAATACTTTAAAGATGCTCTTCCAAATGAATTCTTTAGAGTTCAGCAGTAGTACTCTATGTACAAAGCAATCAGGGGGTAAAGAAATTGCTTTTTTCTTTTTAAAAAATACAATGTATTTTGTATTTTTGGAGACCTCCTCCTAAAGTTTTTCATTCTACATATCCCAAGATTTTCTTTAGACATTTGGGAACCTCAACTGACATTTTCCAGTACTTAGAACTCTATCTTCCTTCTGAGATTACAGACTTGTGATAACTACAATATTCCCTTTTAATGTCTGCAGGTACCGATTAAAGAATCCCATACTTTCTCAACCCATTGTATTAAATAAGTAAAACTAAAATATATATTATATAAAACACTATTTAACTCTTTGCTTCTACAAATGACTTGAGGTAGCCATAGTATGGCAGATAAAAGCATGGTCTCTAAGATCAGCAAGATTATGAGAAGTTAGTCAGAGCTAAGCCCTCCAAGGCTAAATTTTTCATCTGTAAAATGAAAAAACAATAATTCACATTTTATCAGGATTTTATGAAGGCTAGTACTTTCATCAAAGTCATCAGTGACCTAAAGCTTGTCTAAGCCTCACTAGTCTTAATACCTTAGCTGTGTTTGGTGGGGTTGACTCCTTGCTTCTTGAAATGATTTTTCTTCCTTAGGTTCTGAGATACCCACTGACCTGATTTTGGCTTTCCTGTCCACTTCCTCCAGCAGATTCTTATTCTGGAAAAGTATAGGCGGTCTCCTCAGGTCTTCTAGAACTTCATATATTAGCTCTAGCCTGGCTATAAGCTGACAGGACTCAGATTTCTACCACTAGCCCAGACCTTTCTCTTAAGTTCCAGAATCATGTATCTAACTCCCTATCTCACATCCGGAGGTCTGATAGACATTACAGCCTTAATGTGATTGAAACCAAAGTCTGAATCATCCCTCTAAGCGTTTTTCATCTCAGCCAATGGTACCATCCTCGGTCTAGTTGCTCAGACCAAATTCCTAGGAGTCACTGTTGATTCCCTTCTCCCGCCCCATCTCTCAGTAAGTTCAATAAGCTCTACCTCCAAAATATAGCCTTGACCCATCCACTTCTTTTCTTTTCCCACTTTTTAAAATTTAAATTCAATTAGCCAACATATAATAGTACATCATTAGTTTCAGATGTAGAGCTCAGTTATTCATCAGTTGCATATAACATCCATCCACCCCTTACCACTTCCACGACTGCGATCCTCCTCCAAGGCATCACTGTCACTTGCCTGTCAACCACAACCAGTTTCCCTACCTCCACACTCGCGCTACTGCAGTCTGTTTTCCACTTAACAGCTGAAGTGATCTTCATGCACTAAGCGTGTTCTACCCTGCTTAGAGCCCTGGAGTTACATTACAATTAAATTATATCTGAACTCCTCACAAGGCTCCTCATGATCTCCCTAAGTTCTCCTTGCCTACCTGACAGGTCTTATACCCCTGCTCTCATTGATTCTGCTCTAGTATCCTGGTCTTTGTTCTGTCTCTCAAATATGTCACGTTTGTTCCTATCCAGGAGTTTTTACCACATGCTTGGAAGCTTGATCCTGGGTTTGTTATGGCTGCCTCCTTCTCATTCCTTCAGGTGTTAATGCCAGTGTTGTCTTCTCAGAGAAGTCTTCCCTAAGTTCACCAATGAAAACAAATCTCTAATTACTCTCTAGCATGTTGCTTTTTTTTTTTTAAAGCACTTATCAATACTTAAAATTTATTTAGTTACACTTTCATTTACTGCCTGCATCCCCTAATCTTGCCACCAGATTATAAGTTTCTTGTGGTCAAAACAATTTAGTTTCCTATAGACTCCTGTAAACCCAGGGCCTACCGCCACGCCTGGCACATTTAAGGGTGGACGAAGTAATTATTGGAGTTGTCATATCGCTACTTCAGCTGGAATTCAAACACTCACTAACGTGTGCATTAGTGATGGCCTTGTGATAATTTCTACCTTTGTTAGTCTTTTTATTCTCAAATAAGGTGCTACATCTCAATTAGAGTTGTTAACATGTGGAATATTGGTTAACCGTGACTTCATTAGGAAAGGGAGGACTTGTAACTGCAGGGTTGTGTGTTATTTACACACCTGCAGTTACCATCAATGCATATAACCTTGGAGCCACAGAAATCCCAGTTAAGATCAACTAGTTTAACCACCTCATATTAAAGGAAATAAACTAGGTAGAACTTTCCCCCTAAGGAAAGTTTTATTAATTACTTAGATGTATAATTAATTGCATCACTGATTATTTTTCCCTACTTATAAGCATTCACCAGTTTTTGTTCTTCAGTTAACTCCTTTTGCCTGCCCCATCCTCCCCCGTCCCCCTTGTCTACCTTTTTAAGATGTTTGATTGATTTTAGTCATTTGAATTTTTGGTTCTTGTTAGTTTATTGAAAAATGTGTAGAATGATTCTATTGATTATATAATCTTTTATATAGTGTTGAAATTCACTTTCCTTGAGACTGTTGTAGTCCTACTAAGGATTTTACATATGTTTACAATACCAAAATTTATTTAAATAAACTTTTACTGGCTTAAAAGTTTTGAGTAAAAGTTAACAGACTTTTATTTTAGAATTTAGTTTCAAAGTTTAAGCCACTTTGTTTGCCAAACAGAATTCAGGTATATGATGAATGCCAATTTTTCTTTGAAATTTAATAGTTCTTTCCAGGTGTTTAATTCCATGCACTAGATACTCTACCTCTACGGGCCCCTTGCAGACACAATAGTCGATTGAAAGTCTGGATGTTCATGCAGCACTGCTCTTGCTCCATGTTGCTTTTACATTTATATCAGACTAAATCAGTAAGTGGATCCATATATAAATAAAGCTAATGAACCTAAGAATTCATACTTTATATTTTATTGTCCTCTTAAAATTTGTTGTATATGTATTGTTTTGTTAGAATTATTTTATTTTTTAAAAGATATTCAAAGGGAGGTGAAAAGAAATTTTGACTATAGAAACCAACCAACCAACCAACCCATAAGAAATGTCAATCCAGGGAGAGACAAAAGGAAAAGCTGTTGTTCTGGAGTCCCACTTGGATTAACTATATGAGAATAAAAAATATGCTATAAAGAGCATCTGCTACTGGCTCCTAGGATGGTAGGAAAGCAAGAACAAAATAAGAATTGCTGGATCAACTGCTCAGGAATTTGAAACCACAGGATATTGTAGTCCTTTGGGATTCTAAATATTCAGGCATCTGTTAGGTAGCAAATTCAGCTAAATATGGATCATCAAAGGAATACCAAAATTATGTTGAGGACAAGCTTATAATCTATAAAGAAGGAAATCAGTCACTGGGGAAGTTATCCTGGAAGAACATAACAATAATAATTGTGCTACTAAGTAGAAGTTCTTGGGAAAAAGTATTTCCAAAAATTTAACCCTTTCACTTTTTCTTCCCATTCCCATCTTGCCAAAAAAGAATACTGGCTCCGGGGGAAGAGGCTGGCTCTGAGAAAATCAAGTCGGGCTATAGAGCCAAAAATATAACACTCATCACTAGATGCTATTCCAATGGACTATCCCCAAATGAAGTATAATTTAGGATGGTTACCCCAATTATTTTCTGGCTTCACTTTATAGTCATAAAGGGAAAGTCGTTTCCTTGTTCTTCATAAGTATTTTATTTCCTTAAATTATCCTTTGAATAGTTGATTTCTAGAAGGAGAAATTGAAATGGGAAGCCTAACCTTTAAAAAAAGATTTAATATAGATCAGGATTCTGAACTATGGAAACTTAAAATAAGGTAGAATCTATTATCACTCTATCATCTCAGTAATATTAGGAACATGCACTCTTTCATTCAACAAGTATTTGTTAAGTGCTAGTACCTTTACCTCCTGGACTCCAGGTACTAGGTTTTAAGGATACAGTAATGAAGAAAAACAGGCACAAATTCCTGTTTCCATGGAACTTCCTTTCTTTCTCATGGGAGAGGGTTTGGAATTACAAAATTGCAGAGGCAGAAGACTCCCAGAGAAGGCTGATGTTAAGGGTGTATCCCATCAACCTATCTACCACTCTTCATTTAATGCTAGGAATTCTCTCCACAAAATGACTTTCTGGGTTATATTATTTTAAACTTGTTTTTGTACTTACCAGTTTTTACCAAATAATGAACCAGCAATAAATTTGTGAGCCTTCAAATATTTGATAAAATGAGAAACAACTGGAAAATGTATACACCTATCTTTTTATTTGCTTGCTTGTGGGCTTATATAGTCCCTGAGCCTTTGTTCCTTACACTGCTGGTAGATCCATGAAACCCGGAGAGTAAAGAGAAACCAAATACATTTTGAAGATGCTTTGGAGAAGGATCAGGAGGAAGGAAAAAAATCAGTTACAACATCATAGGTCAGAGGTCAGGATTTAAACCTGCTCTACCATCAGGATTCTTCTCATTAACCCATAGCCCTCTTTCTCCTTTCTCTCTGTTTTAGATAACCCTTTTATCTGCATTGACCAATTTGAGGTCCCCATCTATAGAACCACCTGAAAATCTTACTAGCATATCAGAGGAATGACTTGTGTGTTGGAAACAAAATACGGGTCAAATGAATAGTTGATGTGCCTGTAGATGATAAATTATAATAGTGTTAATTGGCATTAAAAATTTCTCTTGGCTACACTCATTTTTTACCACCAGTTGCTATTGTACACAGGTTGAGAATTATTTAGGCCCTTTGGTTCTTCTTTGTCCAGTTAGTACCTTTACCTCCTGGTCTTATTGTCCACTGACAGCTCTATTAGCTATTCCTCAAATTAATTAATTCTAATCGTTGTCTGATATAGTTTGGTGTCTGACATAGGTTTGGGGGCCTATCCTATAATTTTGACATCGGAGACTGATAACAAATTTGGCACAGGTAAAAGACATTAAGCTCTAACCCTTCTGAAAATTCCCAGGGCTTATTTTAATGGGTTAAACATAGTTCCATTGTATAGCTCGGATGGAGCTTTCATATTTACTTTTACAGCTCACCTCTTTAAGAAAGAACTTTCACAATGGAAAACAGCAGCAACAGTTGGAAGACTTTAAAAAGGAAGCTGTTAGTGCAGCAGTAAAATTTGGCCAGGTAAATTTTTTTCTCTCTCCCTCATTAGGTTTCAATATTCTTTAGTATTATGACTTATCCAAAACAGACTAGCATTGACTCGGAGCTTTCCGTTTTTCAAAAATTATAACATTTTTGTCTAAGCTCTATTTTAACCTCGATCAGTGTTTTCTGGGCTTGAATTTCAGTAATTCTTTTATTAAAATTTTCAGAATAAGGACTGCAGAAGTAAATGTTTGAACTATGGCATTAGTTAGGTCTTGCAGAGACTTATTTAGTTTAATAGAATCTTTTTAATAGTTCCATCAGTATAGAAATATGATCTCTTATGTTTATGTATTTTTCTTTAAAAAAAAAGCTTATTATGAAACTTTCCAAACATAATGAAAAGTAGAAAGTACAATAAACTTCCATTTATCCATCACCAGGCTTAAACAACCATCCATGTTTTGCCATTCATGTTTATGTTTTAATAATCAAGATTACTAGATATTAACAGGGAAGATCATCATCTGCTATTATTAAAAATGCTAGTAAGATTCCTCAGTTTGCAAAACTATGATTTTGGGTGAATTTCATTTTAAAAAAGTAGAGTATTAATTGTAGAGCAGTGACCAGATATGCTATATTGAATTTTAAAAAATTAGTTCTTATTTCTGCTTTTTGTAGCTAGTATTTAAAATATTGATGGAGTATGAAGTTTTGTTTTCCAAATGTCAGCTGTTCCTTTCTCTATTCCTGGTTCAAAGCCAGCATTGTCAGAAGGGAGACAAGTTGGCAACTAGCCTAAATACCAGTGGGAATACATCGTCTCTTTTGGACTTATATTCTTAAATACCACCTTAAAAATCTGTAGATAATTAGTGCAGCAATCTTGAAAATATTAATTAAGAAAAGGGCTAATAATTACTATGCTTCAAATTGAAAGTGATATAATTAGACTTAAACTGTGAGGTTTTTATTTGAAATTGATTAAGACCTTCAATGAATTACTTGGCAAAGAGAAATTTCCCATTTCTGTTCTTTACTAGTTAATAGAAATATAAACAGTCTCAAATATTTGTTTACTTATAGATTCTCTTGTCTAATTCCATTTCATTTTAATTATTTATGGGTAAAATGCTCTATTTCCAATAATGAGATTGAGCAGAACCGGTCAAATAATCCTGACAAGAAATGAAGAGATCTGATTTTGCTTTTAAAAAGCTGTATAGCTTGAGCTTGCAGACATTTTCTTTACTGAAATTTTAGAACATTTTCTATAAATCTACTTTAAGTTTTTCCCAAATCATTGTTTATACATGGGAAATAATGCATTGAGTTTCTTTTTTTCCCCCTTTCAAAAAAACCCCCTGAAATGGTGAATTAGAGAAAGGTCTCAAGCTGAATGATGCCATTTTGAATAGCCTGGTGTTGACAGGCTGGGTGATAGTTTAGGAGCTTTGACTGCTGACACTATTCTTGCTCTTGTGGATGATGATATCCCTGTGAAATACACTGCCCTGATCTGCCTTCAGAAATCTTAACCGCATCAGTCAACCCCTGTTGCCTGAACCTATGAGGTCATCATTATTACTTCATTTTTTATTCCTATATAATCCAGGCTGAACTTCAGAAGCCTTTCTGCTTTTCCCATCACAAGTTATTACTCTGAAATATGGAAATAATCTGAGAGATCTTTTATGAAATGTATGCTCCTCTATTCATCCTAAGTATGTTATTGAAGCAACAAGCTAATTTTTTGAACAATAGAGTCACCAAATCTAAATAAACTTCAGGTGAATCAATAGTTTCCCTCCATGCAAATAATCATCTGGGCAAAAAAGACAACAATGTAATACTAATGGAACAAGAATGGCAGTACTGTGGAGAAGGAAGATGGAGTTTGATGAGAATGAAAAGAAATTTGAACAAAAACAATTAATGAACTAATGAAAAAGTGCCAGAGATTGTTGACATTACTAATTTAAGCAATCTATTAAAAATAGTGGATTTCCTCTAAGTGGAACGAAAAGTCCATAAGTAGAAATAATAAATTAGCAAAAAACTTCACAGGTAAAAGCTGACTTATATAAAATATGACTGGATTAATGACTTATAAAACCAATATGGAGGTTAAAATACTAAAGCAGTAAGATCAGTTATATCTACAAAAATTAGTCAAGGGATACACAGAATAAAAAGATGTGGAATTTGACATCATATACATAAAATGTGGAGGGGGGAGTAAAAATTTAGTGCTTTTAAAATGTGTTTAAGCTTAAGCAACCACCAACTTAATATAGACTGCTATACACATAGAATGTTATATATGAACCCAATGATAACCACAAATCAAAAACCTCTAGTAGATACACAAAAAATAAAGAGAAAGTAGTGCAAGCACAACACTAAAGAAAGCCATCAAACCACAATGGAAGAGAGGAAGACAAGAAAAAGGAACAGAGAACTAAAAGTAGGAGAACACAATTAATAAAATGGCAATAATTACATGCCTATCTATAATTCCCTAAAATGTAAATGGACTAAATGCTCTAATGAAAAGATAGGGTGACTGATTGGATGAAAAAACAAGACCTATCTATATGCTGCATACAAGAGTCTCACTTCAGACCTAAAGACACATACACACTGAAAGTAAAGGGTTAAAAAAAGATATTCCATGCAAATGGCAGCAAAGAAGAAAAAGCCAGGGTAACAGTACTTACATCAGACAAAATAGACTTTAAAATAAAGACTGTGGCAAGAGACAAAGAAGGACATTATGTAACGATAAAGGAATCAATCCAACAAGAGAATATAACATTTGTAAATATCTGTGCACCCAAAACAGGGGCACCTAAATACATAAAGCAAGTATTAACAGACATAAAGGGAGGAATTGACAGTAATACAATAATAGGAGATTTTAACACTCCACTTACATCAATGGATTAGATCATCCAGACAGAAAATCAACAAAGAAACAATGCCTTTGCACAACACATTAGACTATACGGACTTAACAGATTTTTACAGAATATTCCATCCAAAAATAAGAGAATACACATTCTTGTCAAATGCACATGTGACATTCTCCAGAATAGAACATGTTAGGCCACAAAACATGTCTCAATAAATTTAAGAAGATTGAAATCATATCAAGCCATCTTTTCTGACCACAATGGGATGAAACTAGAGGTCAATTATAAGAAAAAAAAAACCTGGAAAACGCACATACACACGGAAGCTAAATTACATGCTACCAAACAACAAATTGGTTGATGAAGAAATCAAAAAGAAAATTAAAAAATACATGGTGGCAAATGAAAATGAAACACAATGGCCCAAAATCTTTGAAATGGAGCAAAAGCAGTTCTAAGAGGGGAGTGTATAGTGATACAGGCCTACCTTAAGAAACAAGAAAATTTTCAAATAAACGACCTTAACTTACACCTGAGGGACCTAGAAAAAGAAGAACAAACAAAGGCCAAAACTAGTAGAAGGAAAGAGATAATAAATATTATAGTAGAAATAAATGAAATAGAGACTAAAGAAACAATAGAAACGATCAATGAAGGCAAGGTCTGGTTCTTTGAAAAGATATCCAAAATTGCAAACCTTAAGCCAGACTCATTAAGAAAAAAGGAGGGTGTACTCAAATAAATAAAATCAGAAATGAAGGAGGAAGAATGATAATCAGCACCATAGAAATACAAAAATATATAAGAGAATACTATGAAAAATCATATGCCAACAAATTAGATAACCTATAAGAAATGGTTAAATTCCTAGAAACATACAACCTTCCAAAACTGTATCAGAAAGAAATAGAAAATTTAAACAGAGCAATTATTACTAACAAAATTGAATCAGTAATCAAAAACTCTAAAGAAACAAATGTTTGAGACCAGATGGTTTCACAGGTGAATTCTACCAAACATTTAAAGAAGAATTAATTTTTTTTTTCTCAAACTATTCCAAAAAAATGGAAGAAGGAAACTTTCCAAATTAATTCTATGAGTCCAGCATTACCCAGATATTAAACCAGAGAAAGTCACTGCAAAAAAAGAAAACTACAGGTCAATATCTCTGACGTACATAGATGCAAAAAATCTCAGCAAAATATTAGCAAACTGAATTCAACAGTACATTGAAAGGAATCATTCATCAATAATCAAGTAGGATTTATTCCAGGAATGTAAGGATGGTTGAGTATTTGCAAATCATTCAGTGTGATACGTCACATTAACAAGAAGGATAAAAACCGTATGATCATTCCAATAGACGCAAAAAAAAAGTTTGACAAAATGCAATATCTATTCATGATAAAAACTCTCAACAAAGTGGGTTGACAGGGAACATATCTCAACATAATAAAGGCCATACATGCAAAACGAACAGCTGACATCATATGTAGTGGTGAAAAACCGAAAGCTTTTCCTCTACAGTCAGAAACAAGACAGGGATATCTACTCTCACCACTTTTATTCAAAATAGTACTGGAAGTCCTAGCCACAGCAATCAGATAAGAAAAAGAAATAAAAGGCATCTAAATTGGTAAGGAAGAAGTAAAACTGCCAGTATTTGCAGATGATATGACACTATATAGAGAAAACTCTATAGATTCCACCAGAAAACAACTATTAGAACTAATAAATGAATTCAGTAAAGCTGCAGGATACAAAATTAATATATAGAAATCTGTTGCATTTCTATGCACTAATAACAAAGTAACAGAAACAGAAATTAAGAAACAACCCCATTTACAACTGAACCAAAAAGAATAAAATACCTAGGAATAAATTTAACCAAGAAGGTGAAAGACCCATACTCTTAAAAACTATAAGATATTGATGAAAGAAATTGAGGACAACATAAACAAATGGAAAGATATTCCATGTTCATGGATTGGAAGAATTAATACTGTTAAAATGTCTGTACTACACAAAGCAATCTATAGATTCAATGCAATCCTTATCAAAATACCAATAACATTTTTCAGAGAACTAGAATAGTTCTAAAATTTGTACCAACTATGAAATATCTTGAATAGCCAGAGCGATATTGAGAAAGAAGAACAAAGATGGAGGTATCAGAATCCTAGATTTCAAGACATACAACAAAGCTATAGTAATCAAAACAGTATGGTACTGGCACAAAAATAGACATGTAGATCAATGGAACAGGATAGAGAGCCCAGAAATAAAACCACATTTATATGGTCAATTAATCTATGATAAAGGAGGTAAGAATATACAATGGGGAAAACAGTCTTTTCAATAAATGGTGTTGGGAAAACTGGATAGCAACATGCAAAAGAAAGAAACTGGACCGGGACACCTGGGTGGCTCAGTCGGTTAAGCATCTGACTCTTGGTTTCAGCGTAGGTCATGAGCTCAGGGTTGTGAGATCGAGCCCCACATAGGTGTCCTCGCTCAGTACAGCGTCTGTTTGAGATTCTCTCCCTCTGCCCCTCCCCCCTCCTCTCTCTCTCAAATAAATAAATAAATCTTAAAAAAAAGAATGAAACTGGGCCACTGTTTTACACCATACCCAAAAATAAACTCAAATTAGATTAAAAACCTAAATGTGATACTTGAAATCTTAGAACTCCTAAAAGAAAATATAAGCAGTAATCTTCTGGACATAGCCATAGCAACATATTTATAGATATGTCTCCTCAGGCAAGGGTAACAAACACAAAAAAATAATTGGGACTATACCAAAATTAAAGGCCTTTGCACAGGAAAGGAAACTAAGAACAAAACAAAATGTCAAATTTGTGAATGGAAGAAGATATTTGCAAATGGTATATCCAATAAGGGATTAATATCCAAAATGTATCAAGAACTAACACAATTCCACACCAAAAAACCAAACAATTAGATTAAAAAATGGAAGAGGACCTAAGTAGACATTTTTCCAAAGATGACATACAGATGGCCAACAGACACATGAAAAAATGCTCAACATCACTAATCATCAGGGAAATGCAAATCAAAATGAGATATTATCTCACACCAGTCAGAATGGTTAGTATCAAAAAGACAAACAATAACAAGTGTTGGCCAGGATGTGGAGAAAAGGGAACCCTTGTGCACTATTGGTGGGAGCATAAACTGGTGCAGGCACTGTGGAAAACAGTATGGAGTTTCAAAAAAATTAAAAATAGAATACCATATGATCCAGTAATCCCATTGCTGGGTATTTACCCAAAGAAAATGAAAACCCTAATTCAAAAAAATATATGCACCCCTGTGTTTATTCCAGCATTATTTACAATAGCCAGATAATGGAAGCAACCTAAATGTCCATTAATAGAAGAATGGATAAAGAAGACGTGTTATACATATGCAATGGAATATTATTCAGCCATAGAAAAGAATGAAGTCTTGCCATTTGCAACAACATGGATGGACCTCGAAGGTATTATGCTAAGTGAAATAAGTCAGAGAAAGATAAATATCATATGATTTCACTTATTGTGGGAATCTGAAAAACAAACCAAATGAACAAACAAAACAATAAACAGAATCTTAAATATAGGGAACAAACTGGTGACTGTCAGAGGGGAGGTGAGTGAGGGGTGGGTGAGTTAGGTGAAGGGGATTAAGAGGTACAAATTTCCAGTTTCCACAGAGATGGAAAGTACAGCATAAGGAATATAATCAATCATACCTTAATAACGTGGTGTGGTGACAGATGGTGACTACACTTAGAGTGGTGAGCATTGAATACGGTATAGAATTGTCAAATCACTGTGTGGTACACCTGAAACTAATATAACATTGTATGTGAACTACAATCATAAAAAAAAAGTGAATTTCTGCCTCTTTTAAAAATGATTAAGAATGTGGGCCCTTATCTAGATAAAGTTTCACCTGGGTGTGAATCCCAACACTTCCACCTGCTAGCTAAATAACTTAGATCTTGCTTCCATCTATAGCAGGAATTGGCAATTTTTTGAGATATAATTGACATAAAACGTTATATTAGTTTGAGGTGTGTAACAAAATGATTCGATATATGTGCAAACTGTGAAATGGTCACCACCACAGGTGTAGTTAACACCCTCACCACACAGTTACAATTTATGTGTGTGTGTGTGTGTGTGTGTGTGTGTGTGTGGTTGATGAGAACTTTTAAGATCTACTCTCTTCCCATCTTTCAAATATATGATACAATATTATTAACTATAGTCACCATGCTGTGTGGGATTGGCAAATTTTTTCTATGAAGGGCCGGATAGGCTTTGTAGGCCATATTGTGTCTTTCACAACTACTCAGCTCTGCTGTTGTAATATGGAAGCAGCGATAGGCAATACATAATGAATGAGCATGCTTTTTCGGATACAACATTACTTCAGTATCCACTGATATTTGACTTGCATGTGATTTTTTTTGTGTCACAAAATATTCTTTGGAATATTTTTCCCTATATTTTTAAAGATTTTATTTTATTTATTACACAGAGAGAGAGCACAAGCAGGGGGAATGGCAGACAGAGGGAAAGGGAGAAGCAAGCTCCTGTGGAGCAGGGAGCCCGATGTAGGGCTTACTCCCAGGACCCTGGGATCATGACCTGAGCCAAAGGCAGACACTTAACCGACTGAGCCACCCAGGTGCCCTTGCATTTTTTTCACTATTCAAAACTAAAACCAATCTTAGCTTATGGACTGAACAAGAAAAAGCCCAGTTGGCTGAATTTGGCCTGTGGGACATGGTACTCTGAAACCTGATCCATAACAGTGGTTTCAAAGTGTGGTCCACATACCAGAACTACCTGGGAACCTCCTCAAAATGCAAATTCTTAGGACTTAACCAAGACCAATTGAATCAGAAACTCTTGGGCTGGAATGCAGCAAGTGTTTTAACACGAAGTTTTATTTATTTATTTATTTATTTATTTAAGATTTTATTTATTTATTTGAGAGAGAGAGAGCATGAGTGGGGGAGGGTCAGAGGAAGAAGCAGACTCTTGGCTGAGCACAGAGCCCCGTGTGGGACTCGATCCTGGGACTCCGGGATCATGACCTGAGCCCAAGGCAGTCGCTTAACCAACTGAGCCACTCAGGCGCCCTAACACGTAGTTTTAACTCCACATGATTCTAATACACGCTCAAGTTTGAGAACCTTTGATCTATAGATACCGCTACTTAACGGCACAGAACTTGAATTCTTGTGAGAATTAATGAGATATTGAATTAACAGTTCTTAGCATGATGTTGACGGCGTCAATAGTGGTAAACACCTGTCTGCTATCATAAGCAAGGTCAAAGTAAGTTGGCTTTAATTTTGAGCACACTTTTTCTTCTTTTTAGAAAGATGACTCTGTATGATAGTTTTTTGCAAGAATGCCATAACCAAACTAATGTGAGGGATATATATATATATATATATATATATATATATTTTTTTTTTTTTTTTTTTTTTTTAGATTTTATTTATTTATTTGACAGAGAGAGACAGCCAGAGAGAGAACACAAGCAGGGTAAGTGGGAGAGAGAGAAGCAGGCCTCCCCCCGAGCAGGGAGCCTGATGCGGGGCTTGATCCCAGGACCCCGGGATCATGACCTGAGCCAAAGGCAGACGCTTAACGACTGAGCCACCCAGGCGCCCCTAATGTGAGGGATATTAAGAGTGGATCATTCAAATCTTATTTGATTGAATTGATAAAACATGAGGATTAAGAAAATCAACTCTGGACAATATATCAGACTATGGTTTTCTTGGAAAACAGAATGCCTTTAAAGCTATTACTTCATTTGGCTTGTTAGTAATGAGAAAATGATAGACACAGAATTTGTGGTGTCACAAATCTCATAGCAGAATACATTTTTGCAAAAAAACAAGAAAGGCAAAATATGAATTTATACTTACAGAACAAAAGCACCTACTACACAACATTTCTTGTCTTTTATTTCTCCATGAACGTGTGGGCACAAGGGAAGTTGCTGGTCATTTCCACACGGGTTATGAGAATCACATGCTGACTGACCTATCATAGGTTCTGGTTCAAAAAGGATTGAGTAGGTGAATGACAAAGGCAAAAGTAATATTACCTCACAAAATTATTTGTGCCTTTTGTAGAGCTGATGTCATGGAAACCTGCTTTCTTATGGAAACCTCCATCATTAGTGAGCTGAGCGTTTTGAAATATAATGAAAAGTGAAAGAAGACTTACAGAAAAAGACCATTTACATTTCTTTGACTTGAAGCTTAATACTGACTGTAAATGTTCCGAAATAATCACAGGTGAACACAAAACATAATGAAGTTGAGTTGACATTTTTCACGAATATGGACTTCATGGCAAGCCATACATAACACTATGTAGAGAAGAAAGGGAGGTTCTGTTCTGCCTTTCTCACAACCATCTGGATAAATTTTTTAAAATTAGAATTTTGGCTATGATTTATCTGGATAGCTATGACTATGACTATGTAGGTTTATAAAAATGTCCCACACAAAACATCCTGAATTTCTATTTTGCTTTTATATGTACATATTTTATTGCAGAGACTCACAGAAGTTCTTGAGTGACAGCTGGTCCCTTAATGTCCTCATCATGACCAGTGAATTTGCAAAAGCAGATGAAATCCTTCTGTAAACTCAAGTAAACTAGAAATTAGAAAAAAAAAAAAAAAAAGCTTGGGCAAGTCCCTGAAATCGAAATGTTTTGTTAAAAGTTTTCCTGTGTCTTGGTATTTTAATAAAGACCACATGATATAAAGCTTATTTTTTGGTTATTAACTTTGGTTGCCATTTCCGTAACAGTATATATAAAGATCAGACTTTTTTTGTCACTGTGGCCAGGATTTGCTAGAAAAGCAGCCGGAATGATGTCGCAACATGCACTTTGGCAGCATATCGATACATTCTGACGGTTGAGTAATTCTGATCAAGAGAATATTAGATTTCATTCCATATATTGTGGAACATTTGACACTTTAGTATATTTCTTTATTCTGTAAGCTATCAGTGACATCTGCAAAGATAGCCTCTGTGGGAAATTTCTAAAAAATATTGTCAAGACTTTCTGGAGGACAAACGTTAAAGCATCAGAGCTGTCAAGCAAGGATCGTGTTTGGTTTGATCCCAAATATAAACGACTACAATCCAGATGTTTCCTATTTTTCCATATCTACAAGTTTCCTATGGTCATCCTTAACTTTACTATCTCAATCAGATGCCTTGCACTCTACTGTGGGAAGCCTGGAATCCGCCCCAATCTCGCTGGAGTTTTTCTGGAGTGCGTGTGCCCCTATGCGAGCGCACGTCTGTGACTTCCACGCGCTGTTGCTCACTCCCGGCCGCGGCCGGCCCTTCCAGCCTACGCCGGCCTGGTGTGGGGTGCTGCTCCTCTTCCCGCACCCTAGCACAGCACCACAGACTGGGGCTCCCAAGAGCGGCAGTCTTTTACCACAGCCTCGAGGGGTGCAGAAAGTTACCTACAGGTCTGAAAATACCTCAACTTTAATGTCAGGTACAGATATGAATGTTCCAAGCACTTTGTCAGCCATCCCCTCCTTGGGAAGTTTTCCATGGCTGTGTGCCCTTGTGTGCTCCAGCCTCCAGTTATGTGCCAGCATCCCTCTTTATTATTTTCCTAGATCTTTCTGGCAACCCCCCTTTCTCCTCATTCCCAGGCCCCTCTCCCAGGCTGCCTGCAGCAGGGCCAAATTCTTCTCACTTATTGTGCAGAATAACAGTGCAGCTTTGATTACTAGCTCACCCATCCAGTCCCAGACATCTAGGTCAGGGACCTGACCTTTCTCAATGAAAGGAAACAGCTTCCACCATGAAGGTGTTTTTCCCCCAAAAAGAGCTGTCTCCCCAGAGATGAGTTATGCCACATCTCTGGAGGGCAGAATCAACTCAGTTTTTCCTTCCAGTAGTGATTGCTTCTCTTTCTGATATATAGAGTATTTCCACCCAAGCAAACCGCAGTGCTCTTTCACAGGTAGATTATTTTTTCCCCCTTGGTAAAAATACTGCTGCAAGACAATCTCTATAAAAGGTAATTCCATCATGCCATTCTTTTGGTTAAACTATGGATAGCATCTCAATGCTCTCAGGACCAACTTTCTAATCTGTAACAGACCCTACAGAACTCTACAATCCCGGACCCATTCCCACCCTTGTACCTCACCAGCCTTGACTTGTCTGACTCTCCTTTTTCCCTGTCTTCTCGCTCTCTCTGAAGGTACTGGCCTTTTGGCTTCTGGAACAGAGCATGCGCTTTCCCACCTTAGGCTCTGTGCGTTTGCTGTTCTCTCCTCCTGAAAGTCCCTCCCCCTTCATCTAGTGATTTCTTATCAAGCAGATTTCAGCTTAAATGTTTCTTCTTGAGTTTTCCCTAACCCCCAGCTAAGTTTAGGGCTTCGGATGTGTATTGTCATTGCACGCTGTCCTTCTCTTGAATGGCACTAATCCAAATTGTAATTCATTGATTTTGAAATTAATCCATTTTGCTATGGCTACTTCCGTGCAGAATTGCCCAAGACTGTCTGTGTTCTTCTACTTAAGGTAGCTACAACTAACTTTTTTTTTCTAGTCTGTTAACTGTCCCACCCCCTTCAGTGTTCCTCCAAACTCGGGGTCTGACCTCCATTGGCCAACCCAGGGTGACACCTTGCTCAATTGTGTCAATCACCTTGTCCCCCGAACTTCCTGTCTGCTTTCCAGTTAGCACACTCCTAACTCTTACCATCTTTTCCAATGTCTTGCATAACTGCTTAACCGTTGGCCTTTGTCTCTTGCCAGACATCCCTTACCCTCACAATCTCAGCTCAAACCACACTTAATTTTTTCTTACGTCTTCTCACGGGTCATGTTCTCTGCACCTTCTGGGCCCCTACACATGCTGTTGCTATAATCAAAACAGAGAAGCCCACCCTAGCCCTGCTAAGTCTTCCTTTTATCGATCTAAAGTCGACTTATCCTTCAAGACTTATCTTACATTTTAACCCTCTAAGAAGCCTTCCCTCACACTGTATATCCTTTTCACTCCAGCCTGCTTACAATAGGCAGAGTAACAGCCCTCAATGATGTCCACATTCTAGTCCTAATCCTTAGACCTGTATATATGTAATGTTACCGGGAAAGGCTGGATTAAGGTTATGCATGGACTATAGGTTGCTAATCAGGTGGCCTTGAAATGGAGAGACTATCCTGGATTATCTAGGTGGGCCCAATGCAATTGCAAGAGTCCTTATAAGTAGAATAGGGAGCCAGAAGATTCAGGGTCAAAGAGTTGCAACGTGAAAAAAACAAAACAAAACAAAAAACCAAAAAATCCCCAAAAAACTCCATTGGCCATGATGACTTTAAAGGTGGCAAGGGGGGGACAAGCTAAGGAAGGCAGGCAGCCTCTAGAAGCTGGAAAAAGCAAAAGAAAACAAAAGATTCTTTCCCTGCATAGCCCTGCTGGCACCTTGATGTTAGCCCAGTGAGATGCTTTTCAGATTTCTGACCTCCAGAATTGTAATATAATACATTTATATTGTTTTAAACCGCTAAGTTTTGACAGTATGGTACAGCAGTCATGGGAAACTAATATAGTGCTCTTCCCAGGGCCTTCAAAATTCTGCACTTCTTTGTCATAGCTTTTATCATCCTGTGTTATAATTGCGTTTTTGCTTGTCTGACTTTATTTATTAATTATTTTTATTATTATTATTTTATTATTATTATTGAGAGAGAGCATGAGAGGGGGTTGGGAGAAAGGTGGAGGGAGAGGGAGAGAGATACTCTTAAGCAGGCTCCATGCCCAGCACGGAGATCCTGAGATCATGACCTGAGCAAAGATCAAGATCAGACACTTATCCGACTGAGCCACCGGTGCCCCTGTCTGACTATTTTAATAGCCTCAAAAGTCCACAAGACAAGAGTGGTGACTTTCTTACTTACTGTTGTATATCCAGTGATAACTATAGTGTCTGGAAGATAATAGACTTTCAATAAGTATTTGCTGAGTAAATTAATGACAGAGCTAGAATTCAAACACAGATCTTTGAAATGATACAGTAGCCCTTTGGACCAGAAACAGACACTACTTGAGATTTTCTTCCTCCTAGAAATCTGCCTAGAGGTCATCTGAAATCAGATGTAGGTTGGCCAAATTTAGTTATTCGAGAAAAATTTCCCAAATATATGTTGATCCACGATGCTATGGCATCCCAGTTACCGTTGAGAAGGAAAATATTTGTAAAAGAATTTATTGGATCCCATTAACTTCTTTAAGCAGGGGGATGGAGCATTTCTCATCTGCCCTTAAAATCTGTTACATACATATGTTTCCAGGATACACTGTTGGGAAATGACCAGAAGCAGCTTGGTGGAGAAAGGAAGGACCACACACTATGTTTCAGATTGCTTGGTTCACTGTGTCTCCACCCAGGACAAACTTAATCTCTTTAAAGGTTATTTCCTCAGGTGACATAAACACAGTTTCATCTGTTTGAACCATTTGCACAACAAAACTGGAACATCTTAGCATTCCCAGAGCAAATGCTGTGGGGAAGACTCTCTGCACGCTGCCAAGTTCCTGCTTACCACCTCCGTGACAAACGAGAAAAAAACTTGGAGTTTTCATACGATAAAAACCAGATATTTTATTCTTTCCTTTTTGGTATTTCTCTCTAGTGAACAATTTGATGGGTGAATATCAAAAGCTATTGGAACGCCGTACATTATCACTCTCTATGCCTTATATTTTTAAGATGGAATGAAAGGAGTAAAAAAAAAAAAAGCCCTCCTAAATGATTCTTTTTATCTTTTCCAAATACAGTAACACTACCAACTAAAATCACTAAGAAATTAAAGCTGATTAAGGAACATTAGAAAAGCTGTCAATGTATTTTAAAAATCAGGCTAAAAGTTGCAGCGTTCATTAAGCCCTTGGGGGAGGAAGATAGGTTCTTTCAAATCACAACAACTGAAATGTATTTCTATTATTTTTTGCTCTAGACTCTTCCAGCACTTATCCTAAATTTTAGAGTGCTTCAACAACTTCAAACTGATAGAGAGGAAGGCTGGTGTGTGAGCCAGAGAAGGAGAAACATTCTGGACTTCTAGCTAGCCGACAGGTTATTTTGCGGAATAGAATTCTGGTAATGTCTAGTCTAGATGACCCTGGAAATTTACACACATTTGCTTTTGGACTAAAAAAAGAAACATTTTGTTATAACTTTGTGGGTTAAGGTTTAAGAAACCTCCTTAAAAAACCTGGATATTTATTTCCTATAGAAAGAGTCTAAATTGCACGAAATTAGGAGATTTTAAAAGTAGTCAAGCAGACTCCTTTGGATCACGGGGACACGTCATCAGAAAGTTCTCCACTGCAGTTTCTGCAAAGGCTGTTCTGTGAGAGGAGCCAGAGACTGGGCTGCTTGCGGAAGTGTGAAAACTGAAGCATCAAACGAGCTGTGTGGACTCCTCCCAGCCCTCCTGAATTCATCTGGGCTGTGAGCAGAAACCTAAAATCGGGCTCAAGGGCAGAATGCGCATGGCTGGGTCTATCAGAGAGAAAACAGATTGACAACTTCAGGTCGGTTGAAAGATTTGGAAAATCTTTGAAAGTTTCAAAATGAAAGATTTTGTAAAGTGGTATGGGAAGCAATCCAGAGTAAAACAGGAAAAGAAAAAATGAACCCTCAAAAAACTGGTTTCCATATGAGAACTGACAAGGCAAATATCCCTCTGATCTCTGTCTTGTATCTATTAGTAGGTTTCTACCTCCGGTCAGGCGATTCCAGGGATTTTTAAGCATATTCTAGAATAAACCCATGATTTCCAAAGCCCTCATTTCGCCTCCACCCATCTAAAAAGAATTTGAGTTGATTATGTCAGATTTTAATGCGGTGAAGCAGTTGCAACTTTGTAGGGGTTGGTTCTTCCCCAAATGCACGAAACACCTCACACTGTCTTCTCTTCCACCCACGTCGGAACTGACCACCCACCACAACATACTTCACGGGTTTTGCTGGATCTAACCAGCTTGCTGTGGCACATCTGTCTCATAAACACGCCATGTAAAAATGCAGTGTGGTAGTCATGGAGAAATAATGTAACCTTCAGTACTTTGAAAGCAGATAATTTGCATTTTTTTGATTACAGTGAAAATGAAGAGAATTAGTGTAAAGAAGTTCTGATAAAGCACCATGTTTATAGAAAAGACAAGAAACACACAGCTTGTGTTTTCAACACACCAGAACTTAAATTTATCATGAAATTGGGTAAATTATTTTGGAAGCTGGTTTCCTTGGAAAATAGAGGTCTGTTTTTAAAAATGGGAAAAATATAAAATGAATTCGTATTAGAGATATATAACAAGAAAGTATATTACAGCAAGAAAAATCTTACAATAAATTAAATATTAGATCTATGAGGAAGCACTTGCGAAGAGTCCTTGCGTGACATATTTGCTAGGTCACTAAGTATTGGCTGAGTTTGGCGACACTTTGACTGGCATTTCTGTTAGTATTTTCTACAGTAGGAAATTTCCTAATTAACAAAAGCTAATGTTAATGAAGAATGTAAGACTGTTTCCCTCTACCTAACTGAAGCCATAGACTGTCAAATTCTGAGTTTTTGCCTTTTCTGTCTCATCCCTGATATTGGAATGACAATTTGTTTTTTGTCTGACAACTTCCTTTAAAATGGCATAGGTATTTGCCATTTCTGATTTGTTTGTGGGCTGCTCGAATTGCAACCTACCTGTTAATAGTGTGCCTGAGCATTAGTACTGCATTCTTTAATTTGGAATCCTTAGAATACACACCTCCAGTTTATGAGTAGGGTTTGTTGCAAAAAAAAATTATACATTGTTTGGTGAAAACTCAGACTATAGTTTCCTTGGGGGTGGGGGTTTTCTAATGTTTTTTTTTTTTATCTTTCAAAGATTATTTATTCAACCACTTCGTCCCATTGTAACAAATAATATTCATTATGCCACAAGGCCAAACTGGTAGAGCGCCTGGGCCTTGAGTCCTGCTCCAACCCCCACCCCCACCGCAAATTTTACTTCCCTCTTGTTGAGCTTCTTCAATTTGAGGGAGGCGAGGGTGAAGGTAGATGGTGAAGAAGTGGTGAAGGAGCCTGTGGCTGGACATGAGAAGCTCCAAAGCCATTACAAAAGTCTCCCCTGGCACAGAATTAAAGGGACAGGGGCTGGGTTAGGGCCCTGGTGGCGGAGACTCAGTGTAAGAAAATCTGCAGCTAGATAATGCACTCATAGCATGTGATGAGAAAACTTTGTCATTGACTATTACTGAATTAAATCTTAATAAAAGCCTGAGCTTTCCCCTCATCAAATCAAAACGGCTTAAGAAGTCACATATAATTTTGAATATCCTTTGAGCATATGTGATTTTCACTATAGTCATTGTGGGAGTTGTGTTATGGACAAATGTGCTCTAAGTCTCACCATTTAAGGCACTTATTCATGGCATAGACACCCCATTGCATTAGTCAGTAAAAATATGGCCCCCTATTCTAGAAGATGAAAGTTTAGTGAGAATCAGTACATAGGAAGGCAACAAAATTAATCGGTCTTTCAAGCAAGTAATTTGACAATTGTGAAAGGAGAGAGGCTTTTTCTTTATATATATATATATATTTTTAAAGATTTTATTTATTTATTTGACAGAGAGAGACACAGCGAGAGAGGGAACACAAGCAGGGGGAGTGGGAGAGGGAGAAGCAGGCTTCCCACGGAGCAGGGAGCCAGATGCGGGGCTCGATCCCAGGATCCTGGGATCATGACCTGAGCCGAAGGCAGACGCTTAACGACTGAGCCACCCAGGTGCTCCGAGGCTTTTTCTTTTTAAATTGGAAGTTTATTTTCCAAATTGCAAGATAGTCAAATAATTAGCATACCTCATAAAATCTGAGTTTTAATTTAGCAGTCAAGATGGTATCAATGATGGGTCTATAGCTCGTGATAAAAGCAATTCATCTTCTTATGTGTCAGTTTTCTTGTTTTCAAAATCAGTGATGGTCAGATTTAACCATCTCTAAATGATGTATAGCGTAACTACACATAATTGAAGATACCTGAATTTATTTCCCCTGCTTTTCCTTGGTTGTGATAAATCTTCAGCACTTCAACCCTCCACTGCATCTTTATATTTAATTGAGGAATAAAGGAAACATCTTAGGAACAAAAGAACAAAAAAGTAGAAGTTGTCTCAAATTGATGAGTGAGGAGGATTAAGGACAGCCAAAAGAACTTGAATCCCCCTTCCCAACTTTTATTTTTAGGAACCCTTTCTACTCTTCCTCCCCTAGCTCTGTCTTCCACCTCAGGCCCTAGCTTTTTATTAAAACTCAGTATAAGATCAGTTTGGTGGGGATGCCTGGGTGGCTCAGTCGTTAAGCGACTGTCTTCGGCTTAGGTCATGATCCCAGGGTCCTGGGATCAAGCCCTACGTCGGGTTCCCTGCTCTGCAGGAAGCCTGCTTCTTCCTCTCCCACTCTCCCTGCTTGTGTTCCCTCTCTTGCTGTGTCTCTCTCTGTCAAGTAAATAAAATCTTAAAAAAAAAAAAAAAAGATCAGTTTGGGGGGCAGAGAAAGTGAAATATAATTTATTTAATAAAAATTACAGAAATGATTTAGGGAAAGTAAAAAATAAATGCATAATTTGGAATCCAATTAGTAAATAAAAACTAATGTCTAATTCCTTTTCCATTTCTAAAAAAATTTAAAGTGAGGAAGTCTTTATTTAGTATGACTAACAGCAAGAAACATAATTTTATATCTCCTGTGAATGGCAACAGTATTGAGATATGTAAGAATTTTTAGTGGCAGAAGTAAGAGACATCTAAATAAAGGTCAAGCAAGAGAAGGACATTTTCAGAGGCCATTACTTAATTTTAAAACCCCATTTTGAAATTTATTAATTGAACATTTAATAAATTTATTTGGTTTTTATAAAGGTGACATATATACTGTATCTTGACTTCTATAACCAAATTATAAAAGATAATATAACATCAACAGCAATAGTTGATTTTTTTTTAAAGATTTTATTTATTTATTCATAAGAGATAGAGAGAGAGAGAGAGGCAGAGGGAGAAGCAGGCTCCCTGCTGAGCAGGAAGCCCGATGAGGGACTCAATCCCAGGACCCTGGGATCATGACCTGAGCAGAAGGCAGAAGCTTAACCATCTGAGCCACCCAGGCGCCCAACAATAGGTGATTTTTGAATGTGATCAAGAAATGTGATGAAGCTTTCTCACTAAAAAATTAAAGTGAATGCAAATGCACAAAGGCAGTTTATACAAGGTTTTATACTAAAGAATGATCCATTTAAATAGATGACATTTTACTACTTTTAATAGATGACTGGAAATGCAACCAAATATCAAAATGTATATAGAATATCTGACTATATTTGATTTAAAGAAAACTATCATAAAATCATGATTATAATTCATTTTAGTGACTTAGCACGATGATTACAGCAGCTATTAATCAAATGATTCCATGATGATCTACACAACAAATGGATATAAGAACAAAAGGTGACATTTAAAGAACTTACAGTATAACTTTAAAATGCTTTGACTTGTATACACTTGATTTTAATGCATCAAAAATAATGTGAATGTTAATTTTAGTCATATGTTACAGTGATCTGCCAAAGTACAAAATGCACCTCTGCAATTTTTACATTTCTAAAATTGTAGTTTTTATATCTGCATTCTCTCTGCACACTATTTTGAAAAGTGTCAAAATAGTTGTTTATTTAACAGTATAACATGGAGAAAGAGTATATCACTAAAATGTATCTAATCAGAATTTATATAAATATATATTTATATAAATATATATATATTTACACCCCCCCATAACACACAGTTTGAGGTACTTTCTTGACCGTAATAATAAAATTAAATATTATAATTAGTATACTCCAAAACTAATAGAGATGAGAATCATAGACAATAATATTATTGTAGGACAGTTATTGATCAAGAAGTTCAATCAGTTTGGTTTTTGATATTTTGAAAGCACACACTAAAAAATATTT
Organism: Halichoerus grypus; assembly: GCF_964656455.1. Classification (NCBI taxonomy): domain Eukaryota; kingdom Metazoa; phylum Chordata; class Mammalia; order Carnivora; family Phocidae; genus Halichoerus; species Halichoerus grypus. Next base: position 36,864,882 of record NC_135713.1, read on the forward strand.
TTTGAGCCTCAAAAAATACATTAAATTTATTTTAATGTAATTTAGTTATAAATGATAACAATACAAACCAGTCATTTTGGGGAGAAACTTCATTTTCTAGAGCACGTCTGCGAGTAACTAAGGTTACTTCACCAGATTTTAAAACTGAACATGTTTGAACAAGCTACTTCTCATCTTAATTTTCAAATTACAATAATGGCATGTCTTACAACTCTTAATGCCAATTATTTCTGTCTGAATTGAGTTGCAATCTTTATTGACACATGGGAAACCAGGGGGTTCTTTTCTTGCTGATGATTACATTGTTCTGGTTGTTAGAATTATAGTGTCTCTGTTTTGTCCAAAGCTAGTCAGAGCAAGTTTCTTGAACTTGGATTTATGACTCCTTCATTGTCACCAGTCTACCACGACCTCAAGAGTTGTGACCAAAGACTCTTCAACTTATATTTTAGCATATTAAAAGGAAAGGAACATCAATGGGGAACCCTTGGCATAAACAACGTCTAGGAATATTTATTTGTGCGAGAGAAACCTAGCTATTGCCATTTATAAAAAAAAAAAGTAGACTTGCTTTAGCTTTCAGTTTTCTCAAACAGAAGAGGTAGACAAAGTATGTCCCCCGAATTTTATGATCATATTATGCCAAAGAAAACGAACCAGTCCATTTTAGGGGGTAAGAATTAAAGTACTTTTGAGCAAATTTTTTCTGTCGTAGTTTTCCCCCCTAATCTTTAAGTCACCGCTTCTTTTCTTACACATGGATACTTTTCCATTGTGACTTTACCTGTCTGTCTTCCCTCCCCCACCCGTCTCTCGTTCTCTTTCAAAGCATTTTTTCAATCAGCACATGAGGTTCTGAAAGAAAATTATTTAGTCTTGGCTTTTCCCTCACTTTATTCAGCAAAGCTACTGACTTGAACAAAAGCAGTACTGTACCTGCTCCTGGCCGCTAGAAACAATGACGAGCGCCTTGATAAGATTAGATGTAATTTTAAATGCAGCAGGGACAAAGCCTCCTTCCCACTAACCCCACTCGCAATCCCCTACTGTAATTCCACCACAGTGAGCAGTTGAAAAATCCCTGACCAGAGCCAGACTGCTTGGTAAGCGCCACCTAACAGACATAGAAACATGATCTGCATCATTTTCAGGCTTGGCAGACATTTTGTGCATAAAAAAAGAAAAGAAAAGAAAAGGGGGGCAAAAAAAGGGCCATCTTTGAAACCAGACACAAGCAAACTTTATATATTCCCAGTTTTATAGTTTCAAGAAGAACTTAAATCTGAAATATCAAACAAAAAAAGAGAAAAAATATGTGAAAACACTTAAATCAGTTTTAAAATTAGTTTTCTTTTTGAACAGCAACTATCCCTGTATGTCTAAGTTAAATTGTTCCGTGGATTGTGGAGTGTTTTGAATAACTGAAGTCAGCATAACTGTGTATGAATCAAAGAAGCTAGGTGCCCAGTGTGCGTTTTTTTTAACTCGTAAAAACTTACTTTTTAATTCTGTGAAAGCACCTATGGAGTGTTAGAGTTCTTTCCTTTTTTTCTGTCCTTTGGGTAAGAAATTTGACCTAATATATGTCTTTATGTGTATGTGTTGTTTGTTCTGGCCACAAAATTCTGTTGATTCTTCTTTTCTTGTACTAGTATGCAGATAACAGTGTTAATTTTTATTGTCTTACACTGTATCTACTTATCTATCATCTATCTCTACCTATCAACTCTTTTCATAAATACAAAACACTGATTGTTAGATTTTAAGAGGAAAAGTATATTGACAGCACTAAAATGTATTTGTTTCATTAATTGTACAGATGCAAATCATGTGCCCCACACAAATGCTTTTATAACAATATATTATTTCAATTTTTGTGAAACAAATCATTTAAACTGCATTATATAAATTGTTTTTAATCAAAGAAACCCCCCTTTTATAATGTGGATAAGATCTCCTTAATTTGTCAGTTCTAATGCATTTTTTTTTTTTGTGTCAAATATTCTTTATAGGGGGCATGACTGCATGCCGAAAAGAAGTCAGATGTTGAAACTGGATAAAGAGTCTTAACTGACTAAATTTGAGAGGCTTACTAATCTCTGAACTTCTGATCCCTTAGTAGTAGGTATTTTTGAGTTAATACAAGAGGACAAATCTCTACACTCGCGTAGTTATGGAAATTAGTGGCGTTCTGAGCATGGAGCCTACCCATTAACCTGACAAATACACTGCATGTGTGTGCCTTGATTGTCCTTGTTTTTTGTCATAAAACTTTAGAAAGCTGAAAAAATACAGTTAGAATCTCAATTTCTATTCCAACCCACACTAAATGCATATGCTGTTTTCCTATGAGAGAAAAAGAAACCTAAACAGTAAGAATTTTCACAAGATTTCGTTTAATTAGATTCCACTAAACATTACTAAAATGTGTTATTTTCCTTGAACGTAATGGACTATATTGATTTTTAAAATTGTCTTGGTGGGAAAGAAAAGTTTTCTTCCTTTTCTTTGTCTCTTTTCTTCTCTTTTCTTTTCTTTCTTCTTTGCTCCTTGTTTTCGTTTTTTGTTTTTGGTTGTTGTTGTTGTTGTTTGGGTTTCGGTTTTGGTATTTTTTGATCTGCCAGTAGTGGAACCAAATGTCTTCTGTGCTCTTCTGTCTCTCTTTTGTGTCCTCCTTCATCTGTTCCTGGAAAGATGTGGATAGGAATAGCCAACCACGTTAACATTGGGAACAATGGTAAAGATTATTTTCCTTCTGACAACCTCTTCCCAGGTGTTTAGCAGCCTCTGTATGTTAGTAGATCCTCAGCAGTTTTTTGGAGCAGTTCCTTTTATGTTCCTCTCCTCCCTCCCTTCCTCATCTCACTTCCTGCAATGCACGGGACACTGTCTTAGGGGCCGGGGATTAACCAGACATGAGTAGGACATAGTTCCTGCTCTCAGGTTGCTCACAGCCTGGTGACAAGAGACTTAAGAAAAGAAGCAGTGTCTGCTTCCAGCCTTACCTTCTCACCTGCCCTTGATCAGAAGCAAAGCTTCCCAGTTTCCCATTCCTTCTCCCCCCCAGGAAGCTGGGAAACAAATGCAAGCTAACTTAACCGATAACCTTTAAAAATGTTCTCATCTCAGACAGCTTTTTCATTTTAACTCCTGCCTGCAAAAGCTGGGTGACTACTAAGGCTTTTTGTCAGGAAAAGAGCACAGATAAAAGGGAGCGATCTTTTATGCTTGAGAACCTTCCTCAAAATCTCTTGACCATGACCAAAATATATTTATACTACGGTGGACCTCATCTTCTTGGTCCAGAGTTCATACAAATCCATCAGGATTCAAACTCAGAGAAATTCATTACAATTGTATGAATTTACTGTTTTTTCATATTTATCATGTTCGGTGTATACTTTGTGTAAAAGAAAAAGAAGCCAAATTACTATTTACGTGCCAACAAATTTTTATCATAAAACACACTTAGACATATATTGAAGTATTGTTCTCTGCATTACTAATATATCTTTGTAAAAAGTAGAGATGACCTCCAGTTTCAGATAGCTAATACCTGGCAACTGTCCAACTCTTTTTAGTGTATTCCTGCTAGCATTATTTTAAATCCATGATTAATACATGTTTGTTGACCTAAGATCACAATATCCACATAAACAAGAGGAACAAAAAGTAAGAGAAAACAATACATTTTTATTATGCTTTTAGTACTCTGAGATAGCAATTCTTAACATCTGCTTTCAACTTTTTCTGTCCAAATATTTTCATATTTTTCCACAACTGAGATCATAGTGTTCACAGCAGTTTTAAACCATTTTAACTTACCAGTGTATCACAATGCTTAAAGTTCACTAGAAGGATTATGCTTTTTCTAAATATGTTTCTATTTTTTAAATATCTGCATTGCGTGAATGTAGAATTTATTCAAGATTACCTTTTGTTTCTTGTTTTCTCTCCGCTTCTATTATATGAATGTGTTCTCTTTTGGCTCTTTAACCTCCAGCCTCCAACTTTTTTTTTTTTTTTTTTTTCCCTATCCTGTCCCTTCTAAATGGAAAGTTTTTCCTTCCTTTATCTGCTTGTCTGGAAATTGTGTTCACCCCAACGTGACTCAACTGATAGGCCTTTTTCTCAACAAAATCTCTAATTCAGCTTTATCCTCTGCATTCCTATCATGCCTTTAGTATACTTGCATTGTGGAGTTTATCACACATTATATGGAAAGGTATTGTCAGAGATCCGACTCTGTAAGGCAGGCAAGTGTCATAACAACACATTCTCCTATGGGTCTATGTCGAATGTTCTGGGCAGAGCAGCCTCTAGATGGCACAGACTGTCTGGGGAGCTCCTTACTTGTCATGGAAAACAGAGGACCCTGAAGCAGCTGTCTGGCTAAATTCTATAATCTGCACGCGCCTATTGAACCACAAGTGAGAGAGTATGAACCCAGATCATAAAAGGGGTTCAGGCAAATGCAAATCTGATTGAAGGATTTTGGGGTTTCTCCAAAGAGACTCAGGTAGAGGAAGAGATCGCAGGTCCCCAAGAGAAAATCCTCTGTTTGTTGAAAGAGGCCGATTACTGAGATCAAAATGTGAGAGGGGCAGGGGCCTCTGGGGCGCCCTGAGCCGGGGCTGGCGTGGCTGTGCCGGGCCGTGTCTCTCCTATGTGCCGGGAATCCGACCGCTGTGAAAATAAAATGACTTGTGCCACTAAGGACCTAAATGCTTTGCTCTGGAAACTGCCCCGAAGGGATGAGTCCGATCCACAGATAAAAGCTCACAAGCGTGGATGCAGCCTGTGTCGTGTCGAGGTCCCAGTGCAGTTCGCTCTGGCCAGCAGGAGCCTGAAGGGTGGCAAGATGTAGCTGAAGTCAACGGAACAGAAGGACCGGGCAGGTGCAAAGCCCGAACAGGGAGAGCCTCCAGGAGAAGGCCCCTCCCAGGCCCCCACTCAGTCCACTGACTCCTGGAGGGATCCCAAATGAAGATCGTACTTCCTCTTGTCAGAGTGGTGGGGTTCAGAGTATGGCATCTAGTATGATACACAGATAGATGTAGAAAGTACATTTTTGTTTTTACCCCTGCCTATTTCTAGCACTTAGTTCAGTGTCTTATAGATACCTAATAAATTCACTTATTTATTGAACTCATAAATATTATTATTATTGAGGCCTAATATATATCTGGCATTCTTCTAGGTACTAGGACAAAAATGGTCAGCAAAAAACAGACGTGGTTATTGTCATGGAACTAAACATTCATTGAACTAGAATTTAAGCAAATAGATATACATTTCATTACTTTCCTATCTCTTCATGCTGTCTATTTTGAATATCATTGAATAACTCAATGTTATTTTCCAATATGCTCTTAAAAATGTGGAGGAGTAAGCAGTTCTAAAACATAAATAACCCAACAGGTTACAAATGATCTTTTATAGGTGTTGTTAAGTAAATTAATACTTTGGAATATACGTTAGTTTTTCCAAGTCACTAGGCCCAAGTGACTTGCTTTGGCACCCTAGGCTGTAGGGGAAATGTACATTTTGTATATACGCAACTCAACTTATTTGGAACTGTCATCCTAAATCTCTTTATTTTGACCTGACAATGAAGCATAAAATGAAGATTGGTGATTATTTTGAACTGGATTCTTTTAACAATTGTTACTGATTTCTTAATGTGTTCAAGATATTATGCTTCGTTTTGCAAAAGAAGAAAAGGCGAATAAAAGATTGTTTCTAATGTCACTGTAGTGTAAAACTAATAGATTTGGCCAAAGATGTAGTTTTTCAAAGCGAGTGAACTGCAAAGTGCTACTGTTGCCGGGGTGTGGACAGATCACAATTGTCCTCCACAGGGCCCCGCCTACATGGGAGGGGGGGATGCGCATGTCGCCCTGGACACAGGCAGCAAATGGGATCACCCAGACAGCATGCAGTAGACTGAGTACTCTCAGGCACTCATTTGTGCATACCAAATGTATCCAAAGTGCCTCTATTCATTCCTCACTTGAGTTCTGTTATTTTTAAAATCCTGAAGTCGAAGAATTTTCTTAATCACAATTATAAAATGGACAATAATTAGAAAATGAACAAGAGCTACCTCTTTTCAAAAGTCTTCTTCACTCCTGAAGGTGGCTCAATTACCAAAGTAATGTGTTTAGCATTTTTCATATTTTATAAGGAACAGCCACACGTTTAATTTTTATAGCAATCCCATGAACCCAGTCATATTATCTTCATCTTATAGGTGGCAAAACTGGGCCAAAGATATTAGGTAATTTGTCCAGTTTGACTGAGACAGGACAAGAATTTGTCAGTACTCAGAAAACACATAAAAACCACTTTTTCTTCTACTTTGGGCAAAACATGATATACTTCTACGTAGTTTGGGCATATGCTTCTGGTGTGGATGGCATGACCTCTGTCCATAAAGACTTTCTATTTGAATGGAGGTAAAGAAACTATTTATGTTAGACATGGAGCATCATATTAACAGTGCAAAAGAATATAGAGCAAGTTGTAGGCATAAATTCTGAGGACTCGAGTAATGCCATAGCTCAGTAATATTAATGCTATTAAACCTAGAGATATTGTTTTCTCAATGTGCAGGAAAGGTGTTCGGTGATTACCTTTGAGTCACTAGAATTTTATCCTAAAATAATAGTAAGAAACCAGGAAAAGAAAAATGGCTGTCTCTGAACACTAGAAGGGTTTCATGGAGAGGCCTTTTCCTTTATAATTTCTAATTTCATTATTATGAAATGAAAAAGACAGGAAATAAAACACCACTAAACGGGGGAGAGAGAGAGAGAGGGAAGAGAAAAAGAGAGAGAAAAGAGACACAGAAGGAAACAGACTCCTAGCTATAGAGAACAAACTGATGGTTACCAAGGGGAGGTGGGTGGGGAATGGGTGAAATATGTGATGCGGATTAAGGAGGGCACTTGTCATGATGAGCATCGAGTGATGTTTGGAAGTACTGAATCACTATATTGTACACCTGAAACTAATATTACACTGTATGTTAACTATACTGGAATTAGAAAATAATTTTTAAAAACCACTAAAGTTTTACTAAGGAAATGATGTTTTCCATATGAAAAATCTGTGTGTGTATTTTACAAATAAGTATGAAAGATTATTAAGGCAGAATCATTCTGTCTGAAGTTTTTAAGCCAGGGTAGAAAGATGGACTCCCTTTACCAGGCCTTCTCTCTTCCCTCAGAAGGTGCTTGGGATAAATTGTCCAGGGGTGCATTTTGCTTTCGAGGAAAACCTTGAAGAAAGAGAGAATGTAATACCTCACCTCCATGTAATGCAAAGTGATACTTCTTCAAGTAGAGGTTTTATTTTACAACAGACCTACAGTATATATTCCCACAGGTATAACACTGACCTACACCGAGAGGTTCTGAGATATCTACTAATTAGGGACGAAAGTTTTTGAAGAGAAAAAGATTAGCAAAGAAAAAAATTTACCTACATCTTTCAAGCCTCAGGGCAGCTACCATGTACATGGACAGTGATGAGTTATGCATGCCAAAGCATCTTCGCTTGCTGTTCTTAGAGAAATAATGGAAGCTAGTTTTGCTACAATAACTTTTTTTTCCATTTAGACTTTCTTCCTTACACCTTCAATTGAAAGAAATCCTTATGAAGGTTTTAAACAAGGAAGCATGTTTAAATTTAGACAGTTGATGTGTGACATTTTTTCTTTTCTTTATTTTTGTAGAGAACAATTGCACAGACTGATACTGCTTACAATGTCGATTAATTAATTCATTCTTCAGATATTTTGTCCAGATTCTAGCTGGTAAGCCCCAGGGTAAGAATTTGTTCAAGTAAAACAGGAATTTCTCTAAGCCAACCTTTGAAACAATATTTGCTTGAATCCCACCAGCATTCTGAATTATAACCACAGAAATGAAACATTTTGGATGATGTCATTGTATCAGTATTTTTTAAGTTTTTGAAATGTTAATGTTTTCAATGAACATTGCCTTTTTGATTAATCTTAAGATTCTGTGGTATTTAACATTATTTACAACCACTATGTTGTCTTTAAAAAATGCTGACACTGTGTTAAGTGAAAGTCAGCAGGGAGCCTGGATCAGACCTTCCCTTTGAGTTAGTCTGTGTGTGAGTTACCTCAGACCCCTTAACTTCTTCGTGTTTCAGTTTTCTTCCTGTGCCCAATGACGTTAATCAAACCCCTTTCCTAAGCCAGAAGATTTGGAAGGATATATGAGATACTATTTGTAAAAGAATTCTGAAAAAGATGAAGTCTTCATATATAAGTGATGTAATTGTGAAATATTCAATTCAGCTCTTGGTATTAACCAGACTATAATATGTAATCCTATTGATGCTATCAATATTAGGTATTTATTTAAAACGAAGAATATACTTAAAGTGTGGAGGTCCCAAGAAGCAAGATGACATAGTGCAAAATGCGTAGATTTGATGTCAGGGAGAATATAGTTGAAATCCTGCCTGCTACTTACTAGTGAAGTGATCTCGAACAAACTGTCTTCTCCAAGCCCCAGTTTCCCTACCTGTACAACAGGGATAGCAGAGTTTATCTAACTGGGTTTTTACACAGATTTAATGGGGTTCAGTGTTGGCCATAATAAATTTTGACTACTTCCAGGGATAGGTCCTTTTAGAAAGTTGATTAATATATGAGCACAGCAGTTATTTAACTAGTGTCTGGTACTGTTGTTTCTTTTTCTTAAAAAAAATTATGTGACTATTACAGTAATCTGAAGGAATTTATGCTCCTCAAAGTATTTGAAATAACTAGGAAAACAGCAATGTATGGCTTTTATTTTCCCTAAGAAAAAATTTTAGGGTTTTTAATTCCCTCAGAAAGATTTTTGGGTTGACATACCCAGATATTAGACAAATTGCAAAGTTTTTAAAAATAAGATATTTAGCCAGAAAAAGAGTATATGATTGCAATAGAGGAATGGCTGCACTGTTTTCTTGGAGGTGAACTAAATAGTTTCTGGTATTCCATACGAATTTCTACACAGAATACATTTTCAGTCCCTAAGCTTTTTAGGATAAAGGTTTTTATGTATTTACCTTTTATTCAAATGAACAAATTTATAAGCTACATTAAATTATTATTAACTGTCATTAGTTTATGGGGAGTAGCTGGTTTTACTCATTCATCACTTGCTAACTTTAATAAGTTTTTCTTAAATTATTAAATTTCTTTTTAAATTTCAGCAAAAAATTTTAAGTGTTCGATGTATTTTCTCATTGTTAGGTTTCTGAAGAAATGAGGCAAAAATCTCTTTCTGATAATAAAACTGATCTGGTATGATATGTACCATTGTCATTATGGTGGTAGAATTCTTAAATATTTTTATTATTTTCTAATATTTTGGGCCTTTTAAAAAATTTTATTTCTATACTCCCAATTTAAAACTAAGAGTCAAAAGTAATGACGTGTATTATTGAGTGTAGTTACATTCTTAGAAATGGAACAAAAGTCATGCATCTTCATCGCCTTAGAATAAGGCATTTGGGGATTCTCAGTTGCTCTTGATCATTTGGAAATTATTTATTTTTGAAGAAGCTCACTGAAGTTCTATGCTAGGTTTTATGAAATATAAAACAAGCACTCAATGCAGTTTTTAAAATAGTTTTTTAGAAAAAGAGATTCAGCTGTGAATGCTAGTTCTAATGCATAAACATTCCCACAGTAATTTTGGTTATTGTAGATGAAGTTTAAAAAAAGAATGTGGAGGGGTGCCTGGGTGGCTCAGTTGTTAAGCGTCTGCCTTCGGCTCGGGTCATGATCCCGGGGTCCTGGGATCGAGCCCCGCATTCGGCTCCCTGCTCGGCGGGAGCCTGCTTCTCCCTCTCCCACTCCCCTTGCTTGTGTTCCCTCTCTCGCTGTGTCTCTCTCTGCCAAATAAATAAAATAAAATAAAAAAATCAAAAAAAGAATGTGGAGGGGTGCCTGGGTGGCTCAGTCGATTGAGTGTCTGTCTTCGGCTCGGGTCATGATCTCAGGGTCCTGGGATAGAGCTCCACATTGGGCTCCTTGCTCAGCGAGAAACCTGCTTCTCCCTCTCTCTCTGACCCTCCTTCCTGCTTGTGTTCTCTCTCTCTCTGTCTTAAATAAATTAAAAAAAAAAAAAGAAGGTGGAAAACTAATTTTTTTGGGAAATCATTTTATACATTTATTCAGTATGTCCATATTAGATAATGAAGTGATAGAGGTAATGGAAATGTCAAATGTAAACTTAAGGTGTTCATTGGATACAGAGAAAAATTTTAGCATTTATATAGGAATTGTAACAACAATGGACTCGGAGTTAAAAATGAAAGGACTTCCTTTGAATTGGTAATAAAGAATATGAGGCCCTTCCAATGGCTTAAAGTTACTGTCAGTCAGTGATTCAAGCAAACAGTGGATTAATGGCATTTTGGTACATACTCTTTCTGAGAAAATGCAGTTAAGATATGTTTTACTGATGTTTTCCTATAATGTGATATCATTCCACAGATATGCTTTTTGTAGGGAGTAATTATTTATACTGAAAATGAGAAGAGCCAAAAAGAAGATCCTTATGACCCAAAAGAAGAATTCTGTGAATAGATGCTATGCCATATTTTTAAGGAAAAAGGAACCACCATCTTGCTGATCAGATTCAGAATAAAGATGTGGCTATCATAAATTCACAGGGGAAGCTGAGTTAAAGCAAGCATGTTTCTGGGGGTTGGTATTGGGGGATTGTACTCTTCACTGTTGGGCAAGTAGAACGAGAGTATACTTCCAACTATGACCCTGGAGGACATAGTCCTACAAAAAGAAATAGAAAAGTGCCTGGAAATCTAAAAGAGAAATAGACACCTTGACTTTTTCTTTTTATTTTCCCCCCACCTTTTTTTTTTTTTTTTTGATCAATGTTAATATTGTGGGCATATTCTCTGAAAAAAAGGGCTATTTATGTATTAGACACTTCAAACTATCTCTTGAATGGATGAGAGTAAATAATACAGAGCAGTCAGGACTCTGGATTATTATTATTTTTTTTTATTATGTTATGTTAATCACCATACATTACATCATTAGTTTTTGATGTAGTGTTCCATGATTCATTGTTTGTGTATAACACCCAGTGCTCCATGCAGTACTGCCCTCCTTAATACCCATCACCCGGCTAACCCATCCCCCCACCCCCTCCCCTCTAGAACCCTCAGTTTGTTTTTCAGAGTCCATCGTCTCTCATGGTTCATCTCCCCCTCCGATTTCCCCCCTTCATTCTTCCCCTCCTGCTATCTTCTTCTTCTTCTTCTTCTTTTTTTTTTTTTTTAACATATAATGTATTATTTGTTTCAGAGGTACAGATCTGTGATTCAACAGTCTTGCACAATTGTGAATAGGACTCTGGATTATTTTTACTGTGGTAAAAAGCTAATGTTAAAAATCCCCAAACATCCTTTCTGTAGTGAATTGCTGATACACTCTTAAATTTGGCTACAGAATATTAATACTTGCTGTTAAAGTTAACTTCAAATAACAAAGAGGTATCTATGTTAAACTTAGAGATATCTAAGTTCAAGTTGAGAACCATTAAGATTAGAGTCAAATCAACCCAGAAATAAACCCACAATTATATGGTAAATTACTCTTCGACAAAGCAGGAAAGAATATCCGATGGAAAAAAGACAGTCTCTTCAACAAACGTCCTGGGAAAACTGGACAGCAATGTGCAAAAGAATGAAACTGGACCACTTTATTTTACCATACACAAAAATAAATTCTAAATGGATTAAAGATCTAAATGTGAGACCTGAAACCATAAAAATTCTATTCTAGAAGAAAACACAGAAAGTAACTTCTTTGACATCAGTCATAGCATCTTCTTTCTAGATATGTCTCCTGAGGCAAGGGAAACAAAAGCAAAAATTAACTACTGGAACTTCATCAAAATAAAAAGCTTCTGCACAGTGAAGGAAACAATCAACAAAACTAAAGGCAACTTACGGAATAGGAGAAGATATCTACAAATGACATGTTTGATAAAGGGTTAGTATGCAAAATATATAAAGAACTTATAAAACCGCATACCCAAAAAACAAATAATCCAATTAAAAATGTGCAGAAGAAATGAATGGACAGTTCGCCAAAGAAGACATCCAGATGGTCAACAGACACATGAAAAGATGGTCATCCCTGCTTATCATCAGGGAAATGTAAATCAAAACTACAATGAGAAATCACCTCACACCTGTCAGAATGGCTAAAATCAACAACAAGAAACAACAGATGTTGGCAAGGATGTGGAAAAAAACAACACTTATGCACTGTTGGTGGGAAGGCAAACTGGAGAAGCCACTGTGGAAAAGAGTATGGAGGTTCCTCAAAAAGTTAAAAATTGAACTACCACACTACTGGGTATTTACCCAAAGAATACAAGAACACTAATTCAAAGGGTAACATGCACTCTTATGTCTATAGCAGCATTATTTACAATAACCAAGATAAGGAAGCAGCCTCCAAGTGTCCATTGGTCCATGAGTGGATAAAGAAGATGTAGTATATATACAATGGAATATTACTCAGCCATAAAAAAAAATAAAATCTTGCCATTTGTAATGGCATGGATGGAGCTAGAGAGTATAATGCTAAGCGAAGTCAGTCAGAGAAAGACAAATACGATCTGATTTCACTCATATGCAGAATTTAAGAAACAAAACAAACAAACAAAGGGAAAAAATAAGAGAGAGAGAGAGAAATCAAGGAACAAATTCTTAATTATAGAGAACAATCTGATGGTTGCCAGAGGGGAGGTGGGTGGGGGATGGGGGAAATAGGTGATGGGGATGAAGGAGAGCACTTGTCACGATGAGCACGGAGTGATGTACGGAAGTGTTGAATCACTATATTGTACACGTGAAACAAATATAATAATGTATCTTAAGTAACTGGAATTAAAATATAAACTTAGAAAAAAGTAGAGTCTAAATAAAAAAAATTAAAAAAAGAAAAAAGTAGAGTCTAATCACCTTTTTTAAAATAAATGAACATTGTTTTAATGAATGCTTATTTTACAAAAGTAACTGATACAGAAAAAGTGGATGATGCTTGTGTGCTTTTCTAATAATTTTAATTGACTTTTAAACTATTTTAATTCACTAATGGAAGTAGACAAGGTGAAATACTGGCATGTTTTGTCTCTCTAGTTATTAACATAGCAATTTCCAATAAAATTATTGAAGCAAACTTTATTTTTTGAAAAATATTTTCTTATAAAATAATCTTAGCCCTCATATATTGAACTTAAAATTGAAGTTGGTTTTTATAAAAATTCCGGACCTTTACATTTCAAAATGACAGGAGGTGACGAGGTCAGGTAAATGACTATCATTTATGAGAGATGGCTTGAGGATATAAATCTTTAAATCTAAGGCAAGAAAAACATTTTGATATATAACCTGGTTCATTTTTTTCACTTCAATTTCCAGAAATTAAAGAAATCACTGCAAAGAGTAAAAGCATTTTGAGTATACAAATAAAAACAGAAAAGGACAAGCTAACAACTGGGTGCGTAAAAATCTACTTACACACACACAGGCACACGGGTCCCTTTGACTAGTCATCTACATAGCTAAGGCATTAATAGCTCATTTTTTACCTGATGATACACATTAGCTTCGGGGCGTATTTGAACCTTCCACTCAGGCTGCTAGTTGTGACACAGTTATTAAACTAAACCCATTTGTTCTTTTTGGAACTGCTACTCAATATCTGTGAGTAATGGTTAAGTACATATGCAAGGATAAGCAAGGTACCTCAAATGACAGTGGTAGAACCAAGAGGGGCAAAGATTCATATCCAACTTATTAAGGTAACTAAGCCAGTTTATATTTTTAGTTTAATAAGTACTTTTACCTTCACTTTGCAATATATTATGTATTTTCACCTAGAGAATATGCTTATTCTGCATACATATAATCTTGCCCCCTACTGATAAACTAGTCTTATACATAGGTGATACCCCACACCGCAGCAGTTTTAAGAGTTAAAATGGCCAGAGAAATTAACAGTGCTGATAGTAGTAAGTTACACACTTAAAAGTGACACCTTTGTCCTTTGATATCATTTCCCAACAAGGTTATCACTGAAACCTCTTCCATTTGAAAGAATTGTATTTCTGTCAGCTGAGGTAGCTGACAACACCGTGTGAGGTGACATGCAACTCTGGGTCCTTCGTTTTCTTTCTTTTCTTTTTTTTTTCTTTTTGGAGTTCCCCTAAAAGATTTTCGTTATCTGTCATCAGGCACAAGTTTAGATTCTACCGAGCCAAAGCAGCTTGGAATGTGTTGGTGAAGAGGACACTCCAGACAGGACAATATGCTTGTCCACAGGGCGAGCGTGAGGAAGAATGCTAAGAGGCTGTAGCGGGATTGCTTTAGCTGGGGTGAGCCTTGGAGGGGAGAGTGGAGCCACTGGGAAGGAATCCTGGTGCTGAAAGGGTGCACTTCAACCTTTCAGTTTGTACACAAGCCTCAGCACTCTCTGGCAATTGGCCTTCTTATGCCTAATTTCCAACCCACAAGTAGGAGTGAGGTTGTTGAGGATATCCTCACCCTTAGAGTTATTCACTTTGCATAATGACTCTACTTAGCACGTTAGGAGGGAGTGCTGATGTCTAAGTGCCCATCTGCTTCCATAGTCATTACTGTGCACCCTTCAATTAAGCAGTCCAGATATGAGTTCTTTCAAGATAAACTGAAAGCGATTATGGTGGTGGTTACACGAGTATGTACATTTGTCAAAACTCATCTAACACTTAAAATAGGGGACTTTTATTGTATGTAAATTATACCTCAATAGACTTGATTTAAAAAAAAAAGTTTAGGAATCTCAAAGTGTGAAGAATGTTAGATAAAATAAGAAAGCTGCTGTCAACAGGGACATGGTAATTTCTGCTATTGTTACAGAAATAAACTTTTCTGAGTACAGAATACATTAACCATTTACGAGAAATAGCAAAACCAGCCCACTACTGATGTATTTTACAATGATTTTATAAAACAGCATGGCTCCCTTTTTCACCATTGTATTCCCATGGATTGTCTGGTGCACAGCACATAGCAGATACTCAGTAAATGCTAGTGAAATCATTGATGTCTGAGTTGATGTCTGAGTAATTGATCTGCACCATGTAAGTCTCAGGTGTTTTGAAAGATTCAGGGAAGCATGCCGAAGGGAAGATTATGTCTTGATTTATGAAAAAGCCTTTGCCAATTTGATTGCTTTCACAAAACATTTATTTTAAGTCATTTAAATTATGAAATCTAAAGAGGGAAAAACAAGGTAGTTAAAAGGGATAGGTGGATCTCCTCTTTGGTTGAGGGAAGATGGTGGATAACAACATTTGGAGGAAAATATTTGTGGGGCGTGTATTGGAGGCTTTTCTACTCATTTTGTAGCTCAAAGCAAGAGCTAGGTTTGGCACTTAGTTGAGTATCTGACAGGTCTGAAGACTATGCGTATGAGGAAAGTAATGCCTTTTGCCTTCTGCACTGTGGTTAGCTCTCACCTAAACACAGTTCAGGGGAAGGACTGGAGCCATCAGTTTGAAGTGCTAATTTGAAACCCTGCACCAATGGGGCTAAATATTTAAAAGAATTAAATGAAAGTGTTTCTCAAAATATTTTCAAACTAAGACTTTTGTCTAGAATGTTTCCAACCTGATGTTACTTACAATTACTCTTACCTTGTTTTCTCATAATGAACTCTTATTTAAGAAAGTTAGATCGCTTTACTTAATTGTTATGTGAAAGCCATGTAGACAGAAAGGAAGGGAATGAAAATAAATAAGCATTGTCGTCATCATGAACCCTCTGTGGCTTCAAGTTTAGACCTAATGTTTTCTCCTACTAATTATGTTAACTTCCATCATAGACTCATTTCATTTTTACAGTTTTCTCCATTATACTATAAACTGCTTCATGGCTGGGACAAGTTTAATCTCTCTGCACCACCTACAATATCTAGCACATAATATGATGCTTATTGAATATTTCTGAAATGACTGAATGCATATATTAACAAATAAACACGTGCATGTGCACAAATACTGTGGTTCAACACATCAACTCTTTCCGTTTTCTCTTCTTTCTTTTTGTTACTAGAACCCTCTAAGTTTACACTGAGCACACGATTTCTCACATAGTTCCCACTTTTCAATTTTTCTTGCAGCTAATTTTGACCATAATAATAAATTCAGGCCACTCTGATAGTATCAGAAAAGATGTCTACAAAGTTTGATATTTCCAACTGTAGACAAACCATTGGCCTTGGGTTTCAGCTCTTTTCTCATGAACTGGAGCACTAACTTGATTGTGAGTCAGCTCCAAACATGCGGAGGAGGATAATGTTCTACAAAATGACAGAGCATGAAGAAGGAAGTCTGAACCCTTGCATGACAACTTGCAGACAATGATCTTTTAGCATGGACCATGCAAACTGGGGCAAGAAAGAGAAGTAAGCATCTCTTTCATTTAAACTATTTTATTTGGGAGTCTTTGTTATAGCAGCTTGACTTACATAATAAGTGATATATATCATTTACTAATATGAACTGGTGACTATGTAATATGTACATGTAATCATATACCCATGAATTAAGAGAGAAAGAAAAAAACCTAAATGACCCTCCTTAAAAAACAAAACAAAACAAAAAAACCCCTCCTTTGTTATTACTTACTTCACATGTGAACACATAATGCTTACATAATAATTTGGCACTTTCCAGACTTAAAAATAGACTACTATACAATAAAGAGTTGAAAGTCAATGCCTTGACTTTGAATTTGTGACTTAATCTTTCTAGGCTTCATTTTCAAAATCTGTGCTTTAAGCTCTAAAATTTTATTTATCTTTGAAATTCTATGAATTCTTCTTAATGTAATAGAAATAAACATTTTTAAGAATTCCAATGAGATAACTTCCCAATGATCTTACACATAGCTAAAGTATTTCCAAACTTCATCACAGGGCTTATTAGAAAGAACGACATGATTGCTTAGCATATTCTCACTGTGGCCAATCTTGGACATGCAACCTATATTCCATTATTTAGAAGGATGAATAACAAGATGCCCAGTGGTTATCTTAACAAGTCTTTTGCCTTTGTGATTTTGTTTTTAGGTTTCCATCTATCTGTAAGACCAACCCAAGAGAACTTATGCTAGTATAGATGTAAGAAAAACAGGAATTAAACTTTCCACTGTTCTCTTCTAAATTTTGCTATTTAAAAATTTTCACAGCTGGATTGAGAATATTTATTATACTAGTGAGTGTATCAAAGATTTATTCTTTGTTTTTAGTTCTTTTGATATTTATCATTCCAAAATTATTATAAAAATTTATAAACACTATAATAATTTTATGCAAGGCCACTGTGTGATTCAGTGGATAATGCAAAGAGATTTCAGACATGCTTTCTATCTTTAAGGTGCCTGCAGACATGAGAAAATACAATACATATGAACACACACACATACAGATAAAAATGGAAGATCATATTATGGATCTTATTACTTGAGGAGCTCAGATCTGAGAGAGATACAAGTGATGTGGAGAAGTTTGTGGTTTAATAGTCAACATGGATTTGAAATGGACCTTGTGGTGTGAATAGCCCTAACAAAGAGCCCTGAAGTGTGGAGCTAGGTGTGGACAAGGTGGAGATGTTTACATCATATTTGCAAAGCCAGAAGTAGCCTGGTTTAATTGAAGCAGTCAGCTTGAGTAGGACATATGTGGAAGATAGGCTTTGGGGATTATTTTGGGCCATATCAATTCAGTTCTGCAGATAAACTTAAAAAGTATGGATTTTACTTAGTTTTTTTAAAGAAGGAAAGGTACATGAAAATCAGCTTCTTAGGAAGATTAATTTCAGACCATTATGTTAAAAGGATTACAGAAGTCAAACTG
The DNA here is from genome assembly GCF_964656455.1 of Halichoerus grypus. Taxonomy (NCBI): domain Eukaryota; kingdom Metazoa; phylum Chordata; class Mammalia; order Carnivora; family Phocidae; genus Halichoerus; species Halichoerus grypus. The sequence goes on from NC_135713.1 coordinate 36,882,856, forward strand.
AAGCCCAAGAATTAAATTGCGCAAAAATTGCAGTTAGCCAGGCAGGAGAAGTAGTTTTAAAGTAGAGGAAATGGCAAAATGCATGACTTTTAGAACCTTATTTTTTATTTTTTTTTTTAATATATTTTTTAAAGATTTTGTTTATTTATTTGACAGAGAGAGATACACAGCGAGAGAGAGAACACAAGCAGGGGGAGTGGGAGAGGGAGAAGCAGGCTTCCTGCAGAGCAGGGAGCCCGATGTGGGGCTCGATTCCAGGACCCTGGGATCATGACCTGAGCCGAAGGCAGACAGACGCTTAACGACTGAGACACCCAGGCGCCACCTAGAACCTTATTCTGTTGACAAAAAAATAGAACTTCTTCCTTCCTCCCTTCCTCCCTTCCTCCCTCCCTCTCTCTCTCTTTCTTTCTTTCTTTCTTTCTTTCTTTCTTTCTTTCTTTCTTTCTTTCTTTCTTTCTTTCTTTCTTTCTTTCTTTCTTCTTTCTTTCTTTCTTTTCTGTTTCTTTCTTTCTTTTCTTCCAGGGCTACTCTTTCTTCGGTCTTTTCATTGTTAACCCTTAATCCATCATGAGTCTTTCACATTGAGAATTCTTATTTAATTAGTCATACCAGTAAAAGTAGTAGTTGTTGTTATCATTTGATAATAACTTTTGTTGATCACTTACTATGTGCCGTGTTCCATCTTAAGCAATTTACATGTATTACCAAATGTAAACTGCATGTTAAACCATATGAAATTGCTGTTTTTACAGGCTAAAAATTAATGGAGAGTAGCAATTTCATACGGTTCACTTAATCCTCACACAACCATATGAGTTAGTTACTATTATTATTTTCATTTCCATTCAAGGAAACAGAGACATACAGTGTTTAATTTGCATAAGGTTGTAAAACTAGTATGTGGCAGAGCTAGGATTCAAACACAAGTAGTGTTACTCCAGAGCTTGTGGTCTAAGCCACTTGTTATCTGCTTACACTGTATACTTATATAATTCTCCTAATAATCTTAGGAAATATACACATTCTTATTTTACAGATGAGAAGAGTGAGGCACAAAAAAGTAACTTGCCCATAGTTACCCACATCAAAAGAAAAAGTCAAGATTTGAACCTAGTTCTGTCTGACTCTAGAATGTTAATGCTCAACCTCTTGATGAGGAGAGAGGAGGCAAGACTGGGGTCCCTGCTGACTCCCTATTGATATTTTTAAGAGATTATCCTACAATCCTTCATATTATTCTTTCCTGCTTAATTTATGAATTTTGTCATAACTCAAGATCTTCTACATCTGTAATCTTTCTTGACACTACAACTTGCCATCATTCTGTCTCTTCTGAGTCTACTGAACATTGCTTTTGACTTTAAACTAACATCCCTTCTTTAATCACATTTTATTTTACTTGTTTCTTGGTTGCTTTCTTGTTCACTTCATATCCAAATCATAATGGATGCTACAGTCAGTTATTTCATCTCTACCTTCCTTATCATTTTCGATTTCCTCACCCATTGACACATTTGTTTCATTTTGCCAGTGAATTCCCACCCTGGCTCAACCAAACTATCAATTTTCTTTAATTCTGTTCTCAGGCAATTTGGACATAGCTGGAGAAAATTACAGAACCATGTGGATTGACTTCAATATAAATGTATGGTTTCCGATCTAAGTTGGACCCTTGATACTACACAGTAATATTTTTTTTGAAAAAAAGTCATTTAAATCATTTATCTCATTTTTATTCAAATTTTCAAATACACATTGGAGTTGTCTTAAATGATTTCTTCTGTTCTCAAATTGTTTTCCATTCTTTTCAGTCTTAATCTCTAATTCAGTGAAAAATGAAAACTTTGTATTCTTTCAGTCTTATGATCATGCTTCTTTATCTCTTCTCCAACCTAATAATATTTCATCCTACTCAGAAAAAAAAGCTGCTCCCATCTCCCCCTCTCTTCAAAGATAACCCTTCTCCCAAAGTTTCATCCTCTCCTAGGACTTTGAGCATTAGATTATCCTTTCTTTTTTGAATCATCAACTCCCACTCATTTTTAACAAATCTCTTGTTGCTGCTTAAAAACATACTCAAGGTTTCAGCCATTCCTTCCTAAAAAGAAAAACAAATCTGTCCTTGATCTGGATTCTATGATGACTTTTATGACTAAAGTTGCCAGCTCTGCCCCGGAGCCATAACGTGTTTTCCAATTTATTCCTGTGCCACTTTTCTTAGCTCTTCTCACAAAATGCTTCCTAAGTTTCAAATCTTTCCCATCCTCATCTGGTGCTCTATTTGCCGTTTTCAGCCTAACTTTGCCCCTGTTCCTTATACCATGAGCTCAGCTTTGCCTCTACTTAACTATGCCTTTTTTTTTTTTTTTTTTTGCATAGACTCCCTACTGGAGAATTCTCCCAGCCATATGAGTGGAATGTAGCTAATTCTTTCACTACCTGCCACCCTAACTCCTTTCTAAATGAAACTCTCAAATCCATCCCAAGTGTGGTCTACCTGGGTTGCCTACTCTCGATCTGTCTTTGATGTTTTATTCTCTTGTTATCTAGTTTTATTCTCACCACTCCACTGAAACTACTCTTCCCACCATATTCAATGACCTCATTTTTTTTCTCTTCCTGCTCTGTGGTCAAATCATCCTTCTCCAACATTTCTCTTTTCTGGATTCTTTGATAATCCTCTCATTTATTAATTAATACTGTAAAAAAAATGGGAGCATGTTTTATATTACGGGCAACAAACTAGACTCCAGGAATGCAGAGATGAACGAGGTACACTTCTTGTCCTCAAGAAACCCTTGTTCTAATGAGGGAGAGAGATAAGAAAGGGATCATTTACAAATAATGTATTAAATGTTATAATAGAACATGAAAAACTTAAGGGAATGTGGTAGTACAAAAAGGATGAAAGGAGAGTTTCTTGGGTTGGGAAGGCTTCTTATACTTCTTTCATCCACATCCATTATTTTATCTTCTTTTTCTGCTCGTTAAATATCAGCACTCTCCAAAGTTGCCTTTTCAACTTTATGCCCCTCTTCTTTGCTAACTCTACTTTATCTTTCCTTTCGAAATGTCATCCATGTCCCTATGTTACCTCACTTTAATGTCCAACTAAATATTAGTAGCTTATTTCTATCTGCCAAGTTCAAGGTCAGTTGTTGCCTCCTGCAATCTTTTCAATATCTTGAAAATATGCTTATTTGATTGCCTAAAAAATATGCTTTTCTTCCTGACTTGCTTTCCTTGGATAATAGTCTTATCTATTCAGTCCCCAAGTTATCGACCTCACATTCATCTGGAATACCACACATTGTTTATATATTTGGATTCCCAATTAGGTAATGTGTTATGTAAATACAGACTCCTTTCATGTTTGATTGAACTCTGACTGGAGTATTCAGGGCTTAATGATGTTTGTAAATGAATGTATGAAAATGAGGAAACACATCAGGAATTGTTAACAACATATTAGAAACCATAGGTTAGATTTAGGTTTGAGTCTTGGTAATGGAGGGGATGGTCATGTCATCAATATTGAGTGAGGGAAAGGGGAATATTATTTTTAGGTTTGATATATTGGTGAGTTTTGCAGGTAGAGAGATTCAGGTTGTATTTGGAAATACTGTTCTGGAATTGCAAAGAAATTTGAGAACATTCACTGAAGAAAGGGATGGAAATTGCACCTTTAGAATATGGATGCAGGGAAATAGAAAAGGGTAAATGGCTCAAAATTCTTAAAAATGATTAATAGCAACATTTTGGTACTATTAAGGGCATAGAGACTTTCAGAGGGATTTTATATATATAGTGTTTGGAGTCAAAGTTGAATATCCAAGTGAAAAAGGCCCTGCAGATTTGTTTAGACAACTCAGGAGAAGCAAAGAGCCAACTGTGCTGGAAGTAATGAATATAAAGCATACTTCCAGGAATTTGGCAGAAAATGGAGGGAGAACACATGATAGTACCTTAAGCGGTAACAACGTCAAATATTTTAATTTTATTTTAACTTCCTTTGCTTCTTTCCTTTTTCTTTTCCCCCTTTTCTTCCTTTACTTTTATTTAGTGGGTAGAAAAGGGAATCTTACTCTCTTCGTAGGTAGATAGGAAGTAGGTAGAGTGGAAGAGAAAGGTGAAAAGGAATAATTGAGCATGAACCAAATTTAATGAGTAGCTATCTTGAAAGGTGCTGTTGGGTTAAACAAAGCCCAGTTGGTGTTGGGAAAGTCTATTCATTGTGCCAGGCTGCAAATAATTCTTTCTCGAGGGCATAATGCTACCTTGGTGACCTGAGTCCAGGATTCTACGGTGATTTTTTTTCTTAAGTTGGGGATGTTCAAGCATGTAGAGATCTAATCCTACCCCTGAACCTTACATACCTTACTTTGTGGTTTTAAGGAAAATGGGCCAAGGCAGTGAATAATAACATGGGTTTCACAGTTTGGATGCGGGTTATGCACATAACAAATATGATTGCAATTTTGATAATTTTAGCATTTCTTTGCTAACAATTTATTTTGGGAACACAAAGTTAGTATTTGCTCAGGTGCAAACCATAGGGATTTTATCAAGTATAATAAAATAATTAAAATCTTCTGCAGAAATTGAAAAAATTACATTTATATTTTATAGTAAATTGTCTTTGTAAATACTAATTCATTGATGCTAATATTATCTATCAACTTTTCCATGTGAAGACCCCTTTATAAAACAGAGAATTGACTGGAATTATGTTTTCTTGTATTGGCAGCACTCCTGAATTTGTGCCTTCTCCAGTTTAGGAGAAAGTTTTTAAAAATTTCATTCTTTAGTCAACAACATACATTTTGTATGTTTTTTCCTAACGATTTCACAAATTCATTCTAGGATTTACATTTATTTAAAAATATCCCTTTTTAAAGTTATAATTTCATTGAATTCTTAACTGATTCCCTCAAGTACAACATACTTGAGTTCAGGCATCTTCAAGCCTATAAAATGTTTATGATTGATCTAAGCAGTTTTCTATAAAAAGTTGACATGATGATACCACATAATGAAATAATCTTTTTTGCCTACTACTTAATACTTTCACATCCTCAAATTTGGTTGCAAATGAAGAAATTACAAGTTTTTTATCACTTAGAAATATGTGAATTTCTGATCCAGAAAAATGCCTGGAACTTTCTACAAACATTCAATTCTTAAATAAAAGTAGTTGTTTCTTGGTGCTGTCATCATTTGCAAAGAGATTAATAGAAGCTGACAACATGTGCCATTGATGTGTCAGGCTGGTTAGCAGAATCTTTGATACGCATAATTATTTGTCAGGTAACACACTTCTCGTTATCTCTTCACCTTTAAGTGGATCTATCCAGTTTGGGTCATTCCTACCTGTTTCTCCTAGCAGTGCTTTAGCACAGGCCAGCCCCATGAATTTTGCATTCCTCTTATTCTCCTTTCTTAACACACTGAGCAAATCCTATTTTTTTTAAAAAGACTTATTTGTTTATTTTAGAGAGAGAGTGAGCAAGTGGCAGGGAGAGGTGGAGAGAGGGAGAGAGAAACTTAGTTAAGCAGACTCCACGCGGAGCACGGCACGGGGCTTGATCTCATGACCCTGAGATCACAGCCTGAGCAGCAACCAGGAGTTGGTTGCTTAACCAACTCTGCCACCCAGGACCCCCTGAACAAATCCTAGTTTTAAAATATCTGTTAAACGTTTCTCTACAGCAGTACAGCAAAAATGAGGTAAGAGATGGCACAAAGGATAGATTCCAGTCTCCAATGTGAACACTTGGGTAGTGAACCTCAATTACTTGTATAATTCTTTTAGTTTGGTATCTACCCTTTATTTCAGTTGAAATAATATATATATATATATATATATATATATATATATGTATATATCTAATATAAAATATATAATAATGTGTCATATATAATACAATATCAAAAATTTAAAAGTTAACTCACCAAAGACATTTAACCAATGTTAGCTTCCAATTTTAAATGGGTGTCTGACCCCAAAATGGTTTAGAACTTCAACATTTGACACCTAAACAAATCTAACAAATCAGCAAACAGAAAACAAAAGGACAGATTTCTTTTCACTAATTCCAACTTTCTCATTTGCTATATGTTCATTGTCTTGAAGGTCTTTATGATTGTGCAGTTTTCTTAGTAGAAGGTAAATCCATGAATCCAGCTAAGAGTAATTTCTTCAGATACACTGCTTTTTTATTCTTTTTTGGAGTGTTCTCAGTGAATTCAATCCTATGTTTTCTGAGATTTGTAATAGTTAATGCAATTCCTGTTCATCATGAAAGTCACTACACTTATATTTTGATGAGGTGTAAAATTAATATTTTACTGGTTTTAGAAGTCTATACTAAGTGATATAAGAAGTTAGAGGGGAAAACCTATTTTTAGACTCTATTTCTTTGGCATAACTGTTTATTTGGAGAACTGTGTCCCTAATATTCTAACTGGATATATAAATCATTATATATATAAAAGAACTAATGATTTATATATCCAGTTTGTGTTTTTTTTTTTTTTTTGGTAAAATGGATAGCCTATTACCTATTTGGGAATGACTGCCTCTTAATATTTCTGTAACGATTGGTCATGCAATGTTTTATTCTTGATCAGGTAAAATTAAATTGTATTTATATTATTTCAATCCCATGAATTTCTAAAGCAGTTAGGGTACAAACTTTTGTATGAAAAGGAAAGTAAATTTTCTATGTATGATAATATTGCAATTTTTAGAGTAGTTCAGATAATTCAGGGGGAAAAAACTGTATACTTTATACAGTGATTAAATACATGCACCAGCCTCTCAGATTCAACTTTCAATCCTTTTTATAACTTCATCTAATTTTGCATTAAATTTAATTTTGGTATATTTTATAAGATATGGTATGTCAGTTTTTATAAAGAATTCTTTTATGTATATAGCATACGAAAAATGCTTTTAAGTTACATTGATTAAAAGATAGCTTTCCTTTTGCTTTGCCAAACCCATCATCTCAAACTGGCAATTAAAGGGTTATTTAATTGGAGAAGTTCAGAGTCAGATCAGCATTTCCCAGTGGCACATATCTTTAGCAGTAAGTGTGGAAACCAACTCGGAAGAAACACGTTTGAAGTGGCAGAACTAATCATGCAGAAGCAATTTGCGATTTTCTCTCTCAGCCTAGATAAAGCAGAGCATTATGACATTGGCTGTGCTGAGCAAGGTCAATTTACTGTGAAAAGCCAGCTATAGACTCCAACTTCAAATAGACTTTTATCCTGCATAGCTAAAAACAGGATTTACTCTATTGCTTACACTACAGAATGGGCAAAATGAAGTGGACAATTCAATTAGGATGCATCCGTATTTGTCACTACTTAAAAAAAAAAAAACTGTTTCAGATAATCAGCTTGCAACTAGATCTCAAGATTTCTCCCACCCCTGGGAGTGAAGTATAAATGCTTGCAATAAAGTTTTTTAGTGTTTTTAAATTTAACCATTAAGAAACTACCAATTACCTTTAAAAAAATACAATGCTGACTCTTTTGTTCCATTTAATTACATTTTGGCTTTAAAATGAAAGATTCTTCTCAGAAATAAATACAAAATGATCATTACAAAAACATAGCATATTAAAAGCATGAAAGAACTTTTTTGGCTTAACATTTATATAATATGCTATATGAATGTTTAACTTATTCCTAATATAGGAGACACTACATAAAGATGATCCTACTTCTGTTGGACTAGATAAAAAAATTGAATTAATTTTTGGAAATGATTATATTTATGGGAGCAATCCATATAAATCGTTTGGCTAATCACAGTGAATAAACATAATCTATTCTCTAAGCCATGGGGAAAAATACTCTCCTACCTTCTTTTTTGGCTGATGTCCAGAGCAGATTATTCTTATGAAAAATGAAATAAGAGTGTACCTTAATTAGCTGTTCAAGGATTCAGTCATCTGAGATATCTGTGTTTTAGTGCATTTAACTTTATTAGGTGCATCTGATAGACTCCTTTGGTCACAATTTATATTGATAATGGTGCCAATAATCAATTATATTCAAAATATCATGAAAGTGGGATGGAAGTTGTTCCCAGAAGCTGAGCCAGAACGTAAATGAAGATATGATTAAATGTCATTATTATTATAGTCCATAATAAAAAATATATATCTATGCCTAGGGCACAATAGCTCTACAAATTAATGTACTAGTCAACAGTTTTCTGGACCATATTCTGGTGCTCCTGTTAAAAGTTTCGCAGCTGATGGAACTCCACAGTGCTGACATTCACTCCTGGAACATTGTAGAAGCCAGTCTTTTAATATTTTCATTGGCTTACTGAGATGCTGAGGTCATGGAGAGCGCATTGGTCTCCTGCTTTTGCTGACCCAATGATTGACAGTAATGTAATGTTCTTTTAGAATTTATGACTCTGGGTAAAGGACAGACTGAAATATGTGACTCAGGTCAAAAATGAGGATGAAGAATATCAGAGATGAGGTACTCATTTTAAATAGAAGTATAGAATCAATTTTTGATTGTGTTTTAAAGCTCTACCTCGAGATAATTGAAAACAGATATGAGATTTTCCCCTCTCAGAGACTAATGTTTCTGCTTAATAACAGTCAAAATGACATTAAAAATTTTAAAGCACATATGTATAAATGAATTTTGCTTTTCATTTTTCAAACTTAGGCATTCTCGATCATTTATGCAGTCACTTATTTTCTTTTTGTTTCAAAGTACATGTGTTCTCTTAGATAATCCTCCGTAACTCAGGATCTATTGTGCATTTATAATAGTTGGGGTTGGTGGGTTGTAAACTTTATGTTTCCATTGTATTATAGCATAACTGAATTCCATTCTACATGACAAAATATAATCCGGTCAGTGATTTGCATATGCTATATTTTCACACAAGTAAAATTTTAGATTTCTTAAAAGTAGAGAATTTTAAAATATAGAGGGTATCTCTTGAATACAACTTTAATATATACATAGTATTCTGTAACTGTAATAGTGAAGACCCAAATAATACTGTCATGTCATTATGTCACATCATAGTGTTCAAACTTCATTGGAATCACCTGGCTAGTTTCAAATTATATTGTGGTTGCTCTCACCCCGTGAAATTGTGATTTAATTGGTCTGGGATATTGCCTGACCACAATATTTAGAAAGTAAAACATGCCAACCATTTCTTGGTCTACGTAATTCCAATTTACTGGTTAGTTCATTGCAAATTTGGGAGTAAATGTTGTAAGTTTAAATACTTTTTTCCTATTTACTTGGATCTTTTCTTCAGTTCGTCATCTTGCCTAAGTAGAACCCAAATTATAATATTTTTCTTTTGTGTGTGTATGTGTACAGACTAATTTCTCAGAAATCAGTTTTAACACAAACATTTCAGTGTTGCATATAGGAAATAATTTTTAATGTGTTATTTGAAATGCACCTATACAAATTGTTTCTTTAAATTATTTGCAATTTAACAATCACTGCGATGGCAATTTTATGTTGAATCCAATTAACATATAAAGAGATATTATAGATGTGAAGGTGCTTTTAAAAATTCAAAGGTCTAAACAAATGTGAAATATTGGTGTCAAGATATTATCGTGTATCAACAAATATACTTAATTGAGAAATCTATGTTCATAGTCACATTATTCAAGCATTTTCATTATGAAGAATATTTAAAGTAGCTTCTTATGTAGTCTGTTTGACATTTTACATTTTATCTAACTTTAGTCAAATTTCTTAAGGTTTTAGAGTTCAGGATGTATTCGTGTGTGTGTGTGTGTGTGTGTGTGTGTGTGTATCTTCAAAAACAATCTCAACTGTAGTACATATTTTGCATTTGGATAATCTAATCATGACATCTAATCTAATACTCTTGATTTAGTGTCCAAATAAGATACATCTTCAGGCTTAGTAATTATCAAACAAGTTATGAAATTATTTCACTTTCTAACCTGCCATGACCAAGATAGTTGACTTACATAATAGTGTAATTACGCTTAAAATTGCACACACCCCTTCAAAAAAAACAAAGTATCCACAAAAGAAGACAGCAATCTGTGACGATGCCAACTTTCTGCCCAGCATTGGTAAACTAACAGAACAACAAACATGAGTCTTGTTGTCTTGTTTACATTTTGAGGAACAGCTTTATCCTAATTTCTTACAATTCAATTGACAGCATACTGTTTGTCAAGAGTACAAAGCAGCAAATGAACAAAAATGAACAAAACAAAGCCAAGTCATAATCACCTCACCTTTGCCCTCACCACAGAAAATAATCTTTTCTCTTTGGAAAATGTACAAGCAATTGGAATAAGTCAGATGCAGTACAGTACAGTACATATCAGCATACCATCATTTTTTAAAAACTGAACAACAAAACATCCTTCTTAAATGCTTCATGGAAAGTTTTTAGTATTAGGTATAAAATTATTACTCCTGAATAACAAATAGAAATATGAGAATAGGTATTTTGAGTGACATCACATTTGCCTAACACCTCCTCCCCCCAATATTTGGAAACAGAAACTTCCAGGAAAATTGGGAAATGAAGAGTTAGTTTTGCATAGAAAGTAGAAAAGAAATGACAAAGATATATTAATTTTGGGAGGCTATAAAAAATGAGCAGAGAAGCTGGTACCAGTGCTGTATCATGACTTTCTTGTTAAAACTTGTAGGAAAATTTCTCCCCTTGAGTTGAGATATTCAGCTAAGTGTGTATGTGTGTGTGTGTGTGTGTGTGTGTGTGTGAGAGAGAGAGAGAGAGAGAGAGAGAGAGATAGCAGAGACAGAGAGAACATGCTAAGTGCTGGGGGAAGGGGTGGTTCAAATTAGCAAGTGACTTTTTTTTTAAGTAAGTATTCTAACCAGAAGAGGAAATTAAAATGACTGATTATTATACCTATAGAAACTTAGGCTAGAAAAAAAATGTTTGTCCAAGCTATTTAGAACAAAATTGCACACACCCCTTCAAAAAAAACAAAGTATCCACAAAAGAAGACAGCAATCTGTGACGATGCCAACTTTCTGCCCAGCATTGGTAAACTAACAGAACAACAAACATGAGTCTTGTTGTCTTGTTTACATTTTGAGGAACAGCTTTATCCTAATTTCTTACAATTCAATTGACAGCATACTGTTTGTCAAGAGTACAAAGCAGCAAATGAACAAAAATGAACAAAACAAAGCCAAGTCATAATCACCTCACCTTTGCCCTCACCACAGAAAATAATCTTTTCTCTTTGGAAAATGTACAAGCAATTGGAATAAGTCAGATGCAGTACAGTACAGTACATATCAGCATACCATCATTTTTTTAAAACTGAACAACAAAACATCCTTCTTAAATGCTTCATGGAAAGTTTTTAGTATTAGGTATAAAATTATTACTCCTGAATAACAAATAGAAATATGAGAATAGGTATTTTGAGTGACATCACATTTGCCTAACACCTCCTCCCCCCAATATTTGGAAACAGAAACTTCCAGGAAAATTGGGAAATGAAGAGTTAGTTTTGCATAGAAAGTAGAAAAGAAATGACAAAGATATATTAATTTTGGGAGGCTATAAAAAATGAGCAGAGAAGCTGGTACCAGTGCTGTATCATGACTTTCTTGTTAAAACTTGTAGGAAAATTTCTCCCCTTGAGTTGAGATATTCAGCTAAGTGTGTATGTGTGTGTGTGTGTGTGTGTGTGTGTGTGAGAGAGAGAGAGAGAGAGAGAGAGAGAGATAGCAGAGACAGAGAGAACATGCTAAGTGCTGGGGGAAGGGGTGGTTCAAATTAGCAAGTGACTTTTTTTTTAAGTAAGTATTCTAACCAGAAGAGGAAATTAAAATGACTGATTATTATACCTATAGAAACTTAGGCTAGAAAAAAAATGTTTGTCCAAGCTATTTAGAACAATAGGATACCATTGAAATAAAAATATTGTCCTTCATTTCTAAATTTCAATTTTGAACAGGTATAAATGAAAGTTGCTTATTGAGGAATAGTGATTTTAAGTATTCAGTTGTCTTTGAAATTGAGATTATCCAGAATGACAGGCAAAAAGAAATGAATCAGAAAATGAATAAACACGCAAACCTATAGACCTCCTTTAATTTATCTTCAAGAATTTATATCTCTTTTTGGTTCTATCCCCCTTCATGGGGATTTCTAAGTCCAGAAGTCCCGTGATCAGATGGAAGTGCTGTCTGCTTCCAGTGTACTGAAAATTGGCGTTGCTAGATTATTTTAATACATTATTAAAGAGTAGTAGATATTACTGATGTTTTCTTTTTGGTACTTGTTTCTACTGCTGTTTTGCTACTGTTCAGGAATGCCAGCATTTCACTTCTGAGAACTGTTCATGTTTGACTCTTTACCTAAAAATAGTTGAAAGCATTTTCCTTCTTCTTCTTCCACATGGAGGATACTAGAGGCACCAGTCCCGTGTGGAAAGGAGATGCAGGCTCTCGCGCTTTGGCAAGTGAGGGGTTAGGGATTCAGTCAGGCCAGGAGTCCTGGGGATGGATGAGAGGGAGGGGCTCCGACCTGGATGGAGTAAACGCACGTCTAGTATTTCTGAGTTTCATACTATGAAATGACACAGTCTTAGGAGTTAAGAATGGTCTGCCTTGGAATCATTGGTGTTTATACTTGAGAAGCATTAATTTTGAGACTATAAAGGAATGAGAAAGTCAGACTACAACACAGTCAAGTGGGAAGGTAGGTGATGGAATGGCAGAATACTGGGATTCTGGCTTTGACCTCATAGTGTTACATAAACCAGTGGATGTCTCCCTGTCCAGTGTTCCCTTCTGCAGACTGAGATTTTGTTCTTTTACCTAACACAAAGAAGTGCTATCTTAAAAACTGTTTGAAGATGTTTTGCTTAAGATGGTCAGAATTTAGGCAGCTCTGCATCCTCCGTGAAGTATTTCTCGACCTATCAGTTTCTCCTTCTTCCCCTCTTCCTTCCTTCCTTCTTTTCTGGGATCCTCTTGTTCCAACATACTAACCAGTACGGCTGTGTACGGTTGTGCAAGATGGGTATAACACGGGGGGTACTGGGTATTTATTTAGACAAATGTATTTGTATATTTACTTAGACAAACTTCAGGCAGATGGCAGTAACATGTTTTGTTTCAAAAACATCCATACATTACAAATAATATTCTGACCGGTGAAAGTAAAGTATTTTCATAAAGGCTTTTCTTTTTCCAATTAGCACAAAAACATTGAGTCAGCAGTGGCCCATGCAAACTGTATTCTAAATGGCTGTAGGTCTGCCTTCCTCCGTAGTCAGGGGCTTCATAAGGGAAGGGACAATTTCTTATGTAATTATGTCTCTCCCACCCTTCTGAAGCAGATGAGGTACCCTAGAACTTAATAAAATATTACAGAGGGGACTTCTACATCTGGATGGGAGAGGCCTGGTGAAGTAGGAAATGATGACTAAGTTTAAGGTTCTAGGTCTTTATGAAAGTTTTTATATAAATTTAAGATGATATTATTAGTAAGGCTAAGTAGCTCCAAGGTCTCCAGTAGCTCTTAGGATGCTACAATTTAACCGTTACTGATTGTATTGTGTGGTGAAACTATGTGAGAGGAACCTGGAAAGGTCTTTTTGTTCATGTTTTTTGTTTGTTTGTTTTTTGTTGTTGTTGTTTTTCTCTCAGTATTTCTAACTCCTGTACTTCCATAAATATTTTAAAGTAATTACGCTTAAAAACTTTTTAGCAAGTTTATTCGTACTTGGAGCTGAGAGTATATGCAGTACATGGGGAGGTTTTATCAGAAGTGCCGTCTGAGAATTAGAAAATAAATTTGCTCTCTGAAAGTTAAACTGTAAATCAAGATATGATGGATCAAAGCAGATATTTTCAAAAGCATCTTAAAAAGAACCTAGCCAGACCGGACTTTAATCTGACAAAAGACAATATATCTAAAGAAGGAATGTGTCCATCAGGAGGGGGCTTGGTCACCTGTGCAAGGCTGGGAAAAGGAGGATCCCATAGGCAAACTTCTGCCACTCTTGGAGGTGTCCACATGCCTTGCTTCTCCTAGATCAATGCAGAACCTTCTAAACTTGGTTTCTAAGCTCCTGTGTCCTGTCCTCTAAAATCCAGAGTGAACCTTTCAAAAGAAAAATCAGATTATGTCATGCCCGGGCTAAAACTCCAGTGACTTTCTCTTACATTTAGAACTAAAGTCCCACGTCACATGTTCCTGTCCATGTCTCCAACCACGTCTCAGCACTATGTCCCCTTCTACCCTCCAGACACTCTGACCTTCTTGGGTTGTTTCCACAAGCACCCTTTTCTCCCTCGAGGCCTTTGTATGAGCCGTCCCTTCTACCCGCACTGCTCATTTCAGCCTCACCTACGAGGCTTGGAAAAATAAAATTTAGGAAAACAGTCTCTGTCGAGGCGTGCATTGGAATTTTGGATTTTGCAAAGGAAAAGTTCTTTCTGATAGCACTTCTTTGTGGTAGGTAAAAGAACAAAATCTTAAGAAAGGCAGACCCTTTCTTAAGCTGTCAGTTTCAAAGTCATTCCCTCAAGGGCAGCTTCTCCACACCATCTAAATAGACTCTCTATTACATTACTGTATGGTAATTATCTCCATAATTTTCAGGTACTTATCATTTTCTGATCTTTTGTTTGTTTGAGGTGGACACTGCCTAGACCGTCACCAAAATTTGTTTACTCTTCTCTACGCAGTAGGCGAGGGAACACAACAAGGAGCTTACCGCCTTGAGTTGTGGAGACAGACGGATCAACAAGCTTGCCTCCAGATCAGAACTATGGGCAAAAGTTAGGGTTGGGCAATCCAACGAATACTCAAGAATCATGCAGAGATCACAGAGGGTATGACCTCATGGGGTGCCAGGAGTTCGAATTTCAAGGCAGGGTTGGGTAGGCTGTTCTGGGATGGACTGGAGCTGCATGTTTGGGCCTAGGCTCTGCATGGGCAGGGGTAACCCAAGGACTTGGAAGGGGAGGTCAGAGCAATGTGCTTAGCGGAGGGCCTGAGCAGAGGGCCCAGAGTCCCAACCGCAAAGAATTTCCCCAGTGAGGTGCACGTCAGCTCTCAAAACACTTCCTGAGAAAACCCCAGGCAGCAGGCTGACTTTGGCAGGTAAATAAACATTGAGCTAAGTGCCCAACTTCATGTTCTCACTCTGTTACACTGTCATTTGGTCGTGAGATGGGTCACATTCTGTCCCCTTTCCTCTGGGTCTCCAGGTACTCACGCAGAGTTTCAAACATGTCTGAACCTGAGCCAAACTTCTTCCCTTTAACTCCACTCCCCCGGATCAAGTCTTCCAATGCCCGCCTAGGATTTTCTCTGTTAGTTTCGATACTGTCGTTATGGAAAAACAAAACGCAGCCTGAGAACCTCGCTGTGCATGTCTGCGTGTGTATTCCTCCTCACAGTCTCCTTGATCCTGCTGTGTAACAACAGCCGAGATGTTTTCCAAATTTAGTTCAAAACCGGCCTTGTTTGGTTTTTAATTTTGACGACTGTGAATTCCATCTTAACAGAGATTAAAGGTAGCAATAGAAAAAGTTAAAATTACAAGTCAGTCAATTTAAACATCAGGAACCTACACAGAAGAGTTTGTAATTGCCGGCTGATGATCCCCACGGCGTGTTTAACGGGGGGAGCACGCTGGAACGCGGCAGGGGAGTCGTCAGCCTGAGAAGCAAGGACTTCAGCTTCAGGCTAAAAAGTCAGGATAAGCTTGTGACTTACGTTGCCACCCGTGACTCAAAGAACATCTATTCTTTCACATGACAGGTTTTCTAGTTTAAAGCGTATGCATGAAAAGGAACATGCCTTTCACTGATGCATCATTGTTACTGTGGTTTAACTTCTTAACCCCTCTTCCTGTTGAAGATTCCTCCATAACTGAAGTGTCTACAGCTTCAGCTGCTAATTACATTTCCCCTAGGAGGCTTGGAAAAATAAAATTTAGGAAAACAGTCTCTGTTGAGGCGTGCATTGGAATTAGTTTTAAACAAATTCGTATTTTGGGTGATTTTGCAAAGGAAAAGTTCTTTCCGATGATCCATGTCATTAGTAAAATAATTGTGTCTTGGTGAACCCTATTTTGATTTATTAAAATCAACCTATGTTTTTAAAAACATGACTATTATTAAAACGTATTCATTTGAATAGTTTCATATTAGATACCGGAAAAGTACAAAATGGCTCAGAAAATGTAAATTTCTGTCAGTGTTTACAATTTATTTTCCTTTATTGTATTTGAATCATGAAGTGTTATTGCTGCCTTCAAAAGGAATTTTAAAGAAAAATCTGATTTTATTTATTTTCACCCAGATTTAAAAAAAACCCAACATCCTGATGTTATTTACCTACTTAACATATCTTATATACACTTTGCTTAGCTTCCTCTAATGTTAACATCCTATACACCATGGAACATTTATCAAAATTAAGAAATTATCACTGGTACATTCTATAAACTAAAATACAGATCTTATTTGGATTTCCCCCGTTTTCCCACATGTCATTATATATTTGTCCAAACCTGTACAATGTTCAACACCATGAGAGAATTGTAATGTATACTATAGACTTTGGGTAATTTGATGTGTCCATGTAGGTTCATCATTCGTAACAAATGTGCCACTCTGGTGGGGAATATTGACAATAAAGGGATGCTATGCATCTGTGTGTGTGGTGGGAGGACAAATGAGTAATCTTAGTACCTTCCCCTCAGTTTTGCTGTGACACTTAAACTGCCCTGAAAAACTTTAGTTTTAATAATAAATTTGTTGACTATATTCCTATGTGTCAGTTTCCAAGTTTCCTATAATGTGCCATTTGATAAATGCATCGATCCTTTTGCCAATAAAAGCACACTATCTTGATTATTAAAGTTTCATAGTCCATCTTGAAATTCTATGGAGTGAATTCTTCAGTTTTATCTGTCGTTTTAAGAATCGTTTTGACTTTAAGAATTTTAGTTACTTTTCATTTCCTGAGAAGTCAAATCCATCACTAGTTCTATAGATCAAGGTGGCAGAATTTGGCATCAAAATGATTTGGTAAAGGAGAAATATACTTATGTTTGCTGTCGATTAAAATCATGATGTGAATGTGAATAAAAGTTAAAATTGTAGGTTAAACAAGAAACATCTGGCTTTTGGGATTACGTTGCAAATTAAGCATACTAATGGCACATATTTTAAAAAGTCTCTTAAAAAATAGATTTAGATACATGCCCTAAAACCAAAATGATATAGATGTGGAGAAAAGTTTTGTTCAAAAAACTCAATATGGTAAAATGTATCTACCTTGCCATGTTTCAAATTTATTAATATTCTATAATGGCATCTCTTATTTTTTGTTCATTCACTTGATATCTGGGCTAATTAATACGGAAGCCAATGATCACTTCTATATTCTTGACTCAAAACATACTACAATTTTGAATTTACTTATTGGCATACACATATCTTCTAAAAAAATGGATTTCTCAGTAACATAAAACTATACACTAAATATAGATACTTAAAAATATTGATGAAAATCTGCATAATATTTTAATCACAATGTCATTCTTACATTATCTACAAAAGAACTAGCTGCTGTGGTTCTTGTAAGTAAATTTTACACAAAGCACACATAGGATATGAAATGATGCAAATAAAGTCCTGTTGCAGTAAGAACTGTACTTTTATTACTACATGTTATGCTATCAATAGTTACATTAAATCCCATTTAAGAGGCTAGTTCTAGTGTATGTACCTATTTCAAATGTAACTTCTTAAAATTTTATAGGCAAAGTCCTTCAATGAGCAATGAAAAGATGATTAAAAAAAACACGGTTGAATAGAAAAACAGCCGGCAACAGTAATTCATTTTGGATACAGTTTTACTTTTTATGAATAAGTCTGCAAAATATCAACATAAAGAGTGTACTTTTTTTTTTATGAATGCAGCCTTAATACTGAAAGCCAGTCCAAATAGTGAACATTTAAAAATTCTTATGACATGGGATTACACCCTTGTGGTTCACTCAGCACATGTTGCATTGGTTTGATTTTACTACTCAAAGAAGGGGAGAGTACAAGGCAAATAATTTGGTTTCTTTAAAAAGAATCTATGTCATTTTATTTTTCTATGTTATTTAGGCAATGACCAGGGTAATGCCATACAAAAGAGGTATCTGTCTTTATGGGCATTTCAAATTTCATGTGTATTAAAATATCATTATCATTAATAAATGCTCACTTTATATGAGGTACTCTCCAGAACCACTAGAAAACATGATACTTGACCACAAAGAACTTTGTGATTAAAGCAAGAACAGTATAAGGGATATTTACTAGCCTATATAAACATTTTACCAGCTCATTCTGCCCCATGGAACTAAAGTGAAAAGAATTAACATTTGTAACTGCTGTCCAGTATCAGGGGTTATAGACTAGTGAAGTAAGCATATGACTTTTGTTTTTCCCTTAGCTTGAGAAAACAGGGCAAACAAATTAAATACATCAGAATTTTGTCCTCTTCCTGATATTGTCAAGTCAAGGAGGCACAAAGTAGTGAAGAGTCTTTCTTTGTACCGTTAATTAGCCAATCAAATAAACATACAATCTAAGGAAAACAACAACAAAACAAACAACAAACAAAAAACAAAAAAGCAAAACAACTTTAAGATATATCCTTCAGGTCCTTTATAAGAAATTTCACAGCCATTACTGTCCTCAGAAGAGAGTAAAAAACAGAACCAGAATGAGCTGTCCAGGAAAATGAATTCCAAAGTATTGATATTTGGGTAGACAAGTAAGATTTCACCAAATGAAAATCATAATAATAAGTTTGTTGTAACTGAACCTAAATAGTTGTAACTGTAAAAGTTATATAATTGGAATCATTCCTAAATTCTTGATTTAGACTGTACTGACAAGAGAGAAAATACGCTGTTTATTAAAAAATAAAATTATATTAGTGAAATTGGTAAAGGGGATTCTTTACTGAGAAAGATCAAATCCTGATTATATTTTTGAGTATATTTAAATTTGGCAAATAACAGTTCAAAATTTGCATATTCTTAATTTGTAACAGGTGATGCTTTCTTGCGGAATTCCTGTTTTCAGAAACATACTTGAAATAAGACCAAGCATAATAAGCCTCAGCCAGTATAAATTGCTAAAGTAAAGATGGTCAGAGGACTCACTTGAAATAATGGCACTGTGGGCTTTAACTTATTCTTATAACTACAAAAATCGTAATATTGATTAATTACAGTAAGGAAATGAAATATAGAAAAGTGTAAAGAATTAGAGATTATTTGCAATTTCAACACCATAAAGAAGCTCTGTTGATAGTGTATTCAATATATGTTACTTATTTAATAAGACTGAGATCATGCTTTATCTATAGTATCATTACGAACATTGTCTCATGTAATTAAATATTTTTTAAACATAATTTTTTAAAAAAGATTTTATTTATTTATTTGACAGAGAGAGACAGTGAGAGGGAACACAGCAGGGGGAGTGGGAAAGGGAGAAGCAGGCTTCCCGCTGAGCAGGGAGCCTGATGTGGGACTCAATTCCAGGACCCTGAGATCGACCTGAGCCGAAGGCAGACGCTTAACAACTGAGCCACCCGGGAGCCCCATTTTTTATTTGTTCCATAATATTTTCACTTTGTAGATGAATTTTATTCATTCTCTGATTCATGAACACTAATGTTGGGTTGTTTCCATTATAAATAGCTCTACACTGAAGTGAATAATCTTGAACATATATTCCAGATTAAATCTTTGGCAGTGTTCTTGGGAAAATAAGTGGGTTACTGGATAAAACAGTGTGACTATTTCAAGTGTCTTGACTGATATTTCTCAATTGTTTCCTAGAAAATTTGCTACATTTAGCACATCTCCAAAGTGGATGAAACTATTCATTTCATCTCACTTTTGCCAAAATTAAGTATTACCATTTCAGTCTTTGCCTTTTTAAGATATTAATAAACATTATTAGTTTAGTATTTTTTCATGTATTTGTTATTTACATTAATTTTTCAAATTCTTTCTGCCTTTGCTAACTTTTCTATAAAATTTATAACTTAATTTTTTCTTTTAATCTCTATTGAATTTTCCCCTTTAACTAATCAATATATTATAATAAATAAATTTCTTCCATTCCAGAGATCCTATTTAGTTATTCTGAATTATTTTATGTAGTTACTACTATATTTATTTTAGGAATTTCTATTATATTCACTTTAGGCAATAAGTTTAAGTGCCTATGGGTATTTTTATCTATTCATCTGCATCATATTTTAGATTTATGATCCCCATTAAGTCAATTTGAAGGCTTTTTAATCATGTTTGTGTGTGTGTTCTAGAATTATTTTTATTAAAACATAAGATATGTCCAATTACTGAAATTTGAAAATATTTTCTCTGTGAAGCTATCTTGTCAAAAGTTTCATTAGAAGGTAATTCTTCGACAATTTTTCCATTTCTTTGCCAGTTTTGTTTTACTTAGCTAATGGTTTTGGGTGAAATCAAAGAAAATAACTTCAAAAGATAAATGAAAGAACTGAAGAACACAAGAAGTCCTTTTTTGGAATAGTGTTTCAGTAATTACACCGAAAATGCTGGTCAGTTGGGTTAGGTAAACTCTTACAGAACTGTTTTCATTAGATCTTAGATGGGTAAGCATGGAAGAACCACCAATGGTTAACTTTCAAGGCCAAGAAGTAGAACAGGATTGGATAGATTTTTTTTTTTTAATTTTATTATGTTATGTTAATCACCATATGTTACATCACTAGTTTTTGATGTAGTGTTCCATGATTCATTGTTTGCATATAACACCCAGTGTTCCATTCAATACGTGCCCTCTTTAATACCCATCACCAGGCCAACTCATCCCCCCAGCCCCCTCCCCTCTAGAACCTTCAGTTTGTTTCTCAGAGTCCATAGTCTCTCATGGTTCGTCTCCCCCTCCAATTTTCCCCCTTCATTCTTCCCCTCCTGCTATCTTTGGATAGATTTTGATAGAACTTATAGGCAGTGAGGGACCTGAAGCCATGCTTTTATGAACAGTCTAGTTGAAAGTCTGCAGAGCTCACTTCTGGGGCCTGCTGGAGTGGAATGAGGCCATTGAGTAACTGAGAAAAATGGAAAGAAGCACCAGAAAAGCAAGTGGGCGATGTCCAAGAATTTTCAGTTATGTTGCTGTTATATTTATTATCTTTTTATGTGCTTTGTCCTCCTCCTTTCCTTCATTATCACCTGCATCATCATTGTCATGACAATCTACTACAGTATCACAAATCATATATATTAATTAATGTATCATATATTTAACTGACCACTTATTATATATATATTCCCATATAAGGGATTATGCAGAATACTAAGGAAAATGATAATCACAATAGCATATAAAGTATATTATAGTTTATAACAGCATTTTTTTCATTTATTACCAAATTATAATTTGTTTGGGATTGGGTTGAGCAATAAATCCTGAGGACATATCACTGTGACCTGGTGAGGAAGGCATCAAGGAAGGCGTCACAGAGGAAGGAGGATGTGAACAAGTTTGGGAATAGAGCATCCGACTAGGAAGGAAGTGTTTCTTCGACACCGGTGTATCATTGAAAGAGGTAGGGTAAGAGAGTGGCATGATAAAACTAACGTTTAGGACTATTAATGTGGAAGTCATGTGTCAAATGAAGTATAGAAGGGAGAGATCAAGGAAAGGCAACACAGCTGAAAAGCTACTTTAATAATCTAGATAAATGAGTAAATGTCTAGAATACAGAAGCTTTGCAGTAGAGTAAAAAAAAAAAAATCACTAAGTTCTGTTGAGTCAGAATATCTAAATAGCTCTGGAATGTCCACTTTTTCTTCATTTGTAAAATGTAGAGTTTGGATTATCTAGAAGCTGCTTTCCATATCTAAAATACGGTCATAATATGTTTCAACATTCAGTCTTCCCCCTCATCCTCTCCTGAAAAGCAATGGAGGTAAAAAAAGTCATATTTAATTAAGCCTTTAATTAAGTCCTTAGAGTTTGGACTAGAGCTTTGGTCATAGTCTCCATCAACAAGATGTCAAAATCTTCAGTTCTTACCTTCAGTTCAGTCAAAACTTCAAACAATCATATGGACGAGTGGCAAGAAATATGTTTATGATCCACCTGGTCATGGGGTTTAACATCACACAAAGAAAGTCTTAAATATTGTTAAAAATAGCAATTTTTGAGCATTACTAAAAATATATTTCTCCAAGGACTTTTACTTTTGAATTGCAAAAAGTTTTTATTCCTGCCTCAGATATTAACAGATTTAAGCAATAAGAATTTGGATTTCAGGGGCGCCTGGGTGGCTCAGTTGGTTAAGCGACTGCCTTCGGCTCAGGTCATGATCCTGGAGTCCCGGGATCGAGTCCCGCATCGGGCTCCCTGCTCAGCAGGGAGTCTGCTTCTCCCTCTGACCCTCTCCCCTCTCATGTGCTCTCTCTCTCTCTTTCAAATAAATAAATAAAATCTTTAAAAAAAAAACAAAAAAAAACAAACAAACAAAAAAAAAAAGAATTTGGATTTCAGGAAACAGAGCTAGATAACAATGATAAACTATTTTTTAAAAGACAATTTTCTGTTTATTACTCCTCCTTCCACTAGGAGCTCTCCCCCTCACCCACCTCAGGTGGCCATGGCAATTAAGAAACAAATAAAAGCAGTAGGGGATGATAACATTGCTTTCCAGGAAATAGATGCAAATAAGGTACATTATAAAAGAAATGGCTGTAGAGAAGAAAGATGTTACATTAAACTAATTTTTATTCCCCTTTCTTAGACTCCCTTGTCCCTTTCCTCATATCACAGCTATTCTATTTTCCACTCAAACCACAAGAAATATTTCCATAATGAAAACATAAATCAATTTTTGAAGACCTCTTAAAAATTAAAATGCATCCAGCCTGTGAGAGACAGAATGAATGACATGGGTTTCCAGGAGCAACAAGGAAGTTCCAGGAAATATCGTAGATTTTGAGCACAAGTATCAGGTCATACTCTTAGGAAAGAAAGGAGATTCAGTGTCCATCAACACTAGAAAGAAGTAAATGTTTTCAAACATTTACTGGTTGGCACATATCAAGAATAACTTTCAGCTGAAATAAAATTCCACGCTCAATTTTACTTATTTTTTTATACCCTGACTTGTAACCGTTTCTTCCCTTAAATCTTGGGACTTGACAGAAACAGGGCTCGTGGTTGTCCTTGATTTAGAAGTGTTCCAGAACCTGCACACAGACAGGTACGGTGAAGTTTGTAGTTTCACTGATACAGAGATATAATAAAGATTTGCTGGTTCTTTGGGGCAAATAGACTTTGGGCAAAGAGATGCAGGAGAAGTGTTCTTAGAGCAAAAGAATGATGGTAGATTTCCAATTACATTAAAAAATATTTTAGGGGCGCCTGGCTGGCTCAGTTGATAGAGCGTGTGACTCTTGATCTTGGGGTTGTAAGTTCGAGCCCCATGTTGGGTGTGGAGAGTACTTAAAAATAAATCTTTAAAAAAAGAAAAGTATTTTATAAAAGGCTTTTATGTAAACAAGTATATGTGGAAAAGTGAACTGTAAAGAAAGGCAGACTTGCAAACCATGATAAAATACAATTAATTATGACAGGTTTTGTCACACTGTTTTTCTAAAGGTCAAATTTAATCCAAAAGTGTCACACTTGATGTTTTGAAATTCTTTTGTCATCAAAATCAGTGATACAGTGGGAGTCAATATATCCAGAATTCATATTTTAGACTATTATATGTGCTTTTTTGTATTGGGTTATCAGTAGAGTTGATTCAACTCTCCACTCAATGAAATGCGTAAGTACTTAGATGTCACTAGATGTAAGACTTGATGATATTTCAACAAACATTTGAGCTTGTTTTTAAAAAGGGCATTTTTTGAAATTTTACTAAATGTTAATAATGTGAAGTTCATTCTTGTTCCGAAATGGTGTTAGTTCAAAGGGTTCTTTGAAGTACTTTGAAAGATTTTTAAAAACATTGTTCACAAACAAATTTGTTTTTTACAGACTGCTCTGCTCATTGGCACTCCAAGACACCACTTCAAATGTGAGAGCAGTGCTGTGGACAGGCAGGAAGCGTCCCAAACCACCAGGGCTGTCCCTAGACAGACAAGCTGCAACCCCGGGGAGAATGACTTAAAAAAAAAGAAAGAAAGAAAGAAAGAAAGAAAGAAAGAAAGAAAGAAAGAAAGAAAGAAAGAAAGAAAGAAAGAAAAAGAAAGAAGAAAGAAAGAAAGAAAGAAAGAAAGAAAGAAAGAAAGAAAGAAAGAAAGAAAGAAAGAAAAGAAAGAAAGAAAGAAATCTCAAGAATCTCTCAGACCGGAGGTGAAAAGTCATTCACCAAGTACACCAGTTTCTGTAACCAGAGCCTCCAGGTCCAAACCTCATGCTATAGATAGTGTGAAAACCACTGCTGGGCACTATTGATCTCTGCAGCTAAAGCCAGATTCCCAAAGCAGAGCCTGAGTTCCTGCAGCAGTGTCTTTGAATTTGGAGATTAGCAATAGGTGTGCTCCTCAGTAAAAATCTATTTTCAGGTACATTGTCTGAATCAACAATATGAACTTTAAATAAGTGGTTCCCACACTTTTTAAATAAAAATAGCTTTTCTTAAAATAATAGTTTAAAAAATCCCATTTGATCCTGAGAGGTTCTCAAGTGTATATTAATTGAGAAAACATACAAAAGCCAAAACTAGTAAGAATGTGTAATATCTTCAATAAACTTCAATTTTGTCAATCATGAAAGTATTTACAGTCCTTTGAATTTGAGATATATACGCATTAAAATTATAGTTTATTCAAACATTGGTTAGAGCTTTGGACCTCTTGTAATAGCTGTGAGGTTCATAACATGGGAACAACTACACTCTTCTCAAAATTTTCTTTTTGGCTCTTTTACATTTAAGCTTACCTACTTGGAATCTCCAACTAGGAATATGGTTCAATTTACAGGTTTCTCTGAAAAGTGATTTTAAAAATAAAGCAATTTATGTTAAAATGCAATAGGAGAGTTTATTGTTAAGAACTTTATTGTAACTATTTGGATCATGAAGACATATTTTATAAACAATATGTATTTGCAATACTTGGCATGATGTGTATTGGACAACAGACAATTTAAGAGTTTGTCTGTGTATGGAGTTATCAGATACAATATGAAAGAAAGATCTTTAAACCAGGGATAACTTACTGTCTTGTTGGTAGAAGAGTAAATATAATAGAGTTAGGATAAAGCAATCATAGATTAAATGCCAATTTAGGTATTTTTACCACACCTATAAATACCACATTTGGAAAAAAATACACAAAAACATGGCATTTGGCATAAAAACAATTGGGGATCTGAAGTAAAGACTGGATCACAGAACTGGTTCAGTCAGAGGGGAGAAAATGACAAAATGTATTAACAACTAGCAGAGGTGGATGGGAAAGGATTTGCATTTGTATCTGAGTCACAGAAGAAGAGGTAGGTAGGGTTCAGTATTAAAATCAATCAGTGAGAAGATATTTTTCGGGCCATAAAGACAGTTACAGTAAAAATTCTTATTAATGAACGCATGAGTAAGAATGACAAGTCTTAAAATAATAATATGCCTCTCCCCCTAAAAAACCAGGGAGACTACAAATCTCTCTCCTGGAAACTCCCTTCATTAATTCATTGACATTGGAAAATATAATAATTTGTGACTTAAAACATTAAAGGACATGAAGTATAAAAATTTAACCATTAAAAATTAGAAAATAATACCTTGATTTGTTTCATAAGTAGAAATACTAATAGCTACCAAAACTCAGCCACAAGAACTAACAGATACTAGCTTTAAAACTTAGGAAAAAGGAAAAAAAAAACAACTTAGGAAAAAGGAA
The DNA here is from genome assembly GCF_964656455.1 of Halichoerus grypus. Lineage (NCBI taxonomy): Eukaryota > Metazoa > Chordata > Mammalia > Carnivora > Phocidae > Halichoerus > Halichoerus grypus. Next base: position 36,908,838 of record NC_135713.1, read on the forward strand.
AACAAAGGAATGTTGAAGGTGACATGCTATAAAAACAAATCCTTTGTTATATTTTACTCAGAATATGAATACTTTCTTTCTTGGTGTTATCTTTAAAGATGTTATTACAGTTCTTGGATGTTTAAGAGTTGAAGTGGAAATATCTTTAAACATCTTCTGGCTATTTGTTACCATAGTGAATTAAATAAGACATATTTTCATATTAACTTTTTTTCTCAGTCTTCGCCCACCACTGGCTCAGCAACTTCAAAAACACACGTTTCGTAGTGCTGCCCCAGATGATAATTAACTCCACAGAACTGGGCTGCCTTTAAGGCAGGCTCATTTTTGGTGGTTCAAGCAGTGTTACTGGAAGAAATCACCTTCAATTTCTACTTACTATGTTCCTAAAAAATCTCTGTCCCCCATGTTTTTTGAGAAAAGAATACTGATGTATTATCAACATTAAATAAGTGACATAGGTAGAATATATGTCTAGAGGACATTTCCCTGTTAGATTGCATATTTGTGTTTTTTTCCCTAATGAATAAAGATTCATACAGAGTATGCTGTCTTAGCAATTATCCCATCATGATACAAACTAAGACCAGGGAAGGAGAAAACATGCTTTTGGCATGGTAGTTAAGGAACACATTAGGGATTAAGAGTATGCCAGGTACTTATTTTTAAAAAGAACTGCCAAAGATTTAGGTAAATGTCAAAGGCATAGGTAAACAGAATATGATTTTATTTTACATATTGTGTGTTATGAATGATTTGGTTTCTTTACATCCCAGTGGAGAATGGAATAACTGTCTCCACGCTAGAAGCTATTGCTCACAAGCTCTCGGCTCCCTAGGAGTTGATTGATTGTTTCTTGCTCTTGCATTACCAACAATGGCTATCAGAAAAGACTCAGTCTTTGTGACTCTGAAAAAGGATTTTTGTTTATTTTTGTTACTACTGAGTGGAAAAAAGCACACATGTATATAAACAGCAAATACTCAAATTGAACTTGAGATCTTGGTGAAATTTACACCAAGCATCACAATAAAGGGGCAAATAAGAAAAGAAAAATCGTGAAGAAAAGGCAGGAATCTTTTATATTACTGAAAATATACATAGAGTTTTCTATGAGAAGACTCGGCTTATAAGGAAAAGTCTGGGTAAAATTTCAGGATTTAAGAGAATACCAATAAAGTGAAGATTGACATTAACCAGACCAGGCTATAAATACCACACAAAGAGACCAAACCAGTCCTCCCCTGACAGATCTGGCCACCTCTCCCCTTCAGAACAAACCTATAATGAACAACACTGGAATAAAACCTGTTGTTCTTTTAGGATCAGTGAAACTTAATATGTTAGTTAGAGCACTTTTGTTTTTGGATGAGTTCAAATTTGTGTATTTACCTGATCACTGTGTTAAGTATAGGTTAAATCGTGCCTCATAACAGTGCAGTCAAGTCTCTGCAAATGTCATCATTTAATCATCTCTATTATCTTTCTTGTCTTATCACTCAAACTAATATGACTTCTTTTCTCTCAACAGCATTTTGATGTGGAGGAGGAAACTCCTCTCATGTTTAAGAAAAAGCTCTAATTACCTGCACTGAGAAAAAGGAAAATATTAACTTGGATGTAAATATACCTCTTTTTTTCTGCTCTGTACTGTATTCTTAGAAAATACTAGTGTGCAGAGCTTGTTTTATACTAAAAACACTGGCTTATAAATTTTTTTATTTCCTTTTAACCAATGAAAATCTCTGTTTGATAATCTGTGAAGATAGTTCAGAGGTGACATGATGTTTAAATTAAAATCATTATGATGAGAATCTAGACTGTTCTTTTTTATTCCAGTCTGAAGCACAGTCCTAGCACATGATAGATGCTCAATAAATATTTATTTTTACCAGTGATGGCAATGACAAGTTGGCCAATATCCTGTATATATACAATGATATTAACAGGCCAATATCCTATATATATAAAATGATATTAAGTAAGCTCAGATAGTGATAGCACAAAATTTAGTTTTAATTGTTTCTTGTCTATTTTTTATATTTATGATTGAGTTAAATTTGGTGTGCTTTTGTAGTAACTTTTGAATTTCTAAATTTTACATGGGTTCAAGGTAAAGTGAAATCATATTCTTTGAAACTATATAATTGAAAAGGGAAAATTAAAAAAAATAAATTTAACAATAGATTTGATCAGACTATTCAGGCTCAAAATGGGACTAGTGGAACCATATTTATACATATCAACTAAATATGCAGCTATTATTATCCATACTGATAAGCATACATCCAGTGAAGGAATGTTCTAAAAACTCACACAAAATGAGCTGAAGACACAAGTCCTTCATTATCTGGGCTCACTTTTTAAAAGATAAATGAGTCTATGGGTACCTGGCTGGCTCAGTTGGTATCATGCGACTCTCGATCTCAGGGTTATGAGTTGAGACCCATGTTAGGTGCAGCAATTACTTAAAAAATACATAAAAATTAAAAATTAAAAAAAATCTTTAATAGATAAATGAGTCTAGTGTAATAACATTTTACAAAATTGCCCTGTGTTTCATTTTGAAGCACAAATAAGCATAACAATGATATTATTAATAATCTTTCAGTATATATTGAACAATATAGTTCAATAATGAATACAACAAGGTTTAAATATGTCAATTGATATGCATTCATGGATTTTGTCAAAAGAACTTAATCCATCAGATGTGAGGAAGAGTCACACCCTATTAGGAAAAATGTTTATTAATCCTTCCACTATAGACAGTGCAACAAGTATGTTAAGAGGATGAGCAGTGATAAAAATACAATTGATATTATTGTCTTGTGACATAATCTAGAGATAATCCAAAATCTAAGATATTATTAAAGTGAAGTCTAATATCATATGAAATAATATAACTAGGAAAGAGGAGGGGTATTACAGATTTTCCCATAATTTTTGTACAATGTATTACACAGGTCACTATAGAGAAGAACTTTTACTTGAAAACATTAAAAAAAGACATAAGATGGAAAAAATATTTAATGTTTTCATCACATCATTAAATAAGTCAGCAAGGATCTAGTGATGGCTATAGTGACTGAGAAGACTGGCAAAGAGTGTACAAATAGTGGGTTTTCTAAAACTTGCTGCAGAAAAATGTATTTTTATCTTATTGTTTGGTGTACAGATAGAGTAGTTCTTAAGATGCATCACATTTCAGTAAAGTGATAGATAAATTTCATACAAATTATATACCTTATTAAATTCTAATCTTTCAATTGCAGATTTTTCAGACCTATTTGTAGTGATACATTTTTTTATTTTTTATTATTATTATTATTATTATTTTTTAGATTTTATTTATTTGACAGAGAGAGCACAAGCAGAGGGAGAGAGAGAGAGAAGCAGGCTCCCTGCTGAGCAAGGAGCCCGATGTGGGACTCGATCCCAGGACCCTGGGATCATGACCTGGGCCTAAGGCAGATGCTTAACCGACTGAGCCACCCAGGCGTCCCGTGATACATTTTTTAGAAAGTGGAAATGTATTGACTGCTCTATGGCAGGTTGTTAGCACAAATATCTCAAATGAGACAAGATACACTGTTTTCAAGTAAACACGTTTGTTAACTAAAATGAGCTCAGATACAGTATGGCTTTCTCATCTTGAATATCTTGCTAATATTTGGAGTAAGCCAAAAAAAGCTCCATTTGGCAGTTGATATATCAGTGTCATTGTACATAATGAAAACTGAAGATAAGGTTTTAGCAATTAAAACAGAACTCTAAAGTTTTGATTGGAAATGCAAGCAAAATATATTTATTGATTTAAACCTTTGATAGAGTGCTTTAGCTAATTTTGGAAACTGACATTGTTGAACACAGAATGGATAAAAGATACGTTTGAAAATTATTTTTCAAAGAATGATGATTTAAAATGGATGAGGAATTGCTCACCAACCAATTTCAACTTGAAAATTTAACAATGAAAGATAGAGAGCAGATGTTGGATAATGTTAGTGATTTAACCTTGAAACAATTTTCTGCTACTTCTCCTTTAGTCTTCTAGATGAGTTAAAGAGCAGAGCATCATGAAATTGCAGGATGAACCCTTAAAGAACTGTTGTCATTTGCAATTGTTCTATGTAATCCAAAATTGTTTTTATATGATGCAACTCAAAATAAAACACAGAAATAATTTGGGTGCTATAGCAGATAAAGATCCTAGCTCTCATTTACAATCCCTGCTTATAATTTTTTGCCCTGAAAAGAACCCTCCTATTCTCATTGTTTGCCTTTGGAGTAAATATTGTATATTAAACTTCAAAAAATGCATACAAATACATTATCATTTTATGTATATACTGTTTGTGGTTCTATGCTAATTTTCATTTAGAGAAAAAGATTAACCTGCTAAAAGTGTTGAAAAATAGGTTCTAGATGTCCTGTTCAAGTATTAATGTCAAGGACATTATCTCTAATTTTCTCATGTAAAATATGGTGATCATAATAATTAACTGCCAGGGTTGCTGTAAGAATTAAAGGCAATATATAAAATACTTGAAGATAATTTAGGAAGCAATATTTAAGCACTTAGTACACTGTCTGTCCTGAAATTACCATGCTATAAATTCTGTTGTTACTATTATTACTGAAGGAGGTGCCCTCTTTGTGAATGAAGGAGAAAGGATTCATTGGGAGCACACTGGAGTGTCAGGGCATTTCTGGCCTCCATATTACAGCTCAGCTACTAATATTTCTTCACTTGTCATAGTTCCTCTCGAAAACCTAGCAAAAGCTATGGAATTGCTCCCACAAATATAAACTTTTGGATTTTTCCAGTCTTCATAGATTTCTTAAAGGATGTGGTGTATCCAGAGAGTCCAGATTAAGATTTCTTCCTCAAGTTTGGTCTTTAGAGATTGTAGTAATACAACTAGTTCTTCACTGAAATAAGCCCAGGATTTTTTTTTTTTCTCAGATATATATTTAACAATTCCAATGACTGTAAGATTACAGAATTCACCTTATTGATTTATTGCTTTGTTGTTTGTAAAGAACATTCCTATGGCCACTAAATTGACCACTCTCAGACCTAAGCTCAAATTTCTGCACAGTCCCTTTTCTTAAAACGGAGAAAATGGCTGGGAAAGAAGAACGTAGGACTGGCTTCCCTTTCTTCTGGTAATAAGCCTATAATTTTTGGAAATTCTTTCCTCCAGCTATGATATGACACTCATAAAAATAGAAACATGAGTACCGTGGATAAGCAAAAACTAAAGGAGTAATGCAAATGAGCTTTTAAATTGAGTTAATGCTTTAACTTAGATTACTAACTTATATTTACCCAAATTATAAATTTTTTTAAGTGAGCCAAAGGGAAAGCAACTCATTTCTTTTATATTCTGAATGTTTTAAAAAGTATTTTCAGATAAAAACCAAAGGGTTTTCTCTCTTCTTTCTTTTAAAGAAATAAAAAATGTGGATGATTAGCATTACAGTACATCAGTTAGTGTCTCCGTTCTCTTCATAATATATCAAATGTCAAAACTTCTCTCTTTAAAATAACAAAAATGACCTTTTGGTGCCATCAGCTCTGGCTGACCTTTGAGTAGCCATAACAGTGGCAGAGAAACAATAAAGATACATCAAGCAAGAGTTACTTTTTGCCACTGGGATACTCAGGGCACAAACCAGAGTGCTCTATGGGATTTGAGCTCCTAAAATGTTTAAGTAAAAATTAACAAAAGGACTTTCTACTATGAGAATCAACTTTATGACCTTGAAGTGGTATTCAAGTATTTCAGTTAACATAAAATTTACAGCAGTCTGCACTTTAGAGAAAGCGCCATTTTCAGAACATGCTTTAGCAAGTGATATAAATAACAACATTTCGAAAGCTACATATACAGCTTAAAGTAAATTTATTAATGGAAAATATGGTTTAAACACAAGAGTAGTGTGGCTTAATTTAAAAAAATTAATACGGAATAATAGTTTTTCATTTGACTCCTTCCCATTAATTAAAATGTTAACATTAGCTTGTCACAGAGAAACAATTTCTTTTCAAAGGACTTGGAACCACACACTGGCTGATGTTTGAAATCTTGTATCTATATGATTTATCTGTAAGGCACCATTTGAACATTTATTATCTTTGCCATCCAGAGTTTCTAATTTTGTTTATGTTTTTCATAAAGTGTGGAATCACAATTATAAATTTATATAAACCCAAGCTCAGTAGTTAAATAAGATGAAAGACCTGAATTATTTCAGTACATTCCAGTGTGTGCAAATTGGGATTCTGGTTACAATGAAGCTCTCTCTTTCAGTTAAGTTGGAGGGAGGGAGAGGATGATTTCATCAAAGGGAAATGGGTCTGTGTAAGAGAATTTGGCCTGCCAAAGAACGAGTTCAGCCCTTCAAATAAGGTTTCAGTAATTACTTAGTTGCGTGATGCTATTTGTTCATTGATAGACACCTATGATAATCTTTCTCTTGGTTATTTTTGCTGTAATCTGTTAACTATCTTCTTGATTATCAGTTTTTTTTAAAACATTTAACCAATCTCGAAGTCTATAGCAAAATAACTTGGAATCTCTCTTAGAATAAGGACACAGTTGTTCAATTCTCTCTTAGGCATTGGCATTTAAAGTATCTTTTAAAACAATGTGTTCTTATTTGCAGATATTTGCCTCATATAATTAAAATTTAGATTTAAATTTATAGTAGCTTTTGTTAGAAGACTTCTTGTAAATAATTCTTGGCTTCATTCATTTATTCAATGGGCAACCTATTAAATATTTACTACGTGTTGGGCTCTCTTCTGTGCTCTTGGAAACAAAAATGAATAAAACAAAGACAACACTGGTACAGATCTGTGATTCAACAGTCTTGCACAATTCACAGCATTCACCATAGCACATACCCTCCCCAGTGTCTATCACCCAACCCGCCCCATCCCTCCCACCCCCCACCACTCCAGCAACCCTCAGTTTGTTTCCTGAGATTAAGAATTCCTCATATCATTGAGGTCAGATGATACATGTCTTTCTCTGATTGACTTATTTTGCTCAGCATAACACTCTCCAGTTCTATCCACGTTGTTGCAAATGGCAAGATTTCATCCCTTTTGATGGCTGCATAATATTCCATTGTATAGGGGCGCCTGGGTGGCTCAGTCATTAAGCGTCTGCCTTCGGCTCAGGTCATGATCCCAGGGTCCTGGGATCGAGCCCCGCATGGGGCTCCCTGCTCCGCAGGAGGCCTGCTTCTCCCTCTTCCACTCCCCCTGCTTGTGTTCCCTCTCTCGCTGTGTCTCTCTGTCAAATAAATAGATAAAATCTTAAAAATATATATATATGCCTTTGTATATATATACCACATCTTCTTTATCCATCCATCAGTGGACATCTTGGCTCTTTCCACAGTTTGGCTATTGTGGACATTGCTGCTATAAACATTGGGGTGCACACACCCCTTCAGATCCCTACCTTTGTATCTTTGGGGTAAATACCCAGTAGTGCAATTGCTAGGTCATATGGTAGCTCTATTTTCAACTTTTGAAGAACCTCCATACTGTTTTCCAGAGTGGCTGCACCAGCTTGCATTCCCACTAACAAGGTAGGAGGGTTCCCCTTTCTCTGCATCCCCGTCAACATCTGTCGTTTCCTCACAGATCTGTACCTCTGAAACAAATAATACATTATATGTTTAAAAAAAAAGAAGAAGAAGAAGAAGATAGCAGGAGGGGAAGAATGAAGGGGGGGAAATTGGAGGGGGAGATGAACCATGAGAGACGATGGACTCTGAAAAACAAACTGAGGGTTCTAGAGGGGAGGGGGGTGGGAGGATGGCTTAGCCTGGTGATGGGTATTAAAGAGGGCATGTTCTGCATGGAGCACTGGGTGTTATACGCAAATAATGAATCATGGAACACTACATCAAAAACTAATGATGTAATGTATGGTGATTAACATAACGTAATAAAAAAAATTGTAAATGGATTCTTCCCTTTACACCACTATCCACTGAGCAGTCACAACCTTGTTGAAAGTTGTTAGCTGCCCGGGAAACCAGAAGGTCCATCATTGGTTTGGGACCATTGGAAAAGCTCACATGTTCAAGTACCCTGACTTAAAATGCTTTACGTGAAGCAAAAAATAGTCATTCTGTTAAGAGAGCTGTGAACTTAAAAAACTTCTCTCTTTGATTAATTATTCCACCCTAGGAATTGTTGATGTCTAGGTATGTTTCACCCAGTCTGCTTCCCATCAAGTTAGAAGGAATTATACCCTATTTCAAATCATGATTTTTTTATAGTTGAAAGCAACATCATGATGTCAGGAGATTGTTAGGTTTTTGAATTGTGTGAGAGCTGAAATAAAACTACACAGCATGCTTGTTTGAAAAAAACAAAAAACCCAAAGACAACACTTAGAAAGAATAAACCTTGTTGAATTGTGCTGCATCTCCATTTCTTCTCTAGTTCAGCTATATCATGCTAAAATGGTTGGTGGATTTCACAAAAACTTTTGTGGGGAGGGGATGATGGGAATGCAAAAGAAAATAGCATAAGCCATATAGGCAGTAGTTCTGAATAGAAATTTGTAGAAGTTACTAGTCTTTCCTTTTAGACTGTCTTTCCTTGATGTCACCCCAAATAGAAACCCCCTTCCTCTCTTCTTCTCTTGTCTTCCTTTTAAGACTCAGGTGAAGACACAACCTCTTCCAAGCAGCCATCCTGTTCTCCAGTCCTTATTTGGCTTGTGGAACTTCCCGAGGTACTTACTGCTGGTACCACCCATTTGATATTAGCATATGTAACTATGAATTATCTATCTTTATTTAGTGTTTGCCCTAAACTCGCAATCAGGATTTAAATACTGAAAAGAAGGATTCATATCTTCCAGGGTTTTGTATCCCCAATGAGGTGCCTTAATCATATGGGACACTGAGGAAGTGATTATGATATTTTTCAATATTTGTAGCCAAATATAGCACCTCATTTATTGCTGGTTAATAACAAATATTTTTTCTTCCTAGTGATAATAATACACATGATTATAAGAGAGAGGAATAAATATCAAAATCTCAGAAAGCCTTAAGTGACAAAAATAATGCTAGCTTCTCTCTTTCAGCAGTCATTTAAAGTATGACAGAGAGTAAACTAATAAATTTCTGCATAGGAAGAAATTTTAAGTGGCATCTAAATTAGAAACTATTTTCTTCCTCCAAAAATTTAGAAAGGCTTAAGAAATCCATCATGCTATATACTTGCAAAATTCTCCAAGTTTATGTCTTGCTAATCTGTTTTCCAAATGGCAATCCCTTTAAAGCTGGAATCTGAGACTCCCATCTTTTTGCTTAAAAATCATTTGGTGATCCCCCTTGCACTCTGAAGCTCCAACTCCTTAACATGTAATACAAAAGTTATCTCCTGACCAACTCTGGATTTCATTTTAGTATTTTTTTCTCATGGTCTCCATAACGTTTGATAGCCAAGTTGAATTACTGGCTCCTTATAAGATCATCTGCCTCCTCCTCTGGGCCTTTGTAAGTGGTACTTATTTTTAGAATAAACTTCCTCCTTCTCTTTCCTTGGGTAAATAATTCCTTTTGTGTCTTCTGTGAAGACTTTCCTGTCCAGTGTCCCTCTATCCCCTGTAGTATTTGTGCAAAGCTATGCCCAGTACTACTCAGTTACTCATCTCCAGGGCCACTGTTCACATTTAGTCTCTTCCAATTGCACTGTGAGAAGCCACTTACCTAGAATAAAGTGTGGATGTACACAACTCCAAGGACATGTCTTTTACTAGTTTTCAGTCATTTCCTAAGACCAGTGTTTCTAGAAGTAGAATCTTAGTTTGCCATGTGTCACAGTCATATAGGTGTACTTATAAACACTGAAGCCTGACTAATTTGACAGAACATATTCCAGGTTGCTAGTCATTGGGTCTGGCCATTTGTTTTTTAAACAAGCTACTCAGGAGATTTTTTTTGCCACCTACAGTTTGATAAATATTTTAGTTAACTTGAAATTCAGGGGGCACCAAAGAGTGTCCTAGCTATGTCTATATCTTCAACACATACCCTGGAATGTAGCAGAATTTAATATTTAAGTGAATATACTTTCCTAAATATGGAAATAATCTTATATTCTACAAACTTACTGTAATCTTTTACCAGTTACAAGAGGTTTTCGTCAAATCTTTGGTGTTTTCTATATAAATAGTCATGGCATCTGCAATCAGTTTTATTTCTTCCTTCCCAGTCTGTATAATTTTATTTCTTTTTCTTGTCATGTTACATTGGCTAGGACTTTCCACTATGATGTTGAACAAAAGTAGTGAGAGGAGACATACTTGCCTTGTTCTCAATATTAGGGGGAAAGTATCTAGTTTCTCATCCTTAAGTATGATGTTGACTATAGGTTTTTGTAGATATTCTATATCAAATTGAAAAATTGCTCTCTATTTTTAGTTTTCTGAGTGTTTTTTTTAAATTTTGAATGAGTGTTGGATTATATCAAATGCTTCCTATACATCTATTGAAATGATCATAAGATTTTTCTTCCTTAGAATGTTAATGTGCAGGATTACACTAATTCATTTCAAATGTTGTATCTTTACAAGTTGGAATATCTGCCATTTTTTCATGGTGCATAATTACTTCTACACACTGTTGAATTCAATTTGCTAATATTTTGTTGAGGATTTTTGCATTCATACTTGAAGGTATATTGGTCTGTAGATTTCCTTTCTTTTAATGTCTTCAGTTGGTTTTCATATTAGGGTAATGTTGGTGTCATAGAATGAGTTAGGAAGTGATCCCTCCACTTCTACTTTCTGGGACAGATTGTAGGAAATTGGTATCATTATTCCACAAATATTTGGTAGAATTGACCAGTGAGCTCATCTGGGCCTGGTGCTTTCTGTTTGAGGTTATTAATTATTAATCAATTTCCTTAATAGATATAGTCTTACTCAGATTATCTATTCCTGTGAATTTTGGTAGATTATGTCTTTCAAGGAATTGGTCCATTTCATCTAAGTTATCAAATTTGTGGGCATAGAGTTGTTGATAATATTCCTTTATTATCCTTTTAATGTCCATAGAATCAGTAGTAATGACCACTCTTCCATTTCTGATATTTGTAATTTATGCCTGTTCTCTTTTTTTTTTCTTTGTTAGCTTCACTAGAATTTTATCAATTTTCTTGATCTTTTCAAAGAACTAGTGTTTGGTTTCATTGTTTTTCTATAATTGATTTCCTGTCTTCAATTTCATTGATTCTTGTTCTCATTTTTAATTTCTTTTCTTTTGCTTACTTTGCTTTTAATTTGTTCTTCTTTTTCTAGTTTACTAAGGTGGAAGCTAAGATTTTCATTTTTAGATATTCCTTTCTAATATATTTAATTTTATAAATTTCTCTCCATCCCACAAATTTTGATAAATTGTATTTTCATTTTAGTTAAAAATATTTTTATTTTTTTATTTTTATTTTTTTAATTAATTATTTATTTGAGAGAGAGAGAGAGAGAAAGAGTGCCAGTATGTGTGTGAACGGAGGGAGGGCAGAGGGAGAGGGAAAAGAAGAAAAGCAGACTCCTCGCTGAGTGTAGAGCCTGATGGGAGGCTCAATACCACAACCCCAAGATCATGACCTGAGCTGAAATCAAGAGTCAAAGGCTTAACCAACTGAGCCACCCAGGCACCCTGAGTTAAAAATATTTTCTAAATTTTGTTCAGATTTCTCTTTTCTATGTATTATTTAGAAATGTATTGTTTAATCTCAAAATATTTTGGGACCTCCCAGCTATCTTTATGTTTTTGACTTCTATTTTATTTCCATTGTGGTTTGAGAGTATACATGGTATGATTTCTATTCTTCTAAATTTGTTAAGGTGTGTTTTATGGCCCAGAATATAGTCAATCTTGGTAAATATTCCATATGAACTTGAGAAGATTGTGTACTCTGCTGTTATTGGATGGTGTAGTTTATAGATGCCAATTACATTCATTTGATTGATGGTACTCTTAAGTTCAATTATGTCCTTACTGATTTTCTGTCTGTTGGATCTGCAATTACTGATTGAGTGGTGTTGAAATCTCCAACTATACTAGTGGATTTGTCTGTTCTCTTTTCAGTTCTATCAGTTTTGCCTCATATATTTTGATGTTCTCTTGTTAGGTGCATATACATTATGTCTTCTCAGAGAACTGACCTCTTTACCCATGGTTATTTTTCCTTTTCTAAAGTCTACTTCGTCTAAAATATAATAGCTACTCCAGCTTTGATTAGTGTTGATACATCTTTCTCTGTCACTTTACTTTTAATATTTCTGTGTGTTTGTGTTTAAAGTGGATTTTTTATGGACAACATATAGTTGGGTATTTTTTTTTTAATCCAATGTAGAAATGTCTTTTAATTAGTATATTTAGATAATTTGTATTTTTTATTTTATTTTATTATTTTAAATATTTTATTTATTTGACAGAGAGAGATAGCAAGAGCAGGACCATAAGCAGGTGGAGTGGGAGAGGGAGAAGCAGGCTTCCTGCTGAATAGGGAGCCTGGTGCGGGCCTCGATCCCAGGACCCTGGGATCATGACCTGAGCCGAAGGCAGACACTTAACGACTGAGCCACCCAGGTGCCCTGATAATTTGTACTTTAAATAACGATTGACATAGTTGGATTAGTATCTACCATATGTAATTGTTTTCTACTCATTTTTTCTTTTTTTTATCTTTCACTTTTTTCTATCTTCTCTGACTTTAACTGAACATTTTATATGACTCCACATTTTTCTATTAGCTTACAAACTATACTTCCTTTTAAGATTTTTTTTCGGTGGTTTCTCTGGAGTTTACCATATACATTTACAACCAATGTAAGTCTATTTTCAAGTAACACTATACTGCTTTACAGGCAATATAGGTACCTTATGACAGAGTTTTCCTAATTTCTCCCTCTCATCATTTATTTATTTATTTATTTTGGAGAGAAGGAGAGAGAAAGAGTGAGCACAAGCTGGGGGAGAGAGGCAGAGGGAGAAGCAGACTCCCTGCTGAGCAGAGAGCTCAATGTGGGGCTTGATCCCATGACCCTGAGATCATGACCTGAGCTGAAGGCAGATGCTTAGCCCACTGAGCCACCCAGGTGCCCTGTTGCAGTACTTTTGATTTGTATTATTTCTTTTTGTTTCTTTCTTTTTTCTTTGATTTTTACCATCTCTGCTTACATCGTCCACCTATTTTTGCATGTTGTCCACCTTTCCATTAGAAACCTTGGCATATTAATCATAATTGTTTTTAAAATCTAGGTCTGATCATTCCAAAATCTCTGCAATGCCCGAGTCTGGTTCTGATACTTCTTTTGTATCTCCTGACTACATTTCTTGCTTTTTTAGCATGCATGCCTTGTAATTTTGTTGTTGTTGTTCAAAAGCAGACATGATGTGCTGGGCAAAAGGAACTGAAGCAGAAAAACCTTTAGTGTGAGATTTTATATTTATCTGGCTGGGAGTTACATTGTATTTACTGTTGCTATAGTTATTGTTTCAGAGGTTAAAATTTCCTCTGTGTCATTGTTTTTGTCTCTTCTCTTAACTCTGGTTTCTCTAGAGACTTTTTTTTAATAGGTCTGAGACTTGCAGTTCTTTCGGCTCTAATTCCCTGTTACTACCCTGGAGCTTTACCAATTTGGTCAAATTCATACAAACAGCAAGTAGATTGCCAGGTTCTGGAGTGAGGACGTGTTGAGGAGTGATGGCTAATGGGTACAGAGTGCTTTGGGGGAGAGTTATTAAAATGTTCTGAAATAGTAGTGGAGATGATTGCACGACTCCATGAATGCACTAATAATTATTGAACTGTACACTTTAAAAGGGTGCATTTTATGCTATGTGAATTATATCTTAATAAAGCTGCTTAATAAAGCCTGATTTAAAAAAGAATGGGTGAACATATTTGATTTGGTGACAAGGAAAATTCAGAATTTTTTTTTTTGCAAAGTGTTGCTTGCAACATTATGTATAGTTGGGGAAAATTGGAATATCCTAAATTATGTTATATTGAAATTCTAAAGCTTTATTCGGTCACTAAAAATTATGTTATCAAAAATGTCAAAAGTTAAGTGAAAAATCAAGACAGTATTAGATGCACAGTATAATTCAAGTTTTATAAAATATATTTATGTGTTATATGTATTTCTGGATATCGCTGTAAATTTATATATTTTAATAAGAAAATAGCATAAGGGAATTTTTAAAAATGTCAACAGTGTTTACTTGTAAGTGGAAGTGTTACGTGTGATGATATTCTACTATTTTTCTTTGACAAAAAATTTTTCCAATTTCTTTTTTTTTTTTAAGATTATTTATTTATTTATTTGACAGAGAGAGACACAGTAAGAGAGGGAACACAAGCAGGGGGAGTGGGAGAGGGAGAAACAGGCTTCCCGCCACGCAGGGAGCCTGATGCAGGGCTTGATCCAGGACCCTGGGATCATACCTGAGCTGAAGGCAGATGCTTAACAACTGAGCCACCCAGGCGCCCCTTCCAAATTCTTTATAATGAACATTGTATTATAAGTGATTATAAAATAATCAATTAAAGATCATTATCTTTTACTTGTGATTCTTAAATCGATGGTATATGATGTAAGGTGAAGCCCCCATACAGAACTTATTTATATGAATAATAAATAAGAATAATAATGACTTATTAATCAAAACTTATCATCGAGTTCTCACTCCCCTTATCAGTATATTCAGCGGTTTTGCCAGTGCTGCTGTAATACAAGCAAATGAACACAATAACACAAGCAACTTGTCCGTCTTTCTTAGGAAAATCCATTTTAGGATAAAGATTTTAGCAAGGTAGTACATGGTCAAGCAAGGCAATTTAGAGCACGACCTTGGAACTAAACTTAATTATGTAATCACTTATGAGGTAATTTTTATGGAGTTCTGTAAACTCCATTATAATTTGTAAAAATGCATTTGTAATGCCCCTTTAGCAACCAACCATAAGATGGAGGAGGTAAGGCAAAACTCATTTTAGGGAAATAGAATAGAGTTGAAAATTTATGGGAAATTCTGAATCAAGTTCACAATTTTACCCATTACTCATAATGATTATACAAAAACCAGAACAGGAAGAAACTGGACTTATTAAAAGAAGCATTAAACAAAGCACTAAACAATCTAGGCTTGCAAACTACTGTATCTAGAAGCCATGTTCCCCTGTGGACCTGCCAGAAAAACACATAAAAGACTAAGAAATGTTGATGATATGAACTTAAGAAACAAAATATTCCACCTGGAGCAGTTTTCTTAAGTTATTTAGACTTTGTTACATTGCTTAAAAGCAATTCACATTATCCTAATAGGTCCAAGCAAGCATTTTAGGTAACACAGCACATGATATCCACATTGGAGCAGACCCTGAAATATTTTTAAGTACTTAGTTTTCCCAACTTCCTATTTTTGTTTTCTTTTGGTGACCAAAGCCCTAGCTGCATATTTTTTCAGAAGTTCCAAAGGACTTAGTGTTTCTACCAAATATTTAGAATTTTATTATATTTTGTTATATACCACTCTTTTTAATTCAACCAAGATGTTTTTCTTATTTAAATGAAGTTTCTCCAAGGAAAGAACTATATTCCATTTATTATATATTTTTTCACAAGAACCCAGACTTGCACTGGGCAATGCTTAATAAATATAAGACCTAATTTTGCTGATGTTACTTTCTTATCTATAAACTTCAATTTAATTGGACTCAGATTCACAATTTCCCTCAGAAACTCTGCATTTACACTATATCACATCATATCATCTTATCATACATTTTATATGGTCATTCATTCATCCGTCTGTCTGTTCAACAATTTACACCCAAACTGGTTTTCTTCTCTTTAGGTCAGGGCTTGGAAAACTTTCTCTGTAGGGAAAAGGAAGTATTTTAGGCCTTGTGGGCCATAGGGTCTCTGTCGCAGGTACTCTATTCTGTGTGCGACAAAAGCAGCCAAAACAATACATAAAGGAATGAGTGTGGCTGGGTCCCAATAAAACTTTATTTACAAAACCAGCTGTAGGTTGTATTTAGCCATGGGCCTGAGTTTGCAGATCTCTGCTCTGGTCCATCTTCTTCATTCACAAATTCTCCGTGCATGTTTTCCAATCACCAGGAGACAAAAATCTTCTAAAAATCATACCTCTCCATTGCTGATAAATCTTCAGTAACATTAATGCCATTCTCAGCCTAGTTTTTAAACACTAATTTCTGCTTTCTAACATTCCAAAACATCTGCTCCTACAACTAAACTTGTTGGTTTCCCAGAGTCCTGAAAATACCGTGAGTCTTCTCTGGGTATATTTATACATCACATTCTATTACTACTAAATTGCCCTTTTACTTAATTTTTCAAGAATCACCTCCCCAGGACCACTGGGTGGCGTAGACAGTTTAGCTTCTCACTCTTGGTTTCGGCTCAGGTTGTGATCTTGGGGTCGTGAGAGAGACACCCCCTCCCCCACCCCCGCACTCTGTGCTAAGCACAGAGCCTATTTGGGATTCTCTCTCCCTCTCCTTTGGCACCCCCAACTCCCTGCTGTGCTCTCACTCTCTCTAAAGTAAATAAATAAATAGACCTTAAAAAAAAAACCACCTCCCTTATTAAGCATTCAAAATTACTCTTTCTCTGACTGCCCTAACAGGAAGCTGCCTAGCTGCGATCGTCTTTGTATAATTCATTTAACTGTCTGTTATTTCCTATTATACACCTCATCTTTTATTAAGCATAATCACTATTCAAATCCTCTTACCTTTTTTTAAAGTTTATAATTTTATGTTCCTAATTAGAATGTAATTCATTAAGGAAAAGAACTGTTTTACACTTAACGAATTTTCCCCATTGGATCTCCCATTGTAATCTGTTGGGGTTAACGTAGAGCATGAAACCTGCCATAATACCTGGCTTGCTAAAATGTAACACCGAGGCCCCTGGGGCGAGGCAGGGTTTCCGAGGAGGGCGTGGGCCTTTGGAACGCCGAGGCCCACGTGACCACTCTGCCGTTGGAATGCGGCGGGGAGTGGCCTTCCCGGAAGCTCCCTTAGCCCAAACGGCCGCCTTGTGATGTAAGAGATACATGCATTGTCCCCTAGGCTATGTTTAGTAGAACGCGCAGATTAGCATATCTTATGTTTCCCGTAAATCCTCTCAGTTTCAGTAAGACCCCCTTGTCACACATCACATGCTTGAGAAACAGTGATAAGGATATCCTGAAGGACCAATAAAAGCGGGAGCAAAGAAGAGCAAAGGGTCTTCGACTCTGAGCGTTGACCCCCTTGCCTTCTCCTCTTTCACAGCAAAGTTTGGAGTCATCTTTCATCCGTCAGTACAGGGATTGCTGGCCGTTCCCGGCAGTAATCAATAGCACACAGCAACCTGTTCATCCAATATGTAGAGCTAGACCTAGATTTGAGGTAGGACATAACTTGGACGACCTGCTTTTTTTCTAACACGGAGGCGGTATCCAGGAGTGGTCTCTTCTTTGGTAAAGTGATTGCTCCACCATGAGAACAGGGATGACTTTTCTGCCTCGATGCAGGACGAGCTGGTTTACACAGGCACGTGTAACGGATGCACTTGAAATCCAGGAAGGGGCGATTTCAATCAAAATGGTTGCACTGAACCTGAAGGGGAAACCAGAGGCGGAAATTAGCACTACTAAAAATCCAGTCATGGCTCTCTAATAGGTTCAAATACTGATAGGAGGGCCTCTCAACAGATGAAAAAAATATGGGCCTAAAAAACTGTGGAGATAGGCAGAGAAGAGAACAATAAGAGGCCTCCTAGAAGAGGCCATGGGGTTGGCTTCCCTGAAGAATTTTGTTCTTGATTTAAGGTGTGGTTACCAAATCACAGGGGTAGAATCTGGTCATCATTTACCCTTTTATGAATCATTGCCTTTATGATCTAATGGTTATAGTCAATGTCTAAATGAAAACGTAACATTCTTTCACTTGGAAGTCACCAAGCAGATGTATAATTTTTCAATTTAGTTTTTCTACAATTGTAATATATTGGTAAGAAACACTCTAAGTACCCAACTGACAAATATGTCTTTACAACTTATATACTTAACATTTTGACATTCTTAACAGGTGCATAGAAACATGTCTTAAATGATGAGAGATCATTTATTATAAGGGTTGAATTACTTAATGTTTCTGAGTCATTATCTGCTACATCATCATGTTATTTCCTCATATTTTTATTCATAGACTGTTACTGCTTTTTCATTATTAATAAAGCTTTCAAAAAAAATCACACAAATAGTTCATGCACATTACTGTTTGACTTGGTGACTGTTACTCTGTAGAACTCCTATTAAAATCATATCCATGGAAGTGTCTCAAGATGACAGAACAGATTACAATTCATGGTTTGTAAAATATTTTTTTCTGTCAGAGAAAATCAAATTTCTGTGGAACAAACATATAATTTGGGACAAAAATGAATAATTTTAGTAGCATTTGGTATATATTTCTAATTATCATAAATGATATTAACATATGTAAATTAATGTTTATCAATAGCTATACTAAATTTTTAATAATATTTGACCTAGTTACCAAGTGTTTATCACAACAATTTTTTATGAGCTTGTAATAGATGAATAAAAATAATAGTTAACATACAGGTAAAATATAGCTATAGCTGTTTTTCACTGGATAACATATTTTTTTTCCTTTAGAGGAGGAGTAAGGCAAGTTTCTATATAATGAATACTTATTTTTCTATACTTTTAGTGTGTACATTGTGAATGTAGAATGAATAAAGGTTTGTTGTGAAATTTCTATTGTTACAGAAATGATAAACATAGAAAAATCAAGAACGTTTTAAATTGTCTTTCATATCAGTTTATATTGATGCAATCTCCAAGTAGTTTGCAAAAGCATTGCAGGAAATGAGATCTTAGGAAAAACTTGAAATGATGGTTAACTTTACCTGTCAACTGGACTGGGCCTTGTTTTATCCAGATATTTGGTTAAGCATTATGCTGGGTGTGTCTGTGAGGGTGTTTCTGAATGAGATTAACATTTGAATTAGTAGGCTGAGTAAAGCAAACTGCCTACCCCAGTCTGCTTGGGCCTCTTCCAATTCACTGAAGGTCTGACTGACAAAAGATCTGAGGGATAAAAAGGCTGATTAAGGAAGAGTATGCTCTTTCTCTGCCTGGCTGTCTGTTCTCTGTTTGACTGTCTTCAAGCTGGAACAGAGGTCTTTTCCTGCTTTTGGACTTGGATTGGAACTTACACCATCAGCTCTCTGTCTTCTCAGACCTTTGGACTCAGACTAGAAGTACACCATCTGCTCTCCTGGGTCTCCAGCTTGTTGACTATAGATCTTGAGACTTCTCAGCTTCCATAATCACATGAGCCAATTCCTTATAATAAATTTATTTATTATAACATTATCTATCTATCTATTATCTATCTATCTATCTATCTATCTATCTATCTATCTATCATCTATCATCTATCTATCTATCTCTATCTATCTACCTATCTATCCATCTATCCATTCATCCATCCATCCATTCATCATCTCTCTTATTGGTTCTCTTTCTCTGGAGAACCACTAAAGCATTAGCCTTGGTGTAAGCAATCTTCTCATCCAAGACCCCATTCTGGAGCCCTCCTGTGCCATCTCTACAGGCTCTCTGGTGGTTTTCCTACATATTTCCCAAATCATCTCTATCTCTGTCTTTGAAAACACATACCTTTGTGATTTTTCCTCCAACTACATAGCGAGCACCTAGAAGACAGGGATGATACCACTTTCATCTTGCCTAGTGCAGTCCCTGACACTTAGTAATGACTCAGTAGATTTTAATAAACTCATACATGCGTATGAAAAGATAGAGATTGAATTTGCCTTAATCTGCATACTGTCTCCTAATTCTCTCTGCATATTTCTAGAAATCAAATCTAAGTAGAAGGAAAAACAGAAGCAGATAAAAGCACATTAATGATTCCTTAGCAGACAAATATAAATTCTTTCTGAAAGTCAAGTAAAAATAACTAATAAACTCAATACTTTGAATGATCATTAAATTCAAAGATATCTCTTTTTGAATTCTGGTATCTATGCTAAAAACCAGGTGTGTGATATTGCCCTTCCCCCATTACAAGCCTATTTTAATGGTAGTACCTTTTTTGATTGTAGATAAATTTTCTATGTGTAAGCTGTGGGTTTGGGAAATACTCATAAATGACCCATGTCTCATATAAGAAACAGCAAAACAATGGCTCAAATAGGTAGGCACAGAAATGACTTCAGAGCAGAAATAATGACCTAAACAAAATTTATCTAGGAGAATGAAAAAAAGTAATGAGATATGAGAAACAAGTGCAGATAAAAGATCCTAACTTTCAATGTGTCTAGACAAGTGGGGGGAAAGACTTATGAGTGTTTGGCATGGTTGAGTTCAGTGGGTAAGAAATCTAGGAGGATGTCTTCACAAAAGGTAGAAATGACTGAGATTTT
Source organism: Halichoerus grypus (assembly GCF_964656455.1). Lineage (NCBI taxonomy): Eukaryota > Metazoa > Chordata > Mammalia > Carnivora > Phocidae > Halichoerus > Halichoerus grypus. The sequence continues at coordinate 36,929,390 of NC_135713.1, forward strand.
TAGCAGAAACCATATTAGAAAATATTGAGGACACTGCCTAACTGTCCTATGTTGAAACAATTTGGATCTAAGAAATCCAGATCAAACTTAATGGTTATTATGATAAAACTGCAATAATCTATATTCTTGTTTAGAGAGCAGAAGTTAATTTTGTTCTGAATCACAGGGGAGGAGCAAAGTGCCAGGCTGATCAAGGGAGCTGAATAAATAATTATTTGCTCAAGTTTGAAATTTTCTAATAAAAGAGAAAAGCACATTATTCATTGAAAATACTCAGCTTGTTTTCAAAGTCCAGAATAGGGATGATCTTGACTAAATATAAATGAAATGTTATAGCTGTTCAAAAAAGATAATGATCACAATATGCTGGGCATAAATCTTTGAAAGTTTTATAGAATAAAGAGTATTGGTCCAGCTCACGACTGAATATAGAGGATAAGACTTGAAGAGGACTTTGGCAGAGAGAATGGGAAGACCAAAGGCTTGAAGGTGGCAAAGTAGAAGACAGGATATGGAAACCTGGAGTTGTCCAGTTCAGTGAGGGTATTAGGGACATAGTAGAGGACTGTAGTACCAACCAGAGTAGTGAATTTGGATTTCATTCTCTGAAATCTAATTCACTGAATGCTGCTTAGCAAGCAAATAATGTGATCACATTTGTGTTCTTTTATAGGATACAATGAAGAAGGCAAGACTGACTCATCCAGGACAGAAAGAATAAGAACTAGATCTGAGGTAGAAGCACTGAGAATGGTATTTGAAAGAAAGGAAATGTAGTTAATACCTACTGTAAAAGATTAATTAAATTGGTGACTGCTTGGATGGGAGATTGTGCTTAATATCTTGAGGAACTTTCGGGAGTTGATAAATTAGGTTTTGATATTTAAGAAAGAAGTTGCAAAGGTACATAATAAATCCTCAATACATATTTGAGTTAATAAAGAATAAGTGAAGTTATCAAAATATGTAAAAGACCCTCAGGACTGGAGATAAAAATCTGGGAGTTCTAGTCACTCTTGTGCAGATGAAATAACTTTTAAAAGGGCTGGGGGTATTTAAAAGATTTTAAGTATATGGCTGGTTTATTTCTCAAGAAGTTCGTTGAATTCTGAAACTTCACAGGGTAAGAGACTTAATAAAAATAATCTTCAAATCTCTGAAAAACAGAGAAAGTTTTTCATAGCCATTCAGTGCTGAGAAGACAAAAATTGACACTCAGGCCCTACCAAGAGTTGGGTCCTCAAAGGAATGCTAGGTCTAAGGAAAAATAAAATGTCAACTGAGCCTTGCCAAAATTGCAATCCAGCCTTCACTCAGGTCCATTCCTGGTTTGGACTGAAGATGGTTGCTCTTCTCCCCACCCCAGGCCATGTTCCCCCTCTGAAGCCTCTAAGGAAGAATGAACTCTGCTTTTTCTTAGCTTCTGGTGGAGACCAGCAAACCTTGCTGTTCCTTGGCTTATAGCTGTATCACTCCAATCTCTGTCTCCATTGTTACATGGCCTTCTTTGTTCTGTGTGTTTCTACATCTTCAGATCTCTCTGTTTTTATAAGGACACAAGTCATTGGAATTAAGGCCCATACTAATCCAGTACGACCTCATCTTAACCTGGTTACATCTGCAAATATTTTATTTCCAAATAAGGTCATGTTCACAGGTACTGGTGGTTAAGACTTGAACATATCTTTTTTTGGGGGGGGGGACAAAATTTAATCCAAAATAGGGGGGAAGGTAGAAAGCCAGTGGGCTGGTTTTATATATAAATGGATTAGCTGTGACTCAGCTCCACAGATTGTTGCCATCTGGGCTTGCTGGCCAGCATTACCTACCACATGTGAACTGTGGGCTGCCAGTTTGCATATTTTGCTTTCAGGAAAGGATTTACCTTGAGGAAGGTGGTTTGTTACTGGAGATTAATAGAAGAGGTTGATTGTGAGCAGAGAGCCTTTAGTTTTACATGGCTTTAGAAAATAGTAAATATGTCCTACTATGTAGTAGAAGAAATATTCTGGAACATCAAGACTGGCAGAAATACTATAGTTTTGGAATGTCAAAGAGCCCTATCATAAATATTTGGGGATATCATTAAAAATTACATCCAAACGATGTAGTGGGCATAGAGAGACTCATGTATAATGTATAGCATTATGATCAAGTTTTCTTAGAAAGTTTCCAATTACATGTACCTTAATCCATAGTTACTGGGTTTTTTTCCCCTATGACACATTTATGAACTTGACAAGATCACTTCAATGCAATGAATCTTGTTTTAACAACAATCTCCAAAGGCATGGGATAGGAATGCAGCCTGTTTAGATTTAGAATCATTACGGTGGACTGCATTTTGGTAGTTACTAGTGTGAAAATTATCTATCCTGAGGAATACTTACTATGTAACTCAAAGAGATTACTCAATATGAGAATATATTCTCCATTGGTAGGGAGAGACAGGACTTGAAATCTAGAGAGATTGCAAGTGAAATCACAGTTCATGTCTGAGGCTCACAATGTCAAAGGAATTAAATGAACAAGATCCAACCCAACTGTCTCTTCTAGGAGTCAATTATAAATAACTTCTTGTGTAGTAGACATTTCCTAAGGCCTTATATTTCTGAGCTGTATTGAGTTTTCCCCCTGCTGGAAATACCAGAACTGAGTAGAACATTTCCCCCAGGCACAGATAATTATACATTAAATCCTTTTTTTGTTGCTGTTTTTTGTCTTTTGTTTCTAGAAGCATAGGACACTCAACCATGGACTTTGCCGATGCAACAAAATTTAAGGATGGCCTTTTTAGTGGACTTTCACACTCTCATTGCCTAACTAAGGTTATACCCTCTAATATCCACCACCCAGCTGTGGCTGTTTTAATTGTTACACTGCAACACAAATGTTAAACAAATGTAACACAAATTCACAGTTCCCATGTTGGCTAATTCCACACACAATTTTAGCAATTATCTTTTCCATCACCTTTGCTCATTCCATCCCACTATTTCCATATGGGCCCACCATTAGATTGTAAATTCTGTCGAAGACAATGAGACCTTTTCTTTTCTTTTCCTCTCCCTTTATTAATGCGCATTCACATATTAATCATTTTGCAAATATTATTATAATAGCTTCACAACACTAGGTGGCAAATTGAAATAATTCAATTTTTTCACTATGAAACTATTAATGTAAAACAACAACAAAACATAGTTTAAGCTAGGACCACACAGTATAGTCAAATCATTATTAATCACCAAGTAAACTCCAAAGTCAGCAAGTGAATTATTTGTGCCTAGGGCAATTTTTACATTATGACTTCTCAACTATGTCCCATGATGGAAACACAATTAATTAATTGACAAAACTCCAGTTGACTTTATGAAGCAATAGATTGCGCTTACTTTGAAATTGAGGAGGAATTTTTGCCTACCCAAAGCAATGAAATAAATTTGTTATATTTATATTATGGAAGAAAAAAAAATACTCAGTTTCTGAAAAGATTTAGCTCTTTGGGGATTGCAGTATTTCAATTAATGACACTCCTTCAAATCTCTTAAATCCTGCATTTTTGCTCAAAATTCTATTATCATAAATTTATTCTGTTGTGTTAGGACAAGTCTAAACTAGCAAAGTGAAGAGGAAAATAGAGCCAATTATTCAGATAATTGAAGTAAAATACTTTTTTCTCATTACTGTATATTTTCAGATAAAATCTTTTTAAAAACCTGATTACATGTGGAATTACCCCAGTTTCCTCTCTAATAATGTATATAGTTAGATTATATTATTTAAAGTTTCTGATTCTTATGGACTTTCTGACTTTGATACTTGTTCTATGTAGGTAAATAACTCCATTAGCAGGGCTAAAATATACTTGGGGAATTGAGCTCGGAGTAAAATGTTAAGCTGCAGTTAATGATTTTAAGTATTAGAGAGTTTACCCAAATAGATATATGAAAATCTCTTCCCTGGAGTCTGGAGCCACATAAGGAAAATAAAATAAAAAATCAAAGTAATTATCTCAGTAAATAAAGTCCCAAATTCATCTCTTAGATGCAAAATATGCAGATAGAAGTTCAAAAGAAAAAAAAAAAAAACTTTTGCTAAATCATCCAAATTTGCACTTCACCTTATATTTGTCACTTATATTTTTGTAATTTTTATCATTTAAAACTAATGTTTGTTTTCTAAACTTGTTTTTTCATTTCAAAATAAGATATAAAGATTTTTTTCTGTCTTGGTGTAAAGTAGAAAAGGGACAAGTATTTGTTCTTTAGAACAAAAATTACCTACCTAATAATCTAAAAAAAATTATTAACTACATATCTCTCTTTATTTGCTACAATCATCCTTATATGTTAGTTTTCTTTTTATTTCTAAAATATTCCACAATTGCTTATTTTTATATTTTATTGAGCCATTAAAATATTTATTTAAAGCAGCAACTATAATGAATTGGAGATAGCTAGCTCATTACACAGGAAAAATAAATTTGTTGAACATATAAAAAAGCATACTTAGGTAAATTAAAAACATAAATGTGAAAAGTAAAACGAGAAAGACTTAGAGATTTGTGGTGAAGGATTCCTTAAATCAAAAGACATACTGTAGGGGCACCTGGGTGGCTCAGCTGGTTAAGCATCTGCCTTCGGCTTAGGTCATGATCCCAGGGTCCTGGGATCAAACCCCACATTGGGCTCCTTGCTGAGCCTGCTTCTCCCTTTCCCTTTGCTGCTCCCCCTGCTTGTGCTCTCTCTCTCTCTCTCTCTGTGTCAAATAAATAAATAAAATCTTTAAAAAAAAGACATACCATAAAGCAAAAATGAGAGATTGAACACATCAGTTAAGGACTTTCATTCAAAAAAGGGCAGCTTTGAGAATATGAGTAGAGGCTGATATTGTTCTAAAACTGTAGCAGGTATTGTCTAAAAATGACAAAGACTTAATATCTAAAATATGACTCATGCAAGTCAATAAGAAAAACAAACAAGAAACTGAGTATAAAAACTGTCAAAGAAGGAAGAAATTCAAATAGCTCACAAATATATGAAAAGATGATTAATCTCAGAACTAATCAGATAATTGTAAATTAACACAGTAATTAGATATTTATAGGCATCCTCCTTATTGAAATTTAGAAAATACCTATATTGGCCAGGATGTAAGAAAAGACAATTCCTTAATCATTGCCTACTGGGTATTTACAGAGAAATTTTTGCATAACCTATTGTTGCCTTTGTGTGTGTGTGTGTGTGTGTGTGTGTGTGTGTGTGTGTGTGTGTGGTAGCAAGAATACAAAGCAAACTAGGTGTCTATCACTATGGAAATGGATAAGGAAAAAGAAGGTAGATACAGACAATGTGGTATTATGATGGAGTTATAATCAATGAACTAGACATACAGCAAAATGAAGAGATCCTCAAATGCTGGGTGAAAAAGCATAAGAAATAGAACATTTATAGCCTCACACCACATATGGAATTAAAATACATACATACACAAAACAACATTACATAATTCACTAATACAGGTATTACCAAGTACATTTAGCAAATAAAAATAGAATGTGTATAGAATGGGAGTGAGCTTTGTTAATGAAGAAGAAAAAATAATAAAACAGGAGAAGAATCTAATGCAGACCAAAAGTGATTGTGTTTCTGTTGTGCAAATAAAACAAATAAACAAGGCCTTCATATTTCATTCCTTGTGAAATCAGAGACTCTTACCTTTTCCTCTCATATTCTCACTCTACCAATTCACATAATGATATTTATACTTCTCAGCTCTGTGATTCCTTTGATTGACTTCTGCCTTATCCACCTTACCTTTGTCTGTTTCTTTGTTATTCTCTGCTCTTGTTGATTCAGTGTCTCTTGTTTTATTGTACTACTCTAAAGTCTAGGCTCCCTGCTCAGCAGGGAACCTGCTTCTCCTTCTTTCTCTGTCTGCCACTCCCCCTGCTTGTGCTCTCTCTCTCCCTGTCAAGTAAATAAATAAAATCTTAAAAAAATAGAGAGAGTCTACTTATTTTTTAGTTAGATAGTAAGCTCTTGATGTAATTAACTCTTATAATTTTGCAACTTTGAAATATTCACATAAGGGTTCCAAGTTTTAAAAAAGCCAAAGATATTTTATTTCTATAACACACATTGACTACACTATCAATCATGGGTTATACCTAAGAAAAATGATTCCACTACTGGAATTGTTTACTCCCCATAGGGGAGGATATCAGAGGATCAAGGAAGATTCTCTGCCCTTCTAAGTATTTTCTCCATATGTTGGCTATTACCTACAATTTCTTTACAAGCTATGTCGCTTTTCTACTCCACAATTAGTCATATAGCTTACATTTGTAAAGCTCTGTTAAGAGCAATGGACCCTAAAAGAATGCGTAGGGGGGCCAGGGAATAAACAACAGAGCAAAGGATAGCATTTTCAAATTTTTTTTTGCTTACAATTGGCAGTTATCATCCAGAAATATGAAGAATTCTTTAGTTCAGGACTAGACTTTTCCCTTTCTTTCCAAAAGAACATGGGATGTGGTACCAACAGAGAACACATAGTGTTTCTAGACTTGGGTTTCCACCCTGAACTAAAGGTAACAAGGAGCCATACTCCTGCCTTACTGCTTGTATTAAATGAGGCCTAGTGGAGGTCAGAACTTTTACCACCACCCAGAGGTTATGAGGTCATCCCTCCATGGTATCAGTGGAGGCCATATGGGGAGCCAGAATTCTTATTCCTACCCAGCAACAGTTAGCAGGCTCCCCCTGCCTCACCCCAAGTGTCAATGGAGGATGAGCAAGAAACCTGGACTTTCATAATAACCCACTGGCACTCCTCATTTTCTGAGTGTTATCAGAGGATGCCTACTAAAGCAAAAGATTTGAGAAAGATTTGAACTTTCATAATATACCCAAAATGTCAGATTTTGATAACAAATTACGCAAAATAGAAAAAAGAAACAATTAATAGTTGTCTACACTGAGGTGAAACGAATGTTAGAATTATCTGACAAAGATTTAAAAGTAGCCATCATAAAAATGCTTCATTAAACATTTAGGAATACACTTGAAATTAATGAAAAATAGAAAGTTTCAACAAAGAAATAAGAAATATAAAAACTAAATGGAGATTTGGAGCCAAGAAATATAATCACCAAAATAAAAAGCTCAATGTATGAGCTAATTCACAGAATGGAAAGAGCAGAAGAAAGAACAAGTAAACTTGAATATAGAGCAATAGAAACTGCTGTCTAAACAGAAAGAAAACATACTAAAAAAAAAAAATCTTAGTGATCCATGGAACTATTGCTCAGATCTAAGATTCTTGTCTTTGGAATCACTGAGAGAGAGAACGGTGCCGCTAAAAAGTTTGCAAATAAATTCTATGTAAAAACTCCCCAAATTTGTCAAAAGACAAAAATCTGTAGATCCAAGAAACCAAGCAAACACCAAACAGGATAGAAAGTAATCCATCCAGATTATAATTATAATCCAGATTATAATTAAACTTCTGAAAACTAGTGAAATAGAATTAGAAAAATAGTGAAATAGAAAATAGCTTGAAAGTGGTGAGAGAAAAACAACCCCTTACCTACAGGGGGGAAATAATTTGAATGACAGAAGATTTCTCATCAGAAACCATGAGGACTAAAGAAAGTGGTACAATATTTTTGATGTGCTGAAAGAAAAGAACTGTCAACCCAGACTTCTATAGACAAGGAAAATATCCTTTAAGAATTAAGGTAGGGGCGCCTGGGTGGCTCAGTTGGTTAAACGACTGCCTTCGGCTCAGGTCATGATCCTGGAGTCCCAAGATCGAGTCCCGCGTCGGGCTCCCTGCTCAGTGGGGAGTCTGCTTCTCCCTCTCCCGCTCTCCCCCTCTTGTGCTTTCTCTCTCAAATAAATAAATAAAATCTTTAAAAAAAAAAAAAAAAAAAAAAAAAGAATTAAGGTAAATCAGATAATCTCAGATGAAATAAAACTAAAAGAATTTGTAGCCAGCAAATAAAATTTAGCTTAAATGAATGGATAAAGGAGGTTCACTAAGTAGAAAGGCAATGATCTAAGGAGGAATTTTGGAATATTAAGAAGGAAGAAAGAATAAATAAAACAGTGAAAATATGCATAAATCCAGTTGACTTTCCTTCTCTTCTTGAACTTTGGAAATTATATTGGATAGTTGAAGTAAAATTGTAATGCTGTCAGACATGGTTCTCAATGTAGGTAGGGTATACACATACTGTGTATGTGTGTACCTCAGCCACTAACAAAGCTATGCAAAGACAAAAAACATGATTATAAGTCAAAATGAAATTTTAATAGATTTTTCAAGTATCCCATAGGAAGGCAGAAAAAAATCAGAAATTTTTAAAAGAGGAAAAGACAAAACAAAAAATAAAATAGCAGACTTAAGCCCTAACATATTAATAATCTCATTCAATGTAAATTTAAAGCAGACAATGATGGAGTAGCTAAGAAAAGATCACCCAACTCCATGCTATCTACAAGAAACTCACTTCAACTATAATGGCATAGGTAGATTGAAAGTAAAAGCTTGGCAAAAAGATAATACAATGTAAACATTAATCAAAGAAACCAGGACCAGCTATACTAATATCAGGCAAAGTGAACTTCAAAGCAAAGAAAATTACCAGAGCTAGAGACAAACATTACATAATGTTAAACGGTAAATCCACTGAGAAAACACAGCCTTCCAGATGTGTATGAACCAAGCAGCAGAGCTACAAAATATATGAAGCAAAACCTGATAGAACTGAAAGAAGAAACTGACCAGCTCAAAATTATTGTTGGAGACTTGAACATTCTTCTTTCAATATTGATAGTACAACCAGAGAGAAAATCTGCAGAACTCAGTCACCACATCTACTGACAGAATCTAACCAACATTTACAGAATACTCCACCCAAAAGAGCAGAATGCACTCTCTTCTAGACCCATGAGACATATACCAACATAGACCATGTGCTGATTCATAAAACAAACCTCAACAAATTTAAAAGGATTGAAATTATACAAACTTGTTCTCTAATCACAATGGAATAAAAATAGAAATTAAAAAAAGAAACATAAAAAGAAAACCTCCAAATACTTGAAAAATAAATAATGTACTTCTAAATAATCTGTGGGTCAAAGAGGGGATCTAAAGGGAAATAAAAAAAATACATTGAACTTAATGACAATGAAAATACAATATATATCAATTTTTCTGGACACAGTTAAAGCAGTTGTAAGAGAAATTTATAGCAGGAAATGTTTAGATTAGAAAAGAGAAAAGTCACAAAACAATAATCTAAACTCCCATCTCAGTAAAGTAGAAAAATAAGAACAAAATATGCCCAAGGCAAGAAGGAATCAATTAGTAAAGATACAAGCCTAAATCAATGAAATTGAAACCAATAGAGAAAATTGAATAAACAAAAATCAAACTGATGCAACACAATGGATTCCTTAAAAAGATCGATGAAACTGACAAACATTTAGTGTTATAGATAATTTTATATGTCAACTTGGCTAAGCCCTAGTACCTGTTTTTAGTAAAAAACTATTCTAGATGTTGCTCTGAAGGTATTTTTCAGATATGATTAACCTTTAAATCAGTAGACTTTGAATAAAGCAGTTACATTCCATAATGTGGTTGGGCCTTGTTCAATCAGTTGAAGGTCTTCAGAAAAAAGACTGAGATAACCAGGGAAGAAGGAATTCTGCCTTCAGACTCAAGACTGGAACATCAACACTTGCCTCCAGCCTGCTAGCCTTCCCTAGAGATTTTGGTCTTGCCAGCTTCCACAATTGTGTGAACCAATTCCTTAACCAACCAACAAAACAAACAAAACTGTTTATACATCCTGTTGGTTCTGTTTGTTTGGAGAATTCTGGCTAACAAATCTAGCACTGCTAAAAAACGAAAGCGAGAAGACAGCAATCATCAATATCAGGAGAAACAAGGGCTATCACTACTGCTGATATCAGAAGGATAATAAGAGGATACTGTGAATAAATTTCACAGGTTAGATGAAATTGGTCAATTCCTCAAAATGTACAAACTATCACAACTGACACAATATGAATTGGATGATTCATATTTGAATAACCCTGTAACTATTAACGTAATTAAATTCATCATTTAAGAACTCATGAAAAAGAAGTCCCCAGGCCTACCTAGATGGTTTCACTGGAGAAATCTACCAAACATTTAAAGAATTAACATCAATTCTACACGTTTTTTTCCCAGAACATGAAAGTGGAGAATACACTTCCAAATTCATTTTATGAAGCCAGCATTACCCTGGCTACATGGCTATGTGGCTATGTGACTGTAAAAGGGTAGCCTGAGGGAGATCTTCATGGTGATGACATTGTTCTGAATCTTGATCACAGTGGTGGTTACAGGAATCTCTGCATGTGCTGAAATGGCATAGAACTATACATACTAATTGTTCCAATGTCAATTTCCTGGTTTGGTATTGAGCTATAGTTATATAAGATTCAGACATCAAGGTGAAATCAGGGAAAACTGTGTGAAGGATACACAGGATCTCTAGTATTATCTTTGGTACTCTCTGTGAATGTATTATTTCAAAATTAAAAATTAGGAAAAGTCTTAGAATTTCATGCACTCTTTCAATTAAACTTTGGTGCATTGTAATATTATTGGGGAACTAAAATATCCCAGTGCCTTTGGATACTGTGAAACATGACAACTCTAGAAAGTAAGTTCTAAGTAATTCATGCCAAAACATCGAACACAGTGCCTGATTTATGGTAGGCAAATACCAAAATACTAAGTAGTTTTAAGAGTTTAGAACACAGAGGAACAAAAAATGACTCTGGGAATTTGTAAAACAGAAATTAATGAACAAGTTTTCTCCAGAAAATGTACGATGGACTTTGTTTTTCTTGTTAATCTTTGAGATGATGTTCTTTTATCAGAGTATTACCCAGCCAAACTGTCACTCTCCTTTGACTGCTGGATACTTAAACTAATCTTCCCATTGCCCACACCTTAAATTAAAGGCATAAAAAATGCTACCTTTTGTTTATTGTAGATATAATCTACCTTAATGTATGTTATCTCTTTTAAACTCAAATAACTCTAAGATATAAAAACTATAACTACACATATATGGGAATCTTTGATGAAGAAATGAATTAATAAACTTATATGGCTAATGAGTGATTTTTTACATGAAAAATGCAACTTCATGTCAACAATCTAGAGAAAGAATAATAGTATGTATAATAATCCTTAAACATGGATGGTTGCTTACTCTAAAGTAGGTTAATATTCAGTATGTTTGGACATATCCCTAAGTTCTTGGCAATAGAACACAAAATTGTGCAGTCCCAGTTAGAGAAAAAAAATGACATTTGATTGCTATAACATAATAATGATATAACCTCTTAATGTGCTTCTGACATAAAATATTATGATGTCAACAATCTTTTCATGCTTGGAAGTAGTAAGAGCGTTATATGCAATTTTGGTCTGAACATTTTAAACCGATGTTGGCTGGTAATCCATAAAAATAAGAAGATGCTAAAAGGAATAAATACACTGTCCATATGTAGGAAAAAAGCAGTTAGAGCTCTGTAGTTCATAGAGGGGAAAATAGAGTAGGTCCTCGAATGTATTCCTCCAGAAAACCAGAAACAGCAGCTTTGGGGGTGAGGCAAAGGGCATAGAGCCTTTAGATAGAACTTTTCAAAGTGACAGCTCTGGAGATGTGAGCCACTGAGCAGTTTGAATTTGGCCTTCCTTTAGGCCAAGCACAGCCATCAGATAATTTCTTGCGTTTTCTTTCAGAATTATGACTTTTTTAAAAAAATGAACTGAACTGAGGTTTCAGAACATGTACGCCATTACCTTAATTAAAATAGAAAACCCAAGCATGTCTCTAGTGATTGCCATGTTTGACTTCATCTCTTTCATAATCTTAATTGTCTCTTTAATTAAAGAATTATCTTAATGATCAGTTTTAAGATAGTTGGAGCCACGGTATTAGTCAGTCTACTTATCTCGAAGGAAAAGTCAGAGTTCAAGGTTAGGTAAGAGGATTTTTTCTTCAGATTTTTCTTTAGATTTCCAGGCATAATTTTGTTCTCTAATCTTAACACTTAATGTGTTAAGAATCATTCTTCTATTCCTTTCCAAAGCTTCTGATGACTGCATAGTTGACCAGAAAGAAGTCTCAAACTAAAGACTGTTGTTCCACAAGTGCGTGGAGGAAGATTTTTACTCACTTGCTGAAGATTTGGGTTAATGTAGTATCTAGACCATCGGTGTTCTCAAGTTTTTAAGTGTTCTCTTATGACAAATATACACTTAGCATGTAACTAAGTTTTGTTGTCGCTGTTGTTAAAAGCAAGATCAAGTGAAGTTTACTGGAGAGATCTTAAAACTAGCTTCTTGACAATCCCACTAATGCAAATAAAAACTGTATAATGAGAAATAGGTGCAAAGAATTATTTTACTCCAAAGGAATTTGTCACTTTTCTAACAGGGTGTTGTAAATATCATTTAGAAACAAAAGCGATTGGTATTAAAATACACACAGAAGGACTGTGGGATATTGTAAAGAGCACAGACCGAAAGTCAAGAAAACTAGGATCAAATCTCAGATCTGCTTGTATTAATGGACAAGTCATTTAATCTCTCTGTCTCATTTTTCCCATTTGGGGACTGGAAATAATACCCATTTAAGGATAAAATATACTGTTAACTACGACTAAAGAATGAATCTTGCTTTTATTGGTAAGAGGGAGGTTTTAAATCTTGTGTTTATACCTTTTTTCTTCCGGAAAATGTGAATAATTTTCTTAAAACAGCAACAAAAACAAAGTAGAAAGTCTTCGTTAATATGGCATGACGTATGACACATCCACGTTGGTTACTGATAATACACCAATCACTGAAAATAGTCTAAGTTTGAGACTGCTCCATAGGTAAACTAAAACCTACAAGCCCTCACATGGACCTGTATTTACACACAGATGCACCCGCCTCTCAAAGTAATTGTTTTCTAACAAAGTATTGTTTATATGTTTCATGCAAATTGGTTTGAAGTGTTGCTTAGACAATCTTATTACATTTAGGAATAAAAACTTCCATCAAGAAATTGTACAAAAGAAAATGGACACACCAGCTGGGTAAATCTATCATATGCGGGGGCGGGGGGGGAGCACTTTTAATTAGCTGAGTGAATGCAGTTTGCTGAACACAGAAAGCACAGCCTCAGTCATATTAAAATGTGCCTAATTTTCTGTGAAAAAGTCCCATCTGAACAGGCCTGACCACAGTCAATCATACTAAAAGCCACTGGTGCTTAATTTGATTTACCAATATAAAATGCAAATTAGGTTATTAAGTGGAGTGGCAGACTGAGTAGGGCCCCTTTCAAACCATCAAGTTAAATGCAAGCAGACAGCAAACTGGCTGTGCAAAGAAAATTTTAGCATATTCGTTTGATTAGTGCTACAAAAATTTAATTAGGTTGGCTAATTACTTGACAAATTGCTCTACACGAGAGAAAAAGCAGAGGAGTTTTTTTTTCCTTTTTCATTGCAAATATCCTGTGTGTATTTTAGCCCAAATGCTATCTGCCAATTTGCAAAAGCATTATTAAATGAATGGAAGATGGTCTCCAACAATGGTAAATCGTATAATGCATATAATTAGACAAGACCCACACAACTGTACCCGTATGTCCATACTCTCTTATGACTAAAAATATTTAACACAATATTTTTACGTAACTACTGTCAAAACAGATTATCACAAAGCAGTCAGTTGTTCTTAAGAAAGAAAATATTGTGCATGATATAGGAAAGAGACATTTGTGAAATTCCTCCCAGAGGTGTTTGTTTGTTAACTATTAAACGGTGACATGCTGAAGTTTATCATCACAGAAAAGACCTGTCGGCCAAAACATGCCTGATTGAGGCCAGGGTTACAATGGAGTAGAGAAAATTTCTCTTTGTGGTAGATTCAAAATTTAAAACTATTAAATATTCTCAAAGTCTACTGACGTCTTATAAGATTAATTTCCCTTTTTTGGATGCTGTTTATTAGTCTTCATTTCTTCCTCTGTCTTTTCCCAGTCACTTCATAAGAGAGCAGACTTGAAATACTCATCTTTGGGGAGAGCTTGCAAGCTGTGTGACCACAGAATGAAAAAAAATTTTCAGTCCATGTCAGTATTTTATTGAGAGATTAAGAATGACCTTGAGTAATGGAAAGTGTTTCTCTGTTCAAAGGGAAACTTGATTTTCCTAGAGAAAGTGTATGTTTTTTTCAACATTCAAGAGAACAAGAAAGGGGATTTCACATAATCATAGCATTATTTGGAGGACTCCCAATTTTTTTCATATACTTTATTTGATTTTTGTTGATTTTCTAAAGAACTAGGGAACTCAAGCACCATGATTTTACACATAGATGACCACTTTGCCTGTTCAAGTGGAAAAAATAAGTATCATGTTTTATAAACACAAATCTTAACAGTTAGTAATTAGATACTATATTTAACCTGTTCTAAAGTGACATTCTAAGAAACTACAAAACTACAAGAAATATTTGTGAACATTTATGCAGGCTGTGCCTTATTTATTTATTTATTTTTTTGCAATTAACATTTTCTAACTTAAATTTAGAACACAAACATAGTAACACAGCACGATGCAAATGTGGTAAAATTATTTTATGTAACATCCTTCTCATTGTTGCCATTATATCCTAACTTAACCATTTTTACTCTTTTTTAAATTTACAACCATCACCAAAGGAAGTAGAGTACAGATTATGTGGGTTATGCAGACAACTTTACTACTGTAGAATAAAGTTCTGGGAAAAAGTTGTGGTCTCCTAAGCATACATTTGGCCATGAATGTCTGGCATTACATATAATGGCCTTGAGGACTCCATCTTTATATGCAAAGGTAGATTCTACAAAACATTGGGTCAGAAAACATGAAATTCATGGCAAAGTAATAGCATTTTTTAATATAACACAACTATACCAACCCTTGGGATTTTTCCTTTCAAGGTATTGGCCGATTTTCTCTACTCTCTCTTTTTCTATTCTTTATTTTCAATTTGATAAACTGACTGATAAATCTGGTAGCTACTGTCATAAAAAATTGAAGTCTGAGACATTTTATTAAGGGCATGGGTATAAAACAGTAAAATTACTAACTTGCAAATATGTTTTGTGTGTTAATATCAAATGTGTTTGTCCAATGAAAGCTGGCATATTAATTGCTAAAGATGTGATACTCTTTGATTATAATTGTTACATGTTGCTTGGAACCAATTACATGCATGTATAATTATAGCAGTTGTCTTTTATCGAGCCCCTACTATGCGAAGGCACAGAGTTTAATGCTTACATTTATTTTATTATTTAGTTCTTTTAGTAAACTCAAGATACAAGTATTACTGTCCCCTTTTTAGAGAGGATGAGATTGAGACTGAGACAGTTTAAGTAAAATCCAAAATCGAAGACCTAGCATCTGACAAATCTGGGATTTAAACTGAATTCTGTCTGAATTCCAACATCATGTTCTTTCCCTATGCCACGAGTAGTTTTTGAAGATATATTTTTAGTGCGGTTTTACGCATGTATGTACTTGTGATATATAATTGGTGTATTTGTATATAATTTGAGATTTTATGAAACCACTGTGATTTGTATAGAAAGCCTATAGATTTTAGGGAGTCTATATCAACTATGGTGATTTAGATAAGAATCTTTGGGAACATCGTATCTTCTAAAGTTGCGGACAGAGTCAGATTATTTGCCATATTGGAGACATCAAAAGAAACACACACACACACAAAAGGAAGACAGGTATGGGATTGGATTAGGAAAACTGAAGTTTCCATCGCCATGACAACAAATACACTGGGGAAGAATATACCAGTGTATGAAGACATGGGTTTAAAACCAGCATTAGCCTCTTAAAGGGCTTCATTTTCCTTCAGTATAGCTATGTTGTGAATAAAAAATAAAAAATCTTGGTTTCCAGATGGGATAAGATTCTTCTCATTAACATTTTAGAGGTTAAATTTAAGAAGGCTTATTTAAGATACATACATATCTATGGACGGTAATTAGTTATCTGAATGTCTTTCTACATGTTATTGATATTCCTGAAAGCCTTGTTTCAAGTATTTGATAGACAATAAATAATTTTTCTATAGAAATATTAATCCTTTTGAATAGATTTGAATTAATAGTAAAAATTCTCCCACAATTTCAATTTGAAAAGCACTCTTTGGATTTTCAACTGATTGATAAACAGATGACTCTAAGATACACAAGATTGCAACTACTAATTCACTACATTTTGAAGTACACTAAACCATGAATTGCATGGTGTTAATTCAATCATTAATACATATCATAATTCCTTCAATACTTTCATATGCAGAAAAAAAATCTTGCTATTTCAGTTGAAAGAGGAGAAGAATCATGTGGAATTTCAGAATTAAAAAAATGATTTGGTATTTTGATCAAATCATTTTCTAGTGTTTGGTTGTATTCCTCAAGTCCCTTGACTTTGTCAAAGAAAGCAAACATCCTGTTATATGGAGGTCTCATTATAATGAGGAGAGCCTTACCAAGTGTTAACTCCACCGTCTGCAGGGTCCAGGGAATACTTCCTCTCCCACTGTGGGAATTCTCCTCATATAAAGTGGCCAGTTGTTCATCGGTTCTATTTTGTGTTCACAAAGGAAAAGTTTAGCTTATGACCTGTAGTTTCATGTTACCATGTGTTGTTATGTATGTCATCTGTGATGCAAAATATAAACACAAAAGCTGCTATGCAGTTAGAATAATAGGTGTATGTACTTACTGAGTTGAGAAGTGCCAGGAAAAAAATGCATGATCTTCCCCAGTTATTCATAGCCAGAAAAAATTACCCTGATATTTAAGTGTGTAAACAAAAAGAAAAATAATTTTCCAGTGAGAACAAAATTTAAGCATTACAAAGAAGACCATAAATTCAGAACTAGTTTATCTGGATTTAATGAACCTAAAGAAGGTACTCTGATGAAAAGGAAAGAAATTATAAAGAATTATTGCAGTTCAATTTCAAAACCTCAAATATTTGAGGTATTAAGACTAAAATTTTCACCTCTTGTCACAAATACAAAATTAGCAAGAACATCATTTGTTATTTATTTGCAGAATAATTCATAGTTAATTATATGATAAGGGAATACCTTTACCCTAACATTTGGATAAAATTATCCAATATATTTGCAGATAGTTGAATAAGGTGGGCAGCATGGAGATGAGTGCTAGAGGCTTTCTCCTCACATCACTCTGACACAAGTCCAGCTAGTTCTCAGGTCCTTCAGCCAAGTGGTTTAAACACAGTTTCCGATATCAGGGAACTTCATTTTCATCCTTTGACTTAAGAGCTTAAAAAAACCACTGAACTTTGTACAATAAAAGCCATATGATTACCAAGAGTTCTTCATGAGGCAATAGCTGTGTTTGGCATGTGAATTGCTATGGTGGCTTTTCCATTCGGCATTTCTAGTCAGGTCTAGAAAAGTAGAGGTAATAATAAAACAAAAATAATTGTTGAACCATACAAAAGTTAACTTGAATCAACTGTAATTTTAGAAGAAAATCATAGGTTGGCTCACTTGCTATCAGAATGGTCTATACATTCATGTTCTTATATGCTATAAAATCCAGATAAATTTTTATCTTTCATGTATTAAGTCACTTTCTGAAAATATTTTGAAATTGCTGTGTAAAACTTAATATGACCTGGTATTCAGTAATAGTTACTAGTCTTGCTTTAGCTATTAGCCCCCTCTATGGCTTGAGAGTGACTTAGAAGAACAGAAGACATTAAAATGGACTGTCTATGTTCAATTCTGAGTATCTCTTTGCTTCACTAGTTTTCATCTTGGTGGCAAAAACCATGTCTTCAGCTTGTGCTAGTGCGGGGTACAACACTCTGAGGAGCTGAGGCACTAGGTATCAGCTTAACATTATGGCTGCACAGTATTAAACCAACATAATTATTATCATTTATTAATTCATGGTATTGTCAAATTGATAAAAATTATGGTTTTTTTGGAGGGGTGCAAAAACTAATTTACAGTTTTCTACTAAAACTGTAAATGCAGTAAAATCCTTGGTGCAAAAGAAATGCTTTCCTGCTTTTCCCTTCCTTTCCCATTATTAAATGATCATTTTTAATAGCAATTGTTTTCTTTGTTTTTCTTGACGCTAGAGAAATTATTGCCTAAGCTTAAACAACATAGTCTGTTCATCTGAGGGTATATTTTTCCTTCTGCGGAGCCAAGTACTTTTGGGTTTTAGCAGAACTTACAGACTTCCAGGAGATTTTTGCTGCTTTAAGGCTAATTTTGTCTTTGTTTCTCCCAAAGTTAAAAACAGTTGGTGCAAGTCACATTAACAAAGACTTACCTGTACTGAGATTCTAAGGTGAAATCCAGCTGGGCTTGCTGCTATCATATAGGGCACAAATTAATCAGCACAATCTTTCACTCACCTGAGAAAACAGCTTCTTTCTCAAAGGTGTAGGTAAGGACAGAATCACCTTAATGGGGTTCTATAGGAAGGGTCTCCTATAAAGCCAAAATTTTGCAGTGAAACTTCAAATTGTCTCTGTTTTTCCCTTAAAAGTAAACCACTGATAAGGATATATGAGAATAATATTTTATACACAATGAGCCTTCTAGAACTTGATCGTTGTCCACTTCTAAGAGTGTTGAATTGTCTCCCTACCTGATAAGGTACTTGTTTCTTTTATTTCCCAATATTCTCTTAAGTATTGGTTTCACATATGTGAAACATTCTTAGTTTATCATGATACTGGAAGTTTAGCATTACAAGCTGTGAATATGTTTTAGATACCTGAGAAAATAGGTACAATGTGCAGAATGACCATTCGGCCATCTTGGTCCTGCTACGGTTTCTTTGCAAAGGCATAAAAATACCAGATCTTGCTGCCGGACACTATCATCTTTCTTTACTTTTCTTTAAATGGGAAAATTGTATAGAATGGCAAAAAGAAAAATAGTTAACAAATAACACAATATAAAAAAGCCACCTTCCCAAACTTGTGAAAATTTAAAATTATTTGATTAAGAAGCTCTTTTCAAAAATAGTGATTAAGCTGCTCTGGCATCAGTTTAACCTATAAGCTTAACTTTTCTTTTTCCACTGAGTTACCTAAAACAACTGTAAATACTAATGTTTTTAAATTCTAAGACAGAATCCTAAACTTCGATGTTAACTGCATTTGTTTTCTAGGGAAAAGGAAGAAGACTTTTAACACTTCAAAAATTATAATTATAGATAACTTTTCTTTGTAAATTTCTTCAAATTATTTTAACTTGTTACAATTCCTTCTCTTCTAAGAATAATCTATTTATATCTTATATGTTATTCTTATTTTTGACTACAATGTATGACAAATTAACACAAACATGTCTAAGGTTTACTATATTTTATGTTGTATATTTGCACAAGTCAGTTTTTGATAAATATTCTTAATAAACTCTTTTAATAACCAAATATATTAACCACAATAGAATCAAGAGGGAAATAGACATGACCAAAATTGTTTTAAATTTTCCTAAGGTAAAGATGTTATAATTTTGAAAAGACATGGCATTTTATACTTTTAAATATTTGCCTTTCATAAATTTTCCCCATCTGAAAGTAATATTTTGGGGGGTGATTATATATATATATATCTGTAGAAAAATGGGTGGGTTTTGGGTTAAACAGTTGTTTAGCTCAACAGGTGAGTGCTATGTAAACATGAATAAAGACTGTTCGTTTTTATGCACTTGTTAGTTTAAAAATTCTCCTAAAACTCATTTACCTCCCCAATGGAGACATTGAGGTCATTTGCAAAAGTTCACTCTTAGAGAAAAGATAATCAATAAATCTAATATTTTTTCTCTCTTCATGTGTAAGTATCTAATTGTTGTGATGAGCACTGGTGGTTGTATGGAAGTGTTGAATCGCTAAATTCTACACCTGAAACTAATATTACACTGTATGTTAACTAACTGGAATTTAAATAAAAATTTTTTTAAAAAAGGAAGAATATGTATTTTCTTTTCAAATAGTAGAGTAACTAGACCCTACTTTATCTTTTTTTTTTTAACGGTAAGGCCTCTGATGGAAGGTAATATGGCTGTCTTCTATTATCTCAACATTTCCATTCCTTCATTTATTAATTTATTCATTTCACAAACTTTTATTTATTCATGAATTCACTTATCACACAAACTTTGGAGTATTTGAAGCAATGGGAATTGTATTGATAAATAAAATAATGAATTGGATGAGAAATGAATGTACATAATATTAGATTATTCCAAATATTTGAGTAGAAGAAAGCAAATAATGCAAAAAGGTAGATTAAATAATGATTTCAACTCTAGAGCTTATCTGTTCAAAATCTATGGCCTATTAAAATGAATGAAATAAAAAAAAATAAAAAAAAATAAAATGAATGAAATAAGGAATACATAATAAATATCAGTCATGCCATATTATTAAGGAACTTACAAAAAGCCTCATTTTTTATCTGTGAAATGTGAATTTTGGATGCAGGCATTGCTGACAGTAAGGTAAGTCCCTTCTCATGAAGCAATGAAATCAATCTCTGAAGACTTAACCTAAGTGAGGAAGCTTTCAGGTTTGCTTGTCTCAGGGACCCCCTTTTCTCAAATACTCCTTGAGCCTTCTTCATACTGAAGACGGACTTTTTCCTCTCAGGTGGGTGTGTGTTTTTTCTCTTAAAACTTCTCTAAAGCAGAGAATGAATGTAAACAGTAAGCTTCAAAGAATTTCTCTGCATGCAAGCAATTGCACTGTCAACAAAACTATGATTAATGATATTTTATATAAAAATTCATAAAAAATAACAAGGTGCAATTAAAAATACTAAAGAAGAGAGCATTATTTCTTTAACACTTGAAAAATTACACATGCTTATAGATACTCATGAATTAAAAGAAAATACTTTGGGTAATTAGTTGAATAATGGTTAACAGATCTAATTTTGCCACTTAATACAACTTGTGATGAAAATAATGAAGTTTATTTTTGTTTAGGAGATTTCTGTCACCAAGGACAGACAGACGGAGAGAGAGAGAGAACTGAAACATATCAGGTCAGCATATGGCTGTTTTCCTTCTGTGGAGAACACATTACAAAATTACAAACCGGGAAACCAGAATTGTGATGTTTCCAAATAGTATGAGAATATATCATGTGAACCTTTAATTTTTGGCACCCTAGAATCCTTTAGCTATTTCCCTAATTGTGATTACTATGCAAATTTCAGGAATAAAATTTTTTGTGTGTATTTTTCTCTTTCCTTTTCCTTCTTTATTTTTTATTTATATAAATAAAGATTTATTTATTTATTTGAAAGAGCTTGAGAGAGTGCATGTGTATGTTCCTGCATGCACGGGGGGGCAGGGGCAGTGGTGGGGCGGGAAGAGCAGAAGTAAAGAATCTCAAGCAGAGTCCCTGCTGAGTGTGGAGCCCAATGGGGAGCTCCATCTCACGACCCATGATATCATGACCTGAGCTAAAACCAAGAGTCAGAGCTTAACCGACTGAGCCACCCATACACTCCTCCTTCATTATTTTTAATAGCTGATAGGAAATAGAGAAGTTCATAACACATATGTGGGGGGAAAACTCCCAAGTGTACTAAACTGGTAGTTTTCAAATCCATCACTCCCTCTCTTTGGCAGAGATGAGACAGTTACACACACACACCTGAATGTATTCTTCTTTTATTTTTTTATTTTTTTTATTTTTTTTTAATTTTTTATTGTTATGTTAATCCCCATACATTACATCATTAGTTTTAGATACAGTGTTCCA
Source organism: Halichoerus grypus (assembly GCF_964656455.1). Lineage (NCBI taxonomy): Eukaryota > Metazoa > Chordata > Mammalia > Carnivora > Phocidae > Halichoerus > Halichoerus grypus. The sequence continues at coordinate 36,951,318 of NC_135713.1, forward strand.
TGATTCATTGTTTGTGCATAACACCCAGTGCTCCATGCAGAACGTGCCCTCCTCAATACCCAAATGGTTGAAAGACCTCAATGTGAGACAGGAGTCCATCAACATCCTAAAGGAGAACACAGGCAGCAACCTCTTCAACCTCAGCCGCAGCAACTTCTTCCTAGAAACATCGCCAAAGGCAAGGGAAGCAAGGGCAAAAATGAACTATTGGGACTTCATCAAGATAAAAAGCTTTTGCAAAGCAAAGGAAACAGTCAACAAAACCAAAAGACAACTGACAGAATGGGAGAAGATATTTGCAAATGACATATCAGATAAAGGGCTAGTATCCAAAATCTATAAAGAACTCATCAAACTCAACACCAAAAGAACAAAGAATCCAATCAAGAAATGGGCAGAAGACATGAACAGACATTTTTCCAAAGAAGACATCCAAATGGCCAACAGACACATGAAAAAGTGTTCAATATCACTCGGCATCAGGGAAATCCAAATCAAAACCTCAATGAGATACCACCTCACACCAGTCAGAATGGCTAAAATTAACAAGTCAGGAAATGACAGATGTTGGCGGGGATGCGGAGAAAGGGGAACCCTCCTACACTGTTGGTGGGAATGCAAGCTGGTGCAGCCACTCTGGAAAACAGTGTGGAGGTTCCTCAAAAAGTTGAAAATAGAGCTACCATATGATCCAGCAATTGCACTCCTGGGTATTTACCCCAAAGATACAAAAGTAGGGACCCGAAAGGGTACGTGCACCCCGATGTTTATAGCAGCAATGTCCACAATAGCCAAACTGTGGAAAGAGCCAAGATGTCCATCAACAGATGAATGGATAAAGAAGATGTGGTATATATATACAATGGAATATTATGAATGTATTCTTCTTTTAAAGAGATATGCACCACCAGTTCTGTGTGTTCATTGGGAACACCCTACAGTCTTCTGATGCTTTTGCCACAACAGCAACAAGTGAATCATAATTCCAAGCAGATAAACATTGCTGTTCCTAGTCAGTCCTTTCAATCAACCCAAATCTTCATAGTTGGAGCTCTAAATATGTGGCTCTCCTATTGTAGAACTTTACTTATTAAAGGTTAAAATAGAAAACATGATGCTTTCTAGGAGAAGAAAGACAACTTTTTATTACATCCTTTATTGTGTCTCTAAACCTCTATATGTGTCCTCACGTTTGTCATAGCTTTATTTTCTACAGATTATTGAAGTAATAAATATTTCATTATACAAAACATTGAAAATAAGGGAAAAAAAACTTTAAAGAAGGAAATCAAAATAAACAAATGCTGCCACTCAGATAGATTTTTAATATTTTGAAACATTTTTTTCAATAGGGATATATATATGTGTGCATTTCCTCTCTTATTTTGATAATATTTAGACCACATTATATATATGTGTGTGTATAATACTTTCTCACATTTCGTCATGAGCATTTTCCATGTTATCAAATATTACTTGGAAACATGATTACTAATGATAAAGCAGATAGCATGATATTACAATAGGCTAAATATCATAATTACTTGGACTAGGCTGTCAGTGTTTTACTTTACAACTATAGTGAGCATTCATGTGCATAAATTATTGCATACATTTATGGGTTTTCTTTTAATGGATTTTAATGACAAATGTAATACATGGCCCTGGTTAAAAAAAAAATCACACAGCACAAACAAGTTTAAAATGAATAAGGTTTTTCTTCCTGCAGATGTCTGATCTCAATTATAGACATTTCTACCATTAACAGTTTCTTATGAATCCTTTCAGATCTTTTTTTTAAATGAAGCTGTTTTACACATATTGTACCTTAACTTTTTTTAAAACAAATTTTTTTCAAACTACCTTGAGGGCTTTCTGTATTTGAACCTTAAAAGGTAATTTATTTCTAGTAATGTTTTCGTTCTATTCTATGCATGCTCAATGCCATAATGTATTTAATTATTTTCCTCATGTACTCATTTAAGTTCTTTCCTTTTTATTCTATTAAACAGCATTACAAAAATATTTTGGTCCATATATCTTTCAGCATGGGTACCAGTAACTGCAAGATAAATTCCTAAAATATAAGAAGCTAGGTAAGTATTCAAGTGCATTTAACAGTTTAATAGTTATTTTCAAATTTCATTCCTAGAACTTTTTACCAATTTGTACCTCTGAAATAAAGTATGAGAGTGTCTATTTCCCCATTTCTTATTTTTTGCTGATATATATGTTATTTATCTTTTATTTTTCACTGCTTTAATAATGAGCAAAGCTAAGCATTTATTTTATATTATTTGCTCACCCTTTCCTTTCCTTCCTTTCCCTTTCCTTCTTACTCTCCTTTTATCCTTCCTTCTTTTGTAAAACTCTCGATAATATTTTTTATCTGTAAGGCACTTATTAACTTGTAAGTGCTTTCATATATGTGTGTCTGTGTGTATTTAACTACATATAAGTTTAAAAACTTCTGCAAAACAAGCCATCAAAAAGTGGAAGAGGAAATAATTAATTCCTCTTTTTATTTTTTATTTTTAAAAAAGATTTTATTTATTTATTTGTTAGAGAGAGAGAAAGCACAAGCAGGGGAGGCAACAGGCAGAGGAAGAAGCAGACTCCCCACTGAGCAAGGAACCCAAGGCAGGACTCGATCCCAGAACTCTGGGATCATGATCTGAGCCAAAGGCAGATGCTTAACCAACTGAGTCACCCAGGCATCCCTTAATTCCTTTTTTAAATAATTTGTTGTACACAGTTTTAAAATTTGTATGTTAAACTTATCAGGCTTTTAATTTATGATATTTGAGTTTTAGGTCATACTTAGAAAATCCTTTTTTTTTTTTTTTTCCTTTTTTTAAGAGAGTGAGAGAGAGAGAGAATCTTAAGCAGACTCCACACCTTGTGCAGAGCCTGACATAGGGCTCGACACAGAGCTTGATCTTCCCACCCTAAGATCATGACTTGAGCCCAAATCAAGAGTCAGACGCTTAACTGACTAAGCCACCTGGGTGCCCCAGAGAATCCTTTTCTTCTCCAAGGTTAGTTTTTAAAGTTTGTGTTTTTAACTACATGGATATTTGGACAAATTCTCTTCCACAAAAAAACATTAAATCTGCTGGCAAAACTAGTTTTGAAAATATTCTTAAAAGTATCAAATAATGAACACAACAGTAAGAAATGATAAAGCCAAAATCTACTTGGAAGAGTGAATTCCCAGAGGTAAGAGAAACACTGAATCTCTTTCTGTCCCCAGGGTATTCTTGAGACCAGGGGGAGCAAGGATTCAGTTCCCAAGATTTTATGGGAAAGGAAGACAAAAAGCAAATGTTTGGGTTGACTCAAGGTGGGGAATATAATGGAAGATTCTCTCTGCTTAAAGCAGGAATCCAAAGGCTATGTTCTTTGTGAAAGCATGATGTGATGGTAAAATTCTCTACTCCCTGCCCTTCAATTACTCAAGGGAATCTGATTTAATTCTGAGCACAGCAGGGAGGAAAATCCACAAGGTCTTGTAATGATTACCCAGTCTTTGTGTGGATGTGCAGCAAAAAATTCTGTCACCTGATGGTGCAAAAATATTGCAAGTCATACAGTTTTTAAAGTGATCTCTGGCTAGTAGAGCTTCCAAGGACCTGTAGTAAGCAAACTCAAAGTCCCTCTGCAGTAAAGAATCTTTATCCTTGATCCAAATAATTTTGTAAAGTAGTTGAGCAGCTCAAAGTAAAAACAAATAAACAAACAAATAAACACAAAACAAAATGAAACAAAGAAAGTTCCAAACTCAGATCCAGTAGGAACAAGAATGCTATAAACAAAGCTGGTAAACTTTCAGGTATGGAAATTATTAGACACAGTTACACAGATTATAAAATAACTATGCTTACTTTATTAAAAAATTAAAAAACAAATCAAATAATATATCCAGGGAACAGGAAACTAAAATAATCACTGAGAGGTTTGGAAAACATTTAGAAAGGAGCTTAGAAGATATAAGAATGAGATAATTGAAGGAAAAAAAATGTAATGATGATATGTTTAGCTATAGCTAGAGTGTCCTGGAATGATGCGTTAGTAAAAAGCCATTAGAATGCAGCACAGTAAAGTACAGGTGGCAAATATAAAAGAGGCTAGCAGATGAGGATAGAGTGAGATATTCTAACACTTGTCTAATCAGAATTCCGAAGACTAAAGAGATGACAGTTAAATCTGGAGAGATAATAACTCAGAATATTCTACATTGTGTAAACTAAAACATCCAACAAATCCAAAGCAAGAAGTACGGAAATCAATCCACACTAGATACGTCAGAGTCATACAGAAGAATATGAAAGACAGAGACGTTGAATGCAGTCAGAGAAGACAAACTAACTGCAAAGAAGGAAGAATTAGATAAGTATCACTACCACCTCAAATTAAAAATAAATGTCAATCTCAAAACCTACAATAAGCAAAATTGTCTTTTAAGAATGAGGTTGTCTCCCTCCCTCTGTGCTCTCTCTGTGTCTCTCAAATAAATAAATAAAATCTTTTTTTAAAAAAAGGAATGAGGTTGAAATAAAATTCAGACCACAAACGTACCTAGTTGAAGGAAATTCTCAAGGATATACTTCAGGCACAAGAAATTTGAATCCAAATAAAGTTGTGACATGGAAGAATTAAAGAGCTAAATAAGTGATATAAGTCTAAATAAAACTGATTATATGAAATAATAGTGCAGTTGACCCTTGAACAACATGGGTTTGAACTGTGTGAGACCTCTTATATGTGGATATTTTTTGATAAATACAGTACAGTATTGTAAATGTATTTTCTCTTTCTTATAATTTTCTTAATAACATTTTTCTCTAGCTTATTTTATTTTCAGAATATTGTATATAAAACATATAACATATGAAATATGTGTTAGTCAACTATGTTATCGGTAAGTCATCTGGTCAACAGTAGGCAGTTAGCAGTTAACTTTGAAGACATCATTCCCATTGATAATCTTCATGGAAATTGAAATTTAAACCCCAATGAGATACCATTACAAATTATCCTTCTTTCCAAAAACTAAATACCTTCTAGTAACAAGTATTGGTGATGATATAGTGCAACAGCAATTCTTCTACTGTTGGTGGGAGTGTACATAAATAAACTTCTTTGGACAATAGCTTGGTAATATTTAATAATTTTATGCCTTGCTATATATCTTAGTTAAACTTTCCAATGAGTACCAGTACTAGAATATTCATGGCAGCATTTTTCATTCAGATACAACCTAGAAAATTGAAATGTCAACTCTAGTAGAATGGACACATAATTTGTGGCTCATTCCTAGGAAGGAATGCTATGCAGCATGTACTAAATGTGGAAATGTAGGAACTGTAGCTATGCACAACATAGATGAATTCCACAAACATATTTTGTAAAGAAGCAAAGCACAAATAAATACATTATATGCTACTATTTACATATTGTTCAAAACCAAGCAAAGTGACGCTATCTTTCAGGATCACTGGGAGCCCTGCTGTTGAGAGCTGAAGTGGCTCCTATCAGCCAGCAAGAGCTGATTGTTAAAATTTCAGGAATTTTTAACCATTGGTAACTTGAAATTTATCATTATGAAAGTATTTACACCATGGAAATCAGAAAATGCTACAAATCAGAGCTTTTGGGTTATTTTTTCTATGGAGAACTTTAGTTGTTAAATATTTACCAGCATACTATTAATTGAGGGACACTAAAGTTTTTAGAAAAATCACAATTGTCTATGTCTATATTGGATGGTGGTTAAATAGGTTTTCGCTCTCAAGTTAGATTTTAACACTCATGCATTTTTATGTTCTTTTCTATATTTATGTTATCTTACAATAAAAATAATAAAAGCAAAACATTTCTTTCAATAATTAATAATTTCATAATTTCATGCTGTTAGAGTTCATGTATAAGTTTTTTTTTAATTTTTTTTTTTTTTTTGAGAGAGAGAGCATGAGAGGGGGAGGAGGGAGGAGCAGAGGGAGAGGGAGAAGAAGACTCCATGCTGAGTGGGGAATCCCATGCAGGGCTTGACCCCTGGGCCCTAGGATCAGAGACATATTGAAGAGTATGAAAGACAGAGACCCAAGCCAAAGGCAGATGCTTAACCGACTGAGCCACCCAGTTGCCCCATGTATAAGTTTATGACAACACTGGAATGTATTTTAGTAATAAGAATGAAATATGAAATCTTGTCTCATGGTTTTCAAAACTGGTTAGTGGCGAAACCTGATTTGGATACGACTGTCCAGTTCAAAGCCTTTATTCTTTGCTCTACTGGAAGATACCTTGATTATGTCATGTATTTTTATCCAGTTTCCCACTTGTCTTTTTGTAGCACCCTGCTCGAGAGTCACAAGGATGTAGGTTAATGGTATGAAGTCACTTTTGCACCATAAGGTCAAAGAAATGAAATTATTTTGGTAACCAAGTAGTGGGATTGATTCCATGATTTCAAGACAATTGATTCCTCAATTTAAATAAATGCAAACAACTGAAGAATATTGTAACAGTCAAGAGATTGAGAATATAAATATAAGCAGTCACATGCTATCATAATACACAGTCACTGGATCATATTTTCTTAATGCCTTATTTAATATTTCTGGGAAAAAATCCCTTTTTTTAAAAAAAATTTTATTTATTTATTTGACAGAGAGAACACAAGCAAGGGGAGCAGCAGAGGGAGAAGAAGCAGGATGTCTGCTGAGCAGGGAGCCTGATGCAAGGCTTGATCCCAGGACCCTGGGATCATGACCTGAGCTGAAGGCAGATGCTTAACCAGCTGAGCCACCCAGGCACCCCTGGGAAAAAAATCCTTAAAAGTCAGAAACATCTTAGTTTACTATTACTTTTAGGTTCAACATTATACATTAGAAACAGGTATGCTATAAATAAAAAATCTGTTTATTTACTGATAATTTTTGTTCACAGCCAAATCATATATCATATTTGTGGTACCTGGGTTTTTCTTCCTTGACTTTATGTCTAAACAGATATGTTTTCACCAAAAAATAGCTCTGAGTATTATAGAAGTATATCTTTTTTTTTTTTTTTTTTTTAAAGATTTTATTTATTTGACAGAGATAGCGAGAGAGGGAGCACAAGCAGGGGGAGTGGGAGAGGGAGAAGCAGGCTTCCCGCAGAGCAGGGAGCCCGATGTGGGGCTCGATCCCAGGACCCTGGGACCATGACCTGAGCTGAAGGCAGACGCTTAATGACTGAGCCACCCAGGCGCCCCTAGAAGTATATCTTAATAACAAAATAAAATGAGGACTCCTAATTAAAAACTTAGTATTTAATACTGCTGGCTGTGACACAGTGCAATTTACAGCTTTGTAATTCCCCTTGATGGAACACAATCTTTCTTTGCTTTTTTTCCAGGGAGAAATCATGCCATATTAAGCAGAGTTCTGATACTGTCACGCTCTTATCAGATTACAGAAAGCACTAATCCTTAGGCCATTCATCTGACTCCCTATTTCTGAAGTAATCCATGTTTGGCTGCTCTCTTGAGAATTTGCCCTTTTTGAGGATGCTGAGATCAGCCTTATTGTGCAAAGTGATCTTGGTTTTATGCAAAAGATGTCTTAGTTCCAGATGTTTAGTAAGAGTTTTATTATTTTTCACTCAAAAATGCCAACTATGTGCTTGTAAATGTTGTTCGTGCTCATTACTTCTTTCTTCCCTGTCCTCTGCTAGAGGGCAATCAGTGAAAAAGGAGGTATTTTTGTGACTTTTAAACAACTGGGTGGCAATGGTAGGAAAAGAAATAATAAGGAAGAAAAAAAAGACAACAGAATGAGAGATCTTAAATAAGCTTGATTTCATTCATTAGTGTTTCGTCTACCCAATTGACACATACTTCAAAATTAAGTATATTCTATATTTAGCCTTTTTATCATCATGAGAAAAATATTTGTAGATTAAGGGACTCAATTCTTTTCTTAGGATCAGGATTGAATATTTCTTTCTCTTTTTTTTTAGATTTATTTATTTGAGATAGAGCACGTGTGCGATAGGGGGAGGGGTAGAGGGAGAGAGAATCTTAAGCAAACTGTGCGCTGAGCACAGAGCCTGATGCAGGGCTCGATCTCATGACCCTGAGATCACCACCCAAGCCAAAACCAGGAGTCCGATATTTAACGACTGCACCACCCAGGTGCCCCAGGATTGAATATTTCTAATAAAGATAAGTCCCTTTGAGGAACCAAGTCAATGGAAATTTGAAGAATTTGGATGGAAGAAGATACCTACAAATATAACTTAAAATATTTGAATGAATGTATCCATTATTGCAAATATGACTTCCAGAACTATTTCTTGGAAAACATTCCCAGGAGAAGATGATTTACAATTGGATCAAGAATTATGATTGAATAGAGAACAGATTTTGAAAGACTAACATGTAAATGAGTTGTTCTGCACAGAACACTGTGATCCACAAGATATTAAAAGATGTTCAAAAAAGAAAAACAAAGACTCATTCTATGATTAAATACATTTTAGAAAATGTGGGTAAAGTAAATTTAACGATTTTGTTTTTGTAAGACCTCTGTTCATCCCACTATACAGACCTAAGAGAATGTTAAGTTTTCCTTGACCATGGACCAAGGGGTCTCTTTCTCTTTCTCTCTGTATGTATATATACATAAAGTATATAATAATATGATATATATTAATTTTTAGGTATACATTATATGTATATTTATAATCTTGGAATATCTAGTAACATCTTATGCAAGAAAGGGTTCTATGAACAATGCTATGATGGGACATAGTCAAATAGATATATTTGATCAGCAGTTGGGAAGTGTATCTGGGGATATTTGAAATCAGTGAGGAGGGTGGATTGAATTATTGAAGAAAAAAGTTTAAAAATTGAACACAACTGCAAGCAAACTTTCTGCATAAGGGCAAGAGGAAACAGTCATATGATAAGAAGGGTGGGGAATTTGTGAGCATTGCTGGAAATTAGGAGAATGAACCCCAAAGAGGAGGAGGAGATGGAAGGAGACAGAGTGGAGACAGAAGCCAAAGTGGAGCATAGGGAGGAGGGCCACATATTCTTCTAAGACAAAAGGTAGAAATGGGGGCTGAAGTGCCTCAGGATAGCCTTATTTCCCTTTGTCAATTTTTAGCAGGGAAGCTCGTAAACATTTAATTTCACAGGTAAAAGTCCCACCCACTGCAGAATTTATCATTAATGTTGACTCTGAAGCATAACATTTAACTTAAAGTTTTCTTTTCATCATTTACTAATTTTAATAGTAGAATTCAACATTTATTTATTGATGGGTGAGAGATCTATAAAGTGACTGATTATATCCTGATATATATATCAGTATATATTACTGAGCATATAGTCGAAAATGAAGTTCAAAGGAAATTAAAATATGTCAGATAATTAAAAAATACAGAAGGATAAATCTGCTTTGTCATTAGACAATCAGAGTTAAGTCCCTGACCTATATATACTCATTCTGCCACTCTTTAGTTATGTAAGTAGAAATTAATTCACTTGGTGTTGATATTTTATAATTATTATCAATATTTCAATATCTTTCAAATAGAAAAGAAAGATTGTCATAAAACCTGGGTTTCAAACGTCTTACATGAGCCACAGTACATTTATTTTAAAGGAATCAATTTAGATTAAAAACCCATAAACATTTTATTTCTTGGAGGCTTGATTGAGTTTTCCTCAGACATAATTTTCCATGGATGTGTTTAGATAATTGTCTAAGAATTGATGTTTTAAGTATTTTGATGGAATGATGGACTATTGTTGGTAATAATGAATACTTTATACAGTGTCTCTGCAACAACCACTAATTAGCTTCATTATAGCCCACAGTTAATTCCTGCGAATAACTTATGTAAATGATAAAACTCTAGTAGTTTTTCTGAATTCCCTGACAATGAGATTTTGAGAGTAATAAGTGTGGCAAATTTCTGACAGCAGGTACATGTCTTTGTTGCATTTTGAGAAAGGAATATTCCAAATACTAGAATTTATTTAGCTGTGGAGGTTTTTCCTATTCCAAAAGCTTTGAAAGTATAAACTGAGAAAAGCAGGCTAAAAAGAGCTTCACATTTGATTTGCATCTTAAGAACAAAGAAACAAATGAAAATGTGACTATTGTCTTTATCTTCACGGTTATTGTGTGCAGTATCCTTCTATAATCTTTTCTTGTAATGAGGCTTAATAGCTGCCTTTGAGATATTAATGGAAATTGTCACAGACAAGGGAGATATTACTGCATCTAATGAACTAAAGTAAGACTAAAAGGAAGGGAAAAGGAACAATAAGTAAAATCTGCACAAATAAAAAGAATTTACCTAGTTTCTAAAATTTAACCCTATAGATTACTCTGACATAAAATGTAATAATGGAAATGCATTACTAGTCAGTTTTCTAAGATATCAGTTGTCAAACACAACTGGCAGGTTCTTTTCTTATTATTTTGCATTTATGTGGTGTTTAAAAACCTCTTGACTTCAACTTTACCCAATGCCCTAAAGAAAGACATTTTAGGGGCGCCTGGGTGGCTCAGTCGTTAAGCGTGGGCCTTCGGCTCGGGTCATGATCTCAGGGTCCTGGGATCGAGCCCCTCACCGGGCTCCCTGCTCAGCGGGAAGCCTGCTTCTCCCTCTCCCGCTCCCCCTGCTTGTGTTCCCTCTCTCGCTGTGTCTCTCTCTGTCAAATAAATAAATAAATTCTTTAAAAAAAAAAAAGAAAGACATTTTATATGGCTCAAAGGACAGGTCAGATCATTAGATTTATTGCAGCAAGCAAGAGGACAGATTCCAAGGGGGAAAAAAAAAAACAGACATTCAGGTAAAGTAATGGTTAATAACATAAAGAACAATGTAATAATTTCAATTGGATTCATCCATATATTGAACAGATGTTTGGAAAATTTCAAGTTTAAATCAATTTTTTACAGTAATTATACTATTGACTCTGATTTCTTCAATGCTCACCTTTGGGTTAAAGTACTTGAAAGAAAAGTTGACACTTAGGTATTATAATTTCATAAATATACACTCTTTTCCTTGATTCTTGAAAACTGAGAGGTGAGTACCTGCCATTTGAGAGCTAGTGTATTGCCATCTGATTCAATGAAGGATGTACAATTGAGCTGTCAGGTAGAGAATTATGAGGTTAGTATATAAGTTATGATGTCAACCAGACTTCTTTTTCTCAGGGCATTCCCTGAGGAACAAATTGTAAATAACGCCATCCAAACTTCCTAAGAACAAGATGCATGCCAGGTTTCTGCCAGGATAGCAGTTGATGCCTAATTGAGCCCAGGATTGTTAAAATGTCTCCTTTTTATAGTCCTGAATAATGTAGAGCTAATGAACAGATTCCATTTCAGATTTGAAGCATCAGCTCCCTAGCAAAGATTCCTTTATGATTTTTCTTATTTTTTTTAAATTAAAAACATAGAGACCGTTCTTAGCACAACCCCTGTCTACATATAGATGCTAAATTCTCATCAAAATTTATATGTAAATTGCTCATCATTCATATACAGCTATTCTCAATAAGAACTGACTGGGTGAATTGATTGGTCTTGAAAACTACATTCCATTTTAATCATATATTTTGGTTCAGGAGTGAAAAAACCTGATTCCTTGTCCATGGCTGTCTTCTTTTTTCTCTGACTTTCAGACATGTAGAACATTCCCGAAATTTTTAGACAGTTAATGCTTATCCCATGCTTAAGAAGAAATACTTATTTTTTCCTTCCACTGTGGATATTACAAACAGAGATTAGTGGCCTCTCACTTCAGAGCTGTCAGTGTTGAAGTGGCATGAGCTATTAACATTCTATTGTAAGTGGTCAGAAGCTTCCTTCGGCATTCCTGTCCAAAGGCCACTAAACCTCCCAGTTTGTGTTGTTTTCACTAAGATAATCCATTCCTGTCCTTTTGGATCGGTTGGTGCCATTCAATATGCCGCATTTACTAATGATCCTACGCAACCACTGAATCTCTTCTGTTTAAAAAAGAAATAAAAGGTAAGTCTTACATCAGGCTATACTCATATTGATGTTCTGATTTGGCTTCCACAGAAATATTTTATTCTAGGAAAAATGATATGAGAGGAAATGAATAATGTGTGAACTACCTTTTATTAGTCAAATAGGACTAAGTATCATGCTGGTTTCGAATCAGAAAAACTGTCACAAGTATCAGAAGATCCTTCATCTAACCACTAAGATGGAATTATGTGGAGCACTAACAGATGTCTAAAAGCTGGAATCCATCCTTTCCTGGCTCTATGCTTCCCCTAAATTATAGGATCAGTACAGTCTTTATAACAGTCCTAAACTGGCATTTGTTTATTGAAGGAGATAAACTACAGTACACATTTCTAAGAAGACTATACATGTATTTTTGGTCATCTTATTCAGTTAATTTAAAAAGGATTACATATTCTTTCCCAAATGTTCTAAATCTTATAACTGTATCTTGGGTAGAAATCAAAAGGTAGAATGTGTTTTCATATTTTGAGTATATACCTGTCACATAACGACAGTCTTGTAAGACAATTATAATGAATTTTCTTTTTTTCCCTCAGTTTTATTGAGAAATAATTGACATACATCGCTGTGCAAGTTTAAAGCATACAGCGTGATGGTTTGATTTACATATATTGTGAAATGATTACCACGATAGGTTCAGCCAATATCCATCTTCCCATATAGATACAATAAAAAGAAAAGAAAGAGGAAAAGAAAAAAGGGGGAGAGAAAGCTCTTGTGATGAGAACTCATAGGATTTACTTTCTTAAAACTTTTCCTGTGTATCATACAGCAGTGTTAGCTATAGTCATTTTTGGGTATATTACAACCCTAGTACTTATCTGTCTTAAAACCAGAAGCTTGTATTTTTGACCACCTTCCTCTTTCCACCCTGTGCCTCTATTAAGTCTGATTTCTTTTTCAATGAGTTGGGTTTTGTTTGTTTGTTTGTTTTAAAATATTCCTTATAAAGGTGAAATCATAATAAGTATTTGTCTTTCTCTGCCTGATTTATTTCACTTAGCATAAAGCCTTCAAGGTCCAACTAGTAATGTTGAGCATTTTTCATGTTCCTGTTGACCTTTTTGCATATCTTTTTTGGAGAAATGTCTATTCAGGCCATTTCCCCCATTTTTAAATTGGGTTATTATTATTTTTCTTTTCTTTTCTTTACTTTTCTTGCTATTGAGTTTATGAGTTCTTCATATATTTTGGATATTAACCCCTTATCAGATATATGGTTTGCAAATATTATTTTCCACTACATAGGTTGTTTCACCTTGTTGACAGTTTCTTTTCCTGTGCAGAAGTTTTTTAGTTTGATGTAATCTGACTTATTTCTTATTTTGTTACTTGTGCTCTAAATGTATACCCAAAAAATCATTATCAAGACCCATGTCAAGGAGCTTTATTCCTATGTCTTCTTATAGGAGTTTTATTTTTCAGGTTTTACATTCAAGTCTTTAATTCATTTTGAGTTAATTTTTGTGAGTGACGTAAGATATGTGTCCAGCTTCATTGTTTTACATGGGGATATCCAACCATTCCAGCACTATTTATTGAATAGACTCTTTTCTCCATTGAGTATTCTTGGTTCCCTTGTCAAATATTAGTTGACCAGTTATGCTTGGGTTTATTTCAGGACTTTTGATTATGTTGTATTGGTTTTTTCTCTATTTTTATGCCAGTACCCTACTGTTTTGATGACTATAGCTTTATAGGATAGCTTAAAATCAGGAAGTGTGATGCTTCCTGCTTTGTTCTTCTTTCTCAGGATTTCTTTGACTATTCTGGGTCTTTTGTGGTTCCATATAAATTTTAGGAGTGTTTTTCGACTTCTGTAAAAAAAAAAAAAAGTCATTGGAATCTTGATAAGGATTGCATTGAATCTATAGATGGGTTTTGGTAGTATTGACATTTTAATAATATTAATTTTTCCAAACATAAACACAGGATACCTTTCCACTTATTTGTGTCTTATAGTTTTCAGAGTAGAGATCTTTCACCTCCTTACTTATTCTTAATTATTTTATTGTTTTTGATGTTATTGTAAATGGGATTAATTTCTTTAGTTCTTTTTTCAGAAAATTCATTGTTAGCATATAGAAGTGCTACTGATTTTTGTACATTAATTTTGTGTCCTGAAACTTCACTGAATTCATTCATTAGATCTAACAGTTTTTTGGTTGGTTCTTTAGGATTTTCTATATATATTATTATGTATACAAATGAGGACAATTTTATTTCTTCTTTTCCAATTCTGATACCTTTTATTTCTTTTCTTGCCTTATTGCTGTAGCTAAGGCTTCTAGTACCATGTTGAATAAGAGTGGTGAGAATGGATACCCTTGTCTTATTCCTGGTCTTAGAGGAAAAGCTTTCAAAACTTTCATCATTGAGTATGATGTTAGCTATGGGCTTGTCATATATGGCCTTTATTATGTTGACATATGTTCCTTCTATGCCTAATTTGTTAAGTTTTTATGATGAGTGGATGTTGAGTTTTGTGAAATGCTTTTTCTTGTCTATTGGGAAGACCATATGATTTTTTCTTTCATTCTATTAATGTGATGTACCACACTGGTTGATTTGCATATGTTGAAGCATCCTTGAATCCCAGGGATAAGTCCCACTTGGACATGGTGAATGATCCTTTTAATGTGCTGCTGAATTTGGTTTGCTAGTATTTTATTGAGAATCTTTTCATCTGTATTCATTAGAGATATTGTCCTGTGGTTTTCTTTTCTAGTAATACCCTTTTCTGATTTTGGTATCAGAATAATTCTGGCCTTCAAAAATGAGTTTAGGAGTGTTTTATCCTTTTCAATTTTTGGAAGAGTTTGAGGATTGATATTAATTCTTTATTAAATGTTTGGTAAAATTCACTGGTGAAGCCATTTGGTCCTGACCTTTCTTTGTTGGGAGGATTTCAATTACTCATTCAATCTTCTTGCTCATAATTTGTCTATTCAGATTTTCTATTTCTTCCTGATTCAGTCTTGGTAAGTTGTATGTTTCTAAGAATGTTTCCATTTCTTCTAGGTTACAGAGTTTGTTGGTGTATAGTTGTTCATAGTAGCCTTTTATGATTATTTAAATTTCTGTGTTATCAGTTTATAATGTCTCCTTTTTCATTCATAATTTTGTTGATTTGAGTCCTTTCTCTTTTTTCTTGACTAGCTAAGGATTTGTTAATTTTATCTTTTCAAAGAAACAACTTTTAGTTCAGTTACTCTTTTCTATTGTTTTTCTGTTCTCCATTTCATTTATTTCTGCTCTAATCTTTACTATTTCCTTTCTTCTGCTAACTTTGGGCTCAGTTTGTCTTTTCTAGTTCCTTAAGGTTTAGAGTTAGGTTATTTATGTAGGATCTTTTTTGCTTCTTAATGTAGGCATTTATTGCTATAAACTTCCCTCTCATAACTGCTTTTGCGGCATCCCACAAGTTCTTGTGTTTCCATTTCACTTGTCTCAAAAAATTTTTTATTTCCTCCTTAATCATCTTTGATCTATTTATAGTTCAGGAGATTGTTGCTTAAATTCCATGTGTTCCTGAATTTTCCAGTTTTTCTCATATTAATTTCTAGGTTTTGTCATTGTAATCAGAGAAGATACTTGGTATGCTTTAAATCTTGAGTTTGTTAAGACTTGTTTTGTGGCCTGACATATGTTCTATCCTAGAAAATATTCCATGTGTACTTGA
Organism: Halichoerus grypus; assembly: GCF_964656455.1. Classification (NCBI taxonomy): domain Eukaryota; kingdom Metazoa; phylum Chordata; class Mammalia; order Carnivora; family Phocidae; genus Halichoerus; species Halichoerus grypus. Next base: position 36,967,074 of record NC_135713.1, read on the forward strand.
GAAGAATGTGTGTTCTGTTGTTGGATAGAATGTTCTGTATATGTCTGTTAAGTCTATTTGGTCTATAGTGTTGTTCAAATCTGCTTTTTCCTTATTGATTCTGTCTGGATTATCTCTTCATTGTTGGGAGTGGGGTATTAAAGTCTCCAACTATTATTGTATTATGGTTTATTTTTCTTTTTAGCTCTGTTAGCTTTTGCTTTATATATTCAGATGCTATAAAGTTTGGTACATAAAAATTTACAATTGCTGTATCTTCTTGATACATTGACCCCTTATATCATTATGTAATGACCTTCTTTGTATCTTTTCACCATTTTTAGCTTAAAGTCTAGTTTATCTGATATAAATATAGCTATCCTGGCTTTTTTTGAGTTACCATTTGCAGAAAATACCTTTTCTCTTTTAGTCTACATGAATCTTTAAGACTAAAATGAATCTCTTGTAGGCAGCATGTTGTTGATCTGTTTTTTTGTTTATTTGTTTGTTTTTTATCTACTCAGCCATTCTATGCCTTTTAATTAGAGAATTGAATCCATTTACATTTAAAATAATTATAAATAGATAAGAACTTACAATTGCCATTTTGTTAATTGTTTTCTGGTTATTTTGCTGATCCATTATTCCTGTTTCTTATCTTGCTATTTTTATTTTGTATGTGTTCTGATGTCTTTTGGTATCAGTATGCTTGGACTTCTTTACCTTGTTCTTTTGCATAATTACTATTGGATTTTTCCTTGTGGCTACCATGAGGCTTGTATAAAATATCTTAAACTTATAACACCCTATTTTAAACTGGTAACAACTTTGGTATAATTCATAAACTTTACACTTTTACTTCTCCTTTCCCTCACATTTTAGGTTATTGCTATTTTTTGTATTGTGTAACTAGTAACAAATTATTGTAGTGATGGTTATTTTGTGTTCTTTTTTTTTTTCAAGTTTGAGTTGTAAGTGAATTATACACCATTATTACCATATTGCAGAATCTAATTATGACTGTATATTTACAATATACACTACTTTTATATGTTTTTATGATGTTAATTAGTGTTCTTTTACTTCCACTCAAAGAACTCCCTTTAGCATTTCTTGTAAGCCAGGTGTGGCAATAATGAACTGTCTCAGCTTTTGTTTGTTTGGGAAAGTTTTATCCCTCCTTCATTACTGAAGGACAGATTTGCCAGGTATAAGATTCTTGGATGATGATGATTTTCTTTCAGTATTTTGAATATGCCATCCCTTTCTCTCATGACTTGAAAAGTTTCTGTTGAGGCTGTAGGATGGGCCCCACATTTGCCTGGATTCTCTGGTCAGATTTACTAGCCAGGACTGGGTACTATATTTGGTAGTAAATGAGGCTGTGAGTTAGCTTCCCTGCCCTAGGAGGGCATCAGGATGGGACTCAGGGCCTGTACAACTCACTGCTTGTGTACTTGAATCAGACCAGAGTGTGCACTAATCTCCCTGGTTGGGTGAAGCCACAGGATGTGCTCTGAAGACAGGGAAGACACGGGTTTTGTTTTCTGTGTCTCTGTATGTAGGGCCATTGAATGGATTATATAGCCTCCAGGGTGCTGTGGTCAGTTTTCTTGATTGGACAGCCTAAAGGCTGTATTCAGTGATGAACAGGGCCATGAATTAGATACCCTGCACAGGTGCAGGGGGAGAAGCAGCTCTAAAGCTGATAAAGATCTTTGTTTGTTGGTTAACTCAAGCTGACCCTCACCCCAAGTTCCCTGACCAAACAGGCCATTGGCTTTGTTCTGTAAACTATCAGTTCTGCCCACTCCACCTCTCAACTCAAGTGCCACTGGACTGCACAGATTCCAGGAGTTGTCTCCAGCCCTTCTGATCGGATAGGGCCAGAAGATACCCTTCACAGCAGAGGTGTTATGTCTTAGCTCTCTTGCCTGGATAGGAGGAGGAGGGGATGGTCCAGGCTACTCCCATTTAAATAGGCTTTGCCAAATACCTGGTTGGGAAGGGCTGGGAACTACCCTCAGTCATGGTTATAAATTGATCCCCTTGCCCTTGCATAGCACAGAAATGTTCCACATCTGGTACTGGCTTTGCTCTGGGGACAATCAGCTCTGCTTGCCCTCCTCTTGGCTCAAGCGGGACTGGGCTGCATAACTTCCAAGAGTTATTTCCAGCTCTTCTGCTCAGTTGGGGCTAGAAAACATTCTCCACAATGGGTGGGGCTGTGATTTAGCTCCTTGCCTGGTCATGGGCAAACCAGGCTCTAGGGCCAGCAAAACTCATTTGAAGATCCGAATCAGGCCGATCTGCATCCCACTGAGTTCCCTGATCAGAGTGCACCCTGACTTGTTTCTGCAGATGAGAAAATCCTTCAGCTGGAGTTACTACTTAGATACTGTTGGTATGAACTTAGTCTGCCAAGATTTGAGTATTGGTTGTTGCAAGCTCCTCCCCTCTTCATCATAGTCAGATTCCCAGTAGTTAAGCCCCCCAGATTTTCCTGAAATCCTCATGGGGCAAGCATAGAGTAGGGGTTCCTGAAAAGTAACCCACAATGCTGACAGACCTAATTATCCTCTCTTGTTTTCTTTTCCCACTGGAGGAACTGGAGGCTCAGGGGAAACCTCTCTGTGTAGTGCTGCACTGGCCTGGGAAAGGGGCAATGTGGTCAATGTATAGCCTTTTCTTTTACCCTTTGAATGTAGTCTGTCTTGGTCTCTGTGGTTCAAGGTGGGTGTTTCAGCCTACCCCCATGTTTTAGGATTCTCTCAGCGGTGCCTTGTTCTTGAATATCTGCTGGTTATTTTTCTTTGAAGGGGAACAATCTATAATGTTATTTTGGTAATGTTACTCTCAAGGTGTTTTTAAATTAATTAATTAATTGTTTATTTCATTAATGATTTTTTGTGTGCTTATTTTATGATAAGCACTATGCTAGACATTTGAGCTAGAACTGTGAACATATGTGACAAAAATTTCTAGGCTATAGGATTTGCATTGCAGAGAGAGGAAATAGAACCTAAATAGATAAATATAGTGTATCAGGTGATGATGAGTGCTATGAAGAAATATATGCTACGAGGGGGAAAAGAAGGGTCCAACAAGGGAATACTATATTTTATCTAACTCTTAAGTTAGAATGAGATTGATTTTTCAGATATGAGAAGTTAAGTTGTGCTATTAGGTAACTCTAATTTGGTTTTTCTTCACTTTATTGTCAAGCTTTTATATTTGCTAATTATTTAAGCTCTGATCTAAACCTCCAACTTTTACATGTTGCTAACATATTTATGTGAATTCTGTAATCTTCAGGGAAGGAGGGAAGGTTTTTGACAATAGATAAACAATTACCTGGGTTTCATTTAGATTTAGTCCTCTCTTGAGTCACATTGATCTCTAAATCCCCTTCAATTCTATTAATTTCAAATGCATTCCAACTTCTGATAAATACACAGACAAAGGAGAGAAAAGAAGAGAATGGCATTTTGATTACTGTGACTATATTCTTTTAAATATTAGAATTCTAATGAAAAATGTAAATCTTCATAAACAAAACTTTCTATTTTGTATTGCCTTCACTGCAAGAAACTCGAATGAAATAGATTCCTTTTTAAAATTAGTTTTTTTGTGACCACAGAAGACTGATTTTGTGGACTCTGAGGAGCCAGACTAATTGTGGCCCAGTTAGAACAGGACAGCTTTGCTTTTATTAAATGATGTCCAAGGTTAATGTCAGACTGCATAGATCAACCTGTCCTCCACTTAGCTTCAGTGGGAGTTGTATGAGTATGTAGAGTGTGAATTTGGCCTTAGAAGTCTAACAGACAGTGGAATTACATAGATTACTCTTTTAGGATCCTGTGATTATTTTTTAAAAAATTGATTAATCTCTTTGACAGGTCCCATGCACCACCTCCCTTCTTTGAAATGTAAGCGACTTTCCCTTGAGGGATAAATAATCTCATAGAAATTTCCATACACATTTCTGTCTAACAATATTAGCCTTTTTAAACAGAATGCAACCTGTACAGATTTTTATACAAAAGAAATAAAGTGTCACTTTGCTCATGATATGCACCAATTTTTAATTTATTTCTTGAATTTTAAAATTTAGAATTATTTAATTCACAATTTTAGTGGATTCCAATTTTTACCAGAAACATTTATATTATTGCTATTAAGTTTTCTAAATAATTATCAAATTTTTTACAACATATAATTCTATTTAAAATAAATAAATCTACTTTTTCTTCTTCCATCTTCAGAGGAGTAAATTGCTACATAAAATTAATTTTTCTTCTCATCATAACTAATTACATACAAAAGATTATAAGGTAATAAAAAATGATGTGGTGTTGAGATTAGGGGACATCATAGGTATATTTAGCTCACATGTTTCTGTTCTTTTCCACTGATAGTCAATTTTTAATTTTCAATAATTTATAAATAGCCTCATATAAAATATGTAACTTTTCTATTATGGGGAAATATTCTAGTCTGCAAAGAAAAATAAAATGGAAACTATTTGTAATAAAAATAGACTGTTCAAATATTTAATTGAATCTCTGACAGTGCTTGTTCGAACACTTTCACCTGTATCCTCTTATCAAATGAAAATAAAAACAGTCATATAATTAAAATAAACATCCTGGAAAATTAAACTAAGCTTATTAGTGCTGATGTATTGATTTGAATAAGAATAACAACCATACATACCTAGAACATTTTATTATATGATTGGAACTGTTTATTTGAAATATTTTATCTCTCTTGGGATAAATAAAATATATTTTGATGTAAAAAGATTTAGTGCAGCTGTTTTAACAAGTTAAGATACAACTTTTATTCATTCTTGGATTTAATAAACATTTATGGGAATGAGCTTTATGCTGAGATATGGGCTAAAAACGTGTATGAAGAGTTTCCTACACTATGAAAGACATGCAATGAAATAAATAATGAAGATATGATGGAATTGTGCAATAGCAAAAATATGAACAACATGGTACAAGAATTTAATAAGTGGGGCAACTTTGTATGGTGGATCAAAGAAGTTTGGCACTAGAGGTAATACCCTAGTTGTGCCTTGAAAAATAACTAGAGTTTACCAGGTAGAAAGCTGAGTAAAGGTGAGTATAGAGGACAACTCAGAGAACAGGAAAAAAAAAAACAAAAAACAGGATCTAGAGAAGTGAGCAAAGATGACATGTTCAGAGAGCACAGAGTAGTTTGATGTAACTGGAGAGAGGAGCTTCACCTTTGAGGGATCAGGCTCAGGGTAGATCATAAAAGCTTTATGAATTGATTCACTCAGAAAAATTGGTACAGAATCTAAGTGGTTCTCAAGTACTGTGTTACTCATTATGACTGTCTTGTGTCCCTCAAAATATACCAAATCATGAAACAATTAGTCTACAAGTTGCAGCCTTCAAGTAGAAATGATGAATGTGTAGATGTTATACTCAAAGGATAAGAAAGCCAGCACATTTATGTTGGTTGCATTAAACATTTGGAAGGAAAAACATCGTACCCCTTGTTTGTTCTCTTGTTTTGTGTTGTATTCAGTATAGATGAAAGAGATATATAATCAAAATAAAAAACTTTTGCACAGCAAAGGAAACCATCACCAAAATGAAAAAGCAACCTGCTGAATGTGAGATTTTTGCAAACTTATACAACTCAACACCAAAGAAAAAAAGAAAAGAAAAAAAACCCACCCAAAACAATCTGATTAAAAAATGCGCAGAGGATCTGAATAGACATTTTTCCAAAGAAAGCATACAGATGACCAACAGACACATGAAAAAATGCTCAAGATCACTGATCATCAGAGAAATGTAAATCAAGACCACAATAAAATATCACCTTGCACTTGTCAGAATGGCTAAAATCAAAATGACAAGAAGTAAGAAGTGTTGGTGAGGATGTGGAGAAAAATTAATCCTTGTACATTGCCAGTGGGAATATAAATTGGTAGAGCCACTGTGGAAAACGGTTTGGAGTTTCCTCAAAAAAATAAAAAATAGAGATGCCATATGATCCAATAATTCCACTACTGGGTATTTACCCAAGGAATATGAAAACATGAATTTGAAAAGGTACATACATCCCTATGTTTATTGCAGCATTATTTACAATAGTCAAGATATGGAAGAAACCTAAGTGTTAATCAATAACTAAATGGATAAAGAAGATGTGGGTATATATATATATATATATATATATATATATATATATATATATAAAGGGTATATATATATATATATAAAGGGTATATATATATATATATATAAAGGGTATATATATATATATAAAGGATGAGATCTTGCTATTGCAGCCATAAAAGAAGGATGAGATCTTGTCATTTGCAAAAACATGGATGTAAATAAAGGGTATTATGCTAAGTGAAATAAGTCAGATGGAGAAAGACAAATACCATATAATTTCACTTATATGTGGAATTTAAAAAACAAAACTAATGAATAAACAAACAACAAAAAGCAGAAACAGACCCATAAATACAGAGAACGGGGTGGGGAGGGAGGTGAGGGAATGGACAAAATGGGTGAGGAGGAGTGGGAGATACAGCCAGTTATGGAATGAATAAGTGATGGAACTAAAAGATACAGCATAAGGAATATAGTCAATAATATTGTAATAACACTGGATGGTGACAAATGGTAGCTACACTTGTGGTGAGCATAGCATAGTGAATAGAGATGTTGAATCACTATGTTGTACACCTGAAACTAAAGTAACATTGTGTGTCTACTATAGTCAAAGAAAAAAATTTAAAAAAGAGAGATATGCAATCAGTCTTTGGGGGAGAACACACAACATGGTTCTAATAGTTTCAGTAAATATTGATTGAGTACATTTTAAGAGCCAGAAGTCAGGGGTACACATACGGATAATATATGCTTCTTACCTTGAGGATTTTATGATCTCCCAAAGTAGAGAAATAAACAGACAATTTCAAAATACCAATGTAAATTATAAGAAAGGACCACCACATGCAGGATGCCTGAGAGCACAGAGAAGGGTCTTCCAGGCGTTTAAGCAAGACTTCTTGGATGAGGTCCCACTCAGCTCAGTGTAGAAGAATAAATAGTGAGCACCCTTTAGTAGAAAGAGAGTGAGCAAAAGGCAGGAATATCTGTGGCATTTTCAGGAACACAAGGAGCTTGAAATTCTTACAATGTCAAGTATGAAGTGGATGGAGAAGCTTAGAAGGTTGAAGCTATGGAGATAGACAGGGATCAGTCAAAACAGAGGGGGGCTTATCTCCATCTTATGGAGTCTGGAGTTAGTACATTAGGTACTGAGCCATTGAATGGTTTTCAGGAGAGGTAGGGCATATCATATTTGTATTTTAAATCGATATTTAGCTGCAGTGTGTTGCTGGTCTGTGTAGGAATGGGAAAAAGATTCCAGGCTCTAGAACTTCAGGAAAATTATACATCTCATTCACTACTTGACATAATCACTTGCAAACTAAGCAGGTGCTCCATAAATTTTTGTTGAATAAATAAATGAATAAACAGTTTGGGGGTTATGGATGATAAAGACAAGCCTGAATCAGAGCCTTGGTAATAAGGAGTGGAGAAAAAAAAGAAGGATATGCATACAGGAAAATTTTCTAGGAATTAAAGTTTAACAAACCGTGGTGATTAGTTCTGAGAGGGAAAAAGAAATTTAGAATGATTTAAGGGCTTGAGGAAAGGGTACATTTTTGGTCATGTTGATTTTTTTTAAATTTTGTTTTATTATGTTATGTTAATCGCCATATATTACATCATTAGTTTTTGATGTAGTGTTCCATGATTCATTGTTTGCGTATAACACCCAGTGCTCCATTCAATAGGTGCCTTCTTTAATACCCATCACCAGACTAACCCATTCCCCCACCCCCCTCCCCTCTAGAACCCTCAGTTTGTTTTTCAGAGTCCATAGTCTTTCATGGTTTGTCTCCCCTTCTGATTCTCCCCCGCTTCATTTTTCCCTTCCTGCTATCTTCTTCTTCTTCTTCTTCTTCTTCTTCTTCTTTTTTTAACATATAATGTATTATTTGTTTCAGAGGTACAGGTCTGTGATTCATCAGTCTTACACAATTCACAGCACTCATCATAGCACATACCCTCCCCAATGTCTATCACCCAGCCACCCCATCCCTCCCACCCCCTACCACTCCAGAAACCCTCAGTTTGTTTCCTGAGATTAAGAATTCCTCGTATCAGTGAGATCATACAACATATGTCTTTCTCTGATTGACTTATTTCGCTTAGCATAATACCCTCTAGTTCCATCCAAGTCGTCGCAAATGGCAAGATTTCAGGGTTTTTTTGGTTTTTATTTTTTGTGATGGCTGCATAATATTCCATTGTGTATATATATATACACCACATCTTCTTTATCCATTCATCTGTTGATGGACAATTAGGTTCTTTCATAGTTTGGCTATTGTGGACATTGCTGTTATAAACATTGGGGTGCACGTACCCCTTCGGATCACTGCATTTGTATCTTTGGGGTAAATACCAAGTAGTGCAATTGCTGGGTCATAGAGTAGCTCTATTTTCAACTTTTTGAGGAACCTCCATACTGTTTTCCAGAGTGGCTGCACCAGCTTGCATTCCCACCAACAGTGTAGGAGGGTTCCCCTTTCTCCACATCCTCGCCAACATCTGTCGTTTCCTGGTCATGTTGATTTTTAATTCTGTTCGGAAGACAAAAGTAGGACACACATATTCTTGCTTCTTAAAGATGAATTGATATTTTTGGCTCATATATATCCAGCATTAACAGGACTCCAGAAGAGTTATTGCTTGTTATGTGTGTGTGTTTGGGTGTGTGTGTGTGTGTGTGTGTGTGTGTGTGTGCATGCACCTGACTACACATAATACATATACAAAGAGATTGTAAGATTTCTATGGGCAGAAACAGTGTCTAATACTTCACGAAATGCCTACATTCAGTATACAGCACAGGCTTTTATTAAATATCTGTTAATCGATTGGCATTACTGTTCTAATTTAAGTCAAAACTTCAAATAGGTTTTTTAAAAATATATTTTCATGGTAGATATCATGATCTACTTCTAGAATCTCTCTAAAATACTATCTTTACTCTCCATCCCATAGGAACTAGGTATAGGAGAAATGCTCTTATAATTTGTTCGTTATGGTACTTTGCTACCTTATCTTCATTAGTGCCTTGGATAGATTACTTTTATAATAAAATGTGACCTACAGTAATGAGGACAATATATTGTCGTTGTCCTGCACTGCTGATTCCAGTTGGTATGTGGACTTTTAACTTCAGAACCTAGATGAAGATCAGCCCTTCCTGTTTATTATTCCAGTTTGTGGTCTCTGGCTTTCTACTGTGACTTGACAGTCTCCATTAGGCTTTTTGTCTTATTTCAATGTATTTTTTAATGTACATGAAATATATCTCACAGTGCCTATTAATTTATTTAAATACCTGTGACAACTTCGGCAGGGGTGATATTATAGAAAAAAACTTTTTTCCTTTAGGAAAATGAAGAGAAAATATAATTCAGGATAAATAGTATTGCGCATTCTTTATGAAGGGGTGTGTTTTTTTTTCCATGTAAAGGGCAAACTTGAATTTAGTTACACTTAGGTGTTGTATGAAAGGCCTTGTGCATGTTGTCAAAAGGAATTTTAAAGACCAAAAAAATGAACCAAATTTATATCTATAAATTAATATTATAATAGTTACAAAAATACCTTGCACAGTTTTAGCTAGTAGAAACTGAGTATAATGATGAACGTAAAGAAGTAAAAGAACAATATAATTACTTCATGCTTAAATTTGCTTATCCTAACACCTGAAATTTATTGCTGGAAGAGTGAATAATTTAATGCAGTTTTATTTTTTGCCAGTGTCTCTCGGTAAAAATTCTGATAGAAACAAATAAACTCACCTTGAATGAGATGCTTCTAATATCACAAAATCAATAGTAAGTTATAGTCCCATAACAATAACTAATTCAATGTGTTTCACTTGGGTAAGTTATTTAAACCTACAATATTTTTTTTGTCTGTTCCATAAAATGGAAAAAAAGTATATATATTTAAATCTTGCTATTAGAGGTTGCTGGTAAATATATAATTACTTAATGTATAATTTATTCTTCAATTCTTTGCAAAACAGGTAAAATTAAATGGTGGAGGTGGGAAGAATAAAAATTCTAAATATTTTTTTGAATGAATGAATTAGCAAGTAAAAAAATATTTGATATGACCAATGCATACTCTAAATATACATAAATTTTTTAGATTTTTATTTATTATAAAAATTGAAAGTATTAGAAACATATCTTCTCATCTTACAGATTTATGTAGCTATTAGAAAATCCCCTGCTATTTGAAGTGTTCTCCAAAACTGTGCTTGATTCTAGAAAATTTCCTTCATTATTTGAAAAGCACATTGCAGAATAATCCCTTTAATCTACAAACATTGCAAATAAGAAAATAACTATAACTTAATACAACAAAGAATAATTCATGTGGGATCTCAAAATCAGATTTGTTCTTTATATAGCAAGAAGGGAGACAAGTGGATTAAGTATGAGTAGTATCTTTTCAGCCTGGGAAATTGTGTGGTCATAGAGTCATATATTTCTAATTGTGTAAGTTGGCTCTGGGCTCAGGAAAATATCACTTGGATGTCCTTGTCCTGAGCATTTTGATTTTTTAAAAATATATGAGTCTCCTTTAAAAGCTTTCAGGCATGTGCCTTGAGGTAGTAAATCAAGTTTACCTGAGTGTGCATTATAACTGTCTAATCCATGAAAGTGATACTCTATTTGTTTTGTGATATTTGATTCTCTGTTAAATACTTTAAAATGGAGGTTCCTGTCTGGCCGTGTGGTGTGAGGGTACTTAATATCTAAGAGGATTCAGTTGTCATGAATCTATTTAGAGGGTCTTAAAATACTCCTTTAGAGAGGAGTTTTTTTGAAGACTAGTCTATTCATTGCCCATCTCTTAAAGGTAAAAGTTGGCAATTATAATGTATCATAAGGGACCATATATTTCTCCTCTTTCTGTCTAGTTCAAGTTTGAGAGCACTAAAATGGAGCTAGAAGGGGATGTTAGGAAAATTTAGGGTTACATACTGTCTACTAGCTTTTAGGATGCAACTAAACTGGAAGTGACTGCACTTGACACTAATTAGATTTTTGGATTATTTTATTAGGCAGGATGCATTCACTTAAAACTATTCCTTCATATACATGTTATAAAGAGATTCTTCTTTCTTATACCATCTATAAGAAGTAGAATATTGATATGGTAAAATAAAATTTATCTATGAATAGAAAATAAAATTTAAAATAAAGACAAATTTAAAAATAGCTACACAGATCTTTAAAACATTTACAATTTGTTACCAAATGATAATATACCATCTTAAATTAAAACTGAACTCAAGCATAATAGAAACTCATCAAATACTCCAATTAAACTTGAAGGTTAGGTTTGTGACAAATCAGTACTTCCAACTATTTTGATTTCACACTTTGAAGCGGGGTTTACATTTCTATGTTCCCTTTCAGCATACGTCTGATATCAGATAACTATAATTATTTGACAGGAATTTATGTATTGCCTTCCAAATGGTGAATTCTATTCTAGGTCCTAGTTATATAGCATTGAACAAGACATTTATTTATTCCAAAATATTTATGAAGCATTTTTTTATATCACTGACATTGTTATAGGTTCTGGGGCTAAATAGCAGGGCTTGAGGGGGGAGACAAAAATCTCAGTCCTAATGGTTTGTGTGTATGTTGTGGGAAGGAAAGTAGAAAATAGACAAGATAGTAAATAAAATATAAGTGGTTAGATGGTAGTGAGTGTTAATGGGGAAATATAAAGCAAGGGAGGGATATAGGGAGTGTGTAGTGGTTATAGTGACAGGGTTTGCCATTTTTGATGGGGTAGTTAGGGAAGTCCTCATGGAGAATATGATATATAAGTAAAGGCCTGGGAAGAGATATAAGGGAGTGAGCCGTGGAGATGCAGCAAGGAAGTGTATTCAGGAAGAGAGAAGAGCAAGAACAAAGACCCCAAAGCAGGCATCAGCATGGTGTCAATCTGACAAGGCTGAATGTCTTAGAGGATAGTCAGAGAGGGATAGGAGGAAATGATGGGGCAGCTGCATCCTTAGAGCTTTGTGTACATTATAAGGACTTAGCTTTCACTTAGAGGGCAGTGGGAAGTCACTGAAGGGCTTTGAGTGGCAGAAGGATAAGATCTGAGTTTTATTTTAATAGGATCATTCTGGATGCTGGGTCAAGAAAAGATTGAAAAGAGAATGTTGAAAACAGGAAGTCCATTTAAAAGGCATTTTAATAATTCACAGAGAGATGTGGGTAGAATAGACCAGAGTGCAGAGGAAATGTTGGGTTCAAGGTATATTTAAAAGTAAAGTATTAAACTGAACTTGGCCATTTGGTTGTAGGATATCATGGAAACAGAGGAGGGGCAGGGTTATTCCAAAGATCTTAGCCTGAGCAACTGAATACATGAATTTACCATTTCCTGAGATGAGAAAGACTCTGAGAGGAGCAGATCTGACATGAAAATCATGAGCTCAGCTTTGGCATGCTAATTGTGAGTTGGAGTAGCTAGCTATGACTCTGGAATTTGGAGAGACCATTCAGGCTAGAGAATAAAATTGTCCTTATCATGAACATAAGAATATTTAATGCCGTGTGTTTGGATGAGATCAGCAAGCTGGTGAGAGTAGATTGAAAATAGAAATGGTTTCCTAACTGCTCTGTGAGCAACTGAAACATTCAGAGGTCTGGGTGATGAGAAGTGACTAGTGAATGACACTGAGAAAGGTTTTCTAGTCAGGTACCTGGAGAATAAAGTGAGTAGTAAATTGTCCTTGAAGTTAAGTGAAGAATTATTTCAAGGATGAGGGGATGATCAACTATGTTGAACACTGCTAAGTCAAGTAACATAAAATTGGGAATTCCCATTGGATTTTAAAAAATGGGGATCATTAGTGACCTTGATAAAAAAAGCAATAGCAATAAAATCATGGGGGAAAAGGTCCAATTCAGACAGGTTAAAGAGAAAATAAAATGGGATGAGAGATATTTAAGATAATGAGTTTGGACATTTCTTTCAAGGAGTTTTGCCATAAAGTAAAAGAGAGCGAAGAATCAAGAAAGGATTTTTTTTTTTTTCAGGATTGGTAAAAATAACATATTTGTAGATGGATCAGAAAGATCCAGTAAAGGTGGAAAATTTAAGAGACCCAATCCTTCCCATCATGAAGGATATGAGATATGGTAATCTAGCAGGTACATAATTAAGGGCATAATCAGGTGCTCTGATGCAAATAAACTGCTGTGAGAACATAAGTGAAGGGATGAGATCATTTTTACCGAGATGTATGTGACTGGAAGGAACCAGTTGTATAATGATAACTTGGAATAGGAATACTCCAGGTAAAGAGACAAACCAAGTGTGAAGATCCCAAGGCAGGGTTCAGTCTGGTTTTCCACGCACAAAATGAAGCATCTTAGAGGCTAGGGGAAGGAATTTGCATTTTATTCTAAGAACAGTGAGAAGGCATTGGAGGGTTTTGTGAAGTCGTGCTGATCACTACATGGAGAATGGACTTAGGAAAAAGACAAGGCTGGAAGCACGAGAACTAGTTAGGCAGAGATGTCAATAGCTCAGATGAAGTTGATGGTAACATGGTTTAGAATGGATGTGGATAAAGACAGAATTTTAATTTTATTTAAATAGAAACCAGGGAGCCTGGGTGAATGTCGGTTAAAGGCCAGACTTTTGATTTCGGCTCAGGTCATGATCTCAGGGTCGTGAGATCAAGCCCCAAGTTGGGCTCTGCACTGGGCGAGGAGCATGTTTAAGATTCTCTCTCCCTCTCCCTCTGCCCGCCCCCCATTCGAGAGTGCTCTCTATTAAAAAAATGAACAGAAACATTTAAATAAGCATTTTAGAGCATCTTCACAATAACCTTAACCAGCATAACCATCTCCATTTGAGGCCTCACAATAACACAATTCATCAATTCTGGTCTGTCTTAAAACTTGTGACACGTCGAAGGGAAGCAAAATCTCCCAAAGTAAGATCCAACCAATGTCCCTACAAGATCATTTTCCCAAGATACTCATCTCCTTTAATTTGACCCAATCCAGACCCCCCCACCCCGCCGTCCTTTTTTGTTTAAACCCACATTAGTTTTCATGTGTAAGCCCTGTCATTTGCACCACTGTGAATGGAACTGCAGGGAAGCCATAGTCCACTCCCTTTCATAAACATAAAAGCAGGCTCTTCCCAGTCAGGAGCATGAGTCTTTCTCTACCACTGGTCACCTGGCCCAATTCCAGAGGATATGTATTGTCTTAGATAAATTATAACATGAGATGTAGGGAGACATTTTATTTACACAGAAACAATCTATTTGGTAAAACATTCTATAGTTCAACCAATTTTTATTTTATGATCATGTTTATGATATTAATTAAAGTCCCCTTAGGGAAATGAATGGAAGTATAAGCTTCTACTCCTCCTTAACTACCACACATGTTGGAATAGTGACTAGTATGAGAAAAAATTCTAAGGTACAGAGAAGAATACTGGATTTGGAGGGAGGAGACATGAATGGATGATAGTTAAAGAATGACTTATACTTAACCAATAGTTGGGCGATGAATGGGCAGCTTATGTTCATTTGTTCATTAACGACACTATTGTCATCTCCATTTTACAGATGAGAGGACTAAGAGTGATTGAGATTAAGTGTCCTGATAAGGTTCACAAAGCTAGTAAATGGCCAAGATTTGAATAGAAACACTAGGACTCCAGACTCAATTAACCATGACGCTTTCCTGCCTGTCTTTTTGCTTCATCCCTCCCATTGGGACCGTTCTCAAAATCTCCATTAATTGAGCAAAGATTAAGCTTATTATCCTGAGTGTCAAATCATCCTCTCAAAAATTATTTTTCTTTTTTTTTTTTTAAGATTTTATTTATTTATTTGAGAGAGAGAGAATGAGAGAGAGCACATGAGAGGGGTTAGGGTCAGAGGGAGAAGCAGACTCTCTGCTGAGCAGGGAGCCCGATGTGGGACTCGATCCAGGGACTCCAGGATCATGACCTGAGCCGAAGGCAGTCGCTTAACCAACTGAGCCACCCAGGCGCCCCTCAAAAATTATTTTTCTTTTATAATTTCTCTCACCATTGGGAAACCTAGTCACTTTCAAGCAACAGGATGCCCACCGGACTCCTTCAGGAAAGTAGAGTTCTGGGCTGAGCATGGAAAGTAGGAATCTACAGTGATCTTTACTTGTCCTCAGATGAAGGGGATAAAGTGTAGGAAAGTCTTTTAAGCTGTGAACTGCTATGTAAATGACTTAAGAAAATGATGACAATTTTTTTAAATCCTTGTCCTTTTGGTACCATGAAGGCAAGTTTGTTCGATGGCTAATATTTGCACTTACATAAATAGAAAATGCATGTTTTCCCTCTGATCATTTAAGTAAAGGCAGCAGAAAGGTGTTCCATGTGAGAGAAAATTAATAACTTAAATTTCTTTAGTCTCATAAAAATATCAGGAAAAAATAGCAAAATAGCTAATGTAATTTGACTTACTACATTTTTTCTATCTTCCCCTTTGTTCCCTAAAAATGTTATATATTTCAACTCATTTAAAATTGACCTTCCCTGAATAATCATTTCAATAATGGATCTTCCTAACTGACCAATATACAAGGTCACTTTTTTTTTTTTTTTTTTTTTTTGGTAGTGTGATGTTACCATACCTGGTAGTTTGACATTAGGGGAAAAAAAAAAATAGTTCAACTACACCAAAAATGCCTTACCAACACTTCTCATGAGGCTTTTTTTTTTTTTTTTGAGATTTATATATTTTATTTTATTTTATTTTATTTTTTTGAGATTTATATATTTTATTTTAGAGAGAGAGAGAGTGCAAGCAGTGGGAGGGGCAGGGGGAGAGGGGAGAGAGAATCCCAAGCAGACTCCTCACAGAGGGTGGAGTTCAAAGTGGGGCTCCATCTCACAACCCTGAGATGGTGGCCTGAGCAGATACCAAGAGCCGGACGTTCAACCGACTGAGCCACCCAGGTGCCCCTCATGAGTTTTACCCGCACAAACCTTGGCCCAGAAAATATTTGTCCATTGCTGAAGGCTTTCTCTCCATAGTCTGTATCATCTTCCTTCTCTGGGTTTCTTTCCAAGTGGGCAGAAGAAGATTGTAAAACTCCTGGGGAATGCCAGATTTTTGTAACCACCCAACTCTGTGGATTTGGATTCTGGTTTAACATAGTGGGTAAAGGAAGGGGAATTACTCCTTGTCGGGCCTGACGAGGCTGCATGGCATGGTGTTTAAGAGCACTTACGCTGAACTGCACTGCCTTAACTTGCATCTCTGCTCTGCTGCTTACTAGTTGTGTGACCTTGGGTGAGTTACTTACGTCAATTTTCTCATCTGTAAAATGGAGATTATCATAGTACTGACTTCACAGAGTTGTTATGAAGAGTCAATAAATGAAAAAACATAAAGCACTTAAAAGAGTATCTGGCACTTAGGAGAGCTCTCTATTTATTAAATATATCATTTCTAATCATTGCCTTATGGCCTATTGATAATCAGTAGCTTTTAGTCAAATAGTAGTTTTGTATTTATTCAGAAATTCTTGAAGCAACATAGACATAAGTTCAAGAATCTAGATCTATAGATTGTTTCAGCTGTTTGCTAAAGCATTCAGAGAACAATTCTCACTTTAAAGATCTGAGAATTTTTTTTATCAGAATGAGATCTTCAAATTCAGCTAATCCAAACCTTTTTTTTCATAGATATAAAATCTCTGGATCAGGTCAAAAAGGGCCACAGTTGATTACTATCAGTGTTAGGACTAGAACTCAGATCTCTTGCTGTCCAGTCCAGTTTCTAAGAAATATTACAGTATTTTCTAATATGATGATCTAGTCTCCCAGTTAGGACTCTGCCACCAGTTTATTCCTAATAACACAAATATTTGCCATTTTGTAATGCTGTCTTTACCATCATGTCTTTGACTCAGGGTTTATGTTTACTTTCAAAGTGTAGCAAAGTGTATTTTGGGACAAATATAATAAGAAGACATATCAAAAGTGTTAAATGATGCCACTTTATTGAATGGACACCCTCCATTGGCTCAGGCTTTGCCACACTCACAGAGAGGAAGTTTCAAGTCTCTAAAACTCAGTGTATGGAAAGTATAAGCCTATAGAGAGGCATATTGTACTCAATAAGCATTAGTCAATAAGAACTCTCTATTGACCTTGAATACAGTGGTGGATCATGGGGAGCTAGAGCATCTTATGGAGAAAACAGCTTTATATATGAGTGATAAACTTAGATTCCTTGCTCAAAGAGATGCAGTAGACTGAAAATAGATTAATTTAAAATGTTTGAATGTATTTATGCCCAATAGGTCCCTGCTCGATTACTATAAAACAAATGAAGATGACTTTTTTTTTTTTTGAGCCAAATAGACTAGGTAAAATTGATTGCAAGAAGGATGAAATCATTTTCTACAGTGAAATTACAGTATCAACCATGTATAATGTTGACTGGGAGCCAGACTGTGTGAAGTGCTTTATCAATAACCTTTTTGGTATTTAATCCTCCCAACAAAGTTGTGTAGAAAGCCTAATTCTTAGATGGCTGGCACAGAGTGACACTCCATGATTAATTATTGCATGAATAAGGAAACTGTGGCTCAGTGAGAGGTCTAGTAGGTGGAGGAACTGGCCTTGTAAACCAAGGTGTCTGACTCCAAAAAGCCACAAGCTCTTCAATCCTCATTGTTTTCTGTCCCAGCTTCTTGTCAGGGTTGGAATACTGGATGTTGCACGGGTGGACCTCATTAGGTTAAATTTTCAGGTTGATTCATAAGGCTCATATATTTGCATAAATGAGCCTTAAGATCCAGAAAGCTCAAAAAACTTTCAAAAGCACATCATATTCTTACCAAATGCATTTGATTGTACTGTATTAAGGAAAGGAAAATTAAATAAAAAATCATATTCAAAAATTAAAATTCAGAAGCATTTCCCATGATGCTTTGGATACAGCATAATTCTTCCTGGTGCTTGTAGCTACAGGTGCAAGAAATAGCTTTAAAACTCCATGAGTACAGGGGCGCCTGGGTGGCTCAGTAGGTTAAGCGTCTGCCTTTGGCTCAGGTCATGATCTCAGGGTCCTGGGATCAAGCCAGATGTTGGGTTCCTTGCTCAGTGGGGAGTCTGCTTCTCCCTCTCCCTCTGCTCCCACCCCCCCACTGGTGCTCTCTTTCTCTCTCCTCTCAAATAAATAAATAAAATTTTTTCAAAAAATAAAATAAAACTCCATGACTATCTAACAATTTGCCAGTATATGTCTAGCACTAAGTAATTAAAAAAATAGAGAAAAATTTGGAGAGTGGTCAAAAGCCAAAGTCATTATCAAGTTGTTTTGTGTAGAGCTGAGTCCAACAAATTGATGTGTCATGAGAATATTGAGAAAAATCTAAAATGCTATTATATCCTTGAAGATAATTAGCTTCATTATTTGTAGTCATTTCTTTAACAATTAAAATCCAAACAAGTATTGATTGGGATTTCCAGATATACTTCATTTAGTATTTATTCTCTTTATCTGAAAAAGAGTAGATTATATTTTCAAATAAAAATACAATTTTCTTTTAAAGGTTTTCTTTACAACATGTGCCCTGCTTAATACCCATCACCCGGTCTAAATAAATGTTCAAACCAAAATAAACAAACAAACAAACAAACATAAATAAATAAATAAAAGTATTCTTTATAAATTCCTTTTTTAAAATAAGTTCTTATTTTAAATAGATGTTCTAATAGGTCTCTTGTAAGCATCAATATACAGGTTTTACAATTCGTATACAACAGTTACTATTATGAAATATTCATTAGGACTCTGTTAAATTATATACTGAATAAGCACAGTACTTTGTCACACTTTTCATAGGGTAAATTTCCCAGCAGGCAGTCAGGTCATTCGCATACTACAAAGAGTTTCTAACCATGTTTTAATTATTCATCACATGACTTTAATCCTTTTTTTAAAAATAACTTTTGTTTACTATTTTACTATATCTTAGTTTCTAATTCCATAAAATGTTCATTAAGAATATATGCAGAGGGGTGCCGGGGTGGCTCAGTTGGTTAAGTATCTGACTCTTGATTTCAGCTCAGGTCATGATCTCAGGATGGTGGGATGGAGTCTCACGTTTGGCTCTGTGCTCAGCAGGGAGTCTACTTGAGGTTCTCTCTTTCTCCCTCTGCCCCTCTCCCTGTGTGCATGTACACTCTCTCTCTCTAAAAACAAACAAACAAATAAATAAATAATTCTTTTTTAAAAAACACACATGAATTCAGAAGAAATATAAAAATAAGAATATATGCAGACACTTGTTTAAAGGAACATTACATGATGGCATTTGAGGACTAAACTTGGTATTGGTCCCCAACAATGAGGGGACCATTCTGTGAGCAAAAATGGTACTGCCTGGACTGAAGGCCTAATATACCATGGAAACACAATGTATAACCTATAATAAAATTAGAGCAACTATGTCTATATGATTGCAGATATTGATAGAGAAATGTATGTATCAAGGTATTCAATTTTATTATGTTCAATTAAGATTATTGCATAATTTATAAGAATGGCATTTACGTGAGCCAAAGTGGTCCTTATGTGACAAAATAAAACCAGGGAGAATGTTTTAAAATATAAACACACTCAGTTATTGGATATGCTTTTTTATTTGATATTACATTAAAGCTTATATGTATGAAATTTCAGTATTAGGAGATGTCTTGAATTACAAAGTTGTTCCAAATCATGGACTCCAAAGTTAATCACTAATATAGAAAAATAACCTGTAATGTCAAAATTGGGCACATGTATAGATCAAGTTTTATTTTACAGTAGAAATCAGAAAAAAATGTATAACAAAATATAGCACTTGTGGAGAGAAACTACTTTTTTAAAAGCATGTAGACATTCAATCAGAAAGTTCAAAAAAGGGCAAAGACTGATTTTGAACAGATTCCATGATGCTAAATTATTTGTAGTATTAAAATATTTGTCTATACTTGGAAATGAAGTCAGGATAGAGAAATACTACAATTCTGTTTAAAACTTTCTTTAAATAGCAAGTATGACAGGAAACTTAGTATTTATACAAGAGATGTTTATATATTCCAACTGTACTGAAGAAAGTAAGAAAAAATTAAAAACTTTTCATATCCCAATTCTCAAAGGTACTAGTCTAACAGATTTTTCTCTATCCGCATATTCACACATACCTCTTCTCTTAAAATGCTACAGATTGGATTATGGTATATAATTACAGTCTATACTGTTCTCAACTTGCTTCTTAACACAGTAATATATTCTGGTTATTTTTCACATTAACACATATAGCTCATTATTTTCAACTGTTGCTTAGAAACCCATGTATGGGTGTACCATGACTAATTTAGTCAGTTCCCCATAGGTGAATAAATTTTTTTCCCAACTTTTTGTTATTTTTATTGAACTATGTCTTCACAGTCCTCTGCATGTGTAGCAGTGGGGAACATATTCACAGAATAAATTCCTAGAACTGGAATCTGGGTCAAAAATTTCAAGTATTTCAAATTTTGATATTGACAAAATATCTTCCATAGAGATTGTACCAATTACTAAGGTAGTATGAAAATACCTATTTTCCTATTCTTTCATAAAATTTAATGTGATAGATAAAAAGAGTATTGCACTTTGGAAGTGCATTTCTTTAATTGTGAGAGTTTATTGGCATCTTTTTCTCATGTTTACTAGCCATTGGTACTTCTTTTCCCATTACCTATTTCTTCCTTTGCCCATATTTCTACTGTGTTGAGCATCTTTTTGCTATTGAATTGCAAGTTGTTTTTTAAAATTAAGGATAGTAGCACTTTGCCTCTTGTAAGTTGAAAATATTATTTCTTGATCATCATTTTACTTTTTACTTTGTTTATGGTTTTCTTAATGTATAGAATTTTTAAAAAATTGTAATACATTTTTAATTGCTCTCATGATATCTTCCGGAAAAAACCTTGCCATCCAGGAGTATTTTTTTTTTTTTTTAAGTCAAACAACACCATACTCTGATTTCATTTTATGCATATAGTTTCCCTATGACGGTATCAAGGTAACGAAAGTAAGTTGAATATTTTTCTTTCATGACAATTGAATAGAATCCAAATTCATTGTGGTCTAAATATTTTTATCTAAATTATTTCTAATATTTTAATGTCAATATGCACTATTTAAAAAAAAAAAGAAGGGCGCCTGGGTGGCTCAGTTGGTTAAGCGACTGCCTTCAGCTCAGGTCATGATCCTGGAGTCCCTGGATCGAGTCCCGCATCGGGCTCCCTGCTCGGCAGGGAGTCTGCTTCTCCCTCTGACCCTCCCCCCTCTCATGTGCTCTCTCTCTCATTCTCTCTGTCAAATAAATAAATAAAATCTTTAAAAAAAAAAAAAAAAAAAAATTTAAAAAAAAAAAAGAAGAAGAAGATAGCAGGAAGGGAAGAATGAAGGGGGGGAAATCGGAGGGGGAGATGAACCATGAGAGATGATGGACTCTGAAAAACAAACTGAGGGTTCTAGAGGGGAGGGAGGGTGGGGGGATGGGTTAGCCTGGTGATGGGTATTGACGAGGGCACGTTCTGCATGGAGCACTGGGTGTTATACACAAACAATGAATCATGGAACACTACATCAAAAACGAATGGTGTAATATATGGTGGTTAACATAACAATAAAAAAAAGAAAAAAAAGAAATGGAGTTAAGCAAATGGTAAAAAAAAAAATGCACTATTTTTTTTCTTGAACAATTGAAAGCTTTTGCTTTGCTTAATGACTGACAAAGTTATCAATGTGCCTGCTCTATGGGTTGATCTTCTTTTGTGGTTGTACTTTTAGGGGAAAGCCTGAATTCTTGGGATTGCATGATTGGTAAATGAGGTGGGAAGCCCAAAATATGTAATATAAAACTGAAAAGATCTCATACATCTTATTAGGCCTGCTTAAATGTAATGTGAGGTCTTAATTTAAAGGCAGGGGAATGTACTTCACATATAACAGTACTGCTGAGTCTTTTTTTTTTTTTTTTTAAAGATTTTATTTATTTATTTGAGAGAGAGAGAGAGCACATGAGAGGGGGGAGGGTCAGAGGGAGAAGCAGACTCCCTGCTGAGCAGGGAGCCCGATGCGGGACTCGATCCTGGGTCTCCAGGATCATGACCTGAGCCGAAGGCAGTCACTTAACCAACTGAGCCACCCAGGTGCCCGACTGCTGAGTCTTTATGCAATCATTTATGTATTATTTTCTTTATTTATAAATTATATTTTAGAGATTTATTTATTTATTTGAGGAAAAGGGGAAGATTTATAAAGTTTTGGATATTTGCCTACAATATTCCATTAGTTGTATGATATTCAACTAATATCTCTGTCCACAAAAGTACGCTTGTCCTTAAAACCAGAAGCTTCAAATGTAAATAACTGTGTACTTCTAATAAAATGGTTTTGAATGGGAAGCATGAGCTATTATGAATATTGCTTAGGTACAACATTGGGCCCTTCAGAGCTAACAATCATCAGTATACTTTTATAAAATATTAAAATACCATGAAAGCTGGCAGATGAAACAGAATGATTTCTGTCAAGTTCTAATTAGAGATAAGCCAACCTTGATTTAGTTCTTCAGAAGAGTTATCTGTAAGCACTACTGTGTACTCCTATAGCCTATGCTGAAAATAGGGACCGTGATTTGTGTATAGTGGTAGGATCTAAAAGCTGCCTAGCTACAGGCCCAGTTTTTCAACCAATTCTTCCCCATGTAATAACTATTCATTTGGCTCTTGTCCTCTGCTGTTCCTGGCTGGAAGTCCCAATTCAAGTTAAGGAGTGGTGATACATGAACTTTTGAAGATTTGTAGGTTTGGATAAAACCCTAATGGGATTAGATCTTTATCTAAAAGTTCATGCTAACTTGTATGAAGATTCTGTACTTAATTTCACTTAAAAATCAGGAAAAAAAAAGTTACTGATAATTAATTTAGAAAGAAATGATAACTTTCCTTACCTTTGAAAATGGGCAAAATATTACTACACTGAAATAGATAAATTTAGAAAAATTTAAAAATTATCTGTTTTATTGTGACAACTCATGGCCATACCAAAATTTCACACTTTGTGATTACAGTATTTTATGACTCGTATCTATGAAATGACCAAGTTTCACAAAATACTTTCTAAATTTAACTGAAATTACTATAGAGGAATCAAACTTGAAAATGTTTCAATGTATCTGTCTGGCAATTAACAATCACGGTAGTAGTGTTATGTTTTCCAAGGCTTTGAACAGAAGATTCTTGTCACATACATTGCTGCTTCCTGGCTTTTCAATTGAAACAGTTCCACCCACTATGAGGCAATCCAGAAGTGGAGAGATTCCACAGTGGTCTTATAAATGAAATCAAGTGAGATCTTCTGAATGATGGAAAAAGAATGAACCTAAGGAAGATCAAAATCACCCGTGGATTTATTATAGGGCTACTATTGGACGCAATCTGAAGCCTACACGTGAGATCTTATAAGGTGATCTAAACACTAACCAGACATTCTAGTTCTTTTTAATATGCTCTGAGAGTATGTGTTTAAGGGAGATTTTACTTGGAAAAAAGCCATTTCCCCCCCATCTGTGCTATTTGGGTCTCTGCTTGCTCCCAGCAGTGGTTCTGATCTAGGACCACATGTCATTATTGGAATACCACTTCTATTAATCACAGTGAAAGCCAAATTAAAATGTCCCAGACAAACATGCACACATTTTGATTTTAAAAACATGTACAAATTTAGTTTTTGCTCGGAAGGATAATATAAATGAAGTACTGGTTAGCTTGCATGAACACAATATTGTAAACAAAATAGATTGTTGGGCTTCCTTAGTCATGAGGCCATGGGAATGGACTGCAGAGTGAATCAAGAAGTCCTACTATTTCACTATGGAGAAGATTCTGGAATCAAGAAGTTTCAATAGTAAATTGAAACTAATAACCTTTTCACCTGTTGCTTCCGATTAATGCTTTCCAAGTATTCTGCTGTATAATAGTGTGCAAGTCATCTAGAACTTTTAAAATAATTTTTAAAAACTTTTCTGTAGTAGTCAAATGGAAATGTTTTGTTTCACTGAAACAAAATTACTTAAAAATTGATTAGGACAGATTTTCATATAGATAGGCAAATAAAATCTTATTCCCTATTACATTTCAGTGAAGTCACAAAATATCCAGTGTTTCCATTCTGAAACTACAAGGATTCTAACTGCAGGACACTTGTGAAACCATGAGAATGTGGAAGGAATTGAGTATTTTGACTTCTAATTATGCTAGGATATTGGGTTGGCAAGAACAGTGGACAACGACATTTGTCCTCTTTCCTTCTAGTTGAATTATAAGTGGCACATACAGACTATATTAAAGAATAGGATTTGGTTTTTTGAAACTTGGCTATAACAAAGTTGCTGGCAAAAAAGGACACACAGTTCCTCAATATGATCTTCCACTCCCCACAATGGCAAAGGGATTCTAGAGGCACAACTGTGAAGTTGAAGAAGCACTAATGATAATGAACTCACCACCACCCTTTTTCCTACTACCCAACCCTTTCTTGACCTTTTCCTTAATGTCCTTTTTCTGACTATGGTCTTATCTGGAGTATCATACTACTTTCAGGTATCTTGACTCCTTAGGTTCCTCTAGGCTTTGATAATTTTCAGACTTCTTGCTTTTGAAAACCTTGACAGTTTTGAGAAGTACTGGTCAGATATTTTATAGACTGTCTTTTAGGTTTGACTATCTGATGTTTTTCTCATGGTTAAATAGGAGTTATTTGTTTTTGAGGAAGAAGACAACAGAGGTGAAGCGTCATTTTTCATCGTATTATATCAAGAGTACAGATTATTACCATGGTATCACTGTTGACCACCCGGCTGAAGTTTGTTGAGTTTCTTCACTATAAAATTTCTCTTTTTTACCTGCTTTATATACTGTACTTTTTGGAAAGAAGTAACTATGCCAGCCCACATTCAAGGGATAGGGAGTTATGCTTAGCTTCTTTGATAGGAAGTATCTACATAAATTATTTAGAGATTTTTTTCCATAGGAGATTTGTCTATTTCTTCTGATTTATTTACTTATTCAATTATTTATTTATATCAATGTAGGCTCATGAATATCTATTTTATACTTTGGATTATGATCTAATACTACATTATCTTACTACATTGTCCCCGCTGTAGCCACCAAGAACATTTTTAGTTGGTGCCTGTGTTTCTCTGACACAGTCCCATTGTTGAATTTTTACTCCCCGCCCCATTTGGTACTTTGTTGCTTCCTGGCACTACAAAATGTTCCCAGTTTATTTTGTATATTTCTTGCCCTGTCTTAGATTTAGCTGTTTCCCTAAGGACCCATAGTTCTTTTAATTGGAAAATGGTATTTGAAACCAAAATCTAGTTGCTCCTGGGATATTGTTTATAGGTCCCCTCAGCTCACAGAGCAAGAAGATTATATATATATATAATCCCTGTGTATATAGATATCTATAAATACTTCCCCATGTAACTATCTTTGTCTATATTATGCTGAGCGTGGTTCATTGTGATATCCCCTACTGTAATCCAGTACTGCATGGATCCTTCTAGCCTCCTCTCCTTGTTTATCTGTACCCTCCCACTCCCACAGTGAGAACTCTGGTTCCCATCTTCCTCCATTCATTTACTTAACTGGGTTCTAGTATAGGTGTATAGTGGTTTTAGAACTGTTAACTTGTATGCTTATGGGAAACAACTTTATCAAGTGGAATATAGTTTTTATGTACAGTTTCTTTTGCCCTTAGTCTTACCATCTCCACTCATCCCCAAAGTTACTTAGGTCAGCAATTTTTCCCCACCCCCATTAGTGAGGTTATGTTATATAATTTATGATACAATTAGATTCTGAGATGCTTGCGTGGCTCTCAGTCAGTTAAGGTCCACCTTGTGATTTCAGCTCAAGTCATGATCTCATGGGTCATGCGTTCAAGCCCCAAGTCAGGCTCCATGCTCAGGAGGGATTCTGCTTGAGATTCTCTCTCTCCCTCTGCCCCTCCTCACACTTGTGCACACACACACTCTCTCATAAATAAATAAATTTTTAATAATACAATTAGATTTTTTGTCCCATTCATTCCATCCTGATATCTTCTGACTTGTTAAATGATTTAATTTTTCTAAGGTTGCATACATTGATTTTGATACTTTGTATTGTATAGTTCCATAGGCTTTAAAAAATGCTGTGTCATGTACACATCATTATAGTAACATAATAAATAGTTTTACTTCCATGCTCCATCTATTTAATCCTCCCAGCTCCTCAAATCCATGTCTAACACTGACCTTTTTACAATCTCTCGTGGTTTTTTTTGAATGTCATATAAATGGAATAATTCAGTAAGTAGTGTTTTTGGACTGACTTTTCGCTTAGTAACATCAATTTAAAATTCATGTATGTTTTTCCTGGCTTCTGATTCCACACCTTTTTATCACTGAATAACATTTCATTATATGGATGCACAGTGGATTGCTTATAAGTTCACCTATTGAAGGCATCTTCAATGCTTACAGTTTTTGGAATAAAGCTGCAATAAACATTTGGGTGCAGGTGTTTGTGTGGATGTAAGTTTCAAATTAGGTTAATACCTAGGAGCACAATTGCTGAACTGCAGAATACAACTATGTTTAACCTCAAGTATGGGCTTTTGTGTGGATGTAAATTATATAACACTGTTTTCAAAGTGCTTATACCATACTGCATTCTCATCAGCAATATCTGAGTGTTCCATTTGTGCTGCAATTTTTGCCAGTGCTTGGTTTCAGTTTTTATTTATTTTAGTCATTCTAATAGATTTGTAGTGATATCTTATTGTTTTATAAATTTTATTTCTGTGATGACTAATGACTGCATCATTTGATGTGTTTGTCATTGGTATATTTTCTTTGGTGAAGGGTCTGTTTATATCTTTTGCTCATTTTTAATTGTTTTTTTATGATAAATTTTGAGAGTTCTTTATACATTTTGGATACAAGTCCTTTGTCAAAATGCTTTTCTTGTAGCTTTACTGTGCTATAATTTACTCATTGTAAGTGTACAATTTAATGATTCTTATTAAATTTCTAGAGGTGTAGGACTGTCATTATGATTATGATTATATTGTAGTTAAAAAATCAAGCTTTTTAAAAATATATTTATAGATACCAATAGGAGCTCCCCATTTATTGAAAGATAAGAATTTTACATATTTTTATGTCCTCCTCTTCTCCATCACCTAAAAGACTTTTGGATTTTGAACCTAAACTATGAGTATTGCATCTTACCACTTACATTTTAAATCTTCTCTTTAAGGTATTATTTTTATATTGACCTTATGTTATATGAGTGTAAGAATGATTATTTGAATTTACAATGTTTTTGATGTTGTGACTCAGTGAGTTTGCAAACAACTAACAACTGTCATCGAACACCACAGAGCAAAGAGGAAATAAATAAAGGGAGATTTAATGATGCATACAAGTGTAGCTTCCTCCACCTATGATTAAAAATTAAATGTTATCGATACTGGAATGTAGTCATTATGTTTGTTGACTATAAGTTTGTGGAAAGATTCAGCAGTAAGTTCTTAGCAAGCCAATAGTAAGCTAACTCTGAGACTGCCTTCACCGATTTGAGTGATTGGAATACTGAGGTGCGGATTCCCACTCCTCCTGTACATACTGACCAGAGGCATGCTGGAGTGCTGGGTTTAGTTTTGTTTGCCATTCTATAAGAGAGACATTGACAAATTGGATCTAATACATAGGGCAACCAAGATAGTAAAAGGGCTAGACATGGTGTCACATAAGGAATGTTTAGAAAAAACTGGAATGTTTAGTCTGCAAAAGGAAAGAATGATGGGACTGTGGATTGGTTGGAGGAACATGATAGCCATCTATCTTTAAACATTTACAGGACCAACAAAATAAAGAGGATTTTTTTTTTCTTTTTGTCACAAAGAGACTCGCTAGTAATATAGATTAAGTTCAAAGGAGGCAGGGCTTGACTTATACAAATAAGAACTTCTTTAAATTAAAAAATTTTTTAATGAAATGGGTTTTCTGATTTAGATGCAAACTTAGGGGAAAGAAAAGAACTTCAAGGTCAAAAGCATGCAGGAATCCTGTCTAAATATTCTTGAACTTTACTACTTATACTTCTTCATAAATGTATACTCTATCAAAGAGTATTTTCTATAATAATTGAAACATACGTGATTATGATAGCAAGCCTTCTGTTGTCCCGGACATTGAGTATAAAGTATGCTGGAGAGAAAGTTCAATGGATGATAAAATTAAAATTTTAAAGATGGATAGCTTTTGATTGGCAGAGAAACAACTATTTCAATCAAAGAATTATGTCTAAGAGTACAGAAACAATAAGCAAAGATGTCATTTTCATAAGACACTGAGTAGGCAAATCTGACAGAAAACAACTGTATGTAAATGTTTATGAAATAATTGGGATGAGAGCTTTGGTTTGTTATTAATGGCCTCTAATAACTTCCACAGTCTAAATTAAATGATCAGTTTATAACCCTCATCTTACTTGACCTATCACCAGCCATTTATACAGTTGATCACTCTCTCCCCTTTGAAACAAATTCATCACTTGGCTTCCAAGACACTATGCATGCCAAGTTTTTATTCTTCTGGATGCTCCTTCTTCGTTTCCTTTTGTGGTTCTTCTATACTTATTCCAGCAGTAGTGTAATTTCAATAGCATTGCTTTATATGCCATATATAAGCTGATGTCTTCCAAATGTATGTCTCCACCCTGTACTTCCTTGAATTTCAATTTTAGTTATAAACTGTCTACTTGATATCACCTCTGGTGTATTTAACAAAGCATAGAAAACTAAACATGCCCTAAACTGAACTTCTTCTGTCTACTCTACCTCCCATCACCACCGTCCCCTTCCCTTGTAGTATTCTCCTCTCACTAAATTATAGCTCTATTATTACAGTTGTTCAGGAAATTAGATTCATTTCTGATTTCATTTCCCCTCATGGTCACACATTCAATGTATCAGTAAATCTTGTTGGATCTACCTTGAAAATATATTCAGAATGCAACCTGTTCTCACTCCTTTACAACCATCCCTGCTCCCAAGCACCATTGTTTCTTTCCTAGATTAATATAGCCTCCCAACAAATCCTTTTGCTGCTACCTTTCAGTGTATTCCCACTAAAGCAGCTTTTAAGATGAAAGTCAGATCATGTCACAATTTTGCTCAAAATCTTTCAATGACTTCTTTCTCATTCAGAGTAAAAGCTGATTCTTTGCAAGGACCCACTAAGTTCTGCTAATCTAGCACCCTTCCCCTGTCTGACCTCATCTCTTAGTTGTTTCCCTCTCACTCACTTCTGCTCCAGTCACATTGGTCTTGCCATTTTTTTTTTTCTTCCAAACATGCAAACAAGGTTCCTCATCAGGACCTTTATAATGTTGCCTCTACCTGTAGTTTCCTTCCACCAGATATCCATAAGACATGTGCTCTTATTATTTCCTTCAGGGCTTTACTTGTAGTCACTGTATCAATCAATCCTACCCTGTATAAAATCTCACCTTCATCTCAACACTGAACAGCCCTTTTCCTGCTTTATTTTTCCTTCTTAGCACTTCTCACTATAAATTTATCATTTACATATGCTGTATAGCTTTATTACTTAATTTGGCTTGTTGTCTCACCTCCTCACTAGATGTAAGCAACAATTTTTGTCCATATTGCTCACTGCTGTACTCCAGTGCCTAAAAGAGCTCATGCCACATAGTCATTGTTAGATAAATATTTATTTATTTATTTTTTTAATGTTTTTTGAAAGCCCTGAACAATAGGCCAAAGGAAGAATTGTGTTTGCTTAGGTTTGGGAAGAGTGTGGTAGCTTTTTTTTTAAGACTTTATTTATTTATTTGACAGAGAAAGACACAGCAAGAGAGGGAACACAAGCAGGGGGAGTGGGAGAGGGAGAAGCAGGCTTCCCATGGAGCAGGGATCCCGATGTGGGGCTCGATCCCAGGACCCTGGGATCATGACCTGAGCCGAAGGCAGACGCTTAACGACTGAGCCACCCAGGCGCCCCAAGTGTGGTAGCTTTTTGACAGTAAAAGTTGTGCTAAAGATGTATTGTAGAAAGACTCATTTCCCAAATTATGATTTGAGTATAAAGAATACTGAAAAGTTTCAAAGGTTTAAAAAAAGACCTTGTAGGAGTGTGTTATAATAATTTATAGCATCTTGTGGACAAAAGGAAATGGAACACAACAAAGAGACTAATTACAAAGAAAGAATTGCTATCTAAAGGCTGGTTATTGGATCAAGAGGAGAAGAAATCAAAATCAATGATTTTTGAAACTTTTTTTTTTTTTTTTTTTTGTAGAGTGGTGAGTGAAGAGACAGGATCAAGATAAAAAAATAGTGTAGAGGACGATGGAGTATACCACCCTTCTCTCCTTCAGGACTGAAGTTCTCACTCTTCCAGCCACTGACAATATTGGTAGCTGACAGCTCTTAGTTGAGTCTCTTTCCTAAAATTGCCCTTGGCTGAAGAATGCTCACCCTCCCAAGGTCATGCTGCCTCCTCTGGAAGCAGGTTGCATCCAAAACTAGTCAATAAGGAGATATGAAGGCCTTAAAGTGGGACAGCTGTGGGGGACCATCCCAGCTCTGGAGCCATTAGTACACAGTGAGGTCTTTGCTGGGACTGCATTGCAAATCATCTACTCCTTTTACTCAATCTAACTTTCCTTTCCGTCTGGTGTTGCTCTTGAAGTCTCTCTCCATAAACTTCCTGCATGTGATGCTCTTCCCAAGAAACCCAACCTAAGACAAATAGACATCTGAGAAACACTGAAGAAAATAAATAAGTTAAAAAGTTGGGAACTAGCAACATTTATGTCTATGATAAATAAACAGGTACATTTCCTTTTTTTTTTTTAAGTTTTATTTATTTATTTTGAAGTAATCTCTACACCCAGTATGGGGCTCAAACTCATGACCCTGAGATCAAGAATCGCGTGCTCTTTTGGTTGAGCCAGCCAGGTGCCCCAAGAGGTATATTTCATACATTCTTAAATTCAACTGAAGTCACTTAATTTTAATATGGATCTATTAAATATCAGTGTTTAGAGAAAACTATACTATTTACTATTGGAAGCATAATAAAAACAAAATGACCCTTGCTTCTGAGCCTCACAATAAATACATTCAACTTATGAAAGAGCATTGATACTGAGGCTGGAATCCTCCTGGATCACAACCAAATTCATGATTAACAGCCTGCAGATGTGCATAAACTTGTGGAAATATAATGTCTCTGAAGCATGTGAGATGTTACTAGTCTGTGTTTACAAGACATTTTTCCAAAGATACTTTATGCATGTGTAGACTAGTATTTTAACTACCTTTTTAGTTCTTTAAACAGGTATATATCTGATAACACAAAAAGAATATAAATTGGCTTATAGCCTCTTATAATGTTATCCTTTCTGATCTTGGATTAAGGCAGTATATGGATGGGCAGTTCTCAAGGAAATTCTGAGAATATTAGTTAATGATTCAAAGATAAATAATTGCCAAAATTTTTAGGAATAATCTGTGGATTTGAACACTAGAAGCATTCACATGATGACATTAACTCAGCCTCTTAACTTTGAACATTCTCTAGTAAACAATTCCTTTTCCCCCTCTAACCCATTTAGCAAAACCAGCAAGAACTCGGTGTCTGAATTTTGAGCATTTCCACTCACTCACACATGGATATTGTTAGTAATTTGTCACTGGATAGTTAAGAGCTCTGTAAAGATGGATTGTAATAAACATGAAAAAATTTTAAAAATGCACTAGCTGATAGAGCAAGGAGAGAAATCATAGGCTAATACAATGATTAAAGTAGGAAGTGGCATTCACAACAAAGCTGTTGCAAAAATACTCACTACAAACAGCTATCCACCATGTACTTAAATACTTCTCAGGAAGGAAATTCCAAGTTTTTTTTTAGAAACTCAGAATTTAATAGCTTTTGCTATAGGTCTTAAATAAATCTCTCTATGACAGTTGAAGTCCATTTCTTGTTTTTATATCTTTAACACTCAGTGATCCATATAGAAGCTGTAATAAATTTTCACCATCTTGACTGAGAAATCATTGAATCTGCTGTGTTTCTGCCACCTCACATTTGGTGTGGATGGCCTAATTTGATTTTGTCATACATAAGACACATAAATCATTCTCATCTGTATTATTCTCATAGTTCTTGCTCTGAAAAACCTTACATCAATGTTGATATTATGACCAAGATTGCTACTTCATTCTGGGAGAGCAACAGAAGTTATCTTTAAGCTAAAGACATTCATCCCATAATGTTGCTGTATTATTTTACCACCAACACATTCCCAAATGGCTTACTACCTACTTTTAAATAAGAAATATAAAGGAAGTGTAAAATATTCTGCATAAATCAAACATTCCAAATGACAATGCTTGCTTTATTCCTGATTTTTAACCTAACATCTCATCTTCTGTTTTTAACCTGATTTGTTCACCATTGCTTGTGTCTGGAGATAAAAAAGGTGTTTCTCTATCGCATCTGTTCTTTTTTTTTTTTTTTTTTCGTTTTAGTAATGTTTACACAATTTGTAGAGAATGGTCTGTTAACAATTTCTGGATTAAATTTTTATTTACAAAAAGTCCTGCTCTGAGAGTAAGATTGAATCAGAGTTTCCTTGGTGAATAATCTTACATGGCTTATTCCTACCCATGCTCCCCTTTTAGACTGTACATTATCTTAATCAGTATACACTATGTGTTTGACACTGTAGAGCGATATAGAGAAATTCTGCTCTTCTAGGCAGATATTTATTGACCATGACATTTAAGCAAGGCAGATGCTTGGTTACAAAGAGTGTTAAGAATTGGGCTAATCATGACAAGTGTAAATGTTTAGCCCAAGTATTAATTAATAACTTTGTGCGTATCTAGAAAAACAACATGATTGTGCTGACAAACATCTAATGAGGTATCAAAAAAGTGATTAATTAACTCCATCTGGACTCTTTGTATAATCTGTTTTTTGAGAAATATTTTGCAACAAAAACGGCAACTGTTGAATCCTGACATCTGCCCTATTTGTCTATCTGTCCATCTGTTTGTGTGTCCGAATGTATTTGGTTAGAGCATAACACATATTTCTTTATAAGCCTTTCTCCATAACTGAGAAAGTACAGGGATTTAAATGGTAGCAGCCTTGTTTACTATACATCACCGATTTGGAACCTCAGACTATTTGCAAGAAAGCATTATGTATATTTTATAAATTTCATTATTAAAGCTGTGTAATAAAGACAAAAATTGAACTATGCATAAAAACTAAAAAGATATTTTGGTAAGGTGAAAACCAGCCAGGTGCCCAACATGTATAATATAATCCCTTTATAAAGATATTTATACATACATTGTGTTACAGATAATATTAAATATCTAAAAAATAATCTGGCAGAATAAAATATTCTGATATTATAAAAATATTAAGAGTGATTACCTTTGGGGAAACAAATGGGATGAGGTATTACTATTAATCTTCATAATTCCTTAGTCTTTTATTTGTTATTAATATGTATATAATTTTTTTTTAAAGTATAAATTTTTTTTTATAATTTACAATATATCTAAGAATGAAGTACATCATTTTGCTGCTCAGGAAATGAGGAAGCCGTAGTTTCTTTACACTGTTACATTCTTTCATGTGGACATGTTAGCTAGGACTCAATTTGGTAGACTACCTTTATATATAAATCCTGTCATTTTGTTCTTTTTTGTTAATATAGCTTCTAAATTGTTTCCCTAGCATATTAAAATCAAACTGCCTGGATTTATCTGTTTTTTTACTGAAGCAAATGAGATCAGTGTCAATGTCTAGCAGTTTTTATAATTGCCTTTTTTTCTTGAGGGAAAGTTTTTAGAATTCTCCCCACAAGAAAATTAATCATAGTCTAAAGCCATTGGAAAATTCATGTGGAAATAAAATTTTGCTGAATAAGATAAATGTCCCCTAAATTATATTCAAACAATAACATCAACAATAGATGAATCAAAATTATTGAAGCACGGACAGCCACAGCCCAGAAAATTCTATGAATTTTTTACAACATCATGTGTGAACATTATAAGGTGGGGGACAAATTTGTTTAGAATTAACAATGTGCAGTTAAATAAGCCTATAAATAAATAAATCTATCTACTATCTCCTCTTCTACTTTACTTCTACTTTGGGTAGCATTTCTTTTTTTAAAGATTTATTTATTTATTTGCAAGAGAGTGGAGGGCATGAGCGGCGGGGAGGGGCAGAGGGAGAGGAAAAAGAATCTCAAGCAGACCCACACCCTCTCCTGCTGAGCGCTGAGCCTGACATGGGGCTTCATCCCAGGACCATGAGATCATGACCTGAGCTGAAATCAAGAGTTAGACACTTAACCGAGTGAGCCATCCAGAAGCCCTTGGGTAGCAGTTTTTTCCTTATAAAAATCCTTTCTTCATTTCTAATTCTGTCTATAATTCTTGTATCTTGATGGTAACATGTGGTTGGTAAGATCTTAGTGATTGAAGCAATGATTTTTTTAATGGCAACTTCCATTACAGACGTTCTGAAAATTGGCCCTGTCTCCATCATTTCCCTTTCAGGATCATTAGGAAGGGCACACTGTCTTCAATGATGGATCTGGTGCAACTCATTTCCAAAGTCTTTAAAGAGAATGAATACAGAGTAGAAAGCCAGAATCTTATAGATTATCACAGCTGGGTACTTGGGACACCTCTTCAAATCCCTGAGAGAGTGGTCCTCTAATGTATGCAAGTGATTTATTACTTGAAAGACATTGCTATCTTGGTAGAAAGTCATAAAGAACTAAAGATTAAACATATAATAAAAGCATTAAATGATATGTGTAAGTGTGTGTGTATATATATGTATCTATCTATATTATATATATATAGATCAATTCTACTATAGATAGTGGAACCTTAAGAAAAAATATATTAGGATACAATTTACACTTGAGAAAATTCTTTCGTTAATGTATTATTTCTGATTATTGAATAAATACTACATTTATATAATTTGTGCAATCAAAAAGCCATTGGTGTTCTAACAAAAAGTAGCTTGAGAACCTTCCATAAGGTGTTTATTCAATAATCATTCATTCATCAATCTTAAGCTGTACATTTCCATATCCAACTGCCTATCTGACAGCTTTGCTTAGATGTTTAAAAGGCAAACAAAATTAAAGGCAGCAAAAACAAAACAAAAACACCTCTCAATTCCATACACAAAGCCCCAACGTTTTTCTCCTACTTACCTCATCTTAGTAAATGACACCATAATACACTCAGTTGGTCAACCAAAAATTCTATTGGTGATCTTAGATTCCTTTCTTTCTCTCATCTCTGATATCTAGCATATTACTTCCAAAACACGAATCTAACTTCTTTTCATCTGCTCTACTGCTACTCTAGTCTGACCTACTGGTATCTCTTGATTTCATTTCTTCAGGAAATTTTTGGTAGGCCTCCTAACTTCATAATCCTTTAAAGTCTATTCTCCACATCAGCCAGAGTAATCTTTTTTTTTTTTCTCATTATGTTCAGTTAGCCAACATATAGTATAAGTTTTTGTTGTAGTGTTCAACAATTCATTAGTTGTGTATAACACCCAGTGCTCTCATCTCAACACCTACCTTCCTTTTTTTTTTTATTTTTTATTTTTTTTAACACCTACCTTCCTTAATACCCATCACCGGGTCACCATAAACCCCCACCCCCTCCCTTCTGTAACCCTCAGTTTGTTTCCCGGAGTCCAGTGTCTCTCATGGTTTGTCTCCCTCTCTGATTTCTTCCCATTCAGTTTTCTCTCCCTTCGCCTGTGGTCCTCCGCTCTATTCCTTATGTTCCACGTATGAGTGAAACCATATGATAATTGTCTTTCTCTGCTTGACTTATTTCACTTAGCATAATAATCTTAAAAAAAAAGAATCTGGTCATAATTTCCTCTTCTTGAAACCTCCAAAGTTTTCCTATTTGACATAGAATAATGAAATGTAAACTTTTTATCTTTGCCTACAATAACCAATGTGATTGATTTCTGTTCTGTCCCATCTCCTACCACCTTTGCTTTGTTGTCTCTTCTCCAAGCTACACTGACCTTTCTATCACTTAAACACACCGAACTCACGTGGGGAACATACTCCATAATGGTTATTTGTGGAGTAAATGAAGTACTTCTTTGATCAAGTATAAAAAATGACTGGGGCACCTGGGTGGCTCAGTCGTTAAGCATCTGCATTTGGTT
The DNA here is from genome assembly GCF_964656455.1 of Halichoerus grypus. Taxonomy (NCBI): domain Eukaryota; kingdom Metazoa; phylum Chordata; class Mammalia; order Carnivora; family Phocidae; genus Halichoerus; species Halichoerus grypus. The sequence goes on from NC_135713.1 coordinate 37,003,657, forward strand.
CAGGTCATGATCCCAGGGTCCTGGGATCGAGCCCCGCATCGGGCTCCCTGCTCCGCAGGAAGCCTGCTTCTCCCTCTCCCGCTCCCGCTCCCCCTGCTTATGTTCCCTCTCTCGCTGTGTCTCTCTCTGTCAAATAAATAAAATCTTTAAAAAATAAAAAAATAAAAATAAAAAATAAAAAATGACTAACACACAGATTCTGATCTCCAGAAACTTATGGTTCGGTAGAAAGAAATGCACCAGTATACAAATAAGAGCAATATGTATCCTGGTGGTATGAAAAAACTATGAATAGAGCTTGTAAGGTTACAAAGAGGAGTCATCAGTTTTATTTGAGAGAAGTTTGTTGAATTAAGTTTCAAAAGATAACTTGGGAGATATTGGCCAGGAGGACCCAGATTGAGGAGGGCATTGGAGGCAGTTGGCTCCTGAGGAGGCAGAGGACAGAAACCACATCAGGAGTAAGGGGACACACAGATCACTCAACCTGATTTGACCAAAGCACCAGACCTAAATAAGGGCCTATTGTTCCACGTTACCATGAACAATAAAGAAAAGTAGAAAAAAAAAATGCTCTGTGGGCCAACTGATATCATCAGATTAGAAATGCATTTCCTATGCGCAGGCCAGACCCATTGGTCCATTTGAACAAATCATTATTTTACTTGTTAAATATTTATCTTTATCAACTACACTCTATACTTTGTACTGTTCTAACTATTGGAAATAGAAGATTGAGTACAACAGCTATGTCCTGCTCCCATAGTCTTTACAGTTAGTGTAGGAGAGAGAGAGAAAACAAACAAATAAGCACTTGCTATTTCAGGCAGCCATAAGTGCTCTGGGAAGAAACAAGGCAGGGTAAAGGAAAGGCAGGAAAAGGGGAATCGTTGTTCTACTTGGAGTGATCACGGAAGGGCTCTCTGTGAGGAGATGAAAATCTGAGTAGAAACCTGAATAGACCGAGGGAGAGAGATGCAGTTCTCTGGAAAAAGAGCATCCTTGACTGCTAAAATGTCAATGACAGAAGATGTGAAGCACACAGGTGGTGGCATTGGAGTAGAAGAGCAAGGAGGCAAGGGCTCCTGGAGTTCAGCGAGCTCTTGAGAGAGTGGTAAAATCTGAGTCAGAGAGAGCCGGTGGCAGATCATAGAAGGCACCGCAGACTCTCACTTGTACGGAGGGTGACGTGGGAGCTACTGGAAATTTTTGAACAGAGGGAAGATACCACATGACTTATATTATAAAATAATGATTCCATAGAGTATATAGAGTGGAGGACAAGAAAGGAATGTGGGAGACTAATTGGTTGGCTATAGAAGGAGTCCAGGCACCAAACCGATGGTGGCGGCTTGAAAACGAGACTTACCAATGGAGATGAGTGGATGAGATGGGTTGTATTTTCAAGGTGAATCACTCAAGACTGCTTGATTTTATGTAGAGTGAGAAAAAGAGAGGAATCAAGGATAGTTTCTGGTGTGTTTGATTTTTGTTAGAACAACTAACTGACGGGATGGTCATGCTACTTTCTTATACGGAAAGATAGATTTGGAGTTGAAAACCAAAATTTCTATTTTTGCCATAATAATTTGTGATACCTATTGGATAAGCAAGTACATATACTATTCAGACTAGAAGCAAGTAGACATTTGATGGAGTTAAACTGGTCCAGGTTTGCAAGTATACACCCTGATGTTAACATATCAATCTGAGTTGGTAAGATTAAGCATTTCAGTAGATATTAACTCAATTCCTAAGAATGGACTGAAAACTAAATCTGAGGTCTAGTGGTGGGAATCCCCCAACACACTGCTTGTTAGCAACAGTAATTGAATTAACAAGAAGGCTACAGGTTGAATCTGGAATGTGAGAAAAGGAAATCTCATGGTTTTGTGTGGTTTTTCATTAAGAAAAGCATGAATGACCAGTTTTGCTTCAGTGCCAAATTTTCTAAACCTTCCTAGTGCCAAATATATTAAGTTTATAATATATACTGTCTCCTTGTGTTGTGTCAATATAGATTGACCTCAGGTCAAAAGAGACACAATTCACAGCTTTCACTGTAAAAGTCACATTTCAGTCTAGTCATTAAGGCTATACCTTGACCTTGATTAAACTTTGGTAAATCCTCCAGGTTTAACAATTACACTAATAAAAAGAGTAAATTAAGTTAATGGATGTCTAAGGGCATTCATTTTGTTTCAATGTTTTTAATCATTAATTTCCAAAAGGATGTTCTAGCTTGACCTCCCAATGTGGAATTCAGTATGCTTTTCTTGACATATCTACTTTTATATTCATTCATATAGGCAAATGAAACTAGAAAACTGGAAAAATTCAAACTTGAATAATCTTTCATTGCTTAGATATTAAAAAGATTTTAAACCCACAGCAATGCAGAAAGAAACATCATAGAAGCATAACTAGAATGTGATTTTTGGTGAACTTAAGTGGAATTTTAATTAAAAATAACATCCTAGTGCAATCATTTTACTCGCTAAATATCTCTTCATTCTGTCTAAATTAATGTCTTATAAGTTAAAAGAAAGAAACTGAAGATGCTTTCTAAAAATAAAACCATAATAGATATGACCTTGGAATTTCATCCCTTTCTGCTTAATGAATAAAATTAATGTTCTGTAGGGGTAATTTATCTGAAACTACTGTACTCATTATGTTAAATTGTCTCTAATTATTATTTTCAGGCAATTTGGCACAAATAAACCAAGTTCAAAATTACAATCCTCATGGAATCTATGGTGTTTGATAAACAGAAAGTTATAACTTTATGTATATAATCATGATGTCAAACCAGCAGCTGATTGAGTGGAACTCGGAGCTAGTGCTTCTAGTAGCTGGGATAGTGAGAAAGGATTCAGTAGATGGGCATTTTATTCCCACTTGGCCCTTCTTTTGTGATAGATACACAGAAACACTCTCCTAAATGGGAATGAGCCACACTGCTTGACTCATAGAGCTCCTAAGATTAGATTCCATTTTGAACTCATTAGCTGAAAGGAGGCTTTTTATTGTTGTAGTATAATACAATTGTGTTCCTAACTTGGGGGAAAAAAAACCCAGGGAATGATACAGATGTGTTTTGGTAATGATCGGTACCATTAGTAATTCTAGCCAGCACTAAACTTTCAGAGAAGGAAATAAATATTCTCATTTACTATAAAAGCTCTGGTTTGTACCCTTGGTTCACACTTGATTTCCTTCTTTTTCTCAGAAGTTGTGAGCTGCTCACATTGACAGTGGGAACAAGGAGCCTGATAAAATAGACCTCCTAGAAGAGGCCTTGCCTTCTTAATGCTGAAGAGCATCCCTCAGAGAAGTCTTTTTATAATGGGAGCTAGCCCAACAAATGTTTTCTGCCCTAGGGGCCTGTCTTACAAATCGTGATTCAAAAGAAGTACAAGGAACTGAGTGACAGGAGGGGAGAGAAATGTGGCTGGGTTCAAGGGAGGTTATGTTTAGTTAAAAAAAAAATGCTGGTTTAAGAATTTCCTAAAATGCTCTAGAATCTCAAAATGCTATAATCAAAAGCAATTGCAAAAATTTACTTTGACATTTGTTTTACGTTCTGTAATCTTGTGGAACATATCTCAACCTTTTATGATTTTTTTCATTTGAACACACTTTAAAAAAAGTCTTCCGGGAATGAATACATTAAAGACATTGCTAGAAAGTCAGAAGGTATAGGAATATTTTGATCAAATCAGGATGAAATCTATTGTTGTAAATCACCCTGCAACTAGAAAGCATGCATCATTCATGATTTCTTACAAAGCACCTAAATAGATATATACCACCAAGTAAAAGTCTATAGCTAAACTGTAGTAGTGACATAGATGCTTGGCCAAATGGAATTCCATTCCAAAATTCTCAATGTCATCCCCCGGTACAGCTGGAAATGTGGGCATTTTACACCAGTCTCCAGCATGTGTAAGAAGTGAACACAATTCTACACTCACTTTGCAGACCAGACACGGTCTGCTAATTCCACTTAAATGATGTGACTCTCTGCTCATATCCTGGCTAAAGATCTTGAAGATTTAATTTTTTTCCTTTGCAAAGCTTCATTCTAGGGCTGCCAGATTTGGGAGAACTCTCAGGTTTGTAATTTAACGCTTCTTGTGAAATCATTTCACCAAAGCGATTGCTTTATCTCCCAAACGATCCTAAGCCTGGTCCTGATCTCAGGAGCGAGGGTTTGTGACAGCCACGTTGCCTTTGCCCACCTGTGTTAGGTTTCTCCTCCTCCCTTTATCTGCCTTTTCCACACAACAAGACAATCCAAAGTGTGTGTCATTTAGGTGTCACTGGGTCTGTGAGACGTGAAAAGCTCTGCCAGTTAACATAAAACAAAAATCCCGGAGGTTTCATGGAATCACATTTCCCTACTGCAAAGAAAGTTGAGAAGGAGGGCAAGGTAGCTTTAGAGTGGGAGTTTGAATGAGGACACTTTGGGCATGAATGGAAACTCTACATTCTTTGTTATTTTAACAGGCTGTGTCTGTTCTCCTTGAAAGAAATTGTATGAGAGAAGATTGGATTAAGTAGTTTTTATTTTATTTCAAAGCATTTGTACACTTTTCCAAAGATCAACTTACTTAGCCAAGTAATAAACTCTTGTTTTACAATAATACTAGTGTATATTATATCACTCTAGCTTACTACAAAATACAGAATTAGAGTTGGGAAACAAAACATTTGTTTCTTTGGTGAATGAGGCATATATCATTACCTATTCACTCTGCCAGATATAACTTGAACCTTTTAAGCTATTCAAAGAAATACTCAGCTAGTTAATCTGCTTTAGGAGGAAAAGAAAAATAGCTTTGCACCTACTCAGCCTCCTGGTTTTATGTTGTTGTTGTTGTCTTTTTAATCTTAGCCATTTGCAGTCCAAAGTTTCTATTTTCTTTGCAAGTGTATCTTTTATGAAAAGTTAAAAAATGGGTTTTGCGTGTGTTCCAATTCCACTTTTCACACTTTTTAAAGTATTGCAGTTTCACGGTGGACGAATGAGTTCACTGAACCAAATATTCATTTGGCTGTTTATTTCTCATCACAGAGTATGCAGATTTTCAAATTGTAAATAAATTATAATATACCCTCATAGTTCAGACTACCCAAGGATATGATTATTATTTACCCATTTTTAAAAATATATTAATATCACTTTTTTTAGTCTCTTATAAACCTATAAAGCTGTACTTTTAGAAAGGTCTAGAGATTTTGAACTCAGCATTTGCTTAGACACTGACATATGAAAACAAACCCAGTTTTATAATTTCCATTTAATTAACTTGATGATTTTTTTTTTCTTGCTCACAGTTGGCCAATTCTTTGATCTTTTACTTTTGTTTTTACCATTCTGTATAATAGTCAACTTTGTTGCAGGAAAAGTATCAGGCAGTCCACCTACCTTTTACAAAGTGTGGCTTTTTAAAAAAATTATATATTCCCAGTTAATGTTATTTGTATTAAATTCTGTTAACTTGTTACTAACACTATTTCTTGATGGATTCATATTCTAAGGTGGTCACTACAGCTTTGTCTACATAACAATCAGAGAAAAAGTTGTGGGTGGTCTCAGCTGATACATGAGTTAACCACTTGATTTCTGTATCCAGGAAATGTTTCAGGTTAAGTGATTCTTTCAGTCAGAAGTGATGCTTTCGGACATGTTGCTACAGGTGAATGAACTAAACATCTTGTTCAGCCATCTTTGTGTGTCGCCGGCTGCGTCCAAAGGTATGCTACCCTGTCTCAGTCAAAAATGACAATAACCTGTCAACTTTTTCTGAATGAAAATAGGTACTGGTACAAAAATGTCCTATCATCCCAAATTGTCCCTTCATTGAGTCTTCTGAAAATTTGAAGTATTCTTGGGTTTTGAGGAATGCTGCCACTCTCAGTTCTAAATAGCTCCGTCTCACCTTCAAAGAATGTGTTTCCCTACTTGGTTCTATAAAGAAAAAAAGGTAAATTTTCTCTTTACACCTTGACAGGACTTTGTGTATCTTATCTTTTGTTTACACTTGAAGAATTCAAGAAAAAACTGGAAAAATGACATTATACAGGAATACAAATGTGAGCACTCCCAATTCAAGTCTTATATCAACCACATGTAATTGTGTTGATGTTGTTATTGGGCACCCCAAGGGGCACACCAAGACACACACAGGACCACACTGCAGAATACCTTTATAGGAGAGGGTTCTATCCTTGGAATCAGTGAACAGTCTCTCATTAGAGTTAGTAAAGTTAAAAAATGTTATTTAATTCCGTGGCTCCCAAACTTAGACATTATAAAAAATATATAGGAATAGAGAAAGCAGAGGTAGAGAAAAAGATGAGTGTGAAATAGAAGAAAATGAAAAGAAGAAAGAAGAAAAAAGAATTAGTTATGGAAATCAGTGCTGGAAAAATAACCAAATCTGCTTTGACATTTGCCCTACGAGTGAGTAGTTTGTGAATTAAAAGCAAGGATAGAAAAACAAATCCTAAGCATTTCTTCGAAATCTAGTGGAGATGATTGACAAAGATTGAGTGGATAAATGGTAACATTTCTCAGCACCTAGCTTAATGTTGGCATAGAGCACATGCTTCTGAAAGGGTGGCAGAATTAATGAAGAAGAATATAATGAAAATGCCCCTAAGGGATTTGATACCATTCCCAATGAAAGAGAAGGAGAGGAAGGTCCTGTGATGAGCATGTCGGAAGGTGATACTCCTGATAGCAGAAGAAGCAATGATGGTGATAAAGCATAGAGTTGACTGTCACTGGCTTTCCCCTTTTTCTGGAGGTGTGACATCACTAAACAAATGAGTTTAAACAGCAAAAAAATGGTTGAATTTGGTGTAAATTATAATCCCTTTAAACCTAACAGTCTAGATGTAGGACTCAGAGTATAACTTTAATTTGAAGTAAAATTAGGTCAGATTTGGCAGCAGGTACATCTGGATGCCTTTACAAATTAATACTTTCTTTGAGTTGTTTTAATTCCAGAATGATAATGATTTCAAATACATCCAAGGATTTAGTTTTTTTAACTTTTGAGTGAATTATATTTTATTAACTCAACATGGCCTTCCAATACCCTAAGTACAGTTTTAAAAAGAATCACAAGCATTTGACATGATATTATTATAGATCACAACACAAAAGCCCCAAATTAGGGCAATTATAATTTAAAAGTAAGGAAAATTTACAGATGTCAGATGGAAAAGGCTTAAAAAATTAAAGAGACTTTGTTTTAGAGCAGTTTTAGGTTCAGAGAAATATTAAACAGAAAGTACAGAAAATTCCCATATACCCCTGCCCCTCCCACACCCACAGCCTTCCCCATTATCAACATCCCCCATCAGAGTGGTACATTTGTTAAAATTCACAACCTATGTTGACACATCATTATCACCTAAAGTGCACAGTTTACAGTAAGGTTCACAACTGGCGTACGTTCCTAGACATATAAGGAGGTATGTCTAATACTGTAGTATCCTGTGGAATCATTTCACACCTCTGAAAATCCTCTGTGCTCTACCTGCGTATCTTGTTCTTCCCCAAACACCACGGATCTTATTATCTCCATGATTTTGCCTTTTCAAGAATGTCATAGAGTTGGCATCATGCAGTACGTAGTCTTTTCAGATTTTCTTTCACTTAGTAAAATGCATTTAAATTTCCTCCATGTCTTATCATGGCTTGATAACTCATTTCTCTTTAGCACTAAATAATATTCCATTGTCTGGATGTATCACAGTTTATTTATCCGTTCACCTACTGAAGGGCCTCTTGGTTGCTTCCAAGTTTTGGCAATTATGAATAAAGCTGCTATAAATATCTCTGTGCAGATGCCTTTCTTTTTAGAATTTCAAATGGTCACAAATAAATGGATTAGTGGAATTCAAAGTCTTTAGTGAAAGAAATCCTGTGCACAGAGTCACACTGTTTACTCATAGTAAATACATTTTAAATCCCTTTTTATAATTCTTGATATCACTTTTATTCTATAACATATTTATTATATTAACACTAGGTGTTTTTCTAATACTGGAGAACAACATGAAAAAATTGTGGGTTTGAATCTTGGTTCCAGCACCCCAACCCCTACAAGCTCTTCAGTCTTGGAGGAGTAATTAACTACACTGAGGGTCATTTCCTCATCTGTAAACTGGGGGGTTGGTAACACCTGCAAACATGTACACAGGAAGTACTCTGTGGCAGACATATAGTTCTTAAAGCCGAATATACACACATTTACTTCTACATCAGACCTATGATGTAAAGAATGATTACTGTTAATGTAAAGATGACGAAGGTAAGTTGTGTAAGTCCATAGTTTGGCTTGTGAGTTTGTGCTCTAAATCATTATTTATACTGCTTCAGGCATGCCTACATGCTAGCGATAGTGTGCAAATTAAATGAGGTAATCCATGTAGTGTGCTTAGAAAAGTTTCAGGCTGTAATCAGCTTTCAATAAAAGTTAAACATGATTGCAATTATATGTGCATGTCACATAAATAAATTTAATATTGATGAATTCTTTACTCTTTCTCAAAACCTCATAAGATAATTATTTTACCTAGGATATTAAGAGAATTATTGGTTACATAGCAGAGGTGTGGCCAATTTGGGAATCAAATCTCTTCTGACTTCCAATCTTTTGACTATAGCCCCTGATCCTCAGAGCTGCTGCTGATAGATGTGGATGTATTAATCAGAGACTTCCTCTTGATACCTTTTTTTTTTTAATTTGGTGAAAATAAGCTGGAATTTGAAAATAAGTGACTGAATAATGTTCCATTACAGATATGTTAGTAAGTTGTAATAAAGTAACTGGTTTTCCCTAAGATGGGACCTTGAGATAGAGTCTCCATAGGAACTCTTTAGAATCACAACAAGTGTCGTGTTTGGAATCAGGCAATCCCAAAATGATTCCCATTCCCCACTTTGTAGACACTTAATCTTGAGCAAGTTACAAATGCTCTCTAAATTCATTATCTTCTCTGTGAAATGGGCATAAAAATACCTTGCTAGACTTCATTTGAAGATTCAGGTCACTACAGTGATAACTTATAATTATGCCTTTTATTAGCTTCCTGTAGTTAACTCTATTCTTTGGCTTATGGTCTATTCTTCCATCTTGAAGAGCATCATTTTGATCTCAAATCTGTCATCTTATTGCTTACTCCTCTGACTCTGACTTCCCGGCTCCCAAATAAGGACCATTGTGATTATATTGACCCACTCAGTGGATCTAGGATAATCCCCCCCACTTCAAGATCTTTACTTAAACACATCTAAAAAGTCTAATTCAAAGGTCCCATTCAAAGGTCACACAGATTCTGAGGATTATGACATGGACCCATTTGAGGGGCATTATTTAGCCCACGAAAAGGGGTTATAATGTTCCATTTTATTCATGGTAGCCAAGGGCTGCATAGTGATATTTTGAACAGCAGGAGCTCACAGTCCTATGTCCAAAAGCCCTTCTCATGTGCTCACAGTTCTCATTCTCACAATAACACTCTAACGTTTCCTAGATGAGAAAACTGAGACACAGAGAGATGAATTAACTTGCCTATGATCACACCACTGTGATTCTAGAAAAGAGCTAGGATTTTAATTCTGGTGATTAGATTCCAGAGGCCTTGACTTAACAACATTGCTCTAATGTCTCTTGAGTGTTCTTTTCAAGCTGTCGTGGTTCCTTAGAGCAGGCAGATTAACAATCAGTGTATGATTAAGTGGGGTTCTTCCTTTTTTCTTTCTTTTTTTTTTAGGTGGGGTTCTTTTACCAGTGGACTGGTGGCAAATGCTCAAGCATCTGGGTTTAGGACTACCCTGTTCACAGGCTGAAATGGGTAAAGCTTGTCCTCAGCCAGTACTAACTCTTTTCCATGATACCTTCCTCAGCACAGGTAGCTTGCCATCATTGATACAAGGCATTTTATCAGAAGCCTATTCTCAGACCTTCCCCTAAGTATAAACAATGAAACCCAACTTGTACATCATCTTCCTGAGGACCCTGTGTTTTGGATATACCTGAACTTTCCTCCATATTCCAGCATTTTATGATAGTTATATTAGTCACAGAAAAGTCGCAGAGGGTTGTCGGGAGGGAGAGTTGGCTAAGAACGAGAATTCCAGCTGCCCTCAGACTTTTTCAGAACTAGATAGTTCGTTTAAATAATTGTACTTGCCTTTGCCTGTGATACTATTTCTTGTTTCCTACTAAATCCAAATCTGCCTACATCAGCCTTCAAACACTGATACACAATGTATTCAATGTACAGCTTTGTTTACTCCAGAGCAAGCCCTCTGTTCCAGCTGGACAAAACTAGTTGCCATTTCTTACTTCTCCGAAGTTTCTGGACTCATGCTTCTCACTCCCATCCGTAAATCCAGGCTTCCTCAAAAGCCAGTAATTTGACTCTTCCGTTGGCTCTGGATTTCTCTTCTTATATCTTTTCCCTGAGAAATGAACTTGGAAGACCCTAGCTGTAAGAGCTCTGGGAAAGGTCATGAGGTACACATAATTACAGGGAGAGATCCTGTTGGCTAATATATCAAAATATTAACCTGCCAGTGTTTGAACTACTTTTTGAAGAAAAGATATGAGAAGGACTTGAGAAGAAAGAGGACGTCTTTAACCCATAAGGTTCTTATCAACAAAGATGTCAAAATCTTCTCATGAAATATCCTTAGCTGGCAACCGAACAACTGCCTGGATGACTTCAGTTTGGCAATTCTTATGAGCCATGCATATTCCCTTTATTCAAATTTTGTCTTGAAATTATTTGATAAATACGTGTTCTCTATCTGTACTGTTAGGACGTACATTTCTTGAAGGTAAAGAGACACTGCTTTGTCTCCTTTAAACATGTAATCCAGCAACAGTATATGTAGGTCTTCGAAAATATTTTGCACATTTTCACTTACGGTGTCCACTGTTAGAGGAATGACTGTCCAAGTTGAGATGGCTGAGCAGCTACTAATGACCAATATTTCCTATACTTATTTCTGTCAACTAATTGATTTATCCTGTCAATATAAATGAAACTTAAACAGTTTTATTGCAAATTTAAAAAAAATTAAGATAGATTATAAATAAAAATATAACTGAAGAAATGTTGGACTCATAACCCCTGACTTGCTGATAGTGACTTTAGTGGGACTTAATAAGAACTAATTTAACTCATGTTTTCTAATTAATTATAAAATTCATTCAAGTAGGATTAGAAAATGGAGCCTAGTAAAATTACTTTAAGACCAAAAATAGAGATTCAAAATATCTCCCAACCAAATCTTATACCTAGTGGAACAGAAGATCCAATAAAATACCTAAAAACCTAATCTGAAATTACTATGCAGGTGATAAAGTTGAGCAATCAGAGTTGGCCTTGGAACATAAGCATAAATGTAATGAAATGAACAAATAAATGATAACAATACACTTTGGCAGTGGTGTAACAAGGAGGAAGAGTCAAGAGCATAGTCTTCCCTAGTGGGGAGGATAACTTTATCACTAAGATTGTTTAGAATTACCAGCACATGATAATTATAATAAAAGACAGACTTGTGTTTAGATGGTTCATTATTGTTTTAAAATTCTCCATGGATAATGCAAACCCAGATAATGAGTAGATCCCAGGTAAACTAATTGCATCCCTCCTCTTTTGGTACACAACTGTATTCTGATTATGTAATATCTGAAGAATGTGTTTTTCTTGAATTTTGCTCAGTAAATATATGTGGAATAAACAAGTCGACCATTTTGACTGAACTCACACAAGGTTAGACGTAGGACTGATATCTACCCTAGACAAGAGAGAAAAGTAAGAATTAGCCTGTGTTTAGCACTTTTTACATTACATTTACATCATTAATTCTTTTTAGAAAACACTGCTACATATTAAAGTGTTACAGTACCTGGGGATATAAAGATAAGAGTCACACCCACTTTTACACATTAGCCTATAGGAAGTCAAAATCCAGTAGGAATAACAGACACAAGTAAATAACAAATTATAAAACATGTAGATGCACACTGTGAGAACGGTGAGTATAAAGTCTGTGGTGGCCAAGAAAAAGGAGCAATAGGTTTCCCTTGAGGTAGAAATGCTGAAGTCACACCCCTGCACTGGATTTTGAAAGACAAAAATGATTTTGCCTGCTGGAGTAGTGGGGAAAAGCTGTCTGTTTCTGTACTGACAAGGTAGGGAGCAAAATAAGTGGCTAACTTCTTTTATGCCAAGGTTTTCCCTATCTCAGGAACGGTAATTTCTCTGTAACCGAGGATATTTGGAGGTGGGACTATGGAAGTCATTGAATCACCACATAGGGGACACTCGGGCAATACAGAAGGTAGCATTTTTATTTAGGGAGTCTTCTGGCATTGCTCAAATCATACCCTTTGGGTGATTACCTGTCTAATATATACAAAAGACTGGCTCCGATTTGGGTTCTCCAAATTGAGACAGTCCAATAAAAAGGAGACATAGGGTCATTTCCACCAAATAAATAATGTGTTTTAATAGTTGGAAAAAACTAATGAACTCAGAGTTGTTTTAAAATGTATGGGGTTTAGTTTTTGAAAAAGAAATCACCTCAGTTTCCCAATAGGGTTGTAAAATACAAGTACTAGAAAATGTCAATGCAGGTTGTAAAAAATTAAGTACCCCTGGAAATTATCTACGTAATCCTGGTTTGTAGGATTTTCATTTCAGGAAAATACCTATTAAGGTTACTACACCTTGGGTCACCGACATTGCATCATCCTTCTAGTGGCCTAAGTTTACTCAAGATCTCTGCAAGCAGTGCAGCCCCATCCCTGCCAGCCCTGCCCTGCCCCCCATCTTTCTTACACACAGTGCTGCCTGGAGTAGCTCGGTCTCTAAAGATAAGGACTATTGTTACCTCTATTGATGGAAAGTGAGCTTTTGACTCATTTCTTATTTCTCTTTCCGACTAGGGGATTCCAAGTAAGCAAACGGAACACTGATAAAAGTTGAGGAGAAAATGCTCAGTCCCACCCTTCTTATATGCTTTTCTCTCCATTTCCACTTCCTCTGCTGATTGTTCATGGCCCATCTTCTTTCTACTCGAGGCAAAAGCTCCCATGTCTAATTCCAGTATGCTTTGACAAGTGGAGTCTCTGCTTAGACACACCTCCGAAGTGCTGGACTTGGCAGATTCTACACCATGGTTATGTCTCTGGAGACACGAGTTGTTATTCTGTTTTCTCATTCTCAAATTCAAACTCATTAAAAATTTGCGGTTCTTGCTGTAAATGAACTGCTCTTAGGGCGTACAGGGGTGTACATGGCTTTTAAACTTGTAATTCTATCCGTATGTTTTGAAATACCATTCAGCGAATGCATTTTTTTTTTCATGGAAAATACAAATATTTGCCAATCTCTTGCTTTGAACAGGAACGAAAAACCTTTATTCACAAATTGTTTAGCTTCCTATTTTGCTTGTTAGGTTTCAGGTGTATACTTCTGGGCCCAGCTGGTTTCTAAGCTTTTCGGGGGACACTGTCTCTGAAAACAGATATTTTCACTAAATTGTCATTAAACAGGGGGTAACTTTTTACTCATGTCAGCACCCCTTCTCTCTCTGGGGTTGGTTTCTTTTTTGTTCAGGTGCAAATGTCTCTGCACAGCTGTCTGGAGCACCCTTCCAAGGCTTGTGCAGAAAATAAAAATATTTTCCTATTCAGTTATAGCAACAAAAGAAAAAGGGAAAAAAAAACAGCCTTGCCTTTTCTACTTTCTGAGCATGTAAGTAGCAGTTCCACACCGTCCCCTCACGGGAGCCTGGCCCCAAACAGCACACTGCAGGCTCACTGCCAATCCATTTTGTGTAGAAGTAGCTTTGGCAGGAGTTTGCTTTGGCAAAGGATCTGTTTCTTTCTCAACCTAAGGCTATTACAAGGTTCCTGTTGTATCTGCTCTATTCGATTTGTTGCCTATCATTCTGCTCCGTCCAGGTCTACCTTTTAATCTACTTAGTGCATGAGCGGAATATAACAAATCCTTCAATTACTTTATCTTATCACAGGCTGTTCTGCCACTTTTTTTTTTCTGTTTTAAAGTTTATCTCTCAGGATTGGAGTTAGAAAACTATCCAAAAAATCAGTCTGTCTTGCTCATCAATATTTAGGCAACCTTGTAAATGGCTGTTCTTGAGTGCCCTTGCATCTCCTGAGCCTGTGTAGACTGCTTGCAAACATTCGTAGTGAACACAGGTCCTGGCGTTGGATCATTCTGGCCAGCGTATCTTGGCAAAATATCAAGAGCTTGTGTGTTCTTATTTTGGTACCATTTTAATAAGCAAGTTTTATTTGAAAGTCATAACAATTACACTAATCTTATCACTCATTGAGATCTCCCTCAATTCATCAATGGTGTAATGGGTAGTTAGCTTCTGTAATCAATGATAACTTTGTTTAATTCCAGGACTTGTAAATTTCCAAGCCACTCTGGGCAAATAACCACTCCTAGTCTCAATTGTATCTTCTCTAAGGATGGGGATCAAGTAAAATTTTCAGCATTTGGGTTATTGTAAGGATTGAATTATATGATATAATCCAGATAAGTATTTTGCATATTGCCTGGCACTTCATGCTCAATACAGATGGTGATGAAGATGATGGTGATGATGATTGATATGACTCCAGTTAGTAATAAGCCAGCTTTCTTTAAGCTTAATCATGCTTTTGACTACTATGTGACAGAGTCATGATGAAATAATAGAATATAGCCCTGAAGGCAATCTTTTGCCACTTCCTCATTTACAGATGCAGAAACTAAGACTTAAATAAGATAGGAAAGAGCCCCAGATTTTATAATTAGAAGCAGATCCAGAAATAAAGCCTTAACTCCTTATCCAAGGTCTCCAAAATTCTTGTTTTTCCCTCTACATTGTGTTGTTTCCCTGACAAACTTTCTTTGTCCTTTTCTCCAACAATTAAAAAAGACATAAATTTTATGAATGGAAAGCAGATACTAAGGCCAGATTTAGAAGAGAAAGAGGAAAATAAGGAAGAGAGAGTATTCCAAATTCCCTGGTCCACAGCAAGCTCACTAAAATCTACCCTTGTTGGGTCTCTTAGAAAAGTGAGCTTTAAGGACTAAGAAAATCTTGAATTCCAGGGCACCTGGGTGGTTCAGCTGGTTAAACATCTGCTTTCAGCTCAGGGACTCAGATCCGTCAGGGTACCTTCTCAGTGGGGAGCCCGCCCTGCCCCTCACCCTCCGCTCCTGGTCTCTCTTGATACCTCTCTCTCTCCTAAATAAATAAATAAAATCTTAAAAAAAAAATCTTGAATTCCATTACTTGTTAGACCTATACTGGGAAATTAGGTTGGACCAGATGTAACGCACAAAGACTTATTTCTGGGGCACCTGGGTGGCTCAATCTGTTAAGCGTCTGTCTTCAGCTCAAGTCATGATCCCAGGGTCCTGGGATCAAGCCCCACATAAGGCACCCTGCTTCTCCTTCTCCCTCTGACCATCCCACCTGCTTGTGCTCTCACTCACTCTGTCTCTCTCAAATGCATAAATAAAAAATCTTTAAAAAAAGACTTCTTATTTCTATTCTAGAAGCATTCTTCAGTGAACTTCTTCAACCTTTTTCCAAGACTTAACCTGCTTTCTATTTTGTCTTGTATGGCTGAACTGCTGGTTCACTTACAGAAAGTCATGCCCCCTAATCTCTTTCTCCTTTAACAATTCACAATAGAGACTGAGAAGTCAGATAATGTCTTTCCCAGCCTCCTTGGGAACAAGGGTGACCGCATATGACCAACAAGATGCCTACTGGGAAGCTTTTAAGAAGGTTTTTGCTACCTTACAAAAGAGAATAACATGACAGAAGAGCTCATTCTCCATTTTTAAAAAATTTTGAATATGAATATTGTGTCTGGAGCTAAAGGAGCCATTTTTTCCCCCATGAGGCAATAATCATGAGGACAATAAGCCAACATTTAAGAATAGTGGAGTGAAAAGAGAGAAAGAAACTGAACCCTTGAGAATATCATGGAACTGCTGACCTATCTTGGGACCACACATCTCAGGTTTGTTGTTAACAATAAATGTTATGTTTTAAGTCTATTGCTTGTAACAGTTGTCATTTCTAAATGACACTTTTTGATGGAGCGTGTTAAGCATGTAGCACCTCCACCTAAGTGGAGGAAGGTTTCAAATTCTTCTTACTTTACCAGCTTCAGGGGAGGGGAAAAACATATATGGAAATCTACAAAGCAATCCATTGAGATGATTTAAAGATGACTCAGACAGTAAAGAGATTTATTTTCCTGGTATAGGTCTAATTATAATATTGCTAATCCTACCAAAAAGCTTTAACTCCCAGCACAGAAGATCAGTGATTTGCCTTTAAGAGATACTCTTGAACAATGTTGCAAACCATCTAAAAATCTGTGTGTTTAGAGTTTCATTGAACTTTACATATAAGGGAGAATTCCTAATTGTGTATCTTGAAGATGTTTCTTAATTTCCTGATAGTTTATATCAGAAGTCATATTTCATTTGCTCAGCTGCATGCTTGACACCATCAACGGACTCTTAATGAAAAGCCCAATAAAACATACTAAATGTCTCTAAAGAGACAATTAACTTGTCAATGCACATGTCTATTTTAGAAGTACATACTAAAATTTCTTTAAAATTTGTTTGGTATAAACTTTTTGGAAAGTGACTTAAAATGCACATACTCTTTGACCCTGCAATTACACTTCAAGGAACTCTAATTTACTCCCTGTGGCTGCAGTTATTTATTGCTGCTGTTGAGAGGAGAGTTTAATTTCTTTCCTTTTAACTTTGGGTTGGTTGTAGTAGATTCCTTGACTAATAGAAAGTAACAAAAGTGACGTTATGGAACTTCTAAAGTTAGGTCAGAGAACACCTTGCCGCTACCATCCGGGCCTTTTGGAATACTCTTTCTTGAGCTCCGAGTTGCTTCGTAGATGACCAAATACACTGAAACTGCAGTGCCGAGCAGCCTACATGTAGGCGCTTCTGTCAACAGTCCCAGCTGAGCCCAGCTTTCTAATCGTCCTTGTCAAGCCACCAGTCATAAAAGGGAAGTTGCCTCAAACCCCAGACGGCACATTTGGGACCTACTTCCACTGAGTGACTTCCATTCATGTCATGTGAAACAGAAGAATCACCCATGAATTCATGACACACAAAACCTTGAGATAAAATAACTCACTCTTTTAAGCTGCTAAATTCTGTGGTAGTTTGTTATACTGTAATAGATGACTGTAAAAATGAGCACGAAAAGACATATATGCAAGAATGCTCATTAAAGCATTAACTGTAAAAATTAAAACCTGTGAACAATTTAAATTCCATTAATAAGGGACGAGTTAAGCAATTTATAACAAATCCATATAAGAATCCGCAATACCTACGGCTGTTGAAATGATTGGGATAAATATATATATGTATATATATATATATATTTATATAAAATGATGCCCATGATGTATGAAGTCAATAACATTCCAGGTTGAAAACAGCATTATATATAGTATGAGTTCATACACATGCAGATATGTTTACACAGATAGTTCTGTGTGTGTGCATGCATGTGTATCACAAACACGTATGTACAAGTCTGTACACAAGGCTGTTAATAGTTTCAGCATCATGGGAAATTTTCCCTTCCCTTTGCCATATGTTTTAGTGTTACTGTTCACAGATAATTTTGTTGTTGTTTGTGTTTACATTGCCTAGGCAGTATATACATATTAAGAAATTTTGGAAATCAACATAAGGTGGCAAAAAAGTAGATACTACAATTCTAAAAAGATATCTTTTGTATTTTAAGTCTTTTCTATGCATGGTTCATTTTAAGTGTGGTTCAAGTGTTACATTGCTTTACATCTTTTATACATTTGGGTTTTCCAGATTTAACATCGTATCATCTGCAAATAATTACTTGCTTTCTTCTTTCCAGGTTTCACTAGCTAGACTTAGGACAATGTTCCATAGTAACAGTATCTTCCTGCAGCTTTGGATTAAGTCCCACACTCTCTCTTGGATCAAGCTTGTTAGTCTTCATCATGTCGAGGAAGCATTTTTATTTCTCTATATTAAAAACTTATACTAGTTAATGGTTCTTGGATTTTTGTTATAGTCTTGGGCATCCAATTGGAAAGACTATTATTTTTTATGTTCAGCTTGTCTATGTGATAAATTTTATTAATAGATTTCATAATGATGAATAGCTTGATTCTTGGACTAAAAACCGTTTTGTTGTAGTCTGTTTAAGATTTTGCCTCTTCTATAGTCATAGTCATAAAGAATTGGATATATAGATTTCTGTGTGTCTTTGTCAGCTTTTACTTTCAGAATATTTCTTGCTTTGTAAAGTGAATTTGGTAACTTTCTTTTTTTTAGTCTATGTTTTCTAGTAATTTTTGTAGCACAGACATTATCTGTGTTTTGAAAACTTAGAATAAGTGTAAAAGTATCTGTTTCTGGAGATGCTTTTTTGTTTGTGCTAAGTTTTTGACAGTTTCCAGTTTCTTTGCTTTATTTTTTCCTTTTAAAGTTCTTGTTCAATTTGTTTTGGCTACTTTTATGTTTTCCATTAAAAATTTGTCCATTTTCTTGAGATTATTAAATATATTAGTGTCAATTGTTCTAATTTCAGACTGTATTCTATAGTTTTAAAACATTCCCTTTTTAATTTTTGAAGTAATTTGATTAACCAGAGTTTTTAAATATAATTGTTTATAAAAATCTTGTATTTATTATTTCCATTCTTTTCCTATGTAATTATTTCTGCTTGAAGTTCCCTTATTTACTTTCTTCTGAATTATTTAGATTTTGCTTATTTTTCTTTTATCTCTTGAGTAAATCCTTAATAAAACATTTCATTTATTTTAAAAATAATGAAAACAACAGTTGCTCTGAATGTGGCTTTGGTTACCTTCAACCAAAGGTCTGATATGGATATGTTCTTTTTTCCTACTTATTCTGTTAATGTTAATCCAATTTTCTCCTTGACTGATTGTTATTTATAAGGATGCATACAAAAATTTCCAAGTTTTTGGGTTTTGTTGATGCTATTTTCTTTTCATTTACCTTATTAACTATCTCGGAATATGGCCAGTTAGGTAAATATTCATACGTGGTTATATTAAAACTGTGAAGTTTTCTTACACCTATTTATCAAAGTTAAGAATGGCACTATACTAATTTGCTCCCCTTTTGGAAAACTACTTTCCTCCACCCGCAAACTCCACCCCTACCTAACGTTTCCTCAGTAATTCCACTTGGAGATAAGACCCAACAATTTTTTCTTTGTTATTGCTACCTGTTTGGAAGGGGAAAAGAAATATTCTAAAGAACATTCTTGAGAGTTGTTTTTTTAAAAACATCTGAATGGAGTGTATTCTGAGTTCAAACACATCTGAGAATATCCTTGCATTGCTTTCATATAGGAATTATAACTTGGCTGAATGTAGAATATAAGACATATTGCTGTTAAAGTTTTATTGGTATGACTCCAGTTTCTTACTGCATTTAATATGGACCAAAAACTGGAAGCCAACCTGACATTCTTTTTATCTTGTGAGATACCATTTGGTTGTTGTTGAGTGTTGAAGAAACTTCTCACTTTACATGTTAAATAATTGGGTTAACCCAAAGTGAAAATCCTTTCCTTAATTTTTTCCTTAGTGCAGTAAATATAAGAAAGTTTCTTAGTCTGTATCTCAAGTCTTTTCTTTGAAGATATGATAAGTGAATTTTCTTTATATTTTTTATAATTGATTTATTTTGTATGTATTCTCTTTATTTTTAAATATTATTATAATTGACATATTTTATCAAAGTATTATTTGGATGTTTTTAAATGTGCAGTTCTTTAGTATTCAATAATTTAACTGTCACCCAAAATATATATCAAAAATTCTTATGCCTCTTTCTTACATCTATTAACATAGATTACTTTTGCTGATTCCAGATGTTGATATATATGGATTCATACAGAATGTATTCTTTTGGGTCAAGTTTCTTTCACTCAGCATACTGTTTGTAAGAGTCATCCGTGTTGATTCATACATCAGTAAGACATTCCATTTCACTTCTGAACAGTCTTTCATAGTGTGACTATCCTATGGTTTATTCACCCTTATTCCTCTTAATGGGCACATAGAAGCTTATAGTTTTTTACTATGATGACTAAATCTGCTAGGAACATTTTTGTTCAAGTCTTTATTGTGGATTTATGTTTTTATTTCTCTTGGATTGATACCTATGAGTGGAGTTTCTGGGTTATAACATAGATGTATGCTTAACTTAATAAGAAATTGTCTACAAGTCTCCAAAATATTGTACCAGGTTTTACTCCCACCGACAGTGTATGTAAGTTCTAGTTGTTCTACACCATCACTATTTAATGTCAGTCTTTTTGAATTTCAGTCATTTGATGGGTGTTGAATGATCTTTCACTGTGGCTTAAATCTGGGTTTCCCGGATGCCAATACTATTGACCACATTCTCAAGAGTTTATTGGCACTTATATTTCTTCTTTTATAAAGAAATTGTTCAAGTTATTTCTTAGTTTCTAAATGATTGCTCACTTTTTTATTGTTGATTTGTAGAAATTCTTTATATATTTTAAGTACAATTTTTTGTCAGATAGATATATTGCAAATGTTTTTTTCCAGAGTTTTTTTAGTGGGAATTTTCTTTAGAAAAGTTCTATCTATCTCTTTCTCTTTTTCACACACATGCACACACACACACACACACACACACACACACGCATGCCCAAAGGCAATTCTGTATTGAGTTTCTGACCCAGTAGTAGGTCTATGAACCCACCTTTACTTCATGACTTTGATATTTTATTTTTTATCAAGCTTATCATTTTCCCTTCAATATAGCTTTAAATTAACTATTGTTTTTGTTTCCATGTAATTTCATTTTAACATTTTGTTTTATTCTATTATCTCTTTATAATAGTCTTCTTTTTGATGTAGAAGGTGTTAGATAAAATTTTCTACTTGGAAGGTAATTGAGATGCAACTATAGTTCTGGACTCTAACACAGACTGATAAGAGGAACTACCCAAGCTTAAAATGAATCTGCTCTTTTGGGGGCCTTCTCAACCATGAACAACAATGAGACTTATGAAGAGGCTCCCTCATGAAGCACTAAATGTATAAGTGTTCTTTAGAAATACCTTAGCACAAAAATAAGGTGGTGGAAAAACACCAGTATTTGTCTATTTGCCCCTAAATAACAATAAAACAGAGGTTATAGCTATAATAATTAGGTTAAATATAAAGATACGTACAATTAAGAGTTATTATTATAACAATGTAAAAAATCAATACTACAGAATCTATTTTGTGGCTTCTTATATTAAGTTTTTGCAAGTCTGACATTAGGTTTTTTTTTTTCTCTAAGTTAGTGAAATGTACCCAACAGTTCTCAATGTGCTATTATCTATGGGTCTGTGATGCGTACCACCTAATAGCTGACTGTTATTTCTTTTTTAAAAGAGTAACTATGCTGCATAGATATAATGGGAGTATGATTCTATAAATACTTCACTGTAAATAATAAGTTACAGTTGATTTTGAAGAAGGGTCATTTTAACAGTCTTTATGTATTGGCATCTTCAAAATTCAAATCCAAAGACTACAATAAAAACGAGAACATATATATGTGTGTGTGTGTGTACATATATATAATATCACAATAAAACTATCACATGAAATGAAAATACATTTAGTGAACAGAATTTCTGGCATTACCTACCACATTTTAATATTACCTTGTGTGATATTCTGTATTTCTTTTCTAAGGCTGCCATAACAAAGTGGCTTAAAATAACAAATTGATACTCTCAGAGTTCTGGAGACTAGAAATATGAAATCAAAATATCAGCAGGACCATGCTCCCTATGAAGACTCTTGGAAGAATCCTTCCTTTCTTCCTCCCACTCCTCACGGCCCCCAGGCTTTCCTTGGCTTGTGGCAGCATCACCCACAAATCTGCCCCCATCTTCACATAGCCTTCTTCCCTCTGTGTCTCTATGTTTCTGTGTGTTCACTTAAGAGGCCAGTCATTGGATTTAGGATCTATCCTAATCCAGAATGACCTTTTTAAATTTAACTAATTACATCGGCAAAGACCCTATTTCCAAATAAATTCACATTGTGAGGTTCTGAGTGGACATAAATTTTGGGAGACATTATTCAACCAGTACTGTCTCATAGACAATATCAAAATCATTTGTATAAAAAAGACTGTGATTTTAAACTTTCAGTTCATTCTTGGTCTGAGCACCTTCACATTACATTAAGAGATCTTTGGGTTGGCATGATGGTGGAATTAGTGCTTAATCTTTTGAACAATTAATGAGTAACATGGCCTTGGGTGAGTAGTTTAATATCAAATCTCTCAGTTTTTCCAGTGATTAAAATTGAAGGGATTGGAGTAACCTAATGCTAAGGTCTCTTCCGTGCCTAAAATTCTTTGGTTCTATATAGAGTACAGATACACCTCAGGGTCATGATTTATCCAGCAATTTAAATTATACTGAATAAAATTAAGAAAACAAATTTAACTTCATAAGGTAGCAAAAATTAATCCCCAAATGAATTCTCTATGTTTCATATGTTTTATTGGAATAAAAAAATGGAATAGAGTAAAACTGAACAGAATAAAACTGAATAGAATAAAACTGAATAGAATAAAAATAGAATAATAGAATAGAATAGAATAGAATAGAATACTACAAAAGTTAAGGAGACTGGCTTTCTTTAGTACTTTCTATATAATTAGCCAGAAGTTTTTCTAGTGGTTACTCCCAAGAAAGGTCTTCCACAAGAAAGATCTTCCAAGCCAATAATAGAACAATTCAGTTGATAAGTTTCAAGAACCATTTTTTTAAAGATTTTATTTATTTATTTGAGAGAGAGAGAGCTTGAGAGAGAGAGATCACAAGCAGGGGGGAGAGGTAGAGGGAGAAGCAGAATCCCTGCTGAGCAGAGAACCCGATGCGGTACTTGATCCCAGGATTCTGGGATCATGACCTGAGCCGAAGGCAGACGCTTAACCAACTGAGCCACCCAGGCACCCAGTACAATTTTTTAAAGATTTATTTATTTATTTTAGAAAGAGAGAGCAGAGGAGAGGGGCAGAGGAAGAGGGAGAGAGAGAATCCCATGCAGGCTCCATGTCCCGCACAGAGCCCTATGCGGTGCTTGATTTCACGATGCTGAGATCATTACCTGAGCCGAAATCAAGAGTCAGACACTGAACCAACAGAGCCACCCAGGTGCCCCTCAAGAACCATTTTAAAATCAAATAAATGTGCTTAATTATGTACATAATGACCAGATCTTGTCACTTACTCTCCCCCGCCCACACCCTGTGTGCGAGTGTGTAAGCCTGTATTATCAGTTATTCTGTTTTTGGAAGTATTTTGCTGACAAGTTAAAAGTTTATTGAGACTATTTTTCTGTTTACTTCGTTGTGAAATGGCTGCTTATGTAGCTAGCAGAAGCAAAATCTGAAAATCATGGCAATTTTTAAAATATTGACACAATTTAAACAGTGTGGTTCCTTCCTTGCATTTCTAAACACCTTGATAGATGATTGCAAATTCATTGATTTGGTTATGAACCCTGGGGATAGACATAAACAGACATTTCTCCAAAGAAAACATATAAATGGCTAACAGACACATGAAAAAATGTTCATCACTTGGCATCAGGGAAATACAAATCAAACCACAATGAGATACCACCTCACACTGGTCAGAATGGCTAAAATCAACAACTGAGGTAACAACAGATGTTGGCAAGGAAGTGGAGAAAGGGGAATCCTCTTATACTAGTTGGTGGGAATGCAAGCTGGTGCAGCCACTCTGGAAAACAGTATGGAGGTTCCTCCAAAAATTAAAAATAGAACTACCATGTGATCCAGCAATTTCAGTACTAGGTTTTTATCCAAAGGATACAAACATAGTGATTCAAAGGGGCACATACACCCTAATGTTTATAGCAGCAATGTCCACAATAGCCAAAATATGGAAAGAGCCTAGATGTCCATTGACAGACAAATGGAAAAAGAAGATGAAGTATATATATATGATATGATATAGAATTATAGCACTGTTATTTCTGGGTCAGGACCTATAACTTATTACAAATTACACACACACACACACACACACACACACACACACAATGGAATATTACTTAGCCATCAAAAGGAATGAAATTTTGCCATTTGCAATGATGTGGAACTAGTGGGTATTATGCTAAGCAAAATAAGTCAGTCAGAGAAAGACAAATACCATATGATTTCACTCAAATGTGGAATTTAAACAGATGAACATAGGAGAAGGGAAGGAAAAATAAAATAAGATAAAAAGGTGGGGGGAACCATAAGAGACACTTAACTATAGGAAACAAACTGAGGGTTGCTGGAGGGGCGATCAGCGGGGGGCATGGGGTAGTCAGGTGATGGACGTTAAGGAGGGCACTTGATGTAATGAGCAGTGGGTGTTATATGCAACTGATGAATCACTAAATTCTATCCCTGAAACTAGTAATACACTGTAAGTTAACTAAATTGAATTTAAATAAAAAATTAAAAAAAATCATTTTAACTATATATCTTTATCTTTGGTATGTATATCCTTTTTTTTAAAATTTTTTTTATTGTTATGTTAAGCCCCATACATTACATCATTAGTTTTAGATATAGTGTTCCATGATACATTGTTTGTGCATAACACCCAGTGCTCCATGCAGAACGTGCCCTCCTCAATACCCATAACCAGGCTAACCCATCCTCCCACTCCCCTCCCCTCTAGAACCCTCAGTTTGTTTTTCAGAGTCCATCGTCTCTCATGGTTCTTCTCCCCCTCTGATTTTGGTATGTATATCCTAATAGCCATTCACAATCAGTGATATTATCAGCATTTCTTCTTTACTGATGACTGAATTTTTTTTAAAAGTGCTTTAAGTTGTCATATTTCTAAACATGAACTATATATTTATGTAACTAAATTAAATATAAAATTTATTATGGTTAAGTAATGAAAATGAATGCCCACAGAAATGCACAGATGAAAAATTCCTTATTGATTTGGCTTGGCATGTAAATTAGTTTGTTACAGTATTTTTCCCTGGGAAACAATATTATACCCAGGAAGTATCTGTTTAGACTAATATTCTGATATTAACTGTGGAATTTTGGACACATTACCTAAATTTTTGAAACTTGCTTTCCTCATTTGTAAAAATAAGCACAACAATGCATACTTTTTTATTATGAATAAAAACAATTATGTGTAAAGAATATCTTACATCTGGTGCATGGTCAATAAATGGTGGCTACGCTGAGTGATTTAGATACTTGAGGTTTTTCCATGAAAGACAAGAAAAAAGCATTAAAATTTGTTTTTTAAGAATGGTTGTTTATAAACACAAAAATGCTAAATCAGGAATTTGTCTAAGATTTTCCTAAAAGTTATCAGAAATTGCAAGAACTCTTATCTTAAATAACTTCATCTAGTTGGTCAATTGTCCCAGTATTCAGGGTTGTATTTCAAAGTTGGCAGGTACATCAGAAGTCTGTGATGTTGCTTTAAACAGATATCCCATACAGCATGAATAAGGCTTTCTATATGTGACTAGGTGACCTAGTTACCCGTACATGTACTGAAATTACCCAAGTTAAAATAACCTCCTCATGCTTAATGTGATGATACTGTGTCCAATGGAGTCCTTGTCTGGGCACTCAAAAGAAACCTTGATGAAGAGGGTGGCCTTGCCAGAAAGTATAACTGTGAGCATCTAAGCAGAGTGAGAACAAAAATTAGACCTTTCCAAATACAATGTTATCTACCTCAACTTTCTGTCTTATATCAAAATGGTAGGTATATCCCCTTACTCAATGATAATAGAATTATAGCACTGTTGTTTTTGTGTCAGGACCTATAACTTATTACAAAATCTCAAACGAACACTGACAGAAACAGTAAGTGCTGTGGTGAGCGCTGTGAATTGTGTAAGACTGTTGAATCACAGACCTGTACCTCTGAAACAAATATTACATTATATGTTAAAAAAAAAAAAAAAGAAGAAGATAGCAGGAAGGGAAAAATGAAGGGGGTTAAATTGGAGGGGGAGATGAACCATGAGAGACTATGGACTATGAGAAACAAACTGAGGGTTCTAGAGGGGAGGGGGTTGGGGGGATGGGTTAGCCTGGTGATGGGTATTAAGGAGGGCATGTACTGAATGGAGCACTGGGTGTTATATGCAAACAATGAATCATGGAACACTACATCAAAAACTAATGATGTAATGTATGGTGATTAGCATAACATAATAAAATAAAAAGAAGAAACAGTATGTTATCTGTTCACTTCTCTAAGTATTCTTTTCAGTTCAACAATTTATGGCACATATTATTCTAAGATACTGGTCTTACCCCACCTGAGAGTAGAAATGGGTAAGATAAGAGGGCAGTGAGGAAAGGTTTTCTGAAGAGAGTTATTGGCTCATTGTGAGGGAATGGGGGAGAAGGGCCATTCTCAAGTTAAGGTCTGATCACTCACAACATGAGAAATGTTTAGGGACTAGTACTAAACACAGTATTATGTACATATTTCTGTTTTTTGAATCCATTTTGTTCATCTATAAAATTAGATTAAATAAGGTATTGGCATGTGATAAAGTACTGAATTATCTATGCAATTTTATACTTGAGACTTAAAATTTTCTCCAGTTTTAACTAACCCCAAATCATTAATATGATCAAAATAAATGTCCAGTGTCAGAAGTTGAAAATAGGGTTCTCTAATTATTAAATTTTCATATTTTGTCAGTTTCTCCCAAATTATTCATTTCTCATTGTTGAGGTATATATTTAGTCCTCATTATCTTTTATTTTAATTCTGATTCATTGCAATAAATTATAATTTGTATTCATAAATTAATCAAAAGAGAAACTTAAGCAAGGAAATCTCTCCATGTCTAACAGTTATTCTTTTATCCTTCTATAACATTTTGACTCTCTTGGATTTCCACCGCTGCTGCATAACTTATCCCACAATCATGCTCTTCATTCTGATGTAGCGTCCTTATTTAATTAACCACTCTTCTGTTAGGATTTATCACGCCGCTTTATTTTTCCTATTGGTCACTATGCCTACTCACACTGCTTTAGACCTCACACAAAATAATCATGCATAGAAAGTGCTTTATAAATATGCTAATTATTCTCTATTCTATACCTGTCTGCCACTCATTCTCCAACCTTTTCTTGAGTGCCTGAGCATGAAGGTGGTGAGCTTCCAGTTGGGCTCGACCAGTATTATAGGTTGTCAGGTGGGAAGAGAGAGATTTCAGGGTACTTCTTCCTGCCACTTTCCTGGGTGGCGCTGCATTTCTGACCACAGGTAGCTCAGAGGATGCCCTTCTCCATGGCTCGAGCTCTTTTTTGCTCTCTAGTAATACTCTTTGACAACATTATTCCATCAGCTTCCGTGGTGGTAATGACATATTGCTGCTGCTGTTTGTTCCTTGTTTTGTTTTGTTCTTAACCTTGCCCTTCATTGAATCTCTTTATTTAAGCCTTCTAGGAAAAAGTCTACTGCCACCAGAGGCTCAGATTGATATATAAAAATTTTTAAAAACTAAGTCCACTATAAGTTATAATAATGTAATTTTAATTTAAAAAATCTTAGTGGGGGCCCCTGAGTGGCTCAGTCTGTTGGGCGGCTGCCTTTGGCTCGGGTCATGATCCCAGGGATCATGCATTGGGCTCCTTGCTTAGCAGGGAGCCTCCTTCTCCCTCCCCCTCGGCCACTCCCCGTGCTAGGTGCTCACTCTCTCTCTGTCACATAAGTAAATAAAATCTTAAAAAAAATTGAAAAAAAAGAAAAAAATCTTAGTGATATGTGGTCCATGTGTACGTTTTCAGGCTAAACGTACATCATATGCAAATATTCCCCAAAACCCTGTGTTTCGTATTGACTTATGTGGATAACATATGCCTTCTCAGATAAAGTATACCTTATGAGAAAATTATAGCAATGGCAAGGGATCAATAATTTGTTTCGTAGATTTCTGTATTTTCACCTCCATTTTGGTTCCATTTCAGACTTTTCTTTTCACAGAAAACAAAGAGGTTCTGGTATTAAGGGCCACTGTTCTTTCTCTAGCTTTTTCACACTGGATGTTATCAAGTTACAATTGCTGAGTTCAGTTTTTATAAAGTTACATTGAGTAAAAAGAATATTAAAATACAAGAGGAACCCTCTTATGTAACATTTTGAAGTTTACAAAGTAGATATTTTTTTAAGTAGGCTGCATGCCCAGCGTGGAGCCCAACATCGGGCTTGAACTCACAATCCTAAGATTAAGACCTGAGCTGAGATCAAGAGTTGGACGCTTAACCAACTGAGCCATCCAGGTGGCCCCTAAAAAGTAGATTTTTTTTTGAAGATTGATAAAATTATTTGCAATTCATTTAAAAATTTAAAGACCCCCTAAATCAAAACATAGAGATTAAAGAGGATTCAAGATCCTGCTGAAGTAAGATTAAATAAAAGTAATACATCATTCTATACATAACCTATATAACCATCCTATAAACTGGTGCTATCTAATGGACATGTAAAGTAAGCTGCAAATAAAAGCCACATATGTAAATTTAAAATTTATAGCAATCACATTAAAAGTTGAAAAGAATCAGGTGATATTAATTTTAATAACATTTTATTTAACCAAATATACCTAAAATATTATTTCAACACGTAATCAAGAAAAAAAATTTCATGAATATTTTCCTTTTTCTTTTTTCATACTAAGTCTTCAGAACCCAGTGTGTATTTTTCACTTAGGGGTCATCTCAATTCAAGCAAGCCACATTTCAGGTTTTCAAGAGCTACATGTGATTAAAGGTTACAATATTAGCATAGCCACTAACATTCTGGATCCCTAAAACTCCAGAATTGGAATAAGGAGATTTGCTTTTGGAGATTTCTTTCCTCCATTGCTTCATCTTCATTCCCGTACCTATTTTATCCAGCCCTGAAGATTCTGTTTCTTTGAAATCCTGATACCCAAGCTCTTCTGTGTATTTCAATAAGAATCAACAGAACAGATCTCTTTGTAAAGACAACAAAAAAGTTCTGTTCACAATACTTCCTACCAAAGAGAGTTAGTAATCAGAATCCCTATGGCTCTCACTATCACTTATTGTGCCCGGCAACAGGTGGTAGATGAGCCCTTACCCTGAAAGTCCCTTCAGACCACAATATTGAAAGAACCAACCTTGAGCTGAGCTGGGAGGTGCTTCTGCCGAGACCTACCCCGGTGCCAGCTCTCATGCCATCTTTCTGACACCAGGATGAATGGTTGAAATATGGACTGTAGCTGTTCTCACTGTGCACTCAGATTTGGCTGAAATTCCACTATTTTAATACGCTCGTTTTACACATACCACTGAAGTGCTACTCAGGACCTAGTCATCAAAGAACCCCACTTGGTGTCTTCCCTTCATTAGTAAAAAGAACCAGCAGTTTGTAAGTTTAATCTTGAATTAAATTTTAATGAATAAAAGTTTATACTTTAATCCTTACTGTTGTGAACTATTTTTATTTTCATGCTGACGATCTTGCAGCCAGGTGTATGACAAGAGTTCCTAACTGTACGATGGTAAATCTAAATAAATGAGGAAAGGCGGTTATTGTCACTGGAATAAAATTTTGTGCACAGCTATTCAAGCTCAGTAAGTTCTAAACAAGTAATTGTTTTATTTTATCAATATATCCTAAGGATATCAAGAAATTGCCAGAAACAATTAGTATTAAATTAAGGTTGAGCTCAGCCTCTGAAATTATATGAACCTCAACCAAAACACTGATTTCCAATTTCTTTTAAAGATTTATTTATTTATTTGAGAGAGAGACTGAGAACGAGAGAGAGAGAGAGAGAGAGCATGCACACTCAGAGGGAGGAGCAGAGGGAAAGAATCTTCAAGTAGACTCCCCCCTGAGTGCAGAGTCTGACTCAGGGCTTCATCCCACAACCCATGATGTCATGACCCGAACCAAAACCAAGAGTCAGACAGTTAACTAACTGAGCCACCCAGGTGCCCCCAGTTTCCAAATTTATTAAGCTTTGTGATATAGGGAATTTCTTTTAACTCTCTAAATCTCAATTTTCTCATCTGTGATATGGGGGATATTAATAGTCTTTAACTTATAGTTGTGAGGGCAAGTCAGATAATGCAATTAATGTACTTAACACAGTGCTTGGCAATAAGAGTATATAAGTATTGATTATTATTATAATTGTCATTATAATTTTTATTTATTTATTTATTTATTTATTTATTTATTTTAAGATTTTTTATTCATTTATTTGACAGAGAGAGAGATAGCGACAGCAGGAACACAAGCAAGGGGAGAGGGAGAGGGAGAAGCAGGCTTCCCGCTGAGCAGGGAGCCCGATGCGGGGTTCGATCCTAGCACCCTGGGATCATGACCTGAGCCGAAGGCAGATGCTTAATGACGGAGTCACCCAGGCACCCCTATCATTATAATTTTTTTATCACAGAGCCCACCCATAGTAGACTAAAGTGAATCAATCCTTCATTCACTCATGGATTCATTTAATATTT
Source organism: Halichoerus grypus (assembly GCF_964656455.1). NCBI lineage: Eukaryota > Metazoa > Chordata > Mammalia > Carnivora > Phocidae > Halichoerus > Halichoerus grypus. The sequence continues at coordinate 37,034,377 of NC_135713.1, forward strand.
ACTAAACAGCATCCATATGCTGGGTTCTGTGCTAAGTATTGAAGGTACAAAAATGAACAAAATGGACACTCTTTCTGTCATCATGGGTCTTAGTCTATTAGAGGATATGGACAAATAATCTAAATGACCCTAGCAAAGTGCTTTTTACAAGAGTGACTTCCTCTCTACTTGGGGATTCTGTTCTGGGACTTTGTTTTCCTTTCAGGGTCGTCACTGATATTCATTTAATCCCAGGTTTTCTCTCCTGGGAGATTTCCACTCTGTGCTCCACAGTCTAGCCTTCTACTTCTTCACACGTGGAGTGGCTCATGACATCATTTGGGTCCTACAGCATTTTTCTGTCTCTCTCTAGTCATATTGTTCTCTTAACATAGAAGATACTGCTCAATGTCATCTGTCCACACTTATACCAAATAACTCTTTCTCTTGAGTAATGTTGGGTCTGGTGGTTCTGTGTCCAGACTTGAGTGTGAAGTGATCTTGTTTTAGCAGGGAATTTCTGGAAAGCAGCCACTCGAAACGAGTCTGATCAGACATAGAAAGGAAAAATCTCACAGGCAGTTTATTGTCATGGTGGAGTGAGCCACCAGAATTTACAAGTTAAGGGGACTTTCCACTCTTCTAAGAGTACATACAGTGGACCTGCTCCAGAATGCAGAAATTCAAACCTCTGAGTTTTCAAAGAGATTGTGATTTGGGGGTAGGGAAGTAGGGGATATGAATGTGAGAGCTTTTGTATATCTTATGCCTATTGTGTCAGAAGTATTCTGGATATTGATCAACTTCCATTAGTATTCTGGACCTGAAAGTTACATAAATTTATTTTGTCCCAAGATAAAAACAAATTAATATATGATACTTGTTCTTCCTTTTTTATGCTTTCATTTTAGAATAAGTGTTCATCATTAAGCTATATACAAAAGTACTGTCAAAAGCTTTTTAGGACTCTGAGTGACTAATAACATGAGTATGGATAATCTAGTGAACTATGCATTGTATATATTATAAATAGTAGTGAGTTTTATAATAATGGAAATAGAATGCAAAAGACTGGAAATTTTCAACCCCGTTCATCATGCAACTAATTTCATCTTATTCTGTACCATCTTTCTTCAACATTATAGAATCTTTGCTTATTTCCTTGGCCTAGAAAATGTCATTATTCTTCTCCTATCCACAATCATCTTCTTCCTCAGATATGGGTCAAAATCATTCTCTCCAAAGAGACTTTCTTATTTTCTTACTTTAGGCTAATAACTCCAAGGGTATTTGTAACATACACAGGTACTACTTTATTTGGCCCTAGCTTTGGCTGTGAGGTTAATATGATTATATTTTTCATTCCTCACTGCTCCTTTTGGCTGACTTCTGCAGATATAATTTATGTTTTCCAGAATTGTAAGCATCTAACCCACTCTAGAAGAAAGGGAACACTATCTTTGAAATTCTTTTATAATTATTAAAATGTGAACATGTTAAAAGGAGAAAGAGAATACGAAGGTTTAGAAAATGACCACTAGCCATTCTGAATGAATAAATATAAACTCTAGACAGTAATTTACATGTTAATCTGTTTTAGAAAATCTGATTGGGTTAGGCATAAGAAGGAAGAAACGAAAGACATCTTCAACTGTATTTAACAAAAATCTCTTCTTGATTCACTCCCTCAATCAACAGACATTTACTGAACACTTACCACATTGCATACACTGTGTTAGGGACATAAAAATATTGAAATGTGGTCCTTGGCTGCAGATCACTCACAATTTAATAGAGAAAAAAATCAATAAAGAGCAGTGGGGCTGTATTGTATTGTTCTAGGTGTTATGATGAAGTTAAGCATAAAAAATTACAGAACATAGGAGAATCACTGAATCCAGTTAGCAATTGGGAATGGGTTAGAAAGCCTTCTTAGGCCATATGACCTTCCAGATAAGACTCAAAAGACAGATAGAGAATAGTCAATCCTAGGTAGAAGGGGCAGGGGGCATAGGTGTGGAGTATAATAAGGTGAGGAAGGAAGGAGGTTGAAGAACGAAAGGATATCTAGGAATAAGAAGCTACATGTTTGAAAGCATCGAGACATAATGCTTGGTGTTTGGGAACTCTAGGCCCTTTGATGTAACTGGAGAGTAAGGTGTTTGTGTGATGTAAGGCGGGTGTGGAGGGCAGTTGCAGTGAGAAATGGATCTAGATGATAGTCTGTGGCCGATAATGAAGGAACTCCTTCACCATGTTTCATCATTATAAGATTTTAAGAAAGAGAATGACATGATCAGATTAGTGTTTTAGAAACAACAAATTTGCACTACATTACTCAGGATGCAAAGAATGTGTCTGAGGAAGTCGAAGACCCTAACCTGGTCTACCCATGCTGATTCAGTTTCTATGACTCAATATGGATGTGATACAAACATATTCATAGTGGCTGCCAAATCCTAAGGTCAAGGGACCTTCTAAGCAGCAGGTGGAAACTCTAAAAGCTCAGCAGAATATTATGTAATCTATGTGTGCTCTATAGACAATTTTGAAGATTTATCTTTTGTTCTATTTAATTTGACACAGTCCACTGACCTACTGTGAAGAATCACATAAATTCCCAAACTGTCTGGGTGAATACATGCTGTACATTTTTTGCCAATTGCTTTTCCCCCCAAAAAAGCACTTGGAAAAACATATCTACAAGCTGATGTATGAAAATGTGTGCAGAATTATTTAGCCTTTTCTACAAATATAAGAGGAAAAACTTTTGCTTTAATAAACGAATAATGTTGTATTTTTTAGACAAGCAAATTATTTTTATTACACCAAAGCAAATAGATATTTATAATTTACTTGTCTGAAGATTATTCATCTGACATACTTGCTTCTCTGGAACACAGCTAAGAACCCACAGATAAGAAAAAAAGTGTCTTGTGAGAAGTAAATTAATATCCTAATTCTCCACATCAAAGCTTGTGTAACTTCTTAAAAATGTCTTCACACCTCTGTTCATCAAATCCGGTGAACTTGTGTTTTACCAAAAAGCTAAACAAGTTTGGTGGTTATGATTTTCTAATTGATAGTTAATGGATGACACTTATGTGAATGAGTATTTTGTTGTCAGGGGGATGCTTGTATGTGTGCTTTGGAGTTTTATTGAGTTGCATTTTGGAGGCACAGACTTAGTAGTACTTGATGATGGGTGAGAAGCAAAGATTAGAGACAAAGAAAAAAATCCTGAAATCAGAACAACAACAACAACAAAAAATCCTCCACATGGCAGTAATCTAGAGCTATTTAAACATTACCTGTCCAAAACAGACATCTAATTCATTATGCTGACTTTTTTTCCAAGTGAATGTGGAAGAGTTCACTTTTACAGGGGTTTTCATAACAAATGACCAAAATATATTATAACTATTAGAAGATAACCTTCAATTATCTCTAAATTACTCATTTTGAATACCTACTACCAGATACTGAATGGATAAATGAATTTCTGCAGTTTCTGTTTAAATAATAATTTATATTGTACATGTTCAACATAACTTCTAATTAACACACTTATCAACAGTAATTTACAGTTGGAGTTTCCAAAGCATTTTCTATAAAAAAAATCAATAGTTTTAATAAATGACAGGGAGCCCAGGGCTAAATGACACAACAATACTGTTTTTCAAGTATTTATTACTTGCTTTCCGCTTTGTACTATACATATGTGGTTTCATTTCATATTTATAATAAACATAGGAGGCATATAAATTGATCTTAATTTACAGATTTGGAAACTGAGGCTTGAGAGGTTGGCCCAAAGCGACAAAGCTAGTAAAGTAACTGAGTCTCATTTCCAAATCCAGGTTCGCATTACTAAGTACTATGTTGTCTATCACTGCACTGTTGTGTATCTTCAAGGCTTCTGAATTCCAGTGATTGGCATGCCCACAGATGACACATTGAAGCCTTTTAGGGGATATGTATCAGGTTGCAATTGGCTGCTTCTCCCCAGCATCCAGTTATCTACTCAAGTGCCAAGCTGCTCTATCTTTTATCTTTTTAACACTTCCCATTGTCTGAGTGTCTGCAATTTGCTGCCTGGCACTGGTTGGAATAAGAAACAGTTGTTGCTATTATTGCCAACAACCCTACTGCAAATCACTTTCATTGTGTTCACAGCTGCCACCACTTTCTCATCTCTGTAGCTTACCATACCAATTGATCACTTTTCTCCATTCTTAAAACTTTATTGTGTAACGTGTAACTGTTGCACATGGATTGGGGATGTTACCTCTTAGTGTAGAGTTCCACATTATCCCATAAGAATAATAATCAGAGTTCACTAAATATAGCCTCCATTTTTTGATCATTTTGGAATTATATTTGTAACTATTGGATATATTAGGACCATATCAACCATCAAGATTCTTATAAGGCTGTTTTTATGCCAGACTAATTCTGGAAACCTGATAACTTCTGAAGATTGAGGCTAGCCAGCAAGTTGTGTGTGTGTGTGTATGTGCATGTGTGTGCGTGTGTGTGTGTGTGTGTGTGTGTGTAGTAAATGAAGGGCATAGCAAAAGAGGAATGAGGAAATTTAAGGATTGAAGACCAAGATTACTCAGGTCTTAATTAATTAAATTAATAAATAGGAAACTATTTCCTACCTTAATTTATGTGGTTTATTTAATTGCCAATAGTTTATAAAGCAATGCTGTGATTATAAAACAATATATAAATTAAGGTGGACAGTTTATCAACAAAATCTCAACCTACTAATGGCTGAGTGGAGTGGATGGTGAGTAACGTTTGAAAATGTGACACAGTAAATAAATAGGGAAAAATACTTTGTGGTAGGGTTCAGTCCAGATTGTGTTCTGCTCCTAAGAAGCAAAGCACTCTATAACTCTCTCCTAATAAATAGGGTCAGGCATACATTGTCATAGCTCAACATAATTCTGGGGAGAATCATAGGCAGGGCTATAGAAACAGTTCAAGTTCAAGCATAGGCATTTGCAGACTTTCCACTGGATGTCTTATTCTTGACACAACCCAAGGATCTGAGTAAATGAACCTATTGTATCCTCTGATAAAGGAGAATACAAAGGACAATCAGGGAACAGGAAGCATAGAGACATTCTTCTCATCCATATTTAGCTCAGATTTTCAAGATGGCTTCGGTGATCAAATATTGACAATTAACACCAAAAACCACACTGTGGTCACATTGTCGTATCATTTTGGTTTACACACTGATAGTCTTTAGAGAACTTCCTCATGCATGTTCCTGACCATGATATTCCTTTACTTTAGTATTTGTGTATTACCTTCACTCACATTCTTCCTAAGTAAGGACCTTTGCTAAGCATTCTGGGACGCAGTGATTTCTATTTTCCTTAGAGATCTTATAATATTCGCTACTTATTTTAGTCCTTGATTATATATTATCTTAAAATATGTGGTATCTTCAGAAGTTTAATATGATGAAAGGTAAGACAGTTTTTGATGAGGAAGTAATTGGAAGCAAAGAGACTATTTTAAAGCATATAGTGCTAAGTACCTGATGGAGAGAACTGGAAGAAGGAAAAAAAAGAATATTTCTATGAATTCTTGATACTCATGCCAGCCAGTTCTTTCAGAACTAATGTCTAGAATGTTTTCCATAGCAAAGTCAAGACCTTGGAAAATTCTTTTGGTTTGCATATTCTCTGAAGTTTAGAACCATCTGCAGTGTGATTGAATGCTTTGTTTTTTTTTTCTTCCCCCAAGTTGCCTTATGTGTGTATAATGTGTCCCTTGCAAGGTATAGACCTTGTAATCTACTGCTATAATAGGATAGCATTTTCCAACATGCGTTTCACATTGTCCAACTAGACATTCTTTGAATAAAGCCTCTAAGTCAAATGACTTTTGGAAATGCTGTATAACCTAAGCTCTTGTTGATCAGTAGTTAAAAATATTTGACATTCTTCAATATGATCATAGACATAATTTAAAACTATACCAAGCTCTCTTTAATTAGAGAGTAATTTTCAATAAATAAAGTAATTCACAATTATATAAGGAATTCTTGATATGACACACTATTTGTCATTCTTAATGTCTGTAAGACACATCACAAAGAACAATGTATTTTTAAGAGAAGAATTTAGTGTCATCACAGCTTTAAATATAACCCATAGAGATAGCCTGTTATCACCACTGTAACCAGTTCCCTCTTTCTATCTCTCTATTTCTTTAATCACTTTGGGAAAGCAAATCCCAATGGTAGCATGCCATTACAACAGAAGATGATAACAAAAAGGCTCAAGTAGAGAACGCTCAACGTTTAAACTGTTTTTGCTCTCATCATTTCCCACTCTACTGCCTAAATGTTGTAAAATAACTAATTGATTCAAAGAAAAGGAATCCATCATATTAGTTAAAGTTTAAAAAAAAAAAGTGAGTGAGTGAGCTCAACGTAAATAGCTTGAAAGAGACATTTAGTAAGTCTTGGAATACATTAAGTCTTCTTCTCTCCTCTCCCCACATAAAATATATTTCAATGAAAAGACATTGCAACTTCTATAATATATTAAACACAAATTGACGGCCTGGGAATGTTTCACCTTTTGTCTTTGCTTTCAACTGATTTATGTGAATGCTGTTCTGTCAGGTGATGTGGACATATGTATCACATCCTATGTGACTATGTGGCTTTATAACTTGAAATTTCCATATTACACACTGAGAAATATTTAAAAAAGGAAAAAAAGTACTTTTTAAAAGTTTAATTTAATTGATTATTCCAACTTGTTCAAACCTTGATGACCAGTTCTTGGTACAATTTTTCATTTGACATACTTTTACCTCTTACACCATCTGCTTTTACTGTATTTTGGAACGTTATTATAATGCTTTTTAGTGGTTAATTTTTTTTTTTAACTTCAAGTACAGGGTAAAGTGACCAGGGCAATGTGTTTCTATGAATTTAGGGAAGAACTTTCAAAATTTTAGATAGGACTTAAATGGATGGGATGAGGAGAGAGAGATTATCCTAGAAAAATACTTTTTGGGGCTTTATTATCTTAAATATATAAAACAGGTTTCATAGACATGTCTAATTGTGTTATTAGACATCCTTTATAGGAATATAAAATAGTATCTTAAGTTTATCTTTAATTTTCTAAGTTTAAGAATAAAATTTTTCTAACTCTTAAAAACACTATATTTAATTTCATCCTGCCTCTTCAAACCGAGGTCACAACTGTGCCGGCTAATCATACAGTTTAGCTACACTTAGAGTGAAGGCCACATTGTTAACAAATGCTGACTGTTCTAAGTCCCTGCTCATTAGAACCACTGGCGTGAGTGGCACTCTGAGGGGGTCCATGTGGCTTCCATTCTCAACACTTTCTTCCCAGAGGGGTAAATAGGGTTGACTACATCTTTTGCTCATATCTACATCAACCCTGCCCAGAGAAATATTTTATGTTACACATTTTAGAAAAATAGATAAACATATAAAATAACCATAAATCATTAGTATATTCAACTTCAGTGTAGTTCAATTTTTTTAAATTATCAACTATGATGGAATGTATCCTCTTTCACTAAGATAGACAGAAATTCCAAATTTGAAGTCAAGTTTAAGAAAAACAACTAATTTGCCACAGTTTTACTTTGCTGGTATTTTAAAAGCCAGATGATCTAAGAATACACACATTTACTTATCTCACAAAGACATAATCACACTGTCATCCATTTTTGAACCACAAAAGATGGATAGTATAACATGTGCTTAAAATGGATTCATTAATTATCAAAATAGATAAGTGTTTCATCAGGTATATACAGCAGATAACATTTATCTTTTCTCATAGAAGAAAAAAGATTAAAGTAATTCTTGTGCTCATATTGGGGAAGAAAAAAGCTGACTCTACTGAGACTTTCACGATGTGACACTAGAACTTTGCCACAGATGGGAAAGTTACACAAACATAGATACAGACAAGTTATTTCATATTCAACTAGGGCAGCTGATTGTTGAGTAAAGCCATTCATTCTACCATAAATATTACACAGCATTTATTTTGGTTTTTTATAAACATGGAGTCACCATAAAAATCTCACAATAAACGTGAGGAATTTTATTTTTTTCCGATCTGCCTCTCAGAAATTGCAGAGGATTCGCCCCAATATAATACAGCAGCTTGTTAATAACAATGGTAAGGTGAAACACATCTAGTCTCAATGGTCACTACTGTAATAAAGGACCTTGAACTTACAAGGGAATGACTCATCAACTGATACTGATTCTTTCTATACATTTTTTTTCTTTTTTTAAAGATTTTATTTCTTTATTTACTTTTTTAGAGAGAGTGTGACTGGGGGAGAGAGAATCCTCAAACAGACACCCCACTGAGCGCGGAGCCTGCCATGGGGCTCAATTCCATGACCCTGAGATCATGACCTGAGCCGAAATCAAGAGTCGGACGCTTAACTGACTGAGCCACTCAGGTGCCCAGATTCTTTCTATATCAAGGGTGATAGATTCTCTGAAAATTTAAAGGTGACTATTAAATAATGATCTTGTTACATTTTTCAATTAAAAATTTGTTTTTTCCTCATAAAGTGTTTAAAACTCAAGAATTCTATCCACTTAAGTATACTGAAATGCATCTGAAAGAAGAAAAATAATATTCTTTAACTCCTGTCAATTTTAGTCAGAAATAATTTTGGGTAAAATGAGCCAATAGGCAAAATGGAAGTGAAATCTATTTTCCACTGGAAAATAGCCATTTAACAGAATGTATGACCATAACATATTTTATATGGATTATTAAGACCACTTATAAAATAGATTTCACAAGTTCATTCATCTGTCTTCTCATAAGTAGCCTTAGATTGCTCAATTGTTGATGAATAATTGCCTCTTGATTGTGATTGTTCCATATTTCATATTGTTGAGTTAAGGAGCACTTAGGTCACATGACAAAATATAGTTCTACCCCTTTTCAAATGCTTTTACTTTGGGACTGAGAATATCTTGCAATGTTTTCTAACAAGTTAAAAACAAATTCTATGTACAAGAATTTCATGTTTCTATTTATACACTTTTGAATTGGCTTATCTTTTGTAATATATTGTAAAATATTCTATTCAGTTTATTTCTGCCATTTGCTAACTGTAAATGATCTCATTACACAAGCATCCTATAAGAATGTACTCTATGAAAGCTGAAAAAACATAATTTCTGTTGCCTATTTGTTTTTAAATATCTGATAGATGCAACATTTGTGTGTTTGTGGCATTTAGTTTAACCACATTATCTCACTGTCAGATTTATACTTATAAAATTCTACGCAATCAAGTAAGTTCTTTTAAACCTAGTATATATTGTGATATTGATCATGCCAAACACTTTGAATTGTAACACCATTGACTGGATAACATACTCCTCTCCATGTATGCAATTCACTGAATAATGTATTACTGCTTAGGGTGGAGACACATGAAATAATTCAGTTTTTAGTAAACTACTTAAATGCGCTTTGCCAACCTGAGTGAAACAAATGTGTGGGGATATTAAAAGGAAAATACCAGAAATGAACGCCATCAGATTTGTGTGTTGTTTAATTTTAACCGCACTCTACTAGTGGAATTCAAGTTTGCCCTTTTGAATCATTATCAATTCATTTGAGGACTCAAATAAACATTGATAAAGGGCTCCAGGGAAACATAAATGGCAAGAATGCTCGGAACAGGAATACAGACACAGGCCACTGTTTTGGGAAGACAAAAGCTTTTCTTTCAAAGGGTGTGCTGACACTTTGTGTTTCTACAGATTCTTACGAATGTTTTAACCCATAAAAAACTTAAGATAAATGAAATAAGTCAAAGAAAGGACAAAGTTAAATAAGTTAATCTCTTGCAATTTTGCTAAAGCTGAGGTAGATTTCCAAAGTTATTGGACTTTAAGTGCACAATGTTACTGGGAACTAGAGACACAATTACACACAAATTTAAGAATTTCCAAACCATTCTCTGAATAGCCAGATATATTTTGGCCAGTGTCAACCATGTCCCCCAAAGGGAAATTACCCATGGTTTACCTACCCGGTAGTATTGTTTATGTTCGACTGAGTTTAATTGAAAATATTCAAAAGCTAATTTTGTGAAAAATGTTTGTTAACAAAAAACTTATTTAAATATAAAATGTTATAATAAAACATAAATAGAAAAGAATAAAATAATAAATAAAAAGAAATTCACTGTGGAAATAATCTTTCTACAAACGCTGAAACTTTTTTCTCATTTTATTTTTAAAACATCAAGTTGTACTAAATATTTTCATTCGTGTGTACATAGCCAAATATTTCGTTCCTAATTCAAGGGTTAATGTGCATGAGGTTGTAAACATTTATGACACATGGAGAGTTATTTTATTCGTTAGAACGCCTATTTTTTCCACAGCAAGTATGTTCCCTCCCTCTGAAAGTCAGTGTAAATAACAAGCGAGAACAAAATTCAAGAATTATGTTCGACTGAGTGACAGCCATTTTCCTGCACATCTCCTCCAGCCTCACTCCAGATTAGAACTGGCACCTTCCCCTATGCAAATGAACATCTAATTAGAGACACCTCCCAGTCAATAAGCCGCTTTCTTATCACCAGTTATATTACCTGACAGGCCCTTTCTCTCCAGTCCTGGCCCACCAAGAATCTTCATTCATTTTCTCTTCTTCTTCTCTGCAAAGTGAACTGATCCCGCATAATCCCTGGAATAATGTAGTTTCTCTTGTGGAAGAGCAGCTTCCCTCTCTCCCTTTTACATCAAGCTAATGGAGCCAGGAGGTATCCTATTGATCTTTTCTCTATATGGTTTCCACAAGGATTTGACAGACCTCCTTACAGGTTAAACATCCAGGCTTTCTGAAGTGGCTATCAAGCTTTGTTTTTGATTTTTCTAACTTTTTTTTTGAAATCCTTGCTCATCTGTAATCTTTAAAAGCTCAGTTGATGCCTTGCAGAGCAAAGCCTTATTTCTTTGCAGAACTAATCTAGACACCGTCTAGTGTTGAGTACAGTTGTCTGATTCAAATCTTCTGTTACAAAGCAGATGACATCTAGCTAGATGTCATGAGAAGAGCCTAACAATGACAATTCACTTATCCCTTAGAAAGAATCAATTCTCCCACAATGCATCTGTCAGAGAACTCTCACTCAGTAAAAGCAATTTTTCTAGCTGTCTGACACTGTAATTGCTCTTAAATTTTCAATGAACGTTTTACAAGGACTCCCCTGAACCATGATGAAAAACTTAACTTTTTTCTAAAAATGAGAGGCTGACAGGATGAAAGAGGTCTTTCTCTTTAAAGCCTTGCTTGCTTGAGTAGGAATTCTTTCCTATCATCAACAAGCTGTTGAATAGAGGATAGATTACTTTCCATTTATTTCATCAATCAGATTAAAGGCTCTCCTTCACAATGCCCTTTAAACAAGAGCTGTTTATGATGTCCTCCCAGGTTTGACTTTAATGTAGTATTAAATCACTATGGACAGTGGAGTCAGTACAGAATATAAATACGACGAATATCTGACAACTTTTAAGTATTGCATATATTTTGGTCATTATCTTCATTCTTGTCATAAAAGAGAGGTAAACAGAAGAAGAAACACAGCTATACATTTGCTATTTTTTAGTCTGGAAAAAAAATTCAACACAATTTCCTTTTATGGATCAGTAAGCAGAAATGCCAAGCATAGCAGTGATTTTTTTTTTTCCTCTCTGACCAGTAATTTAAAAGAAAAAAGTAATTCAAAAAAAGAAGTAGAAATTTCTTCATTTCTATTCTTTTCTAAATATGCATTCACGAGCTTTAAAAAATAGAGCCCTGAGTCCATGCATTCTTTGTGAATTCAGACTTAAAGAGTATAGGTGGTATAGATAATCCTCTATTTTAAGATTTTCCAAAAGTAAAATAAGTCCAAAGCACTGTTTGTGATTTTATAGCAATATCATAGTCTTTTCAGAGAGATGCATGTGTCACATAGGTTAAAATAATTGCTTTTACTATGTATGTGTGTGTGAATGTGTGTATCTAGTGAGTAGATGATAAAAAAAATTAAATGCATCAAAATTCCTTAATTCAAATATATGATGTACCTGTGATCAAACCTTCTGTTTTAGGTGCATAGTGATATTGCAGATGTTTTAAGATAAAAATGCATTTTATAGTCTAACCTCTAATATGAATTACTCCAAATGAGAAGGAAATTATATTGTTATTGTATAATTTTAAAAATGTCAAAGTGTGGAAAGGAATTTTATAGCTATCTTATCTTGTCTTCTAGTGTACACATATGAGCTCCTGAATGACTGCTTTGGTATTTTCCATCCTCTGCTAGGACATCTTCAATAACTGGAATTTCACTACATCCCCTGGCAGTTTATGCATTTTCTCATGATCCTATGTGTCAGAAAATATTCTTCTAATACTGAGTCCAAATCTTTGTTCTATGATATATTACCCATTGTTCTGTAGGCCATTGTTTTTATATAAACCAAATTTTAAAATATATGATACTTGAAACAATAAGTATTCAGGTATTAAGACAATTATTTTTTGAAGACAATTCTCTTGTCCTCTCCACCTTCTCTTTTGAAGCTAATCACTGTCAGTTTCTACAACAGTTTTTTATGTATTCATTGCAACAACTTAATAGGAACAAATCACCCAGGCATTTTATCTACATAATCTCATTGAATCCTCAATCAGTATATCTATGATAGACATGTCTTTTATTCAGAGAAAGAAAATGAGGCATGAAACGATTAAATAAATTGACCAAGTCACGTAGTTAGTAACTAGAGAGTCAAAATTTAAGCCCACATTTGTCAGGCTTCAAAGGCCACCATCTTTACATATTTTCACACTGTCACTAATCTTTCTTATGCCACCATCCTTCTTTTATTTGCCTTCTCATTTTACATTTCTATAAATTTGGCAACTGTAAAAGGGGTAGCAAGAAAATAGGTTGGTAGTGCTGCGCTTCAGACAAGAATTATAATTATGATAATTATGATCAGAATGGTAGCAGTGGGTATGAAGATGAGTGGATAGATATTCTTTTCTCTGTCTGTGTCTTCCTTCTCTTTTTCCCTCCTTCCTTCCGTCTCTCTTTTCTATCTTACACATACTCACATACATTTTTTTGAGCTTTCTCTTCCCGTCATAAACTTGCCATGTGTTATAACATCCAAGTCATTGATAAGATGTTTGCAATAGGTAAGGTTGAAAACCGCACTCTTCAACATTCTACTTAGAGACCTTCCTACTGGCCTGTATCAATCCATTAATTGGCAATCTTTCTGTCAATTACCAATTCCCCTGGATAAATCTAGTCATCAAGTTCACTATTTTCAGGGCATCAAGAATCTCACTGAAGTCACCATCAAATGCCTGTATTTCATATACTTTATGTATGGCATTAACCTATTAGGACCATACCAGAAACTGGCTAATTTAGTGTGATTTGTTTTAGTGATCAGAAAAAGAAAAGAACCCCTTAGTTTCTCATTTTTAAAACCTTACTCATACAAACTCATATAAACATGAGCCATTGGTTTTTGCCTGCCCTTAGTTAATCACGTGACTTGTACTGCTTGCATTTGCTTTTTTAAAAAAAAATCTGAGTTAATCTCAGACATTTTTAGGCATTGATCTCTTCATGGGGGACAGGAGATGGGAAAGTAATTTTCAGCTGTGGAGTAAGAATTATCTTCTGGAAAATTTTAATTTCTGTAGGTATCTTTCTGTTTAGTATCTCCTTTCAAAGAAATGTTCATTTCTTTGTTCTATTTACCCTGGGTTCTGGCCAGGTTGAGTAGACCACTTAGGAAAAAGAATCTCATTTGATTTTATTTTCCTTTCTTTAATCTGTTCTATTTTCACTTGGTTCCAATTACACCAAGAAAACTGAGAATTTCAGGCAAGAGATCACTGTTTCCTCTACGAATACATACCAAGTTATATACATTTACTTGTCTGAGACTCATTCTGCCACCTTCTGCTATGGCCACCACTCCTCTTCACCCTTGAAGTACTTGTTTTATTGATTATTCTTTCTCATGTCTGTACACTCCCTTTGCTACTTTTCATTGCTGTTATAGAATAAACTGGATTAAGTCTCTACTATTAAAAATATAAAAAATAAAAAATAAATAAAATAATAAAATAAAAAAATAAAAAATAAAAAACACAACATCTACTTATTCTGATTTCCCTCCTTTCCCCATTACAGTCAAGATTCTTGAAATAGTAGACCAACCTCAACATCATTACTTTCCCTCCCTCCCTTTTAGCACTCTATCTATTGGAATCCAACTTTAGATCTAGTCCACTAAAATTCCTATTTCCATATCCTTATCTTCTCTTATTTTAGTTAATTTTTCTTTGGTATTTGACACTATAACTAAATATGTTGAATTCTGAGTTACTAAAGTTCTGGTTGCTTCTTAGAATGCTCATCTTTTTCTTTTTTCACTTGAAATATGAATTTTCCTTAGGGTTCAATTTTTAGTTCTCTACTTTTTTCTCACTATATATTCTTTTTAGATGATCTCAATCAAACCCAAAGCTTTAACCATCGACTATGAAGACCTCATCTCCATCTCAGGCTTCTCTTTGAACTCTAGATCCAAATATCTGACTGTACCCACTGTACAATTTCACTGGTTTTCTACTGCTTGAATGAACAAACCTGATACTTCTTTTTCTATTTGGCTTCTTGTTTCTATACTTTCTGGGTTTGAACCCAGAAGAAAAAAAGTACAACTGATACATAATGAGCATACCATGAAATTCTCTTGAAACTAAATTACAGGCCTATATTCATGGTCCATAGGATCAGTACAAATAATCAAATGGAACTCCCATCTGATTTCTCCAACCATACTATACCTACCAACCTACTCAAATTTGCCACATTCTCCTTCTATCCTATTACAATAAATGAGTGTAATGACTTGTGTCAACTCGTATCCAAAGAAATCACCTTAACCATGTTCTGAGATACCATCTGCTCTCAGCGTCCCAACTGCTTCACTTCTGCATTTTTTTTTCTGTTGCTTTGCATCATCAATTTCTTTCTATCTACCCTGAATCATTTCTATCAGCATACCGTCCTTCTTCAGAACTTCCAACGTTAGAGAGTGTTGTCTTGGCTTTACATCCTTTTTCAATAATTTCCTCAATTTTTGTTCTTTTTGAAAGCTAATCTTGAGAAGATTTTTCTACAGTAACTATCTCTATCTTCTCATTTTGAAATTTCTTCTTAACCTACTCTATCTACACCATAATTTGAAACCACTCTTGTCAAAAGTTATCAATTATCTCAGGTCTAGAAATCATTGCTCTGTCTTCAGTTTTTCTTTTAATCTTCCAATAGTCTTTGACAAAGTTAATAATTTCCTATTCTGACCACAATATTTTAAATTACAAACCACTTCTTCCACTACCCCAGTGCTCTGTACCTTGTTAACATGCTCTACTTTAAAAAGATCTTTTTCGGGGTGGGGGGGTAGCCTGGGTGGTTCAGTTGGTTAAGCGTCTGCCTTCGGCTCAGGTCATGATCCCGGGGTCCTGGGACTGAGCCCTGCATTGGGCTCCCTGCTCAGTAGGGAGTCTGTGTCTCCCTCTGCTTCTCCCCCTGCTCATGCTCTCTCTCTCTCAAATAAATAAATAGAATCTTTAAAAATAAATAAATACATAATTAAAAATATTTTTCATAAAAAATCATCCTCTATAATATGATTTTTAAATTTATTATACTTATTGTTTTATTGTCTGTCTTCCCAGTAGAAAATAATTTTCATAATAATAGAGATTTTTATCCATTTTAATATTCACTGATGTATCTCAACTGCCAAAAACTTGACTGTTACATAGTAAATACTTGATAAATATTTGAATAAATGAAAAAACTCATGAATCCCTGCTTCTCTTGGCTTCTAGTATATTCTATTGGCTTTGCTTCTACCTTACTGTCCGTGCATTCTTAGTCACATTTAAATTTTACAGTGCCCAAGGACTGAATTCTTAGCTATTTCTCTTCTTTAACCACCGTTTCTCTTTAAATGATCTTATCTAGATTCATGGATTTGAGCATATTTATTCCATGGACTCCCTGATTTACAGATATAGTCCTGAATTTTTCCTGAACTTTACTCTCATATACCTGACTACATAATTGATATCTCCACTTGGATATCTAGAAGGGACTTCAATCTTAACATGTCCAAAATGGAACTCTTAGTTTCTATCTCAAACCTATGCTCCTTCCATGGTTTTTCTTTTTATCTCATGTTTACCATCTGCCTATTGCTCAAGCCCCTAACTTAAACTCATTCTTGAATCTTCTTTTTCCTCATCCATTAGAAATTTATGCCTATTTACCCTGTGTAATTAACATCAAATTTCCTGTTTTTACTTTTCCCCCCTGTAACATTTTTTCCTCCCATAGTGATGCTTTAAAAGTAGAAACCATGGCATGGCACGGCATGTTCCCACCCCTATTATTTAAAACACTTCAATATCTTCCCATTGCATAAAGAAAAGCAATTGCAAACTCCTTTCCGTGGCCTGACCTGATTGGCCTTTGCATCCTCACTTCATATGACAGTCCCTTTAACTTATTGCTCTCCAACTACACTTGTTATCTTTCTGTTCCTCAAACATGTGAAACTTCTTTCTACTTTAAGACCTTTTGCATTAGTTATTTTCTCTTTCTAAAATACCCCCATAATCACAGGACTTGCTCTGTACTGTCAGATCTCAAGAGCCATCCTCTCAGAGAGATCTTTCAGAATGTTATTAGAGTAGTAACTGGCTATTCTCCATGATATCAACTTATTTTATTTCATCAGAGAACTTATTACTCTAAGACATATGATTTAAATTTTTAATTCAGTGTTTGTTTTCTATAACTAGAATGTAAGTTTCATGAAATCAGAAATCTTGTCATTCTTGTTCACTACTATCTCTCCAAAGTCAAAATTAATGACATATGTAAGGACTTAATAAACGAAAGACTTTTCTTGACAACTCTGGTATATTAAGAGCACTTTTATTTTTTCCCTTCCAGTGTATTCCAAGTGACATTGCCTTCGTTTGGACTCCATTTCTACAAGTGTTAAATCTCTATACAATCTCATAGATCATAAAGGTTCTATTTTTTTCTTTTTAGTCTTGTATTCTCTTTGTGCTTTCAATCTGTATAGTCTATAGATTGGTATAAATAGATTATTGATTCTTTGTGTGTATGTGTATGTAATCTGCTATAAATCCTATATAATAATTTTTTCAGTTGAGATAGATATTTTTTTTTGCCCTAGGATTTCCATTTGGTTCTTTTTTATAGCTTCCATATCTTTCCTGAAATTCACCATTATATTCATCTTCTCCTGTAAATTCTTTAATATTTTCATCTAAGTAATTATGAAATCTTGTCTTCTAGCTTCAACATACTGGTTATGTTGTCTTCTAATTTCAACATTTTTGAAATCTCTGGCTCTGTTTCTTTATCCACCCCTCACCCCATTCCACTCTGGTCTATGGGTGGAATTTTTGTGTTTCTTTCCTATGTTTGGTAGTTTTTGTTGTTGTTGTATATTGAACATTGTGGAAAATATGTCGCAGAAACTGTGAATTCTATTATCTTCCTTTGAAAAATAGTGAATAAGCCCATGCTTATATGGTCAAATAATCTATGATAAAAGAGGCAAGAATATACAATGAGGAAAAGACAGTCTCTTCAACAAATAGTGTTGGGAAAAATGGACAGTCACATGCAAAAGAATTAAACTGGACTACTTTCTTACACCATACACAAAAAGAAGTTAAAAATGGATTAAAGACCTAAAGATGAGGTCTGAAACCACAAAACTCCTAGAAGAAAACATGTGCATTAATCTCTTGGACATTGGCTTTAGCAACATTTTTCTAGATATATCTCCTAAGGCAAGGGAAACAAAAGCAAAAGTAAACTATTGGGACTATACCAAAATAAAAAGCTTTTGCATAGTGAAGGAAACCATCAACAAAATGAAGAAGCAACCTACTGCAGAGGAGAAGATATTTGCAAATGATATATCCAATAAGGGGTTAATATCCAAAATATATAAAGAACTTACACAACTCAACACCAAATAAATACAAATAATCCAATTAAAAAATGGTTAGAGGACCTGAATGACATTTTTCCCCAAAGAAGACATACAAATGGCCAACAGACATTAAAAAATGCTCAACATCACTAATCATCAGGGAAATGCAAATTAAAACCACAATGAGATATCACCTCATACCTGTCAGAGTCACTAGGATAAAAAAGACAAGAAGTAATAAGTGTTGGAAAGAATGTGGAGAAAAAAATAATTTTGTACACTATTGGTGGGAATGTAAATTGGTACAGCCACTGTGGGAAACAGTATGGAGGTTCCTCAAAAGATTAAAAATAGAAATACCATATGATCCAGTAATTCTACTACTGGGTGTATACCCAAAGGAAATGAAAACATATATTTGAAAAGATATATGTACCTCTATATTGATTACGTCATTACTTATATTAGCAAAGATATGCAAGCAACCCAAGTGTCCATTGATAGTTGAATGGATAAAGAAGATGTGGTATAGATACACATTAGAATATTACTCAGCCCTGAGAAAGAATGAGATTTTTGCCGTTTGCAGCAACATGGATGAATCTAGAGGGCATTACACTAACAAAGAAAGACAAATACCATATGATTTCACTTATATCTAGAATCTAATACAAAACAAAACAAACAATAAAACAAGCAAAAAAGCAGAAATAGACCCATAAATATAGAGAACAAACTGGTGGTTGTAGTGGTTACCAGGGAGGAGTTGGGCGGGTGGGGATTGGCAAAATGGGTCAAGGGGAGTAGGAGGTATAGTCTTCCTGTTATGGAATGAATAAGTCATGGGGATAAAAGCTACAGCATAAGGAATAAAAAAAATAGCAAATTTTGTTCTGGTACACCATTAAATTAAAATTACTGATAGATTACCATAATATTGCGAAAGCTTGCTTTAGGCTTTATTAGAGAAGGTCTGTTTCAATTTTGCCCTTATTTTTAGGCCAAAGTCCTTACTCTTGGGATTTGGTCTTTATTTCTTATTCATGTTCCTTCCAGAATTCAATGTAAAGCCAAGTTTATTATGGTCCTCTAGTTTAGTGAAACTTTAAATCCAAACTCTCAGTGACAGGCGATCTTTGAAGTCTCTTTTCATCTCTCAAGCTTCCAGCTATTGTTTTTTCTGGTGTTTGGAGTCACTCCATGCATAAACCATTCAGGTATCAGCTTTGGATTTGAAGAGAGATTTTTTTTTGCAAATCCTTTTCCTCTTTGTGGCTGTCTCTTTTCTGGAGTTATCCATTTTCCAGCCAGTCTAGATAGCCCAAATTCTACCTCTGATTCCTCAGACTCTGTCTGCATGCAAATATGAACTAGTCAGTGTCTGTATGGGACCAAAAAATATATACTTGTGCATTTCACCTGGTTAGTTCCCTCCTTTCAAGGGTCATATTATCTCCAGTTTCTGTTTACTGCTGGTTGATTTCAAGTTCCTTTGTAGAGTTTCTTTCAAAAAACATATTTTGTTCAGAGTTTAGAACTATTACCAGTGGGATGGTTACTACAATAAAAACTATACTTGCATTATTCTTTTATTGATTTATTAAATTTGTGATTTCAACAACCATAATTTATTATCAAGAATCACTTTTAGTTCATTATTTTTATACTATTAATCCACAACACCTCATTTACAATTCTGAAATTTCTTTTTTTTTTAAAGATTTTATTTATTTATTTGACAGAGAGAGACACAGCAAGAGAGGGAACATAAGCAGGGGGGGTGGGAGAGGGAGAAGCAGGCTTCCCGCTGAGCAGGGAGCCCGATGCGGGGCTCGATCCAGGACCCTGGGATCATGACCTGAGCTGAAGGCAGACGCTTAACGACTGAGCCACCTGGGCGCCCCTACGATTCTGAAATTTCTAATGTTCTATAAAACTAACATTTTTAGTTAACTTACTTGGTGACTTAGTTATTTTATGTCATTTATTTACTCTAGTTACTGTGAATGTCTACATATTTATGCTGAAGATATATAAATGCTTTTAATTATGATATCCTGCTTCACACTCTGCTGAGGGTATAATGGAGTATACTACATATAGATTACATTTTATATCTAAAATATAGAAAACCCCAAATTTCCAATCATAACTGGCTTCAAATATTTCAAGTAAGTGATTGCCAAACTATATCACATTTGAGCAAGAAAAATAAATGTCCTGGTTTTGATCTAGATTAGAGACATGGTTAAAAGTGTCTTTAGTAGGAAGTACTTTGAATTTTGTCTAAAAATCAGCAAGTAATTGATCTGGAAAGGGGCAGCGAAGAGCTGATAAAAAGCTAATGTAAACATACTTGTCCATTAGAGCAGGCTTTGCTAATAGATGTTAGTTGTGAGCTACCCATTTAAGTCAAGCAATTTGTCCATGCTTTATTTTTCTGATAATGTGACCAAGGTTTATATAGACTAGGTATGTAAAACTAAGTCTAGTCAAACCAGCTGACCTCTCCAGTTTAAAGTCATTAATTGGCCACTCCAGTAAGCTACTGTCTCATCACTACTGCCTATGATTATATTTAAGAGTATTATTTTCTTTTCTTAGGCAAGGTCTAATCTACTCGAACAATCTCAGTCTGTTGAAATCTTTTTAAATCATAAATTTTAGAGTGTCTCTAGAATAGACATTTACAACTTTGAACACTCATAACAAATATTCAAAGATCATAGATGAATCCTGTTGATGGCCTATTATTTATTATGGGGTAAGGACCTTTCTGAGATGTTCTTTTGAAATTACAGATGTGTTTTTCTGTTTTTAAATTTCCAAAGAAGATTCTCAGTGCATTTATGTTAGGGTACTTTCAAAAGTCAACCAGGAACATTCTAGAAATGAAAAATGTTTAAGTCCAAATCCCCTTATATTACTGTTTAAAAAAAAAAAAAAAAAACCAAAACTGCAGACCAAGCAATTAGAATGTTGCAGTCCTTAAAATATGAGGCTATATTTCTACTACAGCTAATTGATTTTACATCTGGCATGTTAAAAGAATTTATGAAACTTGAATAGTGTCTTTGTTTATACCCTGAAGGCTCAAAATGAATTCTCTATATCATCCATCCTTAAGGAGAAATAATCTGCTTTAAAAATGTAGTCTGATTTCAAATGTAAATCTAATTAATTTTTTAAGATTCTAATAGGAACTATTTTTTAAATGAATGTAATTATTTCCTTTAAATGTTTAGGACATCTTTCATGTACAGAAAAATAACGATAATTTATTTTAAGTTGTGATAAGAAAAAAGACCACTAAGAAGTATCCAAGGGAAAATGGCATTACGTTAAAAAAAGTATAAAAGTACATTTAAAAAAGTATAAAAGAAAACAAGGCTTTACATTTACAATTAATAAAATGACTTCTCTTTGTGATGGGAGGAAGAGACTAACATTTATTAAGCATCAAGGACATACTAAGTAATAATAGCTAATTTATTGAGCCCTTATGGGGCAGGTGCTGCTCTAAACACTTTAACATGCATTTACTATTTTAATCCTCCCAACCAGCCTATTAAGTAGTTTGATTATTATCCTTACTTCACAGATGAAAAAGAAAAGAAACCTGAAGCATAAAGAGGTTAAGTACTTGCTCAGAGTCACATGGGGAGATGTGGTAGGAATGGGACTCACACCCAGGCAGTCTGGCTCCAGAGCATGTGCACTTAAACTTTATGATATATGGCCTCTTCCAGTACTGAATGCTTACTCTGCCAGAACAGTTTTAAGGGATTTACATGCATTATATCTTCTAAATTCAATAGAAAAGAGGTAAAGCACAGGATCACTGGTCTATCCTACATCAATACATTACTTAGCTGCCTATGTCCGTCAAGATTGCCATTCTGGCTGCTACCACAAAGTGATCAGGAGAAAAGTAAGATATTTATAGAAGAAGTTTCTGGCAATCTATTCTCAGGACTTTTTCCTGAACATGTATTTTAGGTAGTTTTGGCCAAAACATATACAATATTTCCAAGTGCCTCTCCATTAAAAACTACCTTGAGTTTTGCCATAGAAATCATGCCATCTCAATTAAGAAAAAATGGTCTTTGACTCAAATAAACAGATTTATACAAGCTTTCTTATTTTTCTTGGCATTCCTTTAAAATTTGTTTAAAGATGAGATGGAATGATTCACCAGGTATTCATTGGATTATGGTGCAAATTCTTAGTACAAAAAGTAGAACATCCTTGATCCACTAATATTTTTTTCCTAAATCTTTTTATTTGGTTTGAATGTTCACTGGAACCATATATCAAGATAACTTATAGGTATAGAGTGATATATGCATGAGGATTTTTATAAGGTTTTATACATATAAACTATATTGACAGCATTTTTTTGGTCTTCTGCCTTTGACATTTCATAGATATAAGAATTATATGAAAGTTAAATGAAATTCAATGATCTTCTCAATAAAGTACTCGTTCTGAATAGTTCATTGTTTTTACTTCAATTTTATAAAATTTATTTTAAGTCTTTGGTAACAATTCAATAAAAGAGTATCCTTTGAACTACAGAAAAGATTTAAATGAAACTTCTTAAAATAAATTTCAAATAGAGTTTTAAAAATGGCATTTTAGTAAAAGGTGAAAGATTTATACGATCTGAAGAGAAACCAGAGTGGGAGGGATGGGTGGCTGGGTGATAGACATTGGGGAGGGTATGTGCTATGGTGAGCGCTGTGAATTGTGTAAGACTGTTGAATCACAGACCTGTACCTCTGAAACAAATAATACATTATATGTTAAAAAAAAAAAGAAGAAGAAGATAGCAGGAAGGGAAGAATGAAGGGGGGAAATTGGAGAGGGAAATGAACCATGAGAGACTATGGACTCTGAGAAACAAACTGAAGGTTCTAGGGGGGAGGGGGGGGGGATGTGTTAGCCTGGTGATGGGTATTAAAGAGGGCACATACTGCATGGAGCACTGGGTGTTATATGCAAACAATGAATCATGGAACACTACATCAAAAACTAATGATGTAATGTATGGTGATTAACATAACATAATTTAAAAAATTGGCATTTTGGATAGCCAATTAGGATAGCTCTTATCATTTTAGAAATAAGGTAACTTCTGATAATGACAAAATTTGAATTTTCAACTATGTTTTCTGAAATTGGCTAAATTCTGTGTTAGCTCAAAAACTAATACAGCCACATGATGTGGAGAAAGAATGGGAATATATCCAAATTCTGTTACCAAAATCAGTGGCTTTTCAACCTTCTAAACTCATTTTAGGTAAAGTTGACTGAGATGGTGATATTGACATTATGAAGGCTGATTACTTGGGGACAATTTTATATCCTCAATGTCATTGAATCACAAATTATAAATGTATGATTTTTAAATTTAGGTTGAATATTATATTAAGTGGAAAAAAATAGCTACTCTGACAAGTAGTTCCTCAAAATTTCAGTGCTGTAATAGATACCTGTGTTTGATTTTTGTTCACATAAACTTACAATGAGGTCAGCAGTTACTTTCCTCCATGTGTTGATTCAGAGATCTAGGATCCTTCCAATGTATAGTTTTGTCATGATTCAGGGTCTGTATACAACAAGGAGAAAAAGAATATGGAGAAGTCTTACCTATTTCTCAAAAAAACACAGTTCCTTGGATAAAAGTAATTGCATTTCCACATCTACCTGCAAGGGAAGTTGGGAAATATGGTGTCAGTCTGGCCAGCCACTACCTAGCAACTTTAAATAATACAGGTGAACAAGTATTTTGAGGGCAGTTATTTGTGGATATCACAGATATTCACTGAAATGTAAAATCTGTTCTTTACTTCTTACTTAAATACTAAATAATATTCTTTCATTGCTCATTTTTCTTTGTTGGTTCCTTCTGGATGCCAAGCACTGTGCTGGGCACTAGAGATACAAAGATGAACAAAATATGAAGTCTACAGTATATTAGGGAAAAAAGAAGCTCTTAATGGTGCAATTACAAGCCAGTGTGAGAATTACTTTGATAGTTGTAAACCATGGGAGATATAAGCCAGAAGAGGCAACTGTCTCAAATTGAGAATGATTTGAGAAGTATAGTAGTAGATCAGATTCAATCAGGAAAACAGAAACCATTCTAAGAAAGAGGGTGTCATGGCAATAATGAAGACAAAAATGATGATGGTCCAAGCAAAGTTATTGGCAAATTGACTGAGGGCTGGACAGCAGATAAAAAAGAGACAAAGGAGAAATATTTGTTGAAACAACACATGAGTGATTCAGGGCAAGGCAGAGGGTCTGGTTTGACAGTTGAGTAGGTGTTGCCATTCACCAAGTTTGAACCATAGGAGGAGAAACATACTGGGAAAGGAGTGGAGAGAAAAACACAATTTGGAACAGAACTTTATTTCCTTTGGTCACCCATATGGAGAAGTACAACAAACAGTTAAATATCTAGATATGGAAGCAAGACAGCATTAAGGGCTGAAGCTATAGATAAAAGTAATTGCTATATGTATCAGTCAGTGTTCTCCAGAGAGAAACAAAACAATTAGTGAATAGTGTGTGTGTGTGTGTGTGTGTGTGTGTGTGTGATTTTTAAAAAATAATTGGCTCACATAATTATGGGGATAGCAAGTCTGAAATCTGTAGGGCAGTCTTGCAGGCTAGCAATTCAGGCAAGAGTTGATGTGTAGTCTTGAGGACAAATTTCTACTTCTCCAAGAAAGCTCAGTTTTTGCTCTTGAGGCCTTTCAAATGATTGGATGAGTGCCACCCATATTATAGAGAGTAATCTGATTTGCTTAAAGTTGACTGATTCTAGATGTTAGCCACATCTAGAAAATACCTATACAGCAACACCTAGATTATGATTATTATTTAATTAAATAATTGGGTGCTTAGCCTAGCCAAGTTGACATGTAAAACCAACCACCACCCTAGTAGATGAAATCATCAAGGAGAGAAAAGAGTAAGTAAATGCCAAAGTAGTTAAAAGCTTGGGCTTTGGAACAAAGGGCCTGGACTCAAATTTTATTTTTACTATTTTGTGTGAGCTTACTTCTGTAAGTCCCATTTGCAGCATCTATAAAGTAATGATAACATTCTACATCTCTTGAGTTATTATGAAGACGAAATAAAATATGTAAAGGATTTGTCACAGACCCTGGCAAGTACTAAGTGTTCAATTAGCTAGGTAGAAAATGGACTCTTTTTTTTTTTTTTAATTTTTTATTGTTATGTTAATCCCCATACATTACATCCTTAGTTTTAGATATAGTGTTCCATGATTCATTGTTTGTGCATAACACCCAGTGCTCCATGCAGAATGTGCCCTCCTCAATACCCATCACCAGGCTAACCCATCCTCCCACCCCCCTCCCCTCTAGAACCCTCAGTTTGTTTTTCAGAGTCCATCGTCTCTCATGGTTCTTCTCCCCCTCCGATTTCCCCCCCTTCATTCTTCCCCTCCTGCTACATTCTTCTTCTTCTTTTTTTCTTTCTTAACATATATTGCATTATTTGTTTCAGAGGTACAGATCTGAGACTCAACAGTCTTGCACAATTCACAGCGCTTACCAGAACACATACCCTCCCCAGTGTCCATCACCCAGTCACCCCATCCCTCCCACCCCACCCCCCACTCCAGCAACCCTCAGTTTGTTTCCTGAGATTAAGAATTCCTCATATCAGTGAGGTTATATGATACATGTCTTTCTCTGTTTGACTTATTTCGCTCAGCATAATACCCTCCAGTTCCATCCACGTCGTTGCAAATGGCAAGATCTCAATCCTTTTGATGGCTGCATAATATTCCATTGTATATATATACCACATCTTCTTTATCCATTCATCTGTTGATGGACATCTTGGCTCTTTCCACAGTTTGGCTATTGTGGACATTGCTGCTATAAACATCGGGGTGCACGTAGCCTTTCGGGTCCCTACTTTTGTATCTTTGGGGTAAATACCCAGTAGTGCAATTGCTGGATCATATGGTAGCTCTATTTTCAACTTTTTGAGGAACCTCCATACTGTTTTCCAGAGTGGCTGCACCAGCTTGCATTCCCACCAACAGTGTAGGAGGGTTCCCCTTTCTCTGCATCCCCGCCAACATCTGTCATTTCCTGACTTGTTAATTTTAGCCATTCTGACTGGTGTGAGGTGGTATCTCATTGAGGTTTTGATTTGGATTTCCCTGATGCCGAGCGATATTGAACACTTTTTCATGTGTCTGTTGGCCATTTGGATGTCTTCTTTGGAAAAATGTCTGTTCATGTCTTCTGCCCAGAAAATGGACTCTTTTTAAAAATGTGATATTTATAAATATATTCTGATGAGAAAAGGGCAGTATTAAGAAAAAATTGAGGATAGCTAAGAAATAACTGCTTGAGTAAAGGTTGGTGGTAGAAGGTGGAGGGACGAAACTGAGACTCAAAACATAACAAAATATTAACCTTGAACAAAAAGATGGGAAAGAAGTTGAATATGTTCATATATGCTAGCCTTTATCTTCTCAGTGAAGGGTAAAAAGTTATTTCTTGAGAAATATTGATGGTTTGAAGAAAGGTAATGTTTCTGTGAAGAACAGAAGAGCTTAATACATACAGATAAAGAAGCAGTAAAATAGAATGCTAAGGTTCAGCTTCTATCTGCATGGCTGGGTTATCATAAATTCTTTTAGGGCAGAGCACATTGCTTTTTCCTGGTTGCTATTTGGCACACCATAAGTAATTGGTTAAAATTTCTGCAATTGGAATACTGTTTTCTCTACCTGCAGGTAGTGGGGTATGAAAATGGAAAGGCAAATGGAGCAATTGATCCAACGTTAAGCTTTGTCTTATGGGTGCAGGTGGAAAATATAAGGGCCATAATACTGAACATACTGGGTGCTTATCTTTGAAGGACTATAGTGTAGGGTCAATAAGAAAAGAAAAACACTGTAGGGGTAGCAATGGACAGAGAAAAGGGCATTCTGGGAGTAAGAGTGTTAGAGACCAGGTAAGATGGGAGGCAGTGGTTGGAGACTGGTTTTGGAACAGATTTCAGAAGGAAACAAAGTGAAGGAACTCAATAAGTAATGTTATGGCAAAAGTGGGTTTGAAAGGAAGGAAGGACACTAGTGTCCAGAAAGTCACAAAACTTGAGCTCAAGACCAGGGAGGATAAGGGGCAGTAGAGGACAAGACAGAATGCTCCCCAGTGGTGGCTAGGCAGGAAGAGCAGTGGAATCAGTGCCGGATGATTCTAAGCCCTTGGCACTGGGTGAAGGGCACTTGCTCAATGTCTTGCATTCATGTGTACTGTGGTTTGTTTTCAAATAGTAATACCAAAGCCAACATATTAAAACAATGGATAAAAGACCATATAATTTATTACCTAAAGATAATTTTGGATAAAGTCTGGGGAGAACTCACTGATGAGAATACCTGAAAGTTGTTTCTCCTTCCACAAAGTCCAGTTGGCTGAATCTACTAAGTTAACTACTTCTATTTTATGAAGCCAACCCCAAAGTCATTTCCTCCTACACCTTGACTGCTTTTCTTATCAATAGTTCACACGGGGCACCTGGGTGGCTCAGTAGGTTAAGCGTCTGCCTTAGACTCGGGTCATGATCTCAGGGTCCTGGGATAGAGCTCTGAATCAGGCTCCCTGCTCAGTGGAGAGCCTGCTTCTCCATCTCCCCTGCCCCTGCTCATGCTCTCTCTCTCAAATAAATAAATAGAATCTTTAAAAATAAATAGTTCTCACACAATGGTAGCCTTGCAATGAAGAAAAAGACTGGCGAGCTTGTTTCCAGTGTGATATGATGAGGGTAAGTGGCTGGGAGTAACACAGAGGAGTACATAGGGAAACAGAAGAGGGGAGAGGAGTAAAAGATGAGATTCCATAGTGAGAACTAAGAAGATCCTGACTCGGGTGGGGGAAAGTCCTAGGACAAGCTAAGCTTTAGATAAATGAGGAGATGGTGGGAGTAGTCTTAGAGGAGGGTAATAATCAAGACAATATTTTTTCAAAATTAAATCTGGGCTCAGAAGGCAGGATGGAAAGAGGGGGCAGCAGTGGAAGAATCAAGAGACTGAGGAGAATAGGAATGAGGATAATGTTTTATAAATAGCTGTATCATCATTTCAGTAATATTGTAAGGCTATGTAACTTTAACTGCTCTTAACAAGAAGATTATGTGTCAAGTTAGTGGTTTACACGGAAAATACAAAAAGTCTACCTGATACACTTCTAGGTACAATTTTCCTTTCATTAACAGATATACTTCTTACATGGATGAATGCTAAAGAAAAATGCTTCACACCTTTAAATCATCATCAAATGTATAATACTTAAATTCATTTAGAATATTATGAAATGAATTTCCATTTGTTAAATAGTACCCTGGTGACCTGAAAATCAATATAGCCTGTAAAAGTACTTAAATTACACTTAGGAAGTAGCTAGAAGAATTTGCTAGCATGTTATCAACAAAATATTTATTAAGAGAAATAAAAAAAAGAAATCTACATAATGTTGAAAAACTTGACAATTAATGACAACCAACATATATATCAATTTGCTATCTTATCTTATAATAAAATTTTGTTGCTCATAGAAAAGATGAATATTCCTTAATTGCTCACTTTTGCCATTTATAAATTATCTGTCATCTATCATCTATCTATCTATCTATCTATCTATCTATCTATCTCCATCCTTTAATAATTTTATCACTTTTTACATACCTGTAATTCACCTTATCAAAGCAACTATAACTTTGTGTAAAATCTAAAAGAATTCCCGGGGTTGAGTTCACAGAACTATGGATGGAAATAAAATTGAAATAGACATGAAGCATAAAGCATAGTTAATTTCATACTGAGTAAACAAGGTCCATCTAATCTGATGTTTTGTCTCTGGAAATAACTAGCTACTCTGTATAAGGTCAGAAAGGATATTCATGTTGATATTAGAAAGCTAAACATATTTCACTAAAGTCTCCTACCTTCTATTAGTAGTTATCTTCCTATCCATAACTTTTCCTCATTGTTTCATAGAATGAAGAATTAGATCTATCAATTTCCCTTTTAAAGTTAAACCATTACTTTATTTTATTTTCCAACTATTTTGAGCCTATACAAATGTCTCTATTTTATTTTTTCCCCAGGAAAGAGTATGTAAGTCAGTGCATCCCCTTTTATAATGTTAAGGGTACCATAATTGTTATGGGTCCCATCCCCTTTCATAATGTTATGGGTCTCCATCTTTGCCTTCTCCACATGTTAGAATCCTAATATGATAAGCCTATCCTTTTATTTTTATCCATTGGTCATATTTACTTTTCTTTGGTATGTGTCCATTTATTCCAGTTGCAGATGTTTTATGGGAGGTTAATGTTTATGCTTTTGTTTCTACAGTCTTTCCTGATGCTCCGTAGGAGCTAGAGTGCTAATCTTTTGCCCAGACAGTCTGACATCTTTAGAAGCAGGCTATCTCCATTGTTTTCTGAGTAGTAACTGATTACTTGATCTCTATCAAGTTAGAATGCAGTTTGGATTCTAGTCCCCTAATACATACTCTGACTTTTGCCCACCTTGATCTTATTTTCTGTTATCTCGTTATTCACAGAGCTTTTTGAGGAATGCATGTAGTAAAGAAAATTTCCATCACCTTGTTTCTTCTCAAAATTCTAACAGAGTGAATCGTATGGAATAAAAGTAGCTGATAAAGACAATGTTACAGAATGAACTAGCCCTGCTTTGCTGCCCCCATTTAATGGGGCAAAGTGACTCTGCAAGAATTTACCCACAAAGATGCTTTATTTCTATAATTTTATTTTTACCAAATCCATTCTTCAGTAAAAAGAAAGATGTTAAATAAGAATCTCTGACATAGGGGTGCCTGGGTGGCTCAGTCAGTTAAGCGACTGCCTGGGATTGAGCCCCGCATCCGGCTCTCTGCTCGGCAGGAGGCCTGCTTCTCCCTCTCCCTCTCCCCCTGCTTGTGTTCCCTCTCTCGCTGTCTCTCTCTCTGTCAAATAAATAAAATCTTTAAAAAAAAAAAAAAAAGAATCTCTGACATAATTATAAGACCTTTCTACATTGCATTTAATTACAATATATCAAAGGCGTACAGGGTATTTTTAAGCATGGACTATAAAGCCAATTGTTCAACTTCAAATCCTGGCCAAACCACTATGCACCTTTGTGGGGGAGCTTACTTACCTTCTCTATAATTCCATTTCCCCATTTGTAAGAGAGAAAATAGTAGATATGACTAATGATATTGTGAGGCTAAAATAAATTGAAACGTGGAAAATACATAAAGTTTTGTCTGCAACATGGTTAGTATTCAATGTGTGACTCTTACTAGTACAACAGAATAATAGAGCAATTCTATAAGATAAGCACATTTATGAACACTATGTGTAAAATTTTAATGTCCTGTTATCTTTATTTCCTTTTTATAGACAAAAGTGTTTGAAATTCCAAGAATATTTTAGGCTATTTTTATTGATAAAAGAGTATAATGAGATAAAACATTATATAACCCACCTTCAAATGGAATAAAAATTAAATGCTGATGGTTATGAACTATGGGTGCCCAGACTAAATTTTTCACTCATTAACATAGTTTTCCTAAAATAGTGTAATAAAAATATAGTAATTAAAATAATTTATTAGTACAAAAATAAAGTAATTTTGGAGTTATGCTTCCTATAATATATAACAAAAATGTGATTAAAATATTTATGATGTAACTCCAAAAGTAATGACTTTATTTAATAACTGATGCTACAAAATGTATGGAAATACATTTACCAGAGGGAAAAACTGAGATTTTAAGTAATTAGCATGAAAATAGAGCCATTATTGAGGTAATACCAGCCTTAGAACAATTTTAGATAAACTCTTTGTTAGGCACAAAAGAGTACCAAGATTTAAAACATTTTATTAACGATCAGGTTAGGTATCAATTCTGTTTTGTTCCTTTATAGCAAAAAATCAAAAGACTATTCTTGCCTTAAGAAAATTAAAACATGTTTTTAGTGGGCTATTTAGAGCTTACACATTTTCCTTAAAACACTGAAAATACATAGAATACATACACAAATATATATCATATATATTATTCAAAATATTAGTCTCTTTTCCTAAGGTATTGCAAGGACACCTACAGGTGGCAAAGACAAGAACAATAAGCTATTTAATTTGAACCGATTCGTGACCGTTCTTCCCAACATCTAGTTATTTTTCTTAACTCATGAAATAATATTTGTTATGTCTAATAACACAAACATGAAGAAAATTTGTGGATACAGAAACATGACGATAAATAAGTGTCTACATTTGTCATTGAAACAAGTGGAAGAAGATATCTGGAAAAATGCTATTTAGAGCCTACACATTTTCCTCGACAATCCAAGAAGCAGCTCCTTATCTAGGCATACAAGTTTTCCTCAGTGAAAAAGAAAGTGCATTTGTGTGCTCCCGTAAACCATCAGAATTTATACTGATAATCTTTACATAAAATAAGAGTTCGATGGGAGGGAATTTGTAGAAAAATGCTAGAGGAATATAAGAATGTGCAGGAAGAGGGACTCAAATAGATCTCATTTCGTGATAAAGGAGTAGACAAAAATATGCAGCATGGGTTTGAAGCAGAAGAAATTCTGCGTTACTGTAAGAAGCTTACAGATATTGGCACATTATTTACGCAAAATGAATACTTGTTAAAACACTACCGTCAATAGATTCATATGTCTCAGCTTCAATTAGCAGCTTCATTTATTACCCACCAAGATGTGAAACTGCAAGGTGAGGTTAAAGTGTCACCCAGGGTGTCTTCATCACTTCAATATCATTGCCTTAAAAGGCACTGACCAGAAGAAGAAGATGACCTCATTTCAAAATTATTACAGTACAGAGAACTCAGTTTCAACATTATAATTCATTTTCTCATGGAATATTTCAAATTTATTATCACTTTCCTGACACATAATGGCTAATCGTTAAAGATAGCCACTTTAACATAATATGAATACGCATTTCTCCATAGGTAATACAACGGTT
Source organism: Halichoerus grypus (assembly GCF_964656455.1). NCBI lineage: Eukaryota > Metazoa > Chordata > Mammalia > Carnivora > Phocidae > Halichoerus > Halichoerus grypus. Next base: position 37,066,572 of record NC_135713.1, read on the forward strand.
CCTGCATTAGCATTATTGACTAAGGTGCATTTAACTTCTTCACTAATACTTAATGGAAGGTTAATGTATAAGTCAGGAAATTAAATGGCTTTTACTTAAAACAAGTATATTGATTAAAATAACTTAGTGAGATTTTTAAGGCTGATGATATAAAAATAGTCACACGTTTTAATACTTTATTTAATATTAAGAGCAAATTGTAGGGTATAACAGATCAAGATTAGTGGGAGTTATTGCACTAATTACTTGTGGAACTAATTCTTGCTCATAGCTAACAAATGGATCTTGTATATTGGAAGGCAACAAATCATATTGGTTAATCCTAGTGTTCAAGGAGACCTGTTTAAGAATTTCCATTGTTTCTGGCAATGTCCTTCAGGTAGGCCTTCCTTGTATCTTACACCTGGCACCGTTGAAAGATAAAATGGCCTTCCAAAAACAGAGCTGCTATTCAGTGTCATTGAAATGTAGCTCTATTTCCTTTTTTCTCTGCATCCTATTATTATTTAAATCTATGTTAAACCTAATACATCTAATGCTTGCGGTGAATTAGCTAATGTTACTTTATTATTTCCTTTCTTTGCTCAAAACACAATATTCCACCAAATATAGTAGACTAACAAATTGGCCTTGTAATAGTAGGACATATGATGCCAGAGACCATTCACTTCTTTGATTCTGTTTCCTCCCAGAAATACTCAGCCACCTTCTCTATTCATCTCTTCTGTTCAGGTAACACAAAGTTACACCTGTAGGGGTTTGCTCAGTTTTAACCTGAGCTTTGTATGAGAGGGATTTGATCTTCTCAAAAAAAAGTGAACAAAGCCCATGTAATCATGGTGCCAGTGTAACTGCAGAATCCAGAACATATAGCAGGTTACAGTGTATTCAAGAACTGAGAGCAGGATGGTAAATAAGTGATAAAAATTTAAATGCTAAATATATAGTATAATATGATCTGTAGCAACAAAAATGCTCACACTTACATTGTCCTTACCATGAGCCAGGCCTTGTTTTAAGTGTTTTGGGTACAATAAATCATTTACAACTCAACACAATCTCATGAATAGGTAATTCTTACTATCTCCAATTTACAGATGGGAAACTAAGGCACAGGAATGTTAAGATACTGAGGCATAGAGCTAGTCTATCAATTGTCCAACACCATGCAGCTGATAAAAGGCAGGCTGGGGAGTCTAACCCAAGGCAGGGCAGGCTCTTAGTTGTAATACTACACTAACTCTCAGGCTCTGGAAACAGAAGGACTTTAGTTCAAATCCCAGTTCTGCCACTGACTAACGGCTTCAAGGCTTGGTATCTTTATCTGGAAAGTATATAATAGTAATATCTACATTATTAGGTTGTGAGAAGAAAGCAATATAGTCCATTTTACTGGGTTAGCATGTTACCTGGGACATAGTAAGATTGCACTAAATTGCACCTGTTATTACTATAATTATTTCAAAATGTGTATTCATTTATTTATTTAACAGACATTTTATTTAGTTAATGCTAACTATCTGTGCTAAGCATTGGTAAATAGGAGTGCTTGGGCTCATAGTTTACTAAGGGGCAACGGACATGTAAACAATTAACTGCAATTAAAGTGCCATGATTGATGTATTTAGGCAAAACAGAGAAAGTGAAAACATCTCATCAAGGAAGGCTCCATTGATATGGCATGTAGAATATTTATATGTTTACCATCATGCATATTTTCTCAGGTTGAATAATAGATGAATCAGCTGGAGACTTTATAAATTTATCCAGTCCATCTCTTGCTTTGAGAAATCATGGAATAGAGGAAAAAATATAAATCCAAGTTTTGGCTATCAGTTGGATAAAGTTGATGGATAAATTCTACTAAATATTCTAGTGAGATCAATCTATGCCATTCTGTACTTAAAACATGGGAATCTGTGTGATATATGAACAATAGCCTTGCCCTCATAATATTTTCTCTTGGTTGTTATGTAAATTATGTTCTGCCTTGTGAAGCATTTTCTTATTTTTAGATGAGCATCATCGCCATAGGTGTGTTACACGTGAATTAAAAAAAACATAGACACAGCCATGCCACTTTTCCCAGAAAATTGTGTAAGACAGAACTTTTGAGTTTTACACACACACAGTTTATGTTCAAGGTAATTAATGTTGAAATGTTATTAAATCTCCATCAATTGTTTTAACATATTTTTCCTTTCTCAGAGTATAAGAGGTTAAACAGTGATTTCATTCCTAATGTGCCCTAATAAGCAGGACCAGGATTCTGTGTTACATAAGGAGAATTTTCTTGAAAAAGTAGAGAATAATCCTCTGAAGAAGAATTTTGCTTAATAAAACCATGGTTTTAAATGAACTTTAAAGTTTAGGGGAAAAATCATTTTTATTATCCAATGTAAATTTCAATACATCCATTACACATTATGGATTGAAAAACATTTTAAAATATGATTCCAAATTTATTCTCCTCTTTTTCTTCATTTGATCTATGGATCATCATCAAACATTGGAGAAGAAGGTGAAATAACACCTACAGATGTTTAGCCCTCTTACCTATAGATGCTTTCTTCTGTTTGTTACACTGAGATTAAGTTCACCAAGAGTGGGAATCTTGGCTCCACTGAGATTTCCATACCCAAATCTAAGAGTAGTTGCTAAATGTCCTGGATAACTAGCTCTTAAAACTCATACCGGCAAGATAAAGCACATTTAATTTGTAATACTTCCTATACCTAATATAAAAGCTACACTCTAATTCATTTTCTTCATTACCCCATATTTCTTTCACTCCCTTGTCAGTCTCTTCCAACACTCTTCCTAGTGGTTGTGGGCTAAACTGTGTCTTCTAAAATTGTGTGTGTTGAAGTTCTACCCCTTAGTCCTGAGAACATGACTGTATTTGGAGCTAGAGTCTTTATAGAGGTCAGTAGGTTAAAATTAAGTCATTAGACTGGGTTCTAGTTCAATATGACTGGTGTCCTTATAAAGAGAGGTAGTTAAACAGAGACACATACAGAGGGAAGATGACGTGAAGACACAGGGAGAAGACAACCATCAACAAGCCAAGGAACGAAGATTGGAAGTGGTCCTTCCCTCACAGCCCTCAGGAGGAATTAACCCAGATGACAACTTCATCTCAGATTTCTAAGCTCCAAAGCTGAGATAATACATTTTTTTTGTATACACCACTCAACCTGAAATACCTTGTTATGACAGCCCTAGCAAACCAACACACCAACTGATGCTTTTGTGTTTTTGTTTATTTAGTATTCTTGTTTGTGAATATGTATGCTCATGAGCCTTTCAGAGTTTGTAGATCATATTGTGTACAAGCAGAATCAGTGTTGCTTTAAAAGAAATTTTAATAATAGTTTCCATGTTATAAAAAAAGAGTAGAGTTGCCAGATAAAATACAAGATACCCAGTTAAATATGAATAAACAACAAATAAATGTTTAGTATAAGTATGACCCAAATATTCATAGGACATACTTATACTAAAAAAAAATTGTTGTTTATCTGAAATTCAAATTTAACTTGGAGTCTTATATTTGTATTTCCTAAATCTGGCAACCATGTTAACTGGTTAGGTGATAAAAAAAAAACTGGTAAATTTAGTAGTTCTTTGTGTTTTTTCTTCTTGAAATTTATGATCTATCTCAAATAGGGCATTTTTCTCCTTTTTTCCATCATCATTCTGTAACAGATGATTCTCAAATCTAATCACAGTACCTTTCCTTTTTGTTATATCATGATCAATTATAACCTCTGCATTTACAGGAGCATCTAATTATTTTTTTCATAATTTTTTAAAACTCTATCTTAAAAAATGGACATTTAAACAAACTAAAACATCCAGGAGACCTTAATCATGTAGTTTAAAAGTGAAGAAACATTTCTCCATAAGCTTTCCCAATGTAATAAAAAAAAAAAAAAATCTTGAAACATAATGCCTGAATGGAAAACTTCAACTCAAAAGATAAATGGGAATATACAAAAGAGTGGAAATTTATTATATTAGTGCAATTATAGAAATTAAAATATATTATCCTGGGATTTATCAAAAAGGAACTAAAGAAAAAAAAAGGGAAGAATTCATGTTTTATTTTATTAAAAGATTGAAAAACTGTAGTAAGATACCACTTCATATACACTAGAATAGCTATAATTAAAAAACTACAGTACTAAATGTTGGAAGGATGTGAAACACCAAAACTTTCATATGATCTAGAAGTTTATGATTCAACAACTTTGGAAAACTGTCTGTTTCTTATAAAGTAAAACATACAGGTACCTTGTGACACAACGATTTCATTGATATTTAATTAAGAAATATTAAAACATATGTCCACACTATGAATGCTCATAGTCCCTTTATTCATAATGGCCTAGTACTGAAAAACAACTCAAATGCTCAGGAAAATTAATAAATTATGGTATGTTTTTAAATGGAACACTACTCAGTCATAAAAAAGAATGAACTACTCATATTCTCAATGCTTTGGGTGAATTTCAAAAATAATGTGCTGAGTAAGAGAATCCAGGCACCAAACAGTGCCATTTGTTGACTTCCATTTATGGAAAATTCTAGAATGTGTAAAATCAGTCCATGACAACAGATATCAGAAAGTGGCTATTTAGGGCAGATGGAAGGTGGATAGATAGTGGCAGCAATAATCAGGAGTGATGGAAATCTGAGGCGATTGGAGTGATGGTTACAAGGTTGTACACATTTCTTACAATTTATCAAATGAACACTTAAAATCTGTGTATTTTACTGCATGTAAATTATATCTCAGTATAAAAGGAGTATGGGGGTAAAATGAATCCAAATAAAAAGATTTAAAGCATTTCAAGTTTTGACTTTATTTACCCACATTTCCAAATAGCCGAGGTTGTTTTTAAAAGACTCTTATAAACAGCGTAAAGAATCAAATTATAAAAAATACAGATGGGTCCTTTCTCTGCTGGTCTTTCCTCTGGTCAAATAGATAGGGATCAATATTGGGCTGAAATAAATGCTTTCTAAAATGTGCCCTCCAAGGGTTTTAATGCATTATAAAACTTACCATTCCTATGTAAAAGGATTTTGAATCTCCAGAATGCCTGTTTATAGAAAGTTTGTCTTCTGAATAAAAGAAATCTTTCTGGTTTATAGGTACTTTAATTTAGTCACTCTTTCTGCTATTTGTTTTACCAGGTCAGCATAATTCAATGCTGTAGAAGTAGGTATTATAGATTGTATCTTTCTTTCTTGTGATATATGGCAGGCATAGATGTGATTGCTCTCAAGTAGTACTTAAACACTACATATTCATGAGTCTATTCAGAGTTCTGTATAGAGCTGCTTAAGTAAAAGCTCTGACCTCTAGGAGTTCATAATCTAAAACAAATAATAAATATTCAGAATCACTTATAAGTGAAGGTGTGAACACAAAATTAAAAGTGATACGAAAACAACATAGCTACAGAATCACTCTGAGTTTGATTCCTGGGACCTCTCTGGCCATGAAGTGTAGGAAATTGAAACACTCCCTTTGCCTATTTTTTAGTTGATTGGGGTGAAAAAACTTTTTTATAAACTACTCAGATTTCCTACATTTTTCTTGTATTACAGTCAAGTAATACACTTACTACTTATTTTGTGCCAGGCACAGTTCTAAACAGTTTGCATATACTTATTTATTTAATTCTCACACAAAATCTTCATAAGGAGATTTTTGTTGTCTCTATTATAAAGGCATAGGAAATGAGGGATAGAGAGAGAAAAGAAAGAAGATAATATTATCTGCTTTAAGGGTAAATCTTAAAATACGTGAATTGTCTTTGTCTGCTCAGGCTGCTGTAACAAATTACCATAGACTGGCTTAAACAATAGACATTTATTTCTCATAGTTCTGGAAGTCTGAGATCAGGGAGTCAGCATGGTCGGATTGTGGTGAAGGCTCTCTTCCTGACTTGTAGATGGCTGCCTTCTCTCTGTGTCCTCATATGGCAGACAGGGGGAGAAAAGGAGTTTTGTCTCTTCTTATAAAGACACTAATTATATCATGGAACTCCACTCCCATGACCTCATCTATACCTAATTACCTCCCAAAGTCCCCACCTCCAAATACCATTGTATTAAGAGCTTCAACAAATGAATTTGAGGGATCCTAAACATTCTGTTCATAACATTAATCTCTGCTGCAAGTATCAAATGAAATAATACTCATGTGCTTGGAATCATGCCTGGCCCATAATAAACCCCTGAAAGTGTTAATTCTTATAATAATGCAAAGTTGATTGAATCACTTAACTTTTGTAAAGTATATCAGTATAAGGTAAATTTGTAGAAATGTCAGTAGAAGTAGAACAACTTCATATTAAAGGTAGACTATATTTTACTTAGAAGAAAGAATGTTATACTAATAAGCTGGTAGGACTACAACATTTAGAATACTTCACCTTTACCTTTAAATCCATGAAATGCTAATTAATCCATTATATATTCCATAACATAGTGATAATACTTGTACTAAATTCAAACAATATAAACAAATTTTAAATTCCTATTACACTGGGGTATCAGTGATAAGATGATTGGATTGGTTAAAAAGAACAAGAACTGGGAATTTGACTGAAAGGAAGACACTGGTAGGTAAACATACTCAAAAGAAGAGACCCCCAAAGAAATAGACCAAGTGTTGGGACAAACAGCATAGTCTCAGGAAAGAGGGAGTCAAAGGCAGAAAGAAAGGCAATCAAGGGATGGAAGCCCTGTAGTGTTTGTTCAAAATACTATTTAATTTTGTCTGAAGGATTTGAGTAGGTAGTCTTAGAGCTGCACATTGGTAATTCCAGCAGTAAATCCCACCATTGACTGATTTCTGGACAGAAATTTTGACATCAGTTTGGACCCTGCCTCCTTTTAGAAGCCCATTCTTATTGGCTCCTGCCCTTCATTTCCATCTCAGGCTGGATTAGGTGTTCCTCCTTGAGGCCCCATAGCAGCCATCAAATAACTTATCAGCTTATCATGTTATACAGAAATGTCCTCTTTCCTTGTTTATCTTTTCCCAATAGGACGTAAGCTCATGTTTTTATTTGCTGTTGGACTCCCTGGACATAGCACAGGACCTGGCACATAGAACCATTCAATTAATACTTGAATGAACACTTAAATTACTTCTTCTCAACCCTAACAGAACTTGTGTCTTCAAGTTATGGCCTTAAGAAGACAAACCTGATGGTGGTAGATACGTGAGTATTGGCACATCCAGGCTTTACTGGCCTTGTGAACAAAGACAATTACCCTTCTCTGAGGTAATTTGGGTGAGGGCCCAATGCCCCCAGTTAGCATCTACAGTGTTAAAGCTCTATTCCTTGGGTTCAAATAGTGGATATGGGAGTTTTAGAAGACATCTGTCAAAATGTAAGGTGAGAACATTCACACACAAATCTCTTCAGCTAACACTTCAGTTTTTAGTTTTATCAGTGAATGCCTCAGCAAGGATTTGCAGAAATTAGACAGCAGTCAGAGTGAAGTGTGTGTGTGGGGGTGCATTTAGGTGAGGAGGTGCTGTGAAAGGTAAATGGTGTCACCTGGCACAGAGTACCAGAAAGAGTGCAAGTACCCAGCTACAGGACACAGAGGACGCTAAGACAATGTTCACCTCCTCCATAAGTCAGCTCAAGCGTGACCTTGCTTCTAAGAGCCTTCTTGGGCAAGAATTTGTGTGTAGATTCACCTTGGAATTGAAGCATCTAATTTTTCACTTTTGTTAGAAAAAAATCATTCACCTTTCTTACCTCAACTCCCATTTTTATAGACTTGATCTTAATCTCTCTCTCTCTCTATATATATATATACATATATAACCTTTATCTCTTACCAGTCTTTGGTCTCATGGCTCCAATTACTTGTAGGAATTTTTTAAATGAATATAATTCTCTTTATTCAAATCCAATATAAATAGAAGCAAATTTACCATCTTTTCTTCCAAATAATTTTTTTTTGGTCAGACTACTAAGACTAGAAAACTATATGTTTATCTTCCCCAATTCCTTTTTCCTGAAGGAATTTTATCTAGTATTATGTCTTCCTCTAAAATAGCTCCTGATTTCCCTCTTCTTTACCAGTTCCAATTAATTGCCACTATAAGGTTGCACACTTCTATGTCCCCAATAGCCAGAGTAACTGAATAATGTAGTTTATGTAAAAGAAAAATTTACATTTTATTTACATTAAAACTTTCCATTTTATTCATAAACAAAACCTATATGACAGCTGAGTTTAGCTCTCAGATCCTCCATTTTGTGATAACATTATGTTATACCCTACTCACAGTGCTTGCTTCATGGACACTCAGGGTCCCAATTTAGGAAAAACCCACATTTAAGAGAGCCTTCTACAGTCACTGTCTTGAAATTCTTTGTAAATTTTGAACATGTGACTCCACATTCACTTTGCAGTGGGCTTACAAGTAGCTGATCCTACCTACTTAAAGTCATTATCCCCCTCCACCTGAATTACTGAAATATCACCTTAACTTGTGTCCCTCCCACTGGAATTTCTGTCCTCAAGCTGTCCTCCATAGAGCTCTGGAACTGATTTTCCTAGGGGCCAATTTTATCATGCTGGCCTCTGTTCTGTAGTTGACATGCTAAGCTCCTCTGCCTGGCGCAGATATCCTTCTAGAACTTGACCCTCTCTATATTATTTCTGGCAGTTTCTAACAGGAATCCTCTATTCTAGTCAGGCTGTCTCACTATTATTGCTATTTGGTGAGTCCTATCCATATTACAACTCAAGCTTCTGGTTAAACTTAACCATATATGATCTTTCTTCTTTTCTGCTTATCCAGAACCATCTTCAGCTGGCTAACCCCAGTTCTGGCTTCTCCACAAAAATCTTCCAAATTATTCTCATCTTTAATTAGCATATGTGTTATCAAATATCATATACATGTGAATCACCCAGACCTAATTAACCCAAATCTCAGAGGAAGTTCCCAAGGAAACTGCATTTTAAATAAGCACACCAGTTCAAAACTACACCAGAAAATACAAATACTACTAATGTTTAGTGTGTGCTTTATGAAATTTGGCCTTGTCTATCTATCTATAATGTAAGGTCTCAGGGCAGAAGTACTACACTTACAGTCCCTATAATTACCAGAACAATGCCAAACTCATAAATACTTATAAATTTGATAATATTTTAATATGTTTTATTAGAAGTATTTTGTTAGATTAAAAAACTTCTCTGAAATCTCAGTTCGACTAAGATTCAGCTAAACCCCTCTTAGAAATTGTACCTGAGGTGAAACACATTTTTCCGATTCATACAAAAAAAGCGCTAATGAAAATGATCGTAAGCTTTTAAAGGATATCTAATAGCTCTTGAGAAATATCTTGATAATTTAAATATAAATGAATTAGAATCATATGGATTAAAGTCCCATTGAAATATATATGTGGGCTAATACCTGGCAAACTGTTTTTCAGATTTTGCCAGTCTTAAAATGTTCAAAAAATAGTTCAAGATGATGCTTTGGCAAAATTCAAGCACCACAGAATTGTCCAGTGTCTTGTTGTGGAACAGCTAGTTGCCAGTGTTATATTTCCACATGTGGTCTTTATCCATACTCAATGTGCTAAGCACAATAAACCTGTCCAGGTGGTCACTAAAGAGCCCATAAAGTCTGTATATTTATTTGCTTTTTTACTTTTTAAAACCACTTATTAGGGATTGAGTGTATGATGAATATAGGTACCAAAAGTTTCAGAAGTTGAGCAGTCTCTAAAGCTGGTGCTCTTTCCAAGAATCTTATAACTGTTTATAGACAGCATGTCTTTCTAGAAGAATCGGGTAAATGTGAAAAAATGTAAAGCATCAAGCAGAATGTTAGACTAAAGTTCCTGCTCCAGAACTAACAGGTGGTCCTGCCATAAGGTGTACATATGGCTGAGACACAGTACTACTATGAATTCTCTTCACAGAAATGCATCTTGTGACCCATGGGGAATAGAGTCTCTGGCAGTGACCAGACTTGAATTTTCCTATAGGCAACAGATGCAATGGTTTATCACAAAATCTTAGCATTGAAGAGATTTCTATTCTAGTCCATTCCCCTTTCTAGTAAAGAAATTTCTCCTATGACATTCTTATCAAATTGAGTACTTCAACTTAACTAATACAAATAGATATTTTATTCTTGTATGTTGAACAGTAATTACACGCTTTTGCACCAGATGAACATTCTTAATGCCTTTATTATGTACATTAGTTATTGATTATTTACATTGATAATGTAATATATTTTCCATACAACTTAAAATTAATTGGATACCTATGTTCGTTTATTTTAAAAGATATGAATATATATATATAATCGAAAAGAAAACAGAATTTTACATTTTTACTGCTTACTCTTCAATGAATAACCTTTCTCCTGGTGCATGTGTTGGTCACCCACACATACAGAATCATCATCTTCTTCACTTCAAGGAAAGTGGCCATATATCCATGCATGCTGTTTAAATCTGTTGTCTTGATATAATTATTGTTGTCTCATTTTGGTCAATAAAATAGTCATCTAAATTCAAACAAGCATGATTTTATTTATTTGACTACTATAATCACCTATACTCTGTATCCACTTTTCTATATCCTAATTATAAAGTGCTAATTATAGACAAAGCTTACCTTTGTTTTAATGTTTTAAAGTAGCCATCTCAGACACTTCAAAGTAATTTCCCTTGAAGTACGTCAGTGTATGTTCGTGGAGAAAAGATGGCAATGCAGTTTCTTAGCAAATATTATAATTGAACTGTATTATGCTGGAGTAATTATATTACATTTTAAGCCTATTATAATGAAGGACAGGGAATTGGTTTTTAAGGAAAAAAAAGATGTAAAAAAACCCTAATGAAAGCATAAGAATAGCTGACAACCAGGGAGTCCAATTCTCCCTAGTACACTTGTCAAATATACTTGTCATTCCAGGTAATATATTGAGATCATATGATGATCATTAACTCTTTCAAACCACTGAGGCTTATATTCAGTGGATTTCTTCTGCAGTTCTCTCTCAGAACTTGTTAAATCTCCAGAGAGTTTTGGAATCCTCAACTCTCTGTCGTTAATTGTTTAGACATCCATTTGTCTGAACACAAATGATCAGAGAAGATGATTTTTTTAAGGGCTTTACGTTGCTACCTCAGATACCCAAGGAGGAAATGGTAAATTATGTGCTTGTTCTCTGGTAGCTTTCTGCCTCACTCACTAACCTATGCGTACTATTGTCCATAAATTTTCTTGTACTGGCTCATTCCTGTCCTTTCAGGTTTCTCTTTCCATTGCTTTTAGAGCTTCAGAATCACGGGTTAGTTTCCTCATTGTGCATCCTTTTTGTGACTTCTTCCAACCCTGGATATTTGAAAAGAAAGGAATGATTAAACAGAATGAGTCTCTTCAATAACTGAGAAAGAGCCTAATAGTTTCATATCATCATTTTAACCATTAAAAGTTGTAAAGTACAAATGTTGCAGAAAACCTGACGGTTCTTTCTTTTTCCACATTAAGAGAGCATAGTAAAATGACACAAGTTTTTCAGTTATCAATGGGTTCATTCATTTTATTACAAGAAGAGCTAGTTATACTATAGGTCAGAATACTGTAGCCCTTGGGTCAAATTCAGCCTTTCCCTGTATTTGTAAGAAAAGTTTTTTTTGAAATACAGCCATGCCCATTTATTTACACACGGTCATGGCTTCTTACCTACGGCAGAACTGAATAGTTGCCCAGTGACCTTAGGACCCACAAAGCCAAAAATATTTATTATCTGGCCCCTTATAAAAAAAAGTTTTCAACCTCTGAATTACATCATGCCTTGTTTTAAGATTTTCTTGTGCCTGATCAAGGTAATATTTCAATATCTTTGCAAAATTTCAGGAATTTTTCCTCATTTTTTCCCCATGATTTAAGGTAGTAATATTTCTTTCTAGTTTTCAATATCAATACTATTTAATAAAACACCTTATTACATTTATTTAATAGATGCTTTTTCTTTGAAGCAACTCATTTTAATTTTAAATTAGTTCATGCAGTTAAAATATAATCATAGTTAAATACTTTTTATCAGTATGCTTTTCTTGGCTTTCTCCTTCTATTCAGTATTACTTACTATTGGTTCACTAGTAGATGATGTGGTCGTGATGATTGAAAAAATTACAGGGCGCCTGGGTGGCTCAGTTGGTTAAGCGACTGCCTTCGGCTCAGGTCATGATCCCAGGGTCCTGGGATCGAGTCCCACATCGGGCTCCCTGCTCCGCGGGGAGCCTGCTTCTCCCTCTCCCACTCCTCCTGCTTGTGTTCCCTCTCTCGCTGTGTCTCTCTCTGTCAAATAAATAAATAAAATCTAAAAAAAAAAAAAAAAAAAAAGAAAAAATTACATAGAATGTGACATTTGCTTTACTTTATCATTAATGAATAAACTGCAGACTCAAACATTTCTTCAATTTATAAAATTGTATTCAGTTTATGGAAAAATAGAGCAGTTTATTTTCAGCCTGTGTTACTACTATCCATTCTGAGGTATAGTCTAAATGTAAATTATTAATGGATTAATCTTGATATTAATCTTGAAGAGTTTTTTTAATTTTTTAATAGTTCATGCCTATTCATTCATGTGTTTGAGAAAGGATTATGAAAATATAGTCCTTTATATATAAACTAATATCGGTAGGAAATCAAGTGATAAGTAAATCTCCCACCAGAAAAGGCTTTTTGTTTTATTTTGTTTTGTTTTTTCAGAAAAGACTCAAGTCTTGATCTCAGTGTTGTGAGATTGAGCCCCGTGTCCAGCTTCACACTAAGCATGGAGCCTGTTTACGATTCTCTCTCTCCTTCTCCCTCTGCCCCTCCTTGCTCACATGCGCTCTCTCTGTTTCTCACTTAGGAAAAAGAAAAAAAAAAACACTTTTCTAAATGTCATTAGATCTCTTTAAGAAAGAGAAGTAGCCTTATTTCCTTATATGACTTTCTAGTGTAAAATGCCCGCTGAAGTAGCATGTATTGGTTTATATCTTGTTTATTTTTCATTTCTTTTTATCTAAATTTCTAGCTATAACTTCTGGTCAGTTATATAATTCTAAAGGTCATACATATTAACGCTGTTTTTAAAAATATGCACTTGAGTAAGTAACTCTTCTATTTATGTGCTGAATATGGACTGATCAAATGATAATAATTTATTTAATAACATTGAACACATTATGGGCCAGGAAATATGCAATATGTGCTTTACGTTTATGCTGGTGGTGCTTTATGTCCATTTTTGTTGGTGCTCAAATTGTGTCTATTAGTTAGATATTATTATGTTTCTTTAACATTTACAGAAAAAGACTTGCAGTATTTGAGTATCTAAGGTCTTAGAGCTAGGGGATATTAGAGCTAAGATTCAAATCCAGTTGTTAGATATATATCCATTTATCTTCCAATATTGCATTGGTAAGAAAACCTACAAAAAAAAGTTCATGGCTCAAGTATTTGTAGGTTCAATTTATGGACTCATGGAATGATAGAACTGAAGAATATTCCTTTGAAAACATCCAATTCAGTCCCTTTATTTTACAAATAAGGATGTTGAAGTCCATTCATTTGTATTGAAGTTTTAATGAAACAAACTTATCTTCGGTTAGCAAATTAATTTCTAGCCCAGCCAAACTAAAGGCCGTTAGCTTGCCTCCCAATGTAGAAGTCATTTTGCTGTGCACCAAATGTCTCTCTTTCCAAATGTTCTTCTTCCATATTATCCAAGGTACCTAAGTAGAAGTCTGAAATGTGATTTGGGTCTTGTTCCTATTTACTGATAAATTTAAAATGCATATGCTGATGCCACCAATATATACTTACTGGAAAGGTAATTTGTACCGCCATATCCTTATTAAATTTCATATTTCAATGACTCACACAGTGAGAACAAATTGGTTGTTTTGAAAGTCTGAGAAAAAAATAAGCTGAGAAAAAAATAAATGTGATCCTCAAATTTCTTCTGCAAGAGAATCAAGAAAGTATTTCTGATATTCTGATTTTGTACTCTAATCAGATTAAAGGAAAAATGTGTTACCTAGGCAAATAGAGACTTATAGAACATAAACATTTTGAGACCTTCATTCTAGGGTGAAGAATGTGTATTGTTCATATTATATTCATTTGCAGAATGCTGAGGTCTCATAATTACTTAGGGACCCAAAAGATACTTAAATTTTTCCTTTTGTAGTCCTATTTAATTACCATTGATGTTAACATTGGATAAGTTGCTTAGGCTTTTCAAATTATTTTTTAAACAGTATTTAGTGAAATAAGTGAAGTATTAAGAGCTCAAGATTTCACACTGAATTTCCTTGAATTTTATTGTTTGAAATAGAACCATAATCACAAGTCATTATGAATATGGGAATAATATGAAGGATTCTCATCTCAGAATATTTCTTGTTAATGAGTCCTTTAAATACAAGGTTGCTTGTATATTAATAGTGAGTGACACATTTGAATATGGAAATAACATATGCTTGTTAGCTATATACAAACACACAAATATATATAGTAGGCACTAGGTGCAAAGAATTAAGATAGCCATTCTCCTTAGTTCCCATTTTATTTTCATCATTGTTCAAGGTCCTTCTCTTGTTTTACTTATATATTTTATTCCTTTTTTCTACAATCCCGACTCACAGATCCCTTCTATTCATATCCATTAGAAATTAATCTAATGTGTTTAGTGTAATGTATGAACATATAACCCTATATTTATGCATGTATACACATAAATATATAAAAATTTTTTATATATGCAGTGTTGTTTTATTTACAGATGTGGGTTTTAAAAAACAGTGTAAACCATCTTGTGCCAAAGCTCTTGTCCTATTTCTTACCTTTATTTATTTATTTTTTTAGAGAGGGTAGGGAGGGGCAGAAGGAGAGAGAGAGGGAGAATCTTAAGCAGGCTCCATGCCCAGCATGGAGCCTAAAGCCGGGCTCCATCTTACAACCCCTAGATCATGACCTGAGCTGAAATCACGAGTCAGATGTCCAGCCAACTGAGCCACTCAGGCACCCCATTTCTTATATTTTTATAATGTTTTAATAAAAAAATGTGGTTAGACTTACACATTTAATAAAAAAATAAAATGTATTATAAAAAATAATTTTAAATATGCATATAACATACCACATCCTCAGGAATCAAAACTGAAAAATATAGAGATGTGGGCGCCTGGGTGGCTCAGTTGGTTAAGCGACTGCCTTCAGCTCAGGTCATGATCCTGGAGTCCCTGGATCGAGTCCCGCATCAGGCTCCCTGCTCGGTGGGGAGTCTGCTTCTCCCTCTGACCCTCCCCCCTCTCATGTGCTCTCTCTCATTCTCTCTCTCCCAAATAAATAAATAAAATCTTTAAAAAAAAAAAAAAAAAAAAGAAAAATATAGAGATGTTAATTCTTCCAATTTTATGTGAAGTTGACAAAGTTTCCATATATTGAAATTTCCCATCACTACTAGAAGCATAAAGAAATTTTAAAAAGTGACATTAAAATGTATATCCATTTCCTAAAACTAAAGAGAAATCTCTGTAACTCTGTCTTATTTCCATTTAGCTCATATATGTGTTATTCATTCCAACTATTACAATTTTTTTATTACCAGTATGCCTTCTTAATGACTTCCTTCTTCAATTATCAATAGCTCCATCGATACAGTGTTGAGAAATTCTTGACTTACATGCTGTATTAATTCTGATTTATCCAACCAACAAAAAAAATTCTGGTTTATCCAGTATAGTATATATAATGTACTGATATTTCTCTTTTATATTGGTTATGCTCTTCTATGTGTGGCTATTTTGTTTGTGAGATTATTTCCCCTTAGTTTATCAGTCATCTTGACTAGTTTTATAGAGTAGCAGGCCCAAGATCTAGTTCTGGCTTGCAAAATTTCTGATGGGTTTGGAGGTAAAGCATGTCCCTGGAAAAGGTTCCCAGAACATTATAGACTGGGTTTGACAAACTCTGTTTGTTCTTTCCTCACTGACTCTGTCCCTCAGAGAACGTTGATACCTCTTCTTGACACTGCTCTATGTTGAATTCTCTCAAGTAATTATGGTTGCCAAGCTGTATTTTGGAAGTAGGGTAAGAACACTCGGGATCCAGCTGATCTTCATTCACCTGTTATCTACTTAGTAAAAGCTGTTGTGTTGACTCTGGTACTGTTCTACTCTGAAGAAGTAAGAAAGCAGGGAGTGGTACACACTCAAAATATGGCAGAGGGAAGGGCACCGAAAAGCTCCCATCTTATTTTCAGTCAATAATGACACCAGGCTTGCCTCTACTTCAGGCTGCCGTTGTTTCTCTATTGGGCTTTATCAACTGCTCTCCCCTGTCTACTCTCTCAAGTATTTCTCAAAGCTGTACTTTATTTCTTCAAATCACTTTTCTTTTACCTTTGTGCGATTTCCAGGTTGGACTGTGGAAACAGTCAGCAGCCTGTGACGTATCCACGTGTTACTTCAGAGAACTCTCAAGAAACATTATTAAAGGGGAAAAATATCAAGGTGCAGAAGAACATTATGATATATGTAAAAAAACAAAAGATAGATATATACTCATAAAGATATGTTTTCTTTGTCTAACATATACCCAGAAAAAATAACCATGCTGACCCTTTGAAGGAAGACTCTCTACAGAGCAGCCTTGATATATTATAATTTTTAAATTTTAAATATGCAGGTGTATGATTTTTAAATTTTAAAATTTACTTTGCTGATACCATATAGAGATCTGTTTCATAAAACATATATTTTATATTTTCATACATGTGCACAAATACTTATTTAGTATTTTATATTTTGGTAGAAGACATTACACAGAATTGTATTCAAACTTTTATGCTAATTAATAAAAGTTATAGAAAGAAATGGAAACAAAAGGACATAAAAATATCATTTAGTTGGTTATATTGCAACACTGCCCGTTGTTTTATTAGAAGTTATTAAGGGGTAGTGGAAGCTAATATGTTGCTTTATTTTAATTATATGTTCAAATTCCATACTAAATAATTTATTCATATTATATGAAATCTGTGTAGAGAAACAATCTGCATGCTAACATAAATGAGCCTGTGAAAGGTGTCAAGTGGTATTATTGAACAGAGCAAAAGAGATTTGTTGAGATTAGATAAACCAAGGCATCACTTGTCAGTTCGTCTATTTAGAAAAGGTAGACAGAAGGGAAGACAAAAGCCAATATTCAAATTATCTGCGTGATTTGTTCCTTTTTGACTACAAATTGTCAATGTAAGAAGAGCGGCGAGAAGAGACAGTAAAATCAAAACGTCACTTTCGTTAACAGATCAAAATCCAATTTTTAATGGTATGGGAGCTATAGCAAGCTCTAACAATGGAGTCTCTCTTACCCTCTCTTGGATGGATTGGCAGTTTCTATTTTGAAGTATTGTTTTTAATGACCTAGCTAGAGATTGATTTTTTAAAGAACATGAATATATTCAGGTGTTTCATCTATCAAAAATTTCTTTGCTATCTTGTGACCAGACTGTACTACATGAGTGAGGTGGACCTTGACAGATAGTGTCAGTTGATACTAAGGCTATGTCTACACGGACAGCAACACATTTCCGGAAAATGTTCTCACTCTAATCTGTAGTCAAATCAGTTAATGCTAGCTTACTACATGCTGATTCAATCAGAACCTGTAATTCAGAGTTTCACACTGATTTCACCGTAAATTTGATGGAAAGCAACAGCTATGGAAAGATTCTCAGAAATGTTTGCAAACACAAGCAGATACAATAAAATTAAGTTAAAATTAAAATAACTCTAAAGTCAACTCATTTTCTCAAAGAGTGTTTATGGGTGGAGTTATAGGAATAGATTTTGCCCTGAGTAGTTTCCTGCTCCTGCTTCCATCTTCTTTTTTAAGAAGCTCATTACTTTAGTAACTGCATTATATGATTTACTTTATTCTAGAACCTCGAGATCAAAATTTGAGTTTTGCAAAATGAATCCAAGATACAGCAAAGCAGACCTGAGATAAAGTCTGACAAACGAGGAAAGGACAAGGTGAGGGTGACAAAGTAGTGAGAATGAAAACAAGAGAGCAAGAGAGTAAGAGCCAGAGAGGAGTGTGTGTGTGTGTGTGTGTGTGTGAGAGAGAGAGACAGAGAGAGAGAGAGAATGAGAAAAAGAGAGGCTGATTTTGAGATTCCCAGCAAAACATTTAAACAACTGGTCCAAACTTGTCTGAAGCTGGAAAATTCCTGGCCTTTTAAATTCTCAAGCCATTAACTTTATTACCCAGATATAATCACCTAAACTCTTACATTTTTAAATGCAGAAATATCAGTTTTGTTCTTTTAAAAATGTTTTATTTTTCTTTCTGGGAATTACAGAGGAAGGTGCCTGTGTGTCCCTGAATCAGTCCTGGTTATTGCTTAGTCCCATCCGCAAACTAAGGGAGTATCCATGCCCCGAAGCCCTTGTGTTTCCCTAAAAGTAAAGTTCCCTAAAGGAAATCTGCTTTTGTCCAATCACCATCACCATAATAACACTAGGAAGGGCTAATAGTTATGTCAATTTTCTGGATGTCTATGAGGCTGTAGTTAAATTGACAAAACTAGAATGCTGCTTTCAGTTTCCAGTGCCAGAGATCTGAGTCAGCATTTTGGGGAATTGTGCAGGCAGAACTGTTGCTCTTGCCTTGTATTCAGTGAGTGGGAGGGCAAAAGAATTTTTAAAGCATCAAACTACTGCAGTGTCCGTGATGTAGCACTTCCATTCTCTACCAGGGCTGGCTGAGCCAAAGCCTATAGGACTACCAATTCTGCCAAGGGACGGCCCCTGAGCAGAAGCACTGCTCCCAACATGTGGATAGCTAGGGAGTTTCATCTCTGCAGTACTAGATTTTTGTGGGGCTGGCAACCTGCCACTGGACCTCAAGATCCTTGATCTACTTTATTTTCCTTATAAAGTGGAAGGAAAATAGTGCTCTTAGTTACATGTAGTTAGAATGGGAATGGGTCTCCCCGCTGTGAGGTCGCCTGAGCACTACCACGGTATTTAGTGAAACAACTCTTTCAATCCACTCACACGCCTCCTCTTCTTCAGGGCACATACATTCTGCCAACTGGATCTAGTTAGTGTTGGCATCATCCAGCAGAGTGGGTTGAGAAATAGTACTCCCTTCTTCTAATGCTTTGGAGAAACGGTACTACAAGTTAGACTACCTGACATTGCACTTTTGCCAGGTCTCAGCTTCCTTTCTTTCTAATTTGCCTCAACTGTCAAGCAGGGGTAATAACATTTCTTACTTATTAATTAACTAATTAATATATGTCAAGTACTTAGAATTATGTCCAGTATATAATATGACCTGCACCTTGAAGCATCGTGTCAGGAGAGGAAGAGAGAACTGTCATGTCCAGGGCTTTGGTCCATGGTTGCTATACACGGTCAGCCCTACTGCTCTGCTGGGTGGCACCATCTGGCCCCTTTGGGCAACTGATGGGCAAACCCCCCAAATAGCAACAGCAGCAGCAACAACAGCAGCACAAGTGACAGGACACAAGCGAGCCAGACAGCTAGGAGTAGTCTTCACCTTCCTACCTTCAGCCTGCAGCTGGGCACAGCCTAGAGCGCCAGTGTTCATGAGAAGTTGTAGAATAGGCTATAGGACATTTTAAGACTCGGCAGCAGGGGAAGGCCTGGGGTAGATGGCAAGAAGTGCACAAGGTGGAGCTAAGACTCTGATGTGTTGCATCCTAGCCCAGAGTGACATGAGGCATTGACCAAGTGGCATTCCATATGATGTCACTTTCTCCCCTCTGTCCCACAGTAGTGGCCAAGATCAAAGAGCCTCCCTTTGGTAAAGAACAAAAACATTCCTGCATTGCTACCAGAATATGGATAGTGCCAGGTGATCTTCCCAGAAAAACATTGGAAGCATCAAGCAGAAGGAATGGCCAAGTAAATCTAGAAAAGTAAAAAAAAAAAAAAAAAAATGGGGGCCAGCAAAATCAGACAAGTACACAATACACACCTGAACGCTAACTGGGGCTCTTGACATCCAGTTCTTTATACCTTACAATCAAAGGAGAAGAGAGATGTTTTTCTCTCCCAGAGTTCTCTCATCCATCCCTGAAAAACGACTTTAGAGAAATCCACCTGGGTCAAATACCCACCTATGGACTAATGTTTTACTCAAAGGAATGAAACTCCCTGGCCAGCTAAACTGATTTGTGTGCTGAAATTCAAGCTATGTAGAACCACAACCGACAAATACATGTAGAAGAACAGTGCTCAAATGAAAGGAATATGAGGTAATTCAACAACAAAACCTCTGGGTAATCTCTCTCTTTCTCTCTCTTTCTCTGACTCTGTCTCTGCCTCTCTCAGAGTTGTGTTTGTGTTTCTATATTTTAAAAGATTAGTGTGTGTTTATTAGATTTATTTATCTTTAAAATAATTGTATAAAGAAGTTGATGAGTCCTTGCTACCTAAACACCAAGTCTTTCAGGGATACTTTCTATTATTTCATTGATTTGATCTTCTTTCAATCATCTCTTTCTTGCATCAATATAGTGGTGCTGTTGAGTTTCCTGCATCTGGTCTTTGTATTTTATAAATTACTCTCGTATTTTTTTTACCTTTATTCATTTTCCATTGAATTCTGAGAAAAAATTAACTCTGTCTTTCAATTCAATAATATAATCTTCAGTCAGTTCCATTCTACTATACAGCCTATTTACTGAGATTCTAATTTCAGCAACCATTTTTTAAAAATTCTTTTTCTTGTGTTATAAATGTTATACCTTCATGTACTACTCTAATTTCGCTAATTACTTCTACTATAAACCTTATTATTTGGTCCCTTTAATTATTTGTTTTCTTGAGGATTATTTCTTTTTTTGAGATTTCAGTATCATAATTTTAATTATTGTTCTCCTCGAACCATGAGAGACTATGGACTCTGAGAAACAAACTGAGGGTTCTAGAGGGGAGAGGGGTGGGGGAAAGGGTTAGCCCTGTGATGGGTATTAAAGAGGGCACGTATTGAATGGAGCACTGGGTGTTATACGCAAACAATGAATCATGGAACACTACATCAAAAACTAATGATGTAATGTATGGTGATTAACATAACATAATAAAAAAATAAATAAAATAGTAACCTCTAAAAAAATAATAATTATTGTTCTCCTGTTAAAGACATTATTTTCAATCTCTGAATTAACCAATCATATTGGTGTCCTTCATTAATTCTATTTGCTGGAAGATACTTCTTTTATTGGTTCGGGAGAGTAAGTATTTTGTTGAGACAGTTAAATGATATTGGAAACCTTCTAAAGTTTACTGATTTTCATTTATTTCTACCTCTAAGAAAGAGTCTAGATTTATCAGTTTTAGTAGCTGGAGAATATTTCCTCAGTACAACCTAAACACAGTTGGCAAATGCTGATAGGTACCCTGATTTTAGGGATTTGTACAGATGAGTAAGGTGTTTGAGTAGCTTGACTTTGAATTGTGTGAGTTCTTCCTGCTTTTCTTTTTGCTCTATCTATATCTGCAGCTTGGGAGTCTCCTTTAGCATATGCCCCACTTCAGCTAAAGAACTCTATTACTGGCTTTTAGTCTTGCGGCAAATGCCCTAGCAACTGCTATGAAAATGGATCCTAGTGCAGCTGTTCCACTGCCCTTTAACTCCATGGGAATCAATCACTCTATCACTGATCACTATCTCATCTCCTGCTCTTCACTCCTTGGCATATTTTCATGTTTTTATTTCTTGTGAAAATTCATTTATTTGTAAGCTCTTTTCCTTGTGTAAGTGTCCAAGCTCTGTGGAGTTTTACCACTAGTTAGATTCCATTTGCATCATATCTTCCAGAAATTCCTTAATAATAGGGCTTGCTTTTGGCACTGTTTTTTCCTTTCTAGTAATATATGGCTTTCTTCTCATTTTTTAAATATTTATCCTGTCATCTTAATAGAATTTAAGAGAGGAAAATGTCTAAATAATTTTGCTCAATAGGCGTCATAAAGCAATAAATTCTGGTTCATCTTTGAAACGCAACTGCAAAGTTCTTTTAAACAAGTGCCCAATAATAAATACATATGTTCTTGAGGAACTTTTTGTAACTCAAATGAAGATGAATTTTTAATTTCTTGATTTTCTGCTTATTATTTTAATATTGATTCACAACTACGTAAACCAATAAAATACTCTAGCATTTCATTTCTTCTTCCTGAACAGAGGTCATTCTCAGTAGCAGAATCACAATCAATGAATGCAAACAGGTATCATTTTATTACTAATGATTGTCATTAGGTTTTCAAAGCACAGTTCAACAACCATCTATTTCTTCATTCACAGCTATAAAAAATGTAATTATAAAAAAGTCTAGCTTCAGGTCATTACCTAGAATAAAAAATATAGATTTAATATGGATGATTTTTTTGCAGAGTATCTGTAAATCTACTAGGTAGGAACAAATCAAGTTTCCCTTTGGATCTGTCCTTCAACAGATCAATTTAAATGTTGTTTAAAATCTTTTAAAGAATAAGGTACCTGGGAGGTTCAGTCAGTTGAACGTCTGCCTTTGGCTTGGGTCATGATCTCCAGGTCCTGGGATCGAGCCCCATGTCAGGCTTCCTGATCAGCTTCTCTTTTTCTCTCCCTCTGCCACTCCCCCCCACTCATGTTCTCTCTCTCTCTCAAATAAATAAATAAAATCTTTAAAAAAATAAAATAAAATCTTTTTATTTTTAATTTTTTAAAATTATGTTATGTTAATCACCATACATTACATCATTAGTTTTTGATGTAGTGTTCCATGATTCATTGTTTGCATATAACACCCAGTGCTCCATTCAGTACATGCCCTCTTTAACACCCATCCCCCCACCCCTCTCCCCTCTAGAACCCTCAGTTTGTTTCTCAGAGTCCATAGTCTCTCATGGTTCGTCTCCCCCTCCGATTTCCCCCACTTCATTTTTCCCTTCCTGCTACCTTCTTCTTTTTTTTTTTTTTTTTAAACATATAATGTATTATTTGTTTCAGAGGTACAGGTCTGTGATTCAACAGTCTTACACAATTCACAGCGCTCACCATAGCACATACCCTCCCCAATGTTGCCATTTGCAACGATGTAGATGGAACTGGAGGGTATTATGCTGAGCAAAATAAAATCTTTTAAAGAATAACTTGTAAACACCTTTTTGGAGTATATTTGGTAGGTAAAAGTTATAGCAAAATAGATTGAAATACACAAAAAAGGGGGTGCCTGGGTGACTCAGTCAGTTAAGTGTCGGCCTTCACCTCAGGTCATGGTCCCAGAGTCCTGGGATCCAACCTCTCTTCGGGGTCCCTGCTCAGCAGAGAGTCTGCTTCTTTCTCTCCCTCTCTCTCACTCATGCTCTCTCTCTCTCTTTCTCAAATAAATAAAATATTAAAAAAAAAAACACATAAAAAGAATTTCTTATATTTAATTTAAAAACTTGACACTTTTGTTGAAGAACTACATTGATTTTCTTTAAATATTACAGCAAAAGATTTGTGTTTTGAGAAGCTGACTTCTCATACATTATATTCTATATGTTCTGAGAACTGTGATCATAAAATTGAACAAAATAAAGTGCATTGTATTTTCTCTAGGAATAATGACATAATTTCAGGTTGAATTCCAGACTAAGGATTCAAAATTAAATAAACCATATAAAGAAGAATTCATAAAAAAATTATCTAGATATCAATATGATAAAAAGATTATGATAAATGTAATAGCATTGAAGAATATCAAAACATTTTGATGAGTGAATATGAATGAAGCCAGACACCAAAGGAAGTGTATGATTCCATTCATATGGGATTCTAAAAATGAAGTAACTATAAAATGGAATTTGAGGGAGATGGAAATGTTCTATATCATGATTCTAGTAGTGGTTCTCTTACTCATACATTTATCAAAGCTCATTTAATTGTACACTTAACATTGATGAATTTATAGCATTTAAATTGCACTTCAATCAAAATCAAACTGAAATAGAGTTAAAACCCCTATTGATGGCTTACAATAAATATCGAATAACATACCAATAAATATCCATTAACATATCTTATATGGATTTGTGCTGTTCATTTCATGTGGTCCCCAAGACTTACATCTTACTTACTGTGCCTTTTGTGTTTTGTCCTGTCATAATGGCTGTCTATCTAAATCGCCTTGCTTTAGCCACTCTGCCCCCCAATTCCCCATTATACGTAGAAATATGCTGTTACCTCTGTTGCAAAACTTTTTCCTGACTTTTATCTTCTATGCCCATCAATTACTCCTTTCTTTAAGATAAGAACAAAAAATCACTCCACAGAAATCTTCCCTGATGACCTATATTAGATTAGTTACTCTTATAAAAGATCCTCAAAACCCTCTCTGTTACCTCTGGAATGCTTTTCATAAGTGTAAGTTATATAAATTTTGTTACTCTTCTGACAGTCTTATACACCTTTGTGCAACCTAACGTTTACAATGATAAGAGAAGAGGGTTTGGAAATGCAAGGCAAGCTAATCAAAACATATAAATTTCTTTAGTACAAAACCACCCAAGAGACATGCCAACAGGAGGCTAATCTTGGCTCTGTGAAAGGTTCACACTGAGGCTGAATTACAAAGAAATCCTCTCCCTTCTCTCCTATCTTCTACCCTGGGCCCTATCTATCCATGGCAATGATAAATAACTGATAATTCACATAAGAAGCTGAGTTTAAAAGAAGAGGTCGGATTCAAGAAGAAATAAGGGATAAGGGAGAAAGGGTATATTAGAGAGGGCCCAAGATGGAGAATTTTTTTCTGGCAACAATGAAGTGTTGGTTATATAGGAGCATCTCCAGAGTTAAGAATTAAAGCCTACCCATTGAAGGAGCCACGTGCATGTGGTACAGGTGAATAGAGTCAAATATTTGAATCTTCACCTACTTCTGATTATATACGGAATGGGCATAAGACACATCCACAGCAAGAAAACACTTGGACATTGCAGAGGATTTTCTGCTTCGGTTTGTCAAGCAAAGTTAATGTCATGAAATGTATTATTCCTCCCTTTAATAATAAAGAAGGTAGAGCAGAGTCTAAGTGTTATTAAATAATTCTTTGTAAAATGGGTAGATTGTTGTTTACCTCCCTAAAGATTAATCTTTCCTGTTTGCTGTGGTGTCCTTCATGCCTAGCATCTTGTCTGCACTCAGTAGACACCACACAATGGATATCACTAAATCAACATATTATACTTTGGAGAAATAGAAGGTCACCTTTAACACTTTTCAAACTTTGCTTGTCTGGTCCATAATCTGAGTTAGATTGTGAATGCTCAAACTTGTCTCACCACTGGATAGTTGAGAAGAGATGTGGAGAATCAAAACAAATCTGGTTTTAATTCAGTATGATTCAATTGTGGGTGTGATTGGGCTAGTCAAAACCTGTCAACATTGATGCTTATTTTTTATATTTGGGAGATATATTACTAAAATTAAGCAAATAAACAATATCTCTGAAAAAATCAGGTACAAAATTACAGCTTGAAAAGAGGAAGATGAATTACTTATTGTGTGTTTAATTACAGTCTATGTTGTATATCACAGCTAATTAAAATGGCTTTTTCTTAACTGATATGTAAAATATTATAGTTTCACTGATATTTTACAAAAATTTAAAAATTGACAATTTTGTACATATGGGATATTGAAGAGATCATAATATTTGAGTTCAACATTGAAATTTTCTTTGTATAGATCAAAAAAGTGGATATAGGCAATTTTATAAGAGTCTACCTGATACTCTTGCTTTTTTTCAGAATGCTACCAGTAAGGATACATTTGTAAAGGCAAAACAAAACAAAACAAACATATTAATGAGCAAAAAAAAAAAAAGGGGGGGACTGAGAGAATAGGAAATGATGGGTCAAGATTCCAGTAGTGGTGCATGTATTGTTAGACCGGAGAAAAGTGAATCATAAACCTACAGTGGGATCATACGGTAAGAATATGTGTAGTTTTGTGAGAAACTGTCAAACTGTCTTCCAAAGTGGCAGTACCATTTTTCATTTCCCTCACCAATGAATGAGAGTTCCTGCTGCTCCATATCCTTCCCAGTATCTGGTGTTAACAGTGTTCTAGATTTTGGTCAATCAAATAAGCCTATAGGGGAGTCTCATTTTTATTTTAATTTGCATTTCCCAAATGACATATGATATGATACATCTTTTCATATGCTTGTTTGCTATCTATATATCTTTGTTAGTGAGATACCTGTTCAGTTCTTTTGCCCATTTTTTAATCAGTTTATTCATTTTCTTACTGCTAAATTTTAAGACTTCTTTGCATATTAAAAATAGTACTTTATTTTTAGATATGTCTTTTGCAAATATTTTCTCTTAGTCTATGGCATGTCTTCTCATTGTCTCGATGGTGTCTTTTACGAAGCAGATATTTTTAACTTAAATGAAATTCAGCTTATAAATTCTTGCTTTCATGGATCATGCCTTTGGTGTTGTATCTAAAATGTCATCACTGCATAGTGGTTGAGGAACTTCACTCACTTGAACTCCATGTGGCTATATGACTTGATTTGCCAAACTAAATATGATGTGTGCTATTTAAAGCAGAAGCTTGGAGACCCATCATGTTCCTTTCATTTGTACTATCATATAAAGGCCAGTGGAATGACCAACAGTTCCTCTAGGGCATCAATCCATGTCTCAGAGTGAAAGCAACGACAAAGCCATCCTTCAAAGAACATGTAGAATAAGTGAGAAATAAATCTTTACAATTTTAGGCCTCTGAGTTTTCTGAATTACTTGCTATTGCAGTGTAACGTCCTGACTCATACAGAAATTTGTTCAAAAGTAAAGTTCTACTATTAAAAATTTGAAATACATGGCATAAGCTTTAGGACAGGGAAAGAGATGGAGGCTTGGAAGCCAACCATTCATGTTATGCTAAGTTGAAATATTTGGTTACACTGTTATTTATGATACCTTGAAAGGCAGATAAATACCGGAATATCTTGTCATTTTAGTCAAAGATGTTGGAAAATAAAGTATTGATAGTTTGTGTTTATTATTATTGCCTGTATTTGAAAACGTGCTACAAGAAAGAGAGTAGGTCAAAGAAAATTGGCTGCTTTCCAAGCATGTTGTGAAAGGGACTAGTGAGAATCCAGAACTGTGGTGTTGTAAGTGGGAACTGATTCTATCCTTAACTAATAAAACTCGGAAGATGTCTGACTAACAAAGGCCAGCACGAATCTGTGGCAATGATAAAATCAACTGTCCAACCTGCACGCCTCTTTTATCCCTGAGAAATCCCGGAATAAATTAAGGTACTTCTCAATGAATCCTTTCAGATGGACAAAATTAAACATGGAAAAAAAGAGTTTTGCTTTCTCCTGACAACTGATTCAGTCAAGGTAACCATAATTAAGTTGAGAGAGAGAGAAGAAGGGAGGGAAGGAGAGAGAGAGAGAGAAAGGGAGAGAAGTGTCAAAAAAAAGTTGTGGATATGATTGGCACATGGATTGGAAGAAATTAAATATATAAGAAGCTGAATGTGATTTTAGGAGGTACAGACAAAAGAAAAATCATGACAGAGAAATAGTCTAAGAAAGATGTTCAAATCCCAAGGAGAGCATACTTTCCAGTACCCATTCCATATGTAGCCTGGGAAGATAATAAGAAAGAAAGGGTTTATCCAAGGCTGAAGGTCTAAGAGCTATGAAGAACAATGGGCTGAGTGTTAATCAAGGAACAATTCTTACCCCCTTTCTCGAAACTTCTGCCTGAGAGATTCTAAATTTCTTTCAGATGAATGACTGTTGCGCTTCATTCCTTCTTCCCATTTCTGAAAGTGAGTGTTTTTGTTACTATTCCACAACTACATACTGGTTGTGGGGGGAGAGGTGGTGGGGTGGGGGTGAGGTGACACTAAATGGAGCTGATAATTTGTCTTCTTTATTGCTGTTCATAAGTTTCTGTACCTCAAGTACATACCGCAAGATTCTTCACTTTATGCTCAATGCTATGATTGGAAGGAAATTTTGATTTTTGTCTCTTGGGAGAAAAGGGGGTGAACATCATTCATTGATTCAGTGTGCCTCTCATTTCCTGCTGTTGAATGGCAATGTCTATTACATGGATCCTATACTTGTCCTAACCTTATATGCTGACTATAAGGGGGGGAGGTTAGATAAAATGTTCTTTTGTTTACAAGTCTTCTGATCAAGATGAATGTTACCCAAAGAGCTGTATCCTAGGAATTAAACCTGAGGAATCTCATCTGCATCCAGACCAGATTTAGATGATAAGATACTGGATCTCAGGTCTAAGTCAGATTGCTGCAATGTAATGAGAATTTCAGAGTTCAGTGTCTTCCAGGGAGTGAACATACTTTATATATTGTGGGAATTTAAATAATTAGTAGCCATGCAGCAACCTAGAGAGTTTAATATAATGGCTACAAATTCTTTGTCACTCCTGTCTTGAGCCCAGATAGGTCTGGGACTGCTTTGACCACGAAAATATGGAGGCAGTAATGCTATATGACTTCTGTAGCTACATCATAAAAGCCCTGCAGCTGGGGCGCCTGGGTGGCTCAGTCATTAAGTGGCTGCCTTCGGCTCAGGTCATGATCCCAGGGTCCTGGGATTGAGCCCTGCATCGGGATCCCTGCTTAGTGGGAAGCCTGCTTCTCCCTCTCCCACTCCCCCTGCTTGTGTTCCCTCTCTCGCTGTCTCTCTCTCTCTCTGTCAGAAAATAAATAAAATCTTTAAAAAAAAAAAAAGCCCCGCAGCTACTTTGTGACACTTATTCCAACTCATAAAGAGTTTAAACCTTATCCTGGAAAGGCGACATGTAGGTACTTTGATTGTCAGCTCCACTGAGCTCCAGCCAATAGCCAGCATCATCTTTCAGCCATGTGAGTGGTCCATCCTTGATATCCTGCCCAAGTGAACCTTTGAGTAAGTGCTGTCCCAGCCGTTATATGCATGCAACTGCCATGAGAAACCCCAAGTGAAAACTGTCTGACAGAGACCTTCCTGAATTTCTGAGCCCCCAGATCGTGACAACATAAAATGACTGTTTTAAGCCACAAAGTTTTGGGATACTTTGTTATACAACAATAAACCAGGAAATCTGCCTACACTTTATTCTCAACAAAGCAGCTAGTATGATCTTTTTGCAAAGTATGTGAGACCAAGTGATATCTACACTGGAAGACCCTGCAGTGAAGTGGTTTCCCATTTCCCCAGAGTAAATGTCAAAACCCTTGCAATAGCCTGCACTGCTGTACCTGGTGGATCTCTTCTCTAATCTCATTAGCTCTTTTCTCTCAGCTCACTCAGCTACAGCTGCACTAGCCTCCTTACTATTCACATCCTCTGTCCCTGGACATTCCTACCTATAGACCTTTACTCTAACTGCTCTCTCTTCCTGGAGCCTACCACATCCACATGTCCACTTGCCTAGCTCCTTCACTCCCTTGTGTTGTGAAATCTCACTTTTCATCGAGGCCTATCCTGAGCCTCTCCCTCCTCCACCTACAGTATTTCCGATCCTCCAACTGTACCCTCTTCATTCTATTTACTTTTTATAGCTCTTATCACCATCTCACAGATGTATTTATTATATCTATGGTTCAGTTCTAGTCTCCTCTTGCTAGAACATAACATCAATGAAGGCAAAGTTATTTGTGTATATGTTTTTGTTTTAGTTTTGTTTTTTTTATTGTATCCCAAATGCTGGTAACAATGAGTGCCTAACACATATTAAATACTTATTAAATATTTGCTAAAACATGAAGAAAGGACATATAATTAATTTTTAATGGAAAAATCTATTTGAAGATCATTTGTTCAGATTATCTTGTTTATATTTTTTCATAAATTTTACCTGACAATTTTTTTTTTTTTTTAAAGATTTTGTTTATTTGACAGAGACATAGTGAGAGAGGGAACACAAGCAGGGGGAGTGGGAGAGGGAGAAGCAGGCTTCCCGCAGAGCAGGGAGCCCGATGCGGGGCTCGATCCCAGGACCCTGGGATCATGACCTGAGCCGAAGGCAGACGCTTAATGACTGAGCCACCCAGGCGCCCCTTATCTGACAATTTTAAAATTTAAATTTTACTTAATCGATTTTACATCACTGATTTGTCATAACAAGAGCATATTGCTTTTAAAGTAAATATGTACTGAATTTAATTCTGTTTAAAAAAATAAAATAAATACTAGAATCCCATGATCAGAAATTGTTCACTGTTTTAACACAAAGTTAAATGATACTCTTTCATTTTTGAACATTTTGGAGTTAAAGATTAACATAGCATAATAAAAAAAAAAAAGCTAGCCTCCTCACTTTATGATAAACTAGGGAAAAATAATTGCCCAAATTCAGATTTGGATCTTGTTAAGGGTATTATTAATCTGCCATAAATAAGAAAATTCCGAAGTAAAACTCATATACTGTCTTCAAGTTACATCCATGATTCTATTTTAAGCTAAAATTCTTTTCACTGATAGCAGTACTCCCAGAGGTGTTTCTTTACAAAAGATCCCTATTTTACTGTTTCATATAATCAGCAACTAATATTTTTTGGTCATTTACCCAGTAATATTCTAATGAAAATATTTTTAATGAAGCAGAATGAAAAGTCTTTGCATTCTTCATCAATTTATTTGCTGACCTCACACATGAAAAAACTGTAAATATAACTTCCACATACTTTAGAAATAAAATAGTTTTAATTTTAAGCTTATTTTGAAATGTGTAATATATATAATTATTAGCAAGATTATGGGTACTGTTAGCATAAATTGAAACTAATGCTTCATACTATGAAATAGAAACATCTATCAGAAAACTAAGAGAGCTTCCATAGGGAATATCCACTTAATTTATAAGAGTTCAAAAGATATCCATTCTTAACTGAATGACATCAAAAAGAATTGTAAAAATACCTTGTCAAGCAACATTGTTGTGCTGTCTAGCTTTTTAATCATAGCATAATGTTAATGCTATTAATGTATCTGCAAAGACACTCAAAGGTCAAGGATACAGAGAGAGAAAAATAACGAAGGAAAGAGAATGTGTGTGCTAATCATATTTCTGGAAGTTTGGAAAGATGATGTGATTGCCTTTAGTAAACTATACTAATACTATATTTATAGGCATATGATCTGATTTTAAAACAATTCTTTGAATTTAAGTAATCCAAGAGATTATCTGGACAAAAGTACACTAAGGGTCAAATATAAAGGACTTAGATTAATATTTTTGAAAATATAAAAAAGTGTATGTAAAGAAATTGAAATGACATATTGAGGAGAAGATTTGATCAGTAATGTGAATATTTGGCATTCCCAAATTATGCTTCCTAGCTTATCTTTTTAGAATCAAGTCCTTTAATATTATAACAGTAACATACATAGTTGAGAATGAGTCCATATATCAAAGTGATTAGAATAAATCTTTGGTGTAAGCATATAATATATATCAATTTATAGCTATAAATCTGAAACACTATCTCTCAAAAATGTATACACGTACAAATTCTCATTGTATGTAGCTATGTGCAGACACATTTAACCTCATTTTACTCAAAGATAAATATCAGTTGCAAGTGTTTGGCTTGCATTGTTAAGATAATTTGTTATTATTCCAACCCGAATAAATCATCATTTCTCTTTTACTTAAAAATCTTTATACCTACAGGCATTAATTCTAAGTATATTCATAGATCTTTAAATACACATGTAGTGTCAGGATTTCCCTTGACTACCATAAAAAGGATCCAATATAAATTTTGTATTCATACCTTGTATATTTTAATATTAAAAGTAACAAATAGCTATCTTTGTCACCAAATACATGATGTGGCCTAGAGTTGGCTTCCCTGAATATCTAACTTTCAATTGTAAAGGAGAGACATCTTATTTTTTCCTTCTTTGATCAAAATTTTCAAGCTCTATAATTTTCTTACCGCACACGGAAACAAAGCAAGCCAAGCTCATACGGCAAGTGTATTTTGAAAGCTACAAATATTTGCTATTCAGAAAACCTCAATGAGGGTTTAGTTATTTAAAACTAAAGAAAGAAAATTACTATTAATAATTGGTTTCAGCTAATGAAATGTTTTTATGCAAATAGGTGAACCATAAATATGACTTGGAAACAAAAGACTGCTTAACAGTTACTATTAAGCAATACATTAGTAGATCAATTAAACAGAACTTCTTTTTAATGAATGTGCCGTACCCTTGTTGCCATAGAAACCTGGAAAGAGAAAGCTTCAGAATGCTAATAGCATGAGAAACACAACAAAATGTTTGTAAACATACACCTTGAAATTTGCATGATCAGCTAAGTAATAAAAGGGTGATGCAAAGAATTTCCCAGCACAGGAGGAAGGACACAATTCAGAATTCAAGGTATTACATTACTTTTTCATTATGCAGATCAGCCAAGAAGCTGCCAAACATTATTATGGGTCACACTGATATGCATTAGTTGATATAAGAACATAGTCTGCTTTCAGGGTTTGAAAGAAATTATATTTGAAATCATCAAACATTGAGGGCTAGTGAAAAATTCACGTAGGTTATTTTTCAGAGTGAAGATGAAGCCAAGATAGGGTTAAAAATGAAAATTTTAAATTCATGATGCCCATAACGTTTTTACCCACAGATATAATCTGTATAAGGCTTTCTTCTCTTTTATTTTTATTTATTTATTTATTTATTTATTTATTTTGTTCTCTAATTCTCTTGTTTGAAACCTCTTTTACCCCTTTGTTTTGGTGCATGCATTAATAATATTTGATTTGGCTTAAACAATTCCTAACAAACTGAAATGTCTGGAGCTACATAGACAAATACTGTTATTTATGCAAGTACAATTACTGAATTGAAGAAGAAAAATAATTTGGGCCACTTTAGGTTCCTGACTTCCAATGATAATTACTCCAATTTGGGCTATACTTTCAAGAGAAACAAAGCAGCTAAATAGCAACTCTATTCAGAAAGAATTAATTTCTTTCCTATTCACTATTATGACAGAGTATTGGATTCTTTTAGAATCTAATAAATCAGAAATTCCATAACCATTTCGTACCAAATTTCATTCATAGTTATTGCAATAGCAAATGGGACAAAGACAACCTTTCAGTGTCAGTGGAAGGAAAGATAAAATAAAGAGCTTGGCATTGTCCAAAGACGTAAGGTTTGTGTTCTGTGCTCAGGAACCTACAAATGTGACAGAGTGGGATTCTCCTTGTACGGAGGGCCCTGGCCGCTCCTTGATTGGAGATGGATAAGAAAACCTTTCTATATCCCCTCCCACTGTGTTCACCCAACCTGAGTTAATTACTGAAGTGTAGCTGAGTTTCTGCCAACTGCATAAAGGTGGCCGATGTGTTTGCTGCCTCAGAGAATATTGATTAGAGATGTACCTTCCAATGATACATTATTTTCCTTAAGGAAAATCATGATTTTTTCTAGAATGTTGTTGTGAGACATACAGAGGCTATTATATGTACTGTGTGCTCTTGTCAAGAGGTCCATTTTTTTCTTCCTGCCCCCATATTTATTCAGGCTCTATCCTCTGAACACTTGATTGGAAACTGGGACTGTTTTATAATTATCATATATTAACTGATCACCCCAGGTATTATAAATTGGGAATTAATCTTTCAAGGGTATGATGGAAATAAATTACATGACAAACTTCACATTCAGCATATTTTATTAAACAAAAACAGCAGCACAGATTACTGCAAGTGTATCACTCTTTAAAACAGCCATCCACCAAATAACCAAAATGTAAAGAAAATGTTAACTTCTGTCATATTTGCTTTAAATCTTTTTCTAAAGAGAGACATAAACCATCTCATTATAGTTAAATTCCTTTTATCTTTCTGAGACTTGAAAATTCCTTCCATCCCAAGAGGCAGCCATGAGCTTGAATTTGGTTTGTAACAACCCACAGCAAAAGTTTTATATAAAAGTACTCATAAATAACAGAGAAAGTTTTTTGTGCTAGATATTGATGCCCAATTGCATTTTATTGTTAAAATCTTTTTATATTTAAACATAGACATCTAATCAGGTCACTCTATCATAGTATTTCTGAATATGACATACCATATTTTATTTATCCCTGAGCCTATCAGCAGATATTGAGATATTTTTCAGTTTTTTCCTTACACAAAATTTCTGCATTAGACATCTTTTGCAGATATCACATTGTGGCTTGTGCTTCAGATTAACTGGGGGTGATATATTTGGAAGCAAAATTGTTGCACTCATATAATTCAACCTTTCTAAATATTGTCAAATTAATCTTAAAATGTTTGAGTCAGTTTTCATCTGTAACCTCAGTGAATGAGAAATCAAATTTTACCCTCCTCTCTCCATAACATATGCACATACTGCATACTCATCAATTTTTATTATTTTAGTTTTTGAAAATTGGTTGATTGAAAACATGATTAGCTGTCTTAACTCCCATTTTCGTGATTGCTGGTGAGGTTGATTCCTGTTTTTGGCCAATAGGTCCTCCTCTTCTACTTATTTCTGTTCTTTTACTTTGACCAGGCTCAAATTGACTGGATTGTCTGTAATCTTTTTCATTTTGATTTGTAGAAGTTCTTTATGTATTTTAGAAACTTAAATTTGTACATTATAGATGTGTCAAATATAACATTCTTGATTTTAAACTTTGTTTATGGTGTTGTTTATGACATCAAACATTTTAATATTGACATAGTTTATCATTTTTTCTTAATTTTTTTTAATAAATTCATCCTATTGAAAAAATAAAGCATTCTTCTACATTTCCATCTAAGAGTTTGAAGTTTTGTTTGTTACTTAGGTGTCTGATATCTCTAGCATTAATTTAGATGCATGGTGGGAATTAGGGATCTAATTTTATTTTTTGTATCACATGGGTAAGTGATTGTCCCAACAACACATTTTCTGTAGATCATCTGTTTCCAATTGATTGGTAAGGCCACCTCTATTTTACACTATATTACCAAATACAATTGTGTCAATAACTGATTTCTCTGTTTTGTGCCATTAAGTTACGTTTCTATACTATACTAATATCACACTATTTCCAGTGCTCTGGTTTTATCATAATTTTACCATAAAGTGAATTAAGTTCCATCTGTTGCTTTTCTTCTTCAACATTGTTTTCATTATTCCTGAACACTGAGCCTTTTATCAGTTTTCAATTTCCAGAAAAAATCCTTTTGAGACTTTCAGTGAAATTGAATTAAAATTATAGATAAATTTGAGAAGACTTGACATTTTTATGACATCTATCAACATAGTAAATCCCTCAATTTACACAAGTTTTCTTTTAGGTCCTTACAATTTTTTTTCCATAAAGTTCTCACACATCTTTTATTGTATTCATTCATAGTAACCTTAACCTATTTTTTGGAGGGGGAAGGACATAAAACTTCTTTGTCTGTTATATTTTCTAATTGGAGATTATTGT
The DNA here is from genome assembly GCF_964656455.1 of Halichoerus grypus. NCBI lineage: Eukaryota > Metazoa > Chordata > Mammalia > Carnivora > Phocidae > Halichoerus > Halichoerus grypus. The sequence continues at coordinate 37,102,172 of NC_135713.1, forward strand.
ACTATAAAGATATCTTGATTTTTATATATTGATTATGTTGTTTTACCTTACTCAGTAACTTTGTTTTTAGATTATCTTACATTTTCTAGATAGATAATTATTTTTAAGATAATAAGTTTGTCTTTTTTTCTTTTCCAATCTTTATACTTCTAATTAGTTCATCTTGTTTTATGGAATTGGTGAGGGCCTTCAATGTAATATCAAATACTAACTGTGGTAGCAGGCATCCTTATCTGGATCCTCACTGAATAGAAGTGCTTCAAAAATTTTATAGCTAAGCAATATGCTTGCTATATGTCTTAGGTATATGTTTTTACCAGATAAAATTGACTTCTAGTATGCATTAGGTAAGATCTTTTTATGAATGTGTGTTAAATTTAAGTGACTGCTTTTTTGCTTCAGTTGAGATTATAATATTTTTTCTCTTTTAGGTTGTCAGACTACTGTAATCCACTAATAGATTCTTCGATCTGTTAAATTATAAGGTTTTATCAATTTCTGGAATATGTTCAGTCATTGCCTCTTGAAAACCTTCCTTATCTGCATCTGCACTATTATTTCCTTCTAAAATTTCTATTGTATATATTTTAGTTTCTCAATGTAACCTCCATGTCTCCTAACTTCTCTTTTATATTTTCCACTCTATATCTATCCATGCTGCCTTCTGGTTGTATTTCTAATTACTATCTTCCAGTTCACTAATGCTGATTTCAACTGTGTCCATTCTAGTGTTTATTTCATTCATAGAGCATTTTGGTATTACTTTGTTAAGAATTTTCATGAATGAATTTTAAATCTTATCAAATAACTATATGAATAAGTTCAATTGATCATATTGTCATAATTTTCTACTCTATAGATTTCCAGTTGATTTTCTTTCATATCAACCTGTTCTTGATTAAAATTCTGATATATTTCATTTCCTGTGCATTTTCAATTCTTCTTATCTATTTTTGAAGATCAAAAATGTCATTTTATAAATCGCTCTATTTCCTTTTCCTGAGAGTGAATTACTTAATTTAATTGTTTAATTTGTATTATATGGATTGTTGCCTACATAATGTATTTTTCTTGCAGTTTTCAAGATTGAACTGACTAATGTGCTTTGTTTTTGCTTGTTGGCAATGTTTGTTTTTCTAGATATAGAAATTTGTGATTGTCTCTATCTGTTCTCCTCAAGCATCTGTCTGAAACATGATTGAAAATTGACAATGGAGGGTTCCACTCCTTTTTGGATATTGCAAGTACTGGTGTTGATCCATCAGGTTGTGTGTCCCAATTTGAAGCTATTAGGCTACTTTTGCTCCTTCCTGCATCCTAAACTAAGCAGTCATTTTCTGATCATAGCCCCAGATACTGACCATAAGCTGTTTTTGCTTTTTATTACAATTGGAGGCTCTTCTTCCTAGTGTCTGGTTTGCTGTGTTGAGCCTGGCTTGTTCTTGCAAACATATAAGTATTTTTGATTTCTCTTAGGAGTTGAACTTCCTATAACTTCATTTTGGCTGCTACTTATTCCATGCATGTGAATTCAGTTTTTAGTACATGGTGTCATTTATCATGTTTTTAGAATAAATGTGTGCTTTTGAAGATTTATTTTATGTATTTTAAAGATTTTAAAGATTTTATTTATTTGAGAGAGAGAGAGAGAATTAGTGAGACGGAGAGGAAGAGAGAATCCAAAGCAGACTCTCTGCACTGAGCACAGAACCTGACGCGGGGCTTAATCCCACAACTGTGAGATCATGATCAAGAGTCTGATGCTTAACCCACTGAGCACCCAGGTGCCCTTGTGCTTTTGATTTTTAAATTTTCTATTTTATCTAATATTGGTATATATTTGATTAGGCAATCCAAAATTAGCAGACTGCTAATGTTAGAAAACTCCCTGTTATTTTCAATCCCCCAAACTACTTTTTTTTAAAAAAAAGTATTTTACCTTTATTTGGAGGGTGCAGCTGTTGGCTTTATCGTAATCTGAAGGATATGAAAATTTTTAGTAAGTATAATTATAATCATCTTCTAGAACAAAGAGTTTGGAGAATGTAGGTAGTAAGCTTCAGGGGATTCTTTGTATTTTTCCTCCATGCGTCTAGGCCTTCAGAGCACTTGCTGACAAGGCCTTGTTGACCATGGGCCAACTTAGTTAAATGTTAGGTAGACTACATGATACCTTAGTGTAAGAGCAAATTATATCCAGAAAAGTAAGGCTTTCATTCATTCATTCAAAACTATTTATTTATCATATGCTTTGTGTCAGCCTGTGGATAGTGTTAGAGTTAGTAGTGTGGTAAAATGAGATCTTAAACTTCAAGGTACTTATCACACTGATTTATTAATAATTTGTGAGACTGCTGGTAGCTACAACATAGTTTTAGGAGGAAATATAAGAGGAAATAGAATAATGCTAGTTCCTACAACAAATCAACTGAACCTCCCAATTCAATAAATTAACATTATAAAGTTATTTCTGGTGTGGGTCTGTAAGGTCTCCTTGGGGGCTTTCTTGTACGCACTAACTCAGAATTCCAAGCTTTTTTTTTTTTTTTTTTTTTTTTTGATGTTAGTACCATCTTAAACAAATGGTCACTGATGTCATCATGGAAAAGGAAGAAAAAAACCAGAGGTTTAACCTAGATCTCTTTTAAGGGACACATATGGGAATGGCATACATTATTTTTGTATGTATTCTATTGCCAGAACTCAATCACATGGCCTCAACCTAGCTGCAAGAGAAGCAGGAAAATGTAGCCTTCCACTATTTCCAGGAACAACACTTGTGAGGCACCAGTTTTCTTTTCTGTAGATAATCCTGGAATAACAAATATTAGTAAAGGGGAAAACGAGATTTGTGAAGGTAGAAATATAAATAAACCTATTTTTATGATAAGAATTCAGTTTGTCATTCTTATTAACTTCATCTAAAGACATTTTTTTATGTCCTTCATTGGCATGAAGTTTCAGAGGATACCTGAAGATATATTTTTCTAATGTTGTCCAACCCTGAATTTCTATTTAAAAAATTATGATAATTTTGTTCCTATGATATCCATTGTATTTAAAGACTTGAGGGTCTGAATGATCAAATAACTCTCCCTACCTCCAAAACACAAAACATGAAAGAATATAATATTAGTTTTCTATTGCTGCATAATGAATTACCACAAACTTAGTGGCTTAAAACAACACCCATTTCTTAGATCACAATCCTGTATGTCGAAGTCTGGGCACCTTTGGCTGAGTCTGTGCTCAGGGTATCACAAAGCAGAAATCAAGGTGTTGGCTGGGCTCTTAACTGGAGGTTTTGGGAAAGGATTTACCTCCAGGCTCATTAAATTTGTTGGAAAAACCCAGTTCTTTGTGGTTTTAGGTCTCACATCCCTGATTCCTTTCTGACTCTCTTCCCCAGGAGGCTTCTCATATTTCTTTTTATGTGGCTTTCCTTATCTTTAAAGCCAGCATTAGCATGTTGAGTACTTTTTATGTTTCAAATCGTTCTGCTTTTACTTTTTGCCTTCTTCTGCTGCTTTTAAGGGTTCATATGATTAGGTCAGGTCCATACAGAGAATTTCCCTATCGTAAGGTCGACTGGGCTAAGTAACATAAAATATAATCACAGAAGTGATATCTTATTGTATTAACAAGTTTCAGGGATTAGGTGGCACACCTTGTGGGGGTGGGGAGGAGGATTTCAAAATTTTGTTTACCACAAATATGGTTAAGAAAAGTGATTAAAAATCCACAAAGAATAAGAATGTTTTTTGACTCAAAATAATTATATTGGAGTACTATTTTGAGGTGAATCTGGATGTAGTTCTTTTCCAGAAAAACACCAAGAATCAGTCTTTTGATTTGCTTCTATTCTCTGTACTGAACTGTCATTTTATTTATATAGAAACTTCACTTTATTTCATGATTAACTACTCTCATCACAAGTAGTGGAATATAGTATTTTCTCAGTAGGAGATAAGTGTAACACTTGAGGATACTTGGATGTTCCCTCCTGTGCAGTCAGGGCTTGGGATAAGAGGTAGAGAGAATTGCTGGCAACTATAAAGCTACAAAGACTATCTATTGTCTTTTAAAGATTTATTTATTTGAGAGAAAGGGAAGAGAAAAAGAGCACAGGGGGAGGGGGCAGAGGGAGAGGGAGAGAGAGAATCTCCAGCAAACTCCCCCTGAGCAAGGAGCCTGATGCGGCACTTGATCCCAGGACCCTGAGATCATGACCTAAGCTGAAATCAAGAGTCAGATGCTCATCCGACTTAGCCACTCAGGCGCCCCTTGTCTTTTATATTCTAGAACCACAGTATAAGCAAGAGTTTCTGAACATGTAGGACCCCCATACGTGATTTTTGACATCCTGGTTGTATACTAGTTTTTCTCTTTAAAACTTTGAGCTGGAGCTATGATGATCAAGAAATGTGTGGACTGAAATATCACTTCAAAGCACAGAATTGGGGTTTATATATGAGAAAATACATGTAATGGTGCTATCCAAGTATTTTTTAAAGCTAAAGTAGAATGGTCTATTTTCAGCTGGAACAACTTGTAAAGCCAACAAAAATGTCAACAAATATAAATAGATCTTTTCTTAATTTTACATATAAAATTATGTTACTGGTCATACCTTGAATTTATGGGTGTCACACCATAGGAAACAAAAATTAGCTTTATATTAGTTATATATCAATTTTAAGTACTGTCCATCATGATTTCTCTACATATATATCTTTCACTGCAAGGTCTATGAGAGCTGAAGTTCTTTCCCTTTTCACATTTAGTTGTAGTGTGAACAAGAAATACAAAATTATTTTAGGAGCAATATAAAAAATAATTAGCATTGAAATTATACAGTACTACTAAAAAGTATAAGGTCTATATGCATAAAGTAGTAAATTTGTGGTAAACATTCTAGGACTTAGGCATTCAATCATCTTCAAATAATTATCTGTAGTATCTATCTATACAGATATCTTTGTTGATGTTGCAATTAAATATTATATTTTTTTAAAGTTGCAATTAAGCAAAATATTTTTGTAGCAAATTTATTCAATGGATACTTGATTAGTCTTAATTATATAGTGCATTTTATTTTATTTTTATTTTTATTTCTTTTACTGTTGGGGTGGGTGGATGTTGTCCTCATAGCCCAAAAGGCATTTGTGTTAAACATTCTCACTGGCAGCAATCTTTTTCCTTTTGAGAATTTATTTTATTTATTACACATTTTTAATTTAACTTGCTGTTAAGCATGATCTCTAAAGTAGATGAAAAAGATACTCTTGGTTTCAATATATTGTATTAACAATTGTATATTGTATTGTACATATTGTATCATATCTTAACCAAGATATTCTTGGTTTCAATTTATTGTATTAATATATTCTTGTCCAAAGCAACTTCCAGATTATTTATCTTCTAGCTTTGTATGAAGTCCACATTTCTTTGTAACTCATGCTCCTTGACTAACCCAACCACTACTTCCCCTTCTGTCCCTACATACTCCAAAACTTAGTAGTTTTGTAACTTTGGACAAATTAACATTGCTAAGATTCATTTTACTAATTGTACTCATCACATATGTTTTTTGTTTTCTGGACCATGGGGCTTTCATCCAAGATTCAAAACTAAGATAAATATAGTATTAATATATTTTTCAGTTTCATTATGCAATGCATTCATGTGCTAGCCTGCACCTGGGAACTGCTTATGTTTTTTGCAGGAAACATTTTGGAGTTCTAAACAACAAACCTACAAATAAATGACTGTCTTGTGATATTTTAATAAGTAAAATAATTTCCCTATTGGATCTATATCAGATTAAATATAGTATCTTTTGATGAAACTTCTATAAAGTTAAGAAACTTCCATTATTTATCTAAAATTCACTAGTTTAGCTTTCAGGTTCTATGTGCACAGCAAGAAAGTCAATTAGCTCCACAAAGAAACTACTACCTGTCCTTATTAAAGAATAAGTAGTCTTTGCAAAAGAAAAATATGAGCTATAGTGTTCCTCCATTTAACATGAATAGGAAACCATGCAGGTAAAATGAAATAGTGGAAAAGGCAAGTCCTCTAGGAAAATAACCTCACTCTATGAAAAAAAAAATTAATTAAGGTCCTGCTTACTTTTTTATACTAATAGCTCATTCTCTCATTCTCTTGTTTATCAAGCTTTTACTATAAAACTTTCTGCTTCCTTTGGATTCTTAAGTTACAACTTGATCCAAGTAGAGGATAATAGTTTCAGGTTTTCAAAGAACATAGTCATCATTAAGAATTTTATTCAACCTCTCAAAAAATAAATTCATGAGAGGGTTTATAATTCACAGCAAATATATTTTTAACCCTCTTAGCCTTTCAATAATAGATACTGAGGCAAGACACTTTAATAACCCAGGTATAATACGATGAACATTTGCATACCAAAACAGAGAAGGAGTTTTTCTAGAATGTAGCAATAGATATGTTCTTTCTCTCTCAATAATCACACATGAATAGCTATAGAAAAAAGAAGAGAAATTCTGCTTCCACAGAAATAGCTGTGATAGTTTTCCAAAGTTTTCTAGATGGCAGAAGTCCCAGTGAAATTAAACACTATTCCACATCTGCTCATTTAGATATTGACAAGGAATACGCAGAATGTTTCATATAGTTGGATATATAAAAAGGCTTTGGATCCTCTTTTTCAATTCTCCAGGCAGAACAATTTCTTAATACCAAAACCGATGGGGGCACCTGGTTGAGCATCTGCCTTCCACTCAGGTCATGATCCCAGGATCATAGGATCGAGCCCCGCATCGGGCTCTCTACTCAGTGGGGTGTCTGCTTCTCCCTCTCCCTTTGCCTGCTGCTCTGCCTAGTTGTGTGCTCTCTCTCTCTCTCTCTGTCAAATAAATAAATAAAATCTTAAAAAAAAAAAACCAATGATGTGGGGTCTCAGTTTTATGTCAACATTTGATATCCTCTAGGTAACTTAAAATGAAGTAAAATTTCTCCTCAAAGTTCAACAAACATCTGGTTCACTTCCCTTTCTAGTAACAGACAAACAACAGTAAAAGAAACAAGTGATATATGGGGGGGGGGAAACTTTCTCTGTTCTCAATTAAACTAGAAAATATCCAAAACACCAACTACCAAACTGGGAAAGGAGACTGGCCAAAACTGTGAAGTTTAAATTTAATAAATGAAGATGACAAAGAACACAAGCAGACATTCTCAATAGTGGAGGCACTTCATCTGAAAAGCTTACCCGGGGATATATTTATTAAAATAATAAGATATATGGGCACGAGGGGGCTGCAGAAGTCATTTAAAGATCTACCTGCACGTTACAGAACAGGCAGTTTCTTTGTTTTGTTATTTGCACAGTCCATGAGCCCACGTGCTGCTAACAGAGAACATTAAAAGCATGCTGGAGTGAAGGAGAGATGGGGGATAAGCAGCCTATGACAGAGGGATTCAATGTGAGACATGTGGATCACCAACTCTGTATAAATGATTCTATGAGCTACATTCCAGCCTTGACAACCTTGTCTAATGATGCCGAGTCCTTTATTTTCTAGTAAACAGTTTATCAAGAAGCAACTCAAATAACTCTGAAGCCATTTTTCCCTAACTATAGTTTCCTGTAGGGCTTAGTGTTATCACCATAGTTCCTAGTCATCAAAGCTGGTGGACTTGGAGTTATCTTTGACTCCTTTTTCTCTCTTGCTTCTTGAAGTTAATTATCCACTAAATGGTACTATCTTATCTGCTGCTACGTTTCTTCCCTTTCTTTCCCATAGCACTTGATTATTTTTTAGTCTATATCTGTAAGCTTCTTTGCTCCATTATATCCTCTACTTAATCCATTCTGCATCGTGACACTGAATTTGAATTTTTAAACCATGGTTCTAATATGTTTCTCTCCCTCTCAAGAACTTCTCTTAGGCTACATTAAAAGCCATTGCAAAGCATTTAATTTGCTATCAAAAGATGGATCTTTTGGAACTTCCAATTTATCCATTCCAATCTATTTAGACCTTCACCTAAGAGAAACCTTTGTATGGAACATCTTTCAGTTTTTCTTTTTTTCTTGTTTAAGATATACGATTACTCTGAGAAGACTTCCCCAAACTTTTGCATCTATATAGTACCTCCCTTCTTTGAATACCAATAGAATATTTTGTTTGATACTATTCATTTAACAACTATAATAGACTTCATTCATATACATATGTACATAAGACCATACCATTCATACATACATATACATACATACATACACACACACATATATATATGACCAAAATCTTTATTAAGGGTCTGATATTAATTGACATTGTAACAAAGAATAAATATGAATAAGACAGCATACCTTCCCTTTAGGAAATCATTTTTTGGAGTGCAACAGGAAAATAATCTAGTCATTTAAATTTAATGTGTTGTTCTTTTTCATGTATTTATAACTACATTTATATCCGTATAAATGTGTATCAAAATACATTTTAAGTCCATTGAAAGCAGTAACTACACATAATAATATTTGTTGGGGATGATGATGATGATAATGGCATGTTTTGGGCTAAGTGAAAAGAAAATGAATATTTACCATCTATGAAGTTCTGTGCTAGGTGGCTTAACTGAATTATAGCAAAAGACAGTGTCAGTGTGTATGCTTTTGCTTTTGAGTTGCTAAAATACAAAATTTCTATGCGGGCCTTCCTTTTTGTTTACTTTTAATTGTGCAGCATGAGGATTGGGGTGGGGGAGAAAGAGAGAGAAAGAAAGAAAGAATAATAACTAAAAACTCCACTGTGCAGATTACAGACCAGGGGAGACCCTTGCCACACCTGTAAGAAGATGGTGTCTAGGGTGACAGTCTACCCCTGCATCTTCTTCTATCTCTATCAAAGATATGCCTAGCCATCCTTTTTCAAAGTTTACCTTGTGAGCCAGAGGACCTCCCTAGGAGATGACGAGGAAACCCAACTGGTTTAGAAGGCAGCTCAGGCTGTCACTGAGATGGTGCTCGTCAGCTCCATTAGGTCAGACACATACTTGACCTCTCTGAGTCATGTTCCTGGTGCAGAACTGTCCTACATTTGCTTTTTCCTCATTTCATTGGCCTCTTAGTTATTCTTAGGGTGACTGCTCCAGATCCAGAAAGCCCAGGAGACCCAGACTGCTGTAGAGGTTAAACAATTCTAGCTACACATTAGTTACTGGAAAAAAGAACTATGCCAACCAGCAGGTTCTCAGAAAGAAAAGATACTCTTTTGCTTACAAAGGGCTGAGAGTGTCTTTCTAATAACCATATTCTCTTTTCCTTCCACACACATCTCTTAGACAGCAGATTCACTTTTTTGCTACCTCTCCTCCCTTCTGTGCTTCAGTGTGCTTTAACTACATTTCTCCAGTATGGATGATTGGGGCAGAGAATATAACTTAATGCAGGTTTTGTGCCTATTACCTCAGGAAGGAAAAGCAGTGTATGGCAGTCCCTCAGGAGACTGCAAGTGCCACCATGTCAAAATTCATCAGAGCCCTAGTTTTCTTCATGTCATGGCAAAGTGCCAGCTCAACTCTAGCTCAGTTCTCTTGGGTTCAGAACCAATTGGCAGGGGATGCATTTTAAAACTCAGGAATGTACTTGTCTTATGCCTTTGCCATTTTAACTTTTATGTATGCTTTATTCACATGTCAAATAATTTTATATATATATATATATACACACACATATATAGATCTTGCAAGTATTATTTATTTCCATATGCTCCTTGGTCAATAGAGACTTTGGTCTACACACACACACACACACACACACACGTACACACAGGCACGTGCATGCCCACACACACAGGTGATTCACTAAATGAAAAAAATACCTTTCTGCAACATAAACCCATTGATATGCGGTTTTCTGTTTGCTTTTTAGTCAGTTTGTCAGGCATTGGACAAACATATGTCTATGATGTTTTGTAGGGATCTTCCTGAGGTAAAGTATTATGATGCTTGCAATGACTTTTCAAATTGCTCACCAGGATAGATGAACAGATGGACAGATGATGACAATGATAGATAGATAGATGATAGATAGATAGATAGATAGATAGATAGATAGATAGATAGATAATAGATGATAGATGATAGATAGATAGATAGATAGATAGATAGAGGAGAATTAATACAGTGTGAGAAAGAGTGAACATGAGAGAGAAAGTAAACATGGTGGGATATTAATAAAAGGTGAATCCAGGTGAAGACTATACAATATTCATTGTAGTCTTTTCCCTTATAGGTTTGAAATTTTCCAGATAAAAAATAGAAAACAACATAATTTATGCAGCCATCAAAAGGAATGAGATCTTGCCATTTGCAACGACGTGGATGGAACTGGAGGGTACTATGCTGAGTGAAATAAGTCAAACAGAGAAAGACATATATCATATGACCTCACTGATATGAGGAATTCTTAATCTCAGCAAACAAACTGAGGGTTGCTGGAGTGGGGGGTGGGGTGGGAGGGATGGGGTGACTGGGTGATGGACACTGGGGAGGGTATGTGCTCTGGTAAGCGCTGTGAATTGTGCAAGACTGTTGAATCTCAGATCTGTACCTCTGAAACAAATAATGCAATATATGTTAAGAAAGAAAAAAAGAAGAAGAAGAATGTAGCAGGAGGGGAAGAATGAAGGGGGGGAAATCGGAGGGGGAGAAGAACCATGAGAGACGATGGACTCTGAAAAACAAACTGAGGGTTCTAGAGGGAAGGGGGGTGGGAGGATGGGTTAGCTTGGTGATGGGTATTGAGGAGGGCACGTTCTGCATGGAGCACTGGGTGTTATGCACAAACAATGAATCATGGAACACTACATCTAAAACTAATGATGTAATGTATGGGGATTAACATAACAATAAAAAAATTAAAAAAAAATAGAAAACAACATAATACTCCATATAAACACAGCATAACTTTGAAGAACACTGGAAGATCTTCTTGAAATTTTGAAGAACAAAGAAGACACCGTTTGTCTAGAGTTGAGTTTTTCTTTTTTTAATTTTTTTTATTAGTAACATATAATGTATTATTTGTTTCAGGGGTATAGGTCTGTGATTCATCAGTCTTACACAATACACAACGCTCACCACAATACATACCCTCCCCAAAAGTTGAGTTTTTCTGCTCTGGATTGGAATCAATGGCTTGTGGAGATTCTCTTCCATCCTAAGCCACTTGCTTCTAACTGGAAATCTACAGAACTCAAATCAAATATGGGCTAAGGGTCAGAACAACACTAGAGACTGGGATGAGGCTAAATTATTGCAAAGAATAATTTAAATTAGCAGGAGATGGATTTGGCTTCTTTTTGACACAGAAACAGAAAAGAACTTTTTTTTAAAAAGCTGGCCAACAACAAAGCATAGGAGAAAGAAAATAAAAATTGGCTTCCACTCAAACTGGCATATTATTAAACTATCCCCTTTCCAAATTTGTAACTAAGAAGGACGGATACATGGGGGTGGGTGAAATGAAGGCTGCGTAAAAAATGTAGTCAAATCGTACAGGGTCCTTGGCAAGAATAAAATGAAAGGGGGGGCATTGTGCTCTTAAATCAAATTGACAATCAATCAATGCTGTCAAATCCAACCTAATAACAGTCACTATTCCCCCAGGAGAATGTCAAGAAAATGGAAGTTCTTGTCACTTTTGTGTTTGAAATTTGGGGCTTTCCTTTAATGTCTAGATTCTGAGCCGCTCTCAGAATAAGTAAAGTAAGCTGGAATAATAGCACAATTCTATGTTCTGGGAATCACTTTGCTCCCCTACAGAAATCAGAAAACATCTTAGCATATGAACCAGCGAACTTGCACTGGTTGACTGTGCCAATAAAATGTGGTAGCACAATGGTTTCAAAGCTAAATTACTGTAGAAAGAGTTTCTCTAAAAACTACTGCACAGCTGTACCAAGAGTAGAGATTTGATTTAGTGAAGATATGAAGAATTAAATTTATTTCCAAAACGATTCAATAAGCATATCTTGAGAGTCTAGTATGTTTCAGGAGCTGCTTTAGATGCCAAGGATATCATAATATGGAGGGTGTGTCTAGTGCTTAGGGAAGGTGGTGAGTCAGTTATATGCAGTTTCAGTGTTTAACAGGAAGGGGTGGTTATACCTAAACATCCAATTGGCTTCTTTGTAATCAAAGACTATGACTGATAATATCTTTGATAAACTCTGGAGAACATGAATTGAATCTGAAGATTCTAGTAATTCCCTGGGATGGATTAAAACCTCCAGATAAGACCCAATAACTGACATATAGATCAAGGCTTCCTTTAATTTAGAAATTCACATAGGTTCAGTTAGCAATAACTGCACCTCGGATAAACCTCATTGACTATGATACTGCCAGTGTGCAAAGCTTCACTTAGGCTCAGAGAAGCTAATGATCTGCAGATTGCCATCATTGTGACTTGCTCACTCATCCAAATGATCCATCCCCATTGCCCTAGCCCCTCAACAAATTGTTCTTCCCAAATTACTTTTTCCCCAAGTTCAAATTCAGCCAGTACTTTTTATAATCAGCCTTTGAGTTTGCCATGATCAATGAAACTACTACTTGAGGAATACTGATTTTGAGAATTCTGCTATGTAGACATCACTTCCTTCTCCTTCTCCAGCTCACTTATGGCACCATGGTGAAGAGACTGGTCTCTGGATTCAGACTGATGACTGACATTCTTCAAATCCTGACACATCACTTTCCAAATATGTGATCTTTGAAAGTTACTCAACCATTTTGTGCCTTGGTCTCTTCATCTATAAAATGGGAATAATGCTAATCCTTTCTCACAGAACTATTATGCACCCAGCTGACATACAGGAAGTGCTCAGTAAATGTTAACTATTATACAATAATACTACTCATTGTAATAATTCATCTACATTAAGAACTTCATCCATTGAACCTACTTATACCTATACCTCATATATATGCTTCTTATACTTTTTTTTAAAAGATTTTTTATTTATTTATTTGAGAGAGAGAATGAGATAGAGAGAGAGAGCATGAGAGGGGGAAGGGTCAGAGGGAGAAGCAGACTCCCCGCTGAGCAGGGAGCCCGATGTGGGACTCAATCCCGGGACTCCAGGATCATGACCTGAGCTGAAGGCAGTCACCTAACCAACTGAGCCACCCAGGCGCCCCTGCTTCTTATACTTTTTATATACTTCTTGCCCATTCCTAAACTTAGATTCTATAGTTCATTTTCATTACAAATAGGCTTATTTTGTTATCTCTGCTACTTTTCTTTTATCTGGTCCTAGCAGAGCAGAGTGTATACCACACCCTAGTTAAATTAAACTATCCACCAATTATGTGGTTTTATGAGCTGAATTGTGTTCCCTCGATAGTCAAAAGTTGAAGCCTCAACCTTCAGTGTGATTTGGAGACAGGGCCTTTAAGGACGAAATTAGGTTAAATGAGGTCATAAGGATGGACTCCTAATTCAATATGACTGAAGTCTTTATAAGAAGAGAGAGAAAAAATAAAGAAGAGAGAGAAACACACACCAATTAGTATTAGTGCATTATCTTTAGGTATTTTTGTTGGTGTACTAAAGAAGTTGTACTAAAAGTTGGTGTACTACAGAAGTTGATATACTAAAGAAGTGTACCAAAAAATTATTTTTAGATTGCTTCATTATTTCTCCTGATATTTTAATAATAATTAATTGTTTCAGGAATCTACAAAATTCTTTAAATGCAACTCTTAAGAATGTATGAAATTACGTATGTCTTCAAACTTTAAAATTGTGACATATAATTCATTTTGTAAAATGAATAAAAGAGGATATGTTAAATTAGTGTGTACATTTTTATACAGAAAAATAAGCAAAAGGCTGACTGGCATTTGCAGAGTTACATGCATTGATCAAGACAATATATACCCTTATATCCTTATTTATTTGATCAGTCTTACAAGTAAATTGTACATATTTTCATGATTACTTTATACAATAATACCACATAACTATTACTTATACCACTAAAACAAATTTAACTGACAGATGAAACAGCAGCAAAAAGCTGTTGAGGTTTCCGGGGGATAAATAATTTACAAAATGACTATATATTTACTCCATGGACTTTAATGGTATTTCTCCCGTTTAAAATATACACAATAAATATGTGAAGTTAGTTTTTTCCAAATGTGTACATGAGTCTGGGAACAATATTTTAAAAATATAATCAGAAAATCATCCAATATATACTTATCCAATCTCAAGTAGTTGTTTCTGTACATTTCTCGCTTTCAAATTTCTTACAGGAATAATGTAGAATGTAAACCTCTCCAAAAACCATTTTCATATTATAATAAGATTGAGTAAACTCAATACAAAGATCGACATTATGCAAATAAAATGTTAATATCATACTAGAACCTAAGAAAGACCAGAGATTTCAATTTTCTTGCAAAATCACCCTCTTATTTAGCCAAATGCCTGTCCCCAGAGCTACTTCAAGCACATTCAAAACTGAACCACATTTCCTTCATTTCCTGGATACTGCAATGGATTGAAATATATCTAGGTAACAGAACAATAAAAGGGAAGGATCTAGGCAAATTTTTTAATTTAGCATTTAAACATCAGCTAAAATGTTTAGTTAATTGTTATCTTGTTATATTCCCCAATTTCTCAGTTTTTTGTCATTCTGACGATCAAGAAGTTCTCATTTATTTCTGAACAAATTCCCTCGTAATTTATTATGATTATTTTTGGAAAAACAATATTTTAAAATAGAAATGAAGTAAGTATGTATAATTAAGGTTATTTTTCTACCTGGAGAGGCAAGAAATATGTAAGAATATCAAGAAGAGAGCTTTCTTGGGGAATGTCTGTACAGATGCTCTGTTCTGGACTGCTCAAAGATCCTTGTCAGGGGCGCCTGGGTGGCTCAGTCGTTAAGCGTCTGCCTTCGGCTCAGCTCATGATCCCAGAGTCCTGGGATCGAGTCCCACATCGGGCTCCCTGCTCCGCGGGAAGCCTGCTTCTCCCTCTCCAACTCCCCCTGCTTGTGTTCCTGCTCTCACTATGTCTCTCTCTGTCAAATAAATAAATAAATAAATCTTTAAAAAAAAAAAAAAGATCCTTGTCAGAGCTGCTGAGGGGGCATTGATATTTCATCCACCTGTCACTTGCTAAGCTGTGTGGCCTCTTACAGCACTGCTTCGACCTCATGAAGGGAGGCCTTTGTGGTGTTTTTGTGTGTGTGTGTGTGTGTTTTGTTTGTTTGTTTGTTTGTTTTTGGTCATGGAACAACTATCTGCTAGCCACACTAAGAGTCTTAAGACCATGTCCATCTAGAGGAGGTGTCTATTTCAAACCTCTTTTCAGAATCTCTACTAAGAGAATGTTGGATAGCAAAGGCCCTGACTTGTCATGTTTGTATGCATTTAGGAAGGGAAGGGTGAGTAAAATGAAAGCAGGAGTAAAAGGCTACATAAATAGCCCAACATAATCTAGTTTGAGCATGGTTTAGCCCGAAAAGATTGTGAATTGATTAGCTATTACATGAGTGCTGAGCATAGAAAATGCAGAGTTATCTGAGGATCAAAACAAAAAGAAAAACAAGTAGACATGATAATCTCTTTTCCAAAAATTCATTAAATAGTGGAGATCATTATTTGGATATTTCAGAATTTTAATTCTGAGATGGAGAAAAGAAGAAAGAGGGAGGGAAGGAAGGAAGGAAGGAAAGAAAGGAGGGAGGAAGGGACTCAATTTGGCAACATCCCCATCCTAGTAGCAGTAGAATTTCAAACTTGGGATAGCCTTGTGAGATCACTGAAAACAGCATTTTTATTTCCAGATGAGGAAAAACAAACAAACAAATAGGAATATTGTGAGCTTTCTAGGCTAGTTAAATGGGGAAAAAAACTCAGATATTTTCATATTCAAAAGTTCCACCATATTGTTCTTTCCTATATACCCTTATAATAATTGCTACACCAATCAGCTTTCTACATGTAACAACTCTCAGAAGGTTGGTACTTCCTTTATTATCATTTTACAGATGAGAACACTGAAGCACAAACAATCTAAGTTACCTGAAATCACACAGCTTGATCAAAGAAGATTAGTCCAAAAGCACTTGACTGAGGAGGAATTCAAGGCCAGACTGTGTCATGCTAGAGCCTGTGAACCTAAACTTCACACCTTCTGATTTCCTTAAAACTTGTCTGAAGAATTAGGATGTTAACACATAAAATGATGAAATCATTCAAAATAATGCCATATAAGACTAATGTTTGTGATATCCGTATAGAGGTTCAAAGAAGGAACTCTATATGAGTGAAGATAAACAGAAAAGACATTCTACAAGTGACTTAAGTAGGACCTTGAAAAATGGAAAGGGTTTGAGTTGGGTAAATGATATATATTGGTAAGGGAGGAGAGCATTCTGAGTAAGGAAATGACCTATAAAAGAGTCAGAAATTATCCAACTATATTTAGAAAAAAATGAGGTCATAGTATAGAAAATTTTAATTCCAACTAGAGGAGTTTTCTTCTTTCTTTCTTTCTTTCTTTCTTTCTTTCTTTCTTTCTTTCTTTCTTTCTTTCTTTTTTCTTTCTTTCTTTTTTCTTTCTTTCTTTTTTCTTTCTTTCTTTTTTCTTTCTCTCTTTTTCTTTTCTTTCTTTCTTTCTTTCTTTCTTTCTTTCTTTCTTTCTTTCTTTCTTTCTTTCTTCTCTTTCTTTCTTTGACAATAGATGCAATGAGAAGCAAATGGTGAATAAACAGAAGACATGATGAGTCATGGTCTTGGTCTGGCAGTGCTATTTCATCTTGATTGAAATATAAATATAGAGAGAAGATGGAGCTAAATTTTTACAGTTGTTCAGCAGAAATAACTTACAAAAGATATTTGTTAATGTTTTTCCTGGGATTATGCTTCTTATTACGATAGTTTCACCATATTTTTGAACATTAAATGCAATGAACTCAGAAATGATAAAAAAATGACATCATTCAAAACTGTCACTGTGAATTAGCAAGAGTCATTGGCCAGATCAGATAGCATGCACATGGGTAAGGAAAAATTAATATAAGCCAAATGGGCTTTTAAAATGAGCAGAATCAGACAGTGGAACTTTCATTTTGATTGAGTATAGTGAAAATCATAACAATTGGTTATTTTAGTGTGTTGGTAATGTTCTCCACTCTGGGTGCCTCAACCAGTTTTTAAATTCAGTTTTCATTTGATTATGTAAAATAAAACCTAAAAACCTATAATGTATTCTTGGTAAATAACACTGAATTCAATATTTTTGACATTAGATAGGACTTGTCTTAATGGAAAGTATTATTTTGAAGTCTTACAAGTATCACAAATTGTAAATTACGCAGTGGTATCGCCAAATGTATGTGGCTATAAAAATTTAAAATATGGGGCACCTGGGCGGATCATCTGATTCTTGATTTCACCTCAGGCCATGATCTCAGGGTCGAGATCCAGCCCCGTGCTGGGCTCCATACTCAGTGTGGACTCTGCTTGAGATTCTCTCTCTCCCTCCCTTTACCCCTCCCCCTGCTCATGCTCTAAATAAATAAAGTCTTTTTAAAAATCATAAAAAAGAATAACGAACACAGACATTGTGTCAGTAATTCCAACTTATTTTAAAGTATAATTATTAAACTGTCATTTAAAAAACATATATCAACAATTTAACATCTCCTGCAAATGTTATTTTTGCTTACCAAGAATAGGTGCTAATGGTTTTATTAAAACTTAGATAGAAACAATAATTTTAGAATATAAAAGCGTTTAATATAAAAATGCAAATAATTAAAAAGATTTAGGTACAGATCATCCTGGATATTCCTATCAAGCTAATGAGAGAATTACCCATTTAATTAGAGAATTAACACTTTAGCATGCATCAGAATTATCTGGAAGGCTTGTCAAAACACAGATTTCAGAGCTCCGCCTCCAGTTTCTGATTTAGCAGATCTGGAATGGGTCTCAAGAATTTGCATTTCTAACAGGTTCTCAGTTGATGGCAGTATTACACATTTCATGCTTTGGGAAAAAGTCTTCTAGAGCATGTAAAATCTTAATATGTACTCTGAATGAAGAAAAAAATGTTCATAATGCTATTCCTTTTAGTTTTCCTTTCATCAAACAGACGTGTCATCTTATGAACCAGTTGTATGATAAAAGGTCCT
Organism: Halichoerus grypus; assembly: GCF_964656455.1. Lineage (NCBI taxonomy): Eukaryota > Metazoa > Chordata > Mammalia > Carnivora > Phocidae > Halichoerus > Halichoerus grypus. Next base: position 37,120,390 of record NC_135713.1, read on the forward strand.
TTCTAGAACAATATGGAAAAGTCCTAGGTCAAAAGAAGAAAAACCCAGGCCAAGTCCAGTTGGGTACATGGTTCAGGTACGACTTTGGGTAAGTTAATGTCTTTGATTCTTAGTTCCTCCCTTGTAAAATAAAGATAATTCTTAAACTGCAGACTGTGTGTATGAGTGGTAAATATATATTTGCTTTGTAAATTCTATACCATGTACAAATGGCAGTTACCCAATTAATTTTTTGGAGCCCAGAATTTCATATAGAAGCAAAGATATTAATGTTGGCTAAGTATTCAGTGTAGCTCACCAAAATATGTTTTAAAAAAAACATATTTTTTAAAAATGTTTAACATATTTAAAAGTCAAAACTCTTTCAACTCATCTGTAGTACTCCCCCATGTGTAACAATTCTCTAATATATTTCTTCCTAGGGAGTTTTTGAGTCTGTTAAGCTTCCAACAGAATCCATCACGATTTCTCAGAGTAATTCCTCAAAAATGTTTGTTGAATTGAACACATATACATCTTTTGAAAAGAACAATTGAATAAGTTGAACACTTATTTTTTAATTTGTTTTTGATATTGTTATTTGAAGGGGAAAAGGCTGTTATTAGGTTAGGAGGAAGTTTCTATAAGATCTTCTGGGTGCTTTGAAAGGCTTTGAGGTTGATGCCAATATTACCTTATTGTATCGAATTTCACATCAAAATTTCCATTTTTCCCCTAACTGATGAGTTAAGCAGTACTATTCCTGCAACTTTCACACATGATTAGATACTTACTGACTGGATCCAAAAATTAGTGATACTTACACTACTTTCATTCCAAAAGCTCAGCAATTTCTTCAAAATCTGGAACAAAATTGTTTTTTAAAATATTTCTTGGATTCTTTGTTTTTGTTTTTGTTTTGGTGCTGAAACCCAGGATGGAGTCTTGTTTTTAATTCTACTTTCTTTGATTTAAGGTCTATATTTTTTACTCTGATTTTCTTAACAATAAGAACTGTTGCTTCTCTAACTAGACCACAAAAGTAGACAGGTGCTAGCAAGATCGCATAGCACCTTGAGTTATGAATCTTCCATCTGTCAGGCTTAGTAGAAAGCAGACTCTTCAGTCTTTGGGCCTGAACCTTGCTTAGGCTTATATTTCAGGACAACGTCAAAAGCATTGTGCTGGGTGCAAAATGAAGAGGGCCTGGTCCTCTAAACTCTTACCAGACAGTAAATAAGAGTGTTCAGACCTATGTTACCTACATAACTTTCTTTTTTTTTTAATATTTAATTTATTTATTTTAGAGAGAGAGAGTGAGTGAGAGAGAGCACAAGCAGGGTGAAGGGCAGAGGGAGAAGCAGACTTCCTGCTGAGCAGGGAGCCCGATGACTTGGGGCTCGATCCCAGGCCCCCGGGATCATGACCTGAGGCAAATGCAGACACTTAACCGACTGAGCCACCAAGGCGCCCACCTACAGAACTTTCTAAGCCACCAGGGAAACCACTCTTGGCCTTCGGTGGGGCAGTAGGAGCTTGAGGGTGAAGTTCTTTCATGTGGGGGATGAGGGGCTCAAGTCAGTGCAATCCATAAGGTAGGGAGCTACATTTGTAGGGCTGATCTGCCAAGTTGCTATCCTACTAATTAAAGATAAAAGTAGAGCCTGTATAAAAACTTACATTTTAACTACTAGCTGATAAAATGGTAGTTATACAATCTCTCTGTGAATTTGCTGCTGTGAAGATTTCCCTTCTTTTTTCCCTGAATTCTAACCAGCAGAGCTTTAAAACTAATAAAATAACTTACTATTATGTTCAGGTTAAAAAGATCAACATAGCAATAAATGCAAGAAACATAAATATATTTTAATACATTATAGTGGACATCACATTTTTGTTGCTATAATCTTTTAAATTGAGTTTTCTGACATTTTATTATCAACTTTTTTTTTTTTTTTTAGATTTTATTTATTTATTTGACAGAGAGAGACACAGCGAGAGAGGGAACACAAGCAGGGGGAGTGGGAGAGGGAGAAGCAGGCTTCCTGGGGAGCAGGGAGCCCGATGTGGGACTCAATCCCAGGACCCTGGGACCATGACCTGAGCCGAAGGCAGACGCTTAACGACTGAGCCACCCAGGCACCACCTATTATAAACATATTTAAACATACCACAGTTGAAAGAATTTTACAATGAATCTTCATATAATCACCTAGACTCACACTAGCATTTTACCGTATTTGCTGTGTCATATGTGTATGTGGTTATCCAGCTTTTTATCTGTTATCATCTAATTTTTATTTGGATGCATTTCAAAGTTATTTCAACTTTTAAAAACTGTATGGCACTTATCCAGTTATCAGTGGTTGCTTGCTTATTTATTATACAAAATTTAGTAAATCCTCAAAATTCTACCATCCAGCAATTATTATTACCTGCAGGCTAAAATGTCCTTATACATAAAATACATTTAATATATTTGGAATTTACTATGCAAAATATTTCATAATCTGCTTTTCTTTACTTAGGGCTATACCATGAACATTCGTCCAATTAATTATTCTTCTAAATATGACTTTTACAAATTCTGCATTTTATGTATATACTCTGGTCAATTCAGTCAATCTTTAACTGATGGGTATGTACATCACTTCCCTGTTTTTATTATTACATCACACTGTCATAAATGATATTGTAAGTAATATTTTTATATGGGTTTTATTGTTTCCTTGTGATATATTCCTGTTACAAAATTCCTTTTGACATAGCCTTTCCAATATTTCCTTCCAGGAGTTTGCATCAATGGGGATGTGCGGTGGTTTTCCATCCTACATTTTGCCCAACATTAAATGTTGATTATTTTGAATTGCCATATTGATACATAAAAGTAATAATCTCGTTTGGCTGGTTTTTGCTCTTTGTTTCTTTACTTACAAGTAATGTACTCTATAGTCTGCATGTTTATTATCTCTGAATATTTTCTTTGGCAAAATCTAACATTTTTCTATGTGTGTGCTCACATTGGTGTGTCATTGTATACGTGGATGTGGATGTGGGTTTTAGTAATTGTAACTGTCCACATGTAGGAAAGGTCATTTTGGCATGTGTAATGCAAACTATTTTCTCATTGTTTTATGTCTTTTATTTTAGTGTTTAATATTTTGCTCTTTTTAACCTATTACTTTTAACCTTCATAGTTATATTCTTTAAAATATCTTCCATTCTTTGAGAAAATATCACAGGTCTGTGTACTTTTAAAATATTTATGTGTAAATTTTTTACATTTAACTGCGTCACCCAACTGCTGCTTATCTTGTATGGTGTGAGTTAGTTCTACTAACTAAGCCTAATGCATTTCTCTTCCTGGGAAGAGAATTTTTCCTCTGTATTGATATTTGCCATTCAACATTGCATGGATTTCTGCATATGTCTAAGTTCTATTTCTTCCTATTCAAAAAAGCCTACTTTCCACATTTTTCATATTCTGATTAGCCCTCTTCATCATTTTATACTTGAAACACATGTTTTTCAAGTTTGTCCACCATTTGGGATTGATAACCAGGTTTTTGACCAAAATTTCTTTAAGCTACTCACATTATTTATGTTGGTCAATATATGGCATGTTGGTTTGCACTATGGGAAATTCATGTGTGTATTTCAAAAAGCTTTTATCACATTGTACCTGACCTTTCACTTCTATAATAACCACTCACAACTCCTTTAAGCAACTCAACCTGTTTCAATTGATTGCAAAAAAAAGCTGCCTTTTTAAGCTACTGTTTTCTTCCTTTTATCCCCTAACCTTGATATTCCAAACTATTGTCATACTAAATTATGTATTAAATTATAGTGAGTTGTTGAGAATTTAGAATTCTTTATATTCTTTCTCTTCTCTTTTTTAACTCTTTCTCAAAGACTCCCAAAATTTCACTTCAAATGACTCTTTTGATCACTGTTCTGGTATTTTAGTTTAGTTTAGTTTTTATTTGAATTCCAGTTAGTTAACATACAGTGTAATATTAGTTTCAGGTGTACAATATAGTGATTCAACACTTCCATACATCACCCTGTGCTTATCACAAGTGCACTCCTTAATCCTAATCGCCTATTTCACCCCCCCTCCCCCACCCATTACGCCTATTTCACCCTCCCTCCCCTCTGGTAACCATGAGTTTGTTCTCTATAGTTAAGAGTCTGTTTCTTGGTTTGCCTCTCCCTCTTTCTCTCTTTTTTTCTCCCCCTTTGCTCATTTGTTTTGTTTCTTAAATTCCACTTATGAGTGAAATCATATGGTATTTGTCTTTCTCTGACTAACTTCTTTCACTTAGCATAATAATCTCTAGCTTCATCCCTGTTGATTACTCTTATGTTTTAATGGCATGTATTAATTAAAAAGGGAAAGAAAATCAGAAACAATTCACATAATCATACTACAAACAGAATTGTCATCCTACTAATAAATAATGATAAATAACAGAGAGCAGAATATATTGAGATACTGGCTAAAGTCCTTTGTTAGCTCTTTTATTTTGAGACTCACCATTTAAATCTGTTCTTTCTTGCTCATAGTTTTCTATCTACTGTTTTCATTAGTGTGTGTGTATGTGTGTATATGAGTATAATATGCTTTTCTTAACTGATCAACTTCAACTGGGCTTCAGTCCTGTTACCTCCGTGTTATATAATTTTAATTTGCCTACATATGTCAAAGTTTTAAGACATAAATTAAAATTCCTAGTTATCAAAAAATACAAAAATTAAAATTTGAAAATTGCCACTTAGACAAAGAACCTAGAAATAAATGTGCACATGTCCATTCAACTTCTTACATAATGGCTGTGCTGTGCGGTACAAAAATCTACTCACCAAAGCAAGAGCAAAGTCAGGTAACAGCACATTCTTGTTAAAATTTCCTAGACACATTAGCCCTGTGGGTACCATTGTTAAACAATTTCCAAATAGATCTGGGGCATCCCCACATATCCTTGAAAAATTAAAGTATGATTTGTGATTCTATTATGCTATTATTTTTTTTTAAGATTTATTTCTTTATTTTAGAGGAAGAGAGAGAGAGAGAGAGAATCCTAAGCAGACTCTGGGCTGGGCCCAGTGCAAAGCCCGACAGGGGGCTCAATCTCACAACCCTGAAATCACAACCTGAGCCGAAACCAAGTCCATTGCTTGACCGACTGAGCCACCCAGGTGCCCTGTTACTATGCTATTATTTATCTCATTGCATTGTATTATTACTGATATTTTAAAATGCTCCTAGATTTCTGAAACGTGTAACTCACTAAACTCATTTTTAATTTTTTTTTTGTAATTAATTATTTGAAGTTTTCTGGTTGGACAATCTGCCCTTATTTACCTATTTTTTTTTCTTTTTAATGGTTATATTATTCTTCGTTGGCAAGAAATAACACCTTGCTCCCTCTGACTGCCCCGGAACCAGAGCTAGCCTAAGCAAAATGAGATCTTGGTTGTATCCGAATAGGACACCAGCGACTTTTGTTGGTTTGTTTGTTTAACACTGTATGATATGTCATTGTCCATTGTCTTTCTTTTATGTCATTTTGTTTTAGATTTATCTCTTATAGATAGCATACAGGTAAATTTCTGAATTTTGAATGAAGCTGAAATTTTAAACTTACAAAAGAAGAGCCAACTCCTTCATATTTATTTCCATAACTGATATGTAACATATAATGTATGTCACATATTTATGCCTTCTGTTTTGTATAATTTCTGTGTTTATTTTCAGAAATCATAATTTGTTTCAAATATTGATTTCTTTATTCTTTATACTAATATGATTAAAATAGATCCTGAATATTATTCTTTTAGTGATTACTTTTTCATTAAAGTCTTAAGACAATGACTCTCTACTTACTAGGTCTTGAATGAAATACTAACTTTTAAATTTTTCTTTATGTGAGCTTCCCTACTGTCCTGACCCACTTCCTAGTATTGTCTGTTTCACTTAGAGATTCCAGACACAGAGGAATACATTATTTTTTTCTTCTATATTATTCATCTTCTTTTACTTTCACATCTAAATTCTGTTCTGAAATTAAATATACAAAATTAAGCTTAACTAAATATATGGTTGCTTTCAATGATTATTACCAGTCTTTTTCTAGCACGGCTTTTCAACTTATTTTGGTTTCTTTCTCAATCAATTACAGAGAATCTTTGAGACTTTATTCAGGAAAAGTATTCAGGTGAAATACTTTCTGAATCCTTTTATAAATCAAAGAAACTTTTGATTAATTACTAGGTTAACAACTTCATAGGACATGGAAAATTGAGTCATACAATCTTCTCCTTTGGTTAATCCGTTGTCTTCTGACATATAATGTTGTAAAAGATATGTCTCAAACAAGTTTAATTTTTATTCTCTTAAGGGCAACTTTTTTGCTTCTTTATAATTGTTGTTTTTTTCTTAATTCTTGAATTTCAGAGACTGTAACTGGTATACGTATATTTTCATTTCTGCATAAATTGACAACTTGGATGTTTATTAAGCTTAGTAAATTTTTCTTGTCTCATGACTTTGATTATTACTTCTATTTTATTTTTTCTAGTCTTTTGTTTAGGAACACCAATTTTGTAAGTGTTTAGACTATCTTCCTTTTTTTTCCTGTAGTTATTTTTTTTCTTCTTTTTTTTATGTTATGTTAATCACCATACATTACATCATTAGTTTTTGATGTAGTGTTCCATGATTCATTGTTTGCATATAACACCCAGTGCTCCATTCAGTACATGCCCTCTTTAATACCCATCACCAAGCTAACCCATCCCCCACCCCCCTCCCCTCCGGAATTTTTTCTCATTACTTAAATACTTATACTACTATTTACAAGTTCTATTTTTATTGTTATTATATTCTCTGATTATTTCCCATTTTTTCTGTTATTATGTTTTGGTTTTCTTTAGCTTTGTTTCTATTGTTAATGTTTCTAATATTATTTTAAATCCACTTACAGAATGTTTTGAGAATTTACAAAAAAGAGTGGAAAACTCTAAAAAAATAACAAAGATTCCTTTAGCTAAATATACCCAGATTTGTATATTTTATTATCTGAATTCATTTTGGTCTATATTCACTTAGATTTACTCTTGGACTTCACTAATACCTTTTTATCATATTTGCTTGTTACCACAGATTCTTTCTACTTTCATTTTTCTTCTTGCTTCTTGTTCAGACTGAGAGAGAGGCAGTCCGAAAATATAACACATGCTCATTACATCATCCCTCTGAAATCATTATTTGGCTGAGTAAAAAAAAAAAAAAATAAGCTTATGTGTTTTATTTCTCCAAAATCTTTTTTGTTTCTGTTTTTGTTCTTTTTTTATTCCCCATAATGTTTTCAAAGCTATCGTCCTACTGTATTTTGGCATCCTAATTGCTGATGAGAAACCTGCTATTGGTTTATTGCCCTTCTTTGTAAGCACTTTTCTTTCTTGTGGCTTTAGAGGTTTTGTGTTTTGTGTTTTGTTTTTTATCTTTGATATTCTGCAATTTTGCCTTAATGTGGCCAGATGTGGATTGAAATTATTATTCTACCTCTGGGCTTTTTCAATATGAATAATATTTCAGTAGGGACAATTCTTAGCCTAAACCCTTTGAATATTGTCCATTGAAGATGTAATATTTCAGTAGGGACAATTCTTAGCCTAAACCCTTTGAATATTGTCCATTGAAGATGTATTCAAAGCCTAAACCCTTTGAATATTGTCCACTGCATTCTTTTCCAATGCAGTGTTAGATATAAAATGGAATTTCTTAATTAACCTTACATATATCTTAATTTTTCTTTCAGATTTTCCATCTGTTTGTGGTACATTATTTCCATCTCTTTGTGGTTTATTATTCTAGGTTCTAACTTCTAATCCAATCACTATTTCTTTAGTTGCTGCTAGGTGACTTAAGAGCTCATCTATTATTTTTAAAAATATTTTGTCTATGCTTTTTGTTTCTAATATTTCTAAAAGATTATTTTTCATAGAAGGCTATACTTTTTAAATAATAATGTCTTTCTTTTTCATTGATTGTACTTCTCTTATTTCATGGGGACTATTCCCTCTTTCATAGCTCTAGAAATTTTAAACAGTCTTTGGAAAGTCCTTTCCAAATTGTTTCATTATTATTATTACCTTGGATATGAATTTATTAAAATTGTTGGGTCCATCGTCCTTTTTTCATGTTCCTAGACTTCTTCATGTGGCTTTAATTCATTTTAGTCATTTTATCTTCCCAAGGAGTTTTCTCCAGTGTGCTGCCCCCCTGTACTAGGTTTTTGAGTCATCAAAAGCATAGGCTTACCAAGTGTGCAGATGGGTGATTCTACCTCTCCCCCAGCCTGGGAAGTGGTATTCAAGGTTCTATCCATGAACAGAGTTTCGTGTGGGCACCCGCAGTCCTGAATACCCAGCACACAGGACATGTTCTCGTCCCCACCCTCATGTGGGCTTTGAGACCTCACTAAGATTCTGGTTTTAGGGTCTGGCTTCCAGTGAATAGTGTAGCTGTGGTCCTTACTTACACCATGGGTTCCCTCGCTGTTTTTGGTCCACAAATCCAGCTATGTACTTATATGTTATTGTTGTATTCTGTCAATTATTTTCTATATGTTTGGAGTCAGAAGATGTGATCAAACTGCCATTTGACCTAGAATTACTATCTCATTGAATTTTTGGTTAAGAAAAGATATATCTACTTATTTTATTCTCTCTCTTTTTTATCTTTCTCTCAATCTAATCATTTTTACCTTGGGCTTTTTCACTATAAAGAATATTTCAATGCAAAAGTATCTCATCTAAAAACTCTTTGAATTTTTAAAATTATTTTCATGAGCTTGCTCAATAAAAGAAAAACTTTAAAATTTCTGTAGAAATCTTTTTAAAATAGATGCTTCCATACATATTTAGCTATGAGATAGCTCATTTATTTTGCTAACAGTGTATGCCTCTTCTATGATTTTAAAATTTGTTTTTTCCACATCAAACACCGATTTTCCATCTGCAGCTTCAAATAAAGGATTCTTTTTAGGATACATAAAAGTTTTAGAAACAGTTTACTTAGTGTGCTGGCCCTGGGTACATGAGTTCAGCTTAGAATGGCAATCTGCATGAGTCTACAATGGTACTAACAGGTGTTAGTGTTATAATGTTCTTACTTGTTGGGAATACTGATACTGCAATTAAGTAATGTCAAAACTGCAAAACAAGAAGAATGGACTACCCATGACAAAAATATTTAATTTTAAAACACAATTTGTTACAGTTCTAAAAATGGAAAGTTATATTTTAAGTCATAATAACTTAATGTTAAATTACCAAAATAGCTGAAAAACTTCAATTGGATACTCGTGACTATTCTATTCATACATTGCATGTGCACGGGAGTGCTATGATAAATACATTTAAATATGCTTAATGCTCCAAAACCTGCAAAGGCAATTAGTGGCAATAAAATTTGTATTGAATTTGGATAAATTTTAGACAATTAGCCATCTTCTAAATGTGATTTTAGCCAAGTAATCCAATGGGACACATGACTTATCCACATTTATTACTCATTAGAGGAGAGTAATTCCTGTCATAGCTGAACATCAAGGGATTCACTCTCATAAATTCAGATCAGCTAATGGGCTCTGTAACCCTTTTTGCCCAAGTACAAATCCCTAGGTAAAACATGAAATACAAATTGATCACAGATATGCTCTCATATAGATTGGATGTGTACACATACGGGAACATTTCCAGCCTACACATTTTAATATTTTTATAGAGCTTATAGCGGTATATGTATACTATGTGAATTATATAAACTCACATAGTGTATATATTCATGCTGTATACATATACATACATACACACACACACATACACAGGCTCACAGGAAAATTATAATATTTCTTAATATACACCCAGCTGTTTGTGGCTAGAAGACTCTACGTATTTTATATATACTATGCAAATGTTTACATGTAAATCATATACACACACACACAGATTTTTTTTCAAGTGGGTATCACACACTGCACAAAAATGACTCCTGGTTACTCATTACCTGCCCTTGAGGCTGGAAAATCACCACCAGAACTCAAATAGTATACACTCTGACTCTTTTCTTCGCTTTAGTATTGTTTCTTTTCTGATAATGTGCCACACTGTCTTAAGGAGCTGAATACTTTCCCCTAAGATTGTTCTGATACCCTTCTACCAAAAAAGACACAAACAGGCTCCAGGAAGTCACACATATTCTTCTGGGGGCACAGGTCATTTCTGTTTACACATGGGCCCCTTCTTCTCATCTGTCTCAGAGGTGCTGATGCCTTGGAGACGGCAGCTTGCCGCCCTATTTCCCAGCAATGACATTTGCTGTCAGCAGCAGAAATGGCGAGCTGGGTCTGATTTTATGAGAATTGGCTTGTGGCTTTCCATCAAATTTAAACCACACCATGCTCATGAGTGTGGAAGGAACTTAACAGAACTTTTTATTTTATGCTTTTGACTCTATGATGCTGACTGCCATTTCCTTTGGAGATTTTCAAAATATAAAAAATAATTTATTATCCTCTTTGACTCTTGACTTTTTATACTATTATACCTGCAAAAAGGTGTTTTTCAGTTTAATTTTTTTGAAGTTTTATTCAAATTGATGTTCAGCTACCAGTCATCCCTGTGAAATATTTGTGAGGGATTGACACAAAATAAGAGAAATTTAAAAATCCTAGAATATATATATATATATATATATATAATCAGAAAACTTAAGACACTAAAGCTACTTCCCTTAAAAAATACATGTAATGCTATAATAAAATATTAATCAGTTGTGACAGAACTCCTTCTATACACAAATTGAGGAAAGTTATAGATATATGATAGAGAGTAGGAATGACCATTTTAAAAGCAAACACAATAGAGTTATCCTGCTTTCTTGGTACTCTGCTACAATCAGAAGTCAATTTAGTTTTTCTTTGAAAAGGAAGAGTATCATCTTACCATTTCCAAGAATGAGAAAATGGAAAATGTTATGTATTGTCTGTTCTTCCCCATAGAATTCACAAATCCATGTTTCCAGGGATTCTTTTTATCTCAAAATATCCACCACCTAAAATAAGACCAGCACATTGTAGGTCCTTGATAAATAGATACCAAGTAAATGAATGAATGGATAAATAAATAAATTACATTTATATAGCTTCTGGCAGCTTAAAATTTCTTTCATCCTCTACACCTATTTATTTAATTAAACTAAATTTTCCATTTCTTATTTAATTTTCTTTCCTATTTAATTCTTCCAAAACAAGATAAACATTGATGAAAATTTTGAACAGTAGTTTAGACAAGAATAAGAAATCTTATGGGGAAAGGAATAATTAATTATGAAATTGATTCTAAAATAAATGAGTTATGCAAATATTACTGGATAATAGTGATATGAACTCAGGAAAGCAAAGTCTGGGCAGATTTCATAAAAATAGTAAAAGGTGAGTGAACTGGGTTGGGAAAATTAGATAAAATTTGGATAGGAGGGAGCATGTAGGAAGGGGACTGAGTACATGTAAAATTTTATAAACAAAAGGCTCAGTTATAGGGAAGAGCAAATTAGGGCTCAGTCAGGAGAACCCTTTGCCTGAAATTGGGAGACATTTGTTAAGAAGCAATCAAAAAAGATAGAGACCACTCTCTGATAAAATTGGATGTGAGCCACACATATCTTTTATTTGAAATGGAGAAAAATCTTTGGTATGGGGTACAAGACTAAATATCTTGCTGGTGCTCCCTAGGTAGCATGAGGACACCGGGTTTGAGGTGCAGGAATGGGAAGTGCTAACAGTCTGGAAGACATTGTTGAACAAATTATCTGTTTTTGCAATTTCTACTTGTCCTGGTCACAAATGAGAGTGGCCTCAGAGATCATCTCATTTGGTCATCCCCAACCCTGGCCGCACATTAGAATCACCTGGGGAGCTTTAAATAACCACCAAGGCTTGGGCCCCACTCCCAGAGACACTGATTTACTATTAGTCTGCAGTGGGTCCTAGGCATTGGTATTTTTTAAAATCTCCCCAGGTGATTCTAATGTGCAGCCAGGGTTGAGAAGCCCCGTTCCAGCTTCATGCCCTCTCTTTATAAATGAGGAAACTGAGACCCAGAGAAATTAAATGTGGCTTAGGGCCACAGATTGTAAGTGGCTACTTCTTATTCATCAATTCCGATTTAGCTCTAGGATTGTCTTTTCCAGAGAAACTTCTCCAGTGGGTCAAGGGTAGATATATTTCCCATAATATTCTGTACGTTTCACTGTCATGGTACATTCTGCCTCTATCCCATTCCCCTCCTCACTATTGGGATATCACTTTAAGGGCAGAGCTACTGATCTTCTTTCTTTTTTTTTTAAATCCAACTTTCCCCCAGTATGTAGTACATTGCTCAGTAAATATTGATTAAGTAAAAAGACTAAAGGAATGCAAGCCAGCCCCATCCCTGGGGGTTTATTTTAATGCTCTTCCCACTGCCTTCTCCAATGTCCCTGTTCTCCAGATGATGACTTCAAATTTACAGGGCAGAGAGAAACTCTTGGTTCAACTCTTCTTCCTTTGAGCCACTAATGGACATTGTTGACTGACTAGCTATTCTCACCCACTCTCCCCATTTTCACTGTGATAAATTTCAGAGTCCATACACGGCATCCAATGTTCTCAACAATAAGGTCACAGACTGTTTTTCTAAATTTACATTCTAGAATACATCTTCAGATTACTTCATATTCCTTCCCCCAAAAAGGCTTATGTTCTCTGGTCAACTGCCTTTTCCTCTTCCTGGAATTCCCTTCCCCCTGCCCATTTTCCATCCAACTAAGGTCCATCCATCCTTTAAATTGCAGCTCAAATATCACTTCCTCTGGGTAACCTTTCCCTGACCTCTTAGACAAAACAGATCACTTCCTATTTCATGCTCCCTTAGCGCTTAGGACATTGTGCTGCACTCAATGGGTGCCCCTCCTCCACATGGCCCTAAATAATGCCTCTGAGAGGAGAAGCCTTCATGGTTTTATTTATTTCTATATTCCCAGTTCTTGGTACAAAACCTACTTGGTACCTAACAAATGTTTGTCAATTAAAGTCAGGTAAAAGCCTATTCATTTTTTTCTCATGTGTTCTCTGGGTTTAAAGGGTATTAAAGAGGGCACGTACTGAATGGAACACTGGGTGTTATATGCAAACAATGAATCATGGAACACTACATCAAAAACTAATGATGTAATGTATGGTGATTAACATAACATAATAAAATAAAATAAAATAAAAGAGTATGACTGTATAAAGAACCTATTTCAAATTTTTAAATGAGCAATAAGCCAAACAAGAGAGCTATACTTTGAAACCCAATCTTGGTACTGTTAACTGGAATTTTAGCCATTCAGTACTGTGGTAAAACTGAGTGTCCAGTTCTAATGAGGCTCTAAGCGGGTTAACAGTCCTAGTTTATAGAAGTGTGAAGGTGATGTATTCTTTATTGTTAGATTCTAGTGACCACCCAGGATTTAACTTCAAATTCAGGCCTGTGACTTTCTCTCACTTTTTTGAAAGGAATATTGAGACTTCTAATGAATATATTTGTGTGTGTGTGTATATGTGTGTGTGTGTGTGTGTGTGTGTGATTTGACTGGTAGAGTAAATTAATCCATGTATATTACAGAACAAATAAATCAAATTATAATCAAATGTGGCACTCAAAAAAGTAGGAAATGAATTATTTTCGGTGCCTACATTCTCTTGTAAATGTAGAAAAATGTGTCACTCTAAAGCAAATATCAACATTAGTTAAAGTTAATTACTTCATTAGACTATGTTATCCTGAAGTTGGAATATATAGAGTAGTCGCACTTGGAATGATGGTTAGTTATTTAGTTTATAAATGATTGCTTGCAAAGAAATATGAATATGGTCCCAAATCTTTACAAAAACTCAGCCCAATAAAGACAACTACAGTATAGGGGTGCCTGGGTGGCTCAGTCGGTTAAGCCCCCGATTCTTGATTTCAGCTTAGGTCATGAGCTCAGGGTTGTGAGATCGAGCCCCATATTGGGCTCCCCACTGGGCATGGAGCCTGCTTAAGTTCTCTCTCTCCCTCTCCCTCTGCCCTTCCCCCACCAACTCGCCCTCTCAAAAAACAAAAAACAACTATGGTGTAGAAATTTAGAGAGATAAACTGGATCTTTATGCTACTTTTATAAACAGTGAAACTAAGCCTTAGGACCATAAACTGAGACTCTGGGTGAGTTCTCAGCAGAGTGGAGCTAGGGGTCAACTTGGGTATTGTTCTCTCCACTATCCCATGCCACTTCTCTCCACCAAGCATTATCCTACAGCTTTAGTTTCATTGCGGATCAATCATTTGAGTTAACTGTTATCATTCCATAGTGAGATGGAATTTTCAAGTCAAATATAAAAAATTACCCAATAATATTTCATTAAATATGCTCTTTAGTGCATGCCTTTGCATGTCTCAGTAGTGAAAAAGCTAAACTAATTTATATTATAATAATTTTTCTCCAGTAAGAGCAAACTATCTCAGTACCTTGTCATCTTTCAGGTTTGTGAAACCCTGGCCCCTCTGTTTAGATTGTCCTTCCTATTTCTCTGGGTAAAGCTTGCCCATTCTTGAAATTTTACGTCCCATGAAAACTTCTCCAGGAAGATGCCCAAAGACCTCCCAAAGCTTGCTTATGTTCTGTTTGTCATTATGATGATCATAGGCAGTAAACATGCTATCTCCACACTTCCACATATCTGCTGGGTGCCCATATACTTATGTGCCCAGCTCCAGATCCCCCCAAAAGCCTTTTCTAAATGGTATTGCATCCCTGTTCACATGGCTATCTAAGGAACTACCATTTTCTTATATGATCCTTGACATCATTGAGTTTTCTAGGGTCTGGTACCTGACTCATTCTGAGACTATCATAATAGACTATCCCTCTTTATGATTTATTGAGCTTGGTGTGCTTTTGACCCATGATGACTTCTGTCCTTCTCCCTCCATTTTTTAGCTAAATGGCTAAAAGCATTTTAGAGGTGGTAAACTGCTAAACACTGAGTAGATGATGCTGCTATTTTCTAGAATAAAGATTATGGGGTAGGGAAGAGGTGGACAGATTTGGGTGCAAGATAAATCTTCAGGTCTGGGTTTGGAGCATTTAGCATCTGCCTATGGTGGCTGAAGCTGTGATGGAACAAGAAATCTAAAGGCTCAGCATGTAATGGAATACATACCAGTCTGGGTTACAAATTTCTCTTCCACCCAAACTTTGAGTGGTGAGCAACACTTGTGGTTTGCGACTGGATATTCCTGGCATCCTGAAAAATAATTACAAGGAAGTTCAGATGAAGCCCCTCAGCTTTTGGAACTTCTCCATCCTGGTGATAAACTCAGTCTTGCAGTAACATCAAAAACAAGTTTAGCAAGACATGAAGCACAAATGTCAGTTCCCTGGGGCTATGTATTCAACATATGTTCTAATTAAAAATTTATTTTAGTCCATTTAAATTAAGTTCATATGTCATGCTGACTGCCTATTTCTTCCCACCTTTTGTCCCTCAACCCACCAACCTGAAGGTCTTGTGTTAAAAGGTTGGAGAAGAATCCATCTGCTGGAGGGGAGGGAAAGCCCATTCACCAAGGGCTGGCAAATGAGAAGTAGGACAGAGCAGAAGAACTGAAGGTTTGTGTGCCTTTTATTGACAGTGTTCATTGGTTTAAGTATTCATAGCAGAGGTGTAAGTACAGACCAACCCTCACATGGCCATATAAGATTAACTAAAGAGTTTTGTAGTCTTTCTAGCAACAATGACCTATTGTTAGCTCTTAAATTTCTAAAGACTGGCCTAGAATTCTGGGAACTGTTCAAATTAGCTTTGGGGTGTCCATTTGGGAGACTAAGAGCAAGAAGTCAGAACAGATTCCTTTTATGACTTTTACCCATAGTATTCATTGATCCATAGATAACATTCACTGTTTGTGTGAATAAATATGAAAGAAAAAGCCTCTTCTCTGGCTTTTCTGATTGGCCTAAATATATGTAAGATTGGAGCTAGACGGCAGCAGATTTAAATTCTTTCATGACCATTATAATTTTGAATTAATTAACTAACCATTCAGCCTCAGTTCTGTCATTGGTACTGAACAGTATTTTGGCACCATGCACTGGCCAACTGTAAAGAAAGGGTCCCCACATCAATGGACTTTGGAGAGTGAGCATAGACTCCTTTTCCAGCTCCCTTGTAGTCATGGTTCAGTAGCCAGTACTTACCTGGGCAATTTTCAAGGAGCTGGGGAGATGAGAATGAGCGAGAGAAAGAAAGAGTGAGAGCATGAGCAAGAACATGCTGAGGAAACACCTTTCGCTTGTAGACCCAGGGAAGAAAATGTTCTTCAACTCTCCTTGGGGAAGCTATAAAAGTATTGAATTTCTAAATGCCTCAGATAGTTAATGATATTATGTAATTATGTTAAAAAATTTTTTTTCCAAAATTCTCAATTTTATACAGGCCTTACTTTTTTAGCAACAAAGACAATTTATACCTCAGAATTCTATACTTTTCAAAACTCTGTCACACAAGAAGTACCTTCTTTACCACAATTCAGTAGAAGAAGCAAGGCTAGCCTCCTTTTCCCCATTTTCCTGAGAGGGAATTTAAGATTGTAGAAAGAGGAAGGGGTCCTCTGTCATTCAGAAGTTCAGAGTTGGAACCAGGACAAATATTCAGATCCTTTGGCTTCTTGTCTCTGATAGAGACTGAATTATCACTTGCAAATATTTCCATTGTCTCTAAAGCAATTGAATGTAATATACTGTAACCACAATTTTTCATATACTATACACAGAAATTCTTCCTTGAACATGCCTCATGGCATGATTTCAAACAACTCACAGAGCTTCCTGGGTCATCTCGTTAATTCTCACACTATCTCTGAGGTTGGGGAGAGAAAAGCACTAGTATTACTTGGCTTGGCATTGATATAGATTTGTTCTGAATATTGTGGTGATGTTAGTGGTGGTTGTTACTGACTCCAGTGCACAATTTGTATGGGCCATTGGAAACCCAATCATTCAAGAACATTATTAATTGAATTTTAATTTACATTCATTTATTTTAAAATTAAATTTGATGACTACCTTCTGTTGAATGGATAATTTAAATGAAATACTTAAATTCTAATTTATGGCAGGACAATGATGTAGCACATTGTGATGTATTTTTCTCGTGTTATATATTTTAGAGCATGTCTGTAGAAATTTCTTCCATTGTGTTTCCCTCATTTCATTTTAGAATCCCAGCTATAAATCTACAATGCGATACAAATATTTGGGGTAAAATAACATGGGAACTTTTTATTTTAATATTTTAATGGTGTATCAGCTTAGTTATAGTTTATAAAAATTATATGTATACCAGCAAAGACCTCTTTAGTGCCTGATTTTCAAATAGTTAAAACTTAATTGGCAGCAAAACATATCACTTAAACTGGTTTATAACAATATCATAAAAAGTGTCCTTGAACTAGAATATTCTAAACATAAAATAGTAACTTTAAAAATAAACTTCCATACTAAATCGTTCTGAGGGCACAAATATTTTTAAATAAATTATTTACTTTCAGCATTTAAAAATCACATTTAGTTCTTTAGGATAAATATATTTGATTTTACAAATAGCCTAAAAGATTTTCTTTCATTCATTTAACCCTATTAACTTGGAATTTATAGAAATTTGAAAGTAACACTTTTGTTTCCTGTATGATAAGACACAAAAGGAAACAACAACCATATTTCTACTAATATCCTCCCCAGCACAGTGCCTGTAATTCCAGATCTTCTGTAATACCTCTGGTGACTAGAATCATTAATCCCATGTTTTGAAAATTATTTAAGATTGAAGGTGCCACTGTTGCACATGTTGGTTCAGTCTCTAGAGCCCTAAGAAAAGATTTAGTGCATTTTCAAAAGAATTTTGCAGGTAGGAGCCCAAATGGATTTTCAACTAGGCCTCAACCTTTTTGAAACCTACTGATGTTGAATAGTCTTTTACTGGTTGCCATGCCAACTGATACCAGAGGAACACTCTGCTGTGTGTTCATCCCCTAGAAAGCTTCACCAGATGTCTTCAACAAATTGCTATGAAAAGACTTTGGTCTGTCAGCCTTGTTAGGAGATAAAAATCAGGCTAAGAGACGTCCCTGCCTCCCCTTCTGATAAAACCAACCCATAAAATATGTAGACTTGTTCTACTCTCACAATAAACCGGTAAAATCTCTCACCCCCACCCCAACCCTCCTTACTTCCTGTAGCAGGATTTTTAAAATATTTATGCTCTTATTTCTACATGAAGCAGAGGTCATTATGTGTCGCAGCTGACATTGTCTGGCCGAGCAAAGCGAGAAGCATCTGGCTGGCAGCAAGGAAAGACAGCAAGTTGATAAATTATTGATTTACATAAATCAACACCCTTTAAATATTGGTCTTTTGAAGAAAAAAGCTTTTATGTCATTTCAAGTTGAAAAGCATTAAGATGACAAATACTCAATCAGCTGTGTCATGATTTTATATTTCTAATCAAACATGCACAGGTATCACATGAACGTATAGTGTATCCGATAAGTTTGGAACTAAAATGACCACATCTTATTTTCTTGAAGATCAAATGGGCAAATAGGAGTATTTCTTTCAAACACGTTTAAAATACTTTCCTATCTGAATATTTCTGGAATATTAAGAGATATTCTGTAATAATACTAGTAGTAATAATAAAATGACTTAAAGTGTCGGTTTCTTTAAAAAGAGAAAAGAGACCAGGCAAATCCGGCCCACGTGGAATATTATTTACATGTACCAATTGGCATCTGTATGTTAAAATTGTGGGTTTGCACGTGCAAATGAATCATTAACTGTCAAATTACCTGTTTGCATATGCAGTTATTCCACACAGCATGAAAATGTGTGAAATTTGCATATACAATTGAGGCTTAGGCATTTACAAAGCCTGATTTTTAAATAGGAATTCAAAATCTTACTGCTAATTAGCAAGACAATGAATTACAAAATTGAATCCAAAATGGATTTTGGGCTACATTGTTGTACTACAGTTCAAATTCAAAGCCCAGACAAAACACCTAAACTTAGACTTAATCAGCGATAATGTGCTATTTGTATTTCCAGGGTTATATGGCCCTTTGTCCCTTTCTATACATGTGTGTTTGTGAGTATGTGAGAGTCTATTTGATATGTTTGTATTTTTTACATGTACAGAAGGAACATTTTGGAAATATGAGATAAATCTCATATAATCATATTTATATCTTGTCAAATCTTTCTAGGAATTTAATTATTTTAGTATCAAATCATCTGGACAATATGATGAAAAATTTCACCATTTCACTTCTGTGTTTTGTTTTGGCAGATCTATAGTCTGATTGAATTTCTTCCAAGATTTCAAAATGGACCAGAAGCACAGACATCTATAACATGAGTCTTCATGAAAGAACCACAACATAGGAGTTGAATATATATGTGTGTATATACATATAGATATATATATATATCTATATATATATAAAAGAAATTAGAACTTTTCAATATGAAGAAGTAAATTTAGTCTAGTCAAAATATTTACTATATTTAAGGAGATTGCTTTTCACAGAGAGAAAAGGACTCATTACGGTATGTCTCCAGGTTACTAATTAAAAAGAAATGGATAGCAATTTGATACCATATATGTCAAATTTAAGTAGCATTTTTCCAAATTATATTAAATGTTGGTCTTGTTTATGGATTTCCTTTATATAAGTATTAAAAATGAACTGTCTTTTTTTTTTAAGTGTTAGATATTTTAAGAAAGATCCTTCGAGGGATTTATTTGGGAGTTAAAAAATCATGGAACTGAGAAAGATAGGAAGATAGATAATACAGGTTGCGTTATCAAGCCAGCCACCACTTTGGTCAGCTGGAGAAAGTCTGAAAGTCAGTGTAGAAAACATGTCACAGAGTTATCCAACTTATAACCTGAGTTATACCCATTAAATCATTGAAAGTTGGAAGTCAGGTCAGCAAGCACTAAAACACAGAGGAAGAGAGAGCTTGAGTGGGCTGCATAACTATGAATACACTTGCCCCCCCAATTTTACTCTCTATTCTATACAAACATTTTAAGAACTCCATTAAGATACTCACACTCACGGTGCCTGGGTGGCTCAGATGGTTAAGCCTCTGCCTTCGGCTCAGGTCATGATCCCAGGGTCCTGGGATCGAGTCCCACATCGGGCTCCCTGCTAGGCGGGGAGCCTGCTTGTCCCTCTGCCTCTCTCTCTCTCTCTCCCTCTGACTTTCATGAATAAATGAATAAAAAACATTAAAAAAAAAGATACTCGCACTCACTAAAGCACTTCTCTTTTGCCTATATTAGTGTGTCTATCTATAATCTATCACTTGAATTGATTTAACTCTCCTTTCAACAACACTAACAAATTGATTTCTACAACAGTGGCTGTCCAACTTCAGTGTGTGCATTAGAATCACCCCGGGGCACTTGATCAAAACGTGTTTTACCATGCCCCATCTCCAGCAATCTTGATATGGCTGGCCCATACAGATCATATGCTGATAAAATTGTTCTACAGGACTCCCAACTGCTAAATTCTACTCCAAAAAATATAAGTTTCATATTCAGTCATTTTTCTAACTCATGGCTGATAGGCCCATGTTCTTTTGAGGTTACAGAATGTCACAATGAAGGAATTCTAATGTAGACTGGATTAAGCCCCTACCATACCACATAATAGCTGTGTGAGTTACAAAATAACACTGAACCTCCCTGAGCACTAGTTTCATCACCTTGAGATAATCTAATACAGGTGTATTATATGGAAGTTGTTCAGTTGTTTATAAAATTGATTAATTTTTTAAAAAATTGATTATTCTTTCATGTCATTTACCTTTCCTCACACCAAAACCCAAAACTCATATTTAGGAATGACAATAATTTAAACGTACTGACCTACTTAGAATACTGATTCTCCTGCTTGAAGTCTCTGCCAGTTGGGGCAGTTCACTTGATGACCTCTTCTGGTCTTTTTTGTTTTGCATTAAATGAAAACACTGGAGTAGGATTATTTCTTAAATTCCTTCCAGCTATGACGCTGTATGAGTAACTTGATTCTGGTTTTTCATGTTAGATTGCACACTATTTACCCCATGTTTCTTTACATAGCTTGAATTCTCCAGAAGCAAATGCTGAGATGGAGTTTGGAGTATGAGATATTTATTAGGAATCAACACCTATGGAAAGAAGGGGATGGAAGAAATTTAATTTAATTTTCAACATCATCTCATAGCCAGTCCAACATTCATATATTTTTTTGCCAAACCTCTCTGCTACTAATGTTTGTAAGAGTGATTTTTTTTTTTTTTTTTTAGGTTGATAGAGTTTGTGGCCAAGAATGTGGGTGGAGAGAACATAAAGTGTTTCTCCTCAGGGCAAGCCAGAACATTTACTTCTTCTGGAATCATTGGTACTCGCATGCTAGAGCAAAGGTGCCTGATTTATGAATGTGAGGCATTCAAATTCCTCATAGAGGTGGTGTAAAGCAGCGTATCTGTATGTCCTGTGTCTGACAGTAAGGATGGGGGATGGCAAACTTCGTGCCCAGCATCAACACCACAGAACATCCGGATTATTCTCTCCCTTGCCTGTGCTCCCATTACACTTGTCCTAAACTTTTTGTCTGGGAATCCTCAGTTCCAAGAAAGCAAAATCCGTGTTTGAGCTTTTGGTAGCAAACACTGTTCATGTCTGCCCCAACCTCTCTGCCTGCCTTTGAGTTCATCTGCTGCAGGGATAGAAAGTTTCCTGACAGGCTGACATCTTCCCACCTCATGCCCCTGCTTCTCTTTATTTCTCTGCCCAAAGGCACCTAAGAACTGGTGGCAGGGATATTACCTCTTCCCTGCAATCTTCAGCCAATGACAAGATAAGAGGTGATATTTAAATGTTCCTTCCTCCTTGCCTCAAAGTTTCTGGGGATTTTTTCAAAGTGTCTTTAGTAGAACTCAGCCCCATTTGCCTCCTTATAGGTTTTCTCACCTACCCTGACTCACCTTTCTTTCCCTTGTCCCTTGTGCTACCTGTGGTCATCTGCTAAATAAACCACCTATAACCAGTTCCTTGTACTAAAATCTCCTTTTGGGAGAATTCAAACCAACCAATCATTATATCTCCAGCAACTTAGTGTCTGGCACCTAGGAGTTCAATGAATATGTGCTCAATTCCCTGGTTGTGTTGAAGTCCCTTGATTACATACCCAGGTTTAGTTAAAAGTCTTGGACCTACTGCCAGAAGACCTACACTCTAGCCTTCACTGTTTGTGTGGCTTTGGGCTCTAGACTTCAGCTTGCTCCTTTGAGAAGCAACCTTCCTCATGGGATTGCCATGAGATCAAATGCCATGATGCCCACATATGAAGGAATCCGGTAACACAAAGTGTCCCACTTGGCATTTATGTTTATGTAAATTCCTACAGTAGAGCCTAAACTCCTGTAGATGGTAATTTTGTTTCATCAAACTTTATATTTTTAGGAGTTCAGATTTCAGAGCCTAGGAATTGGAACATAATGAATGGTGAATATATTTGAAGTAGCCAATGTTATACACAGGACTGTAAAGGGTGACAAGCAATAAAGACCATCCCTGTCAAGTGAAGTATTATCTGGTTGGTAGACAAGAATTAGCACACATAAAAGAATTGGCTAAACTGTGTGGTCAGCTACTGACTAATTGCTGAAGAAGTTAAGAGAGGGGAGAGACTGATAGTTGCTAGATTAGTCAGGGGGAAATCATGGAGGAAGTGGGACCTGGTAGGCACTGAAAGCTGGGCAGGAAGTCCATGCACAAAGAAGTGCGTCCAGGAAGAGTGAGGGACTTGGGGTCCCTGGAGACAGAGTAATCAGACTAGATGATAGAGTGCCGAGTGGCAATGTGAGATGTGGTCAAGAGCACATGCTGAGTTCCTTCTACCTGCCTTAGAACATCTCTGGGCTTTTGCTCTATTAGACAAACCTCTATTTCCATATCTGTATTAACAAGGATGACAACACGAATTCCCAAGTTTGTGTGAGGATTAAATTTTATAATATACAGAAAGCATTTAGTGAGGTTCCTGGCATCTCACTATATATTATATAATTATTACATCCTTATTGCTATTATCATTATTCTCTTTGTGAGTAGGAAATCTAGGCTCTCCGTAGTTCAGGCATGAAGGCTCTTTTAATTCACCATGAATTTGATATATTTGATTTTGACTTTTCTCCTCATTTCACAATTCAATTCCTACACTACTAGGAAACAAACTAATAAAAACAATAACCTCAGAAATCTACTGAATTTTCAGAGCACCAACTACCAACATATGTATCTTTCCAGGAATCAAAGAAGAAAAAAGAGTGTTGGTAAAAAGGATGTTGTATCTCCTAGAAAGTGAATGCTTTTTTGCTCTCCAGGTTCTAACTTGCCTTTACTTGCAAATTATCTCTCTCCATTCAGGGAAGCTTCAGGAAGAAAGGTTATGGCTGAGCAGACACGTAATTCCCAGCAATGTGCTCAGTGCATCAGTTTTACTATCCCATAAAAGCTAAATGCAGTTATTTTGGGAAAAAACAGAATTGATCCTATATTTGAATATCACACAAATAAAGTGCCATAGTGAAACCCAGATGCACTGGGTTGTTCTGCCTTCAGCTACTTTCCTCATAATCTTATTAACACAGGTTGGAACTTTTGGTCAGTTGTTTCCAGTCCTACATTTTTGAAAATGTGGACCTGATTCTTATACTATGGAGTCTTTGAATTAAGACTTAACTCAGTAACAGCTTACCGTATTCAGAAATTCTTTTCAAGGTATTTCAAATCTGTTTAAAAAAAAAAAAAAAAAAACTTTTGTCACTAGAGTCAATTATGAAAAAGAATGAATAACATATGTAAATATTTATTATACATTTCTGATATATGGAATATCCTATTTGTATCTATATTTTTATGGACTCATAATATTCTTTCTGCTTTTATTGGCAGGCTATGCAATTTTTCTAGGTAGATTTGGTTTTATTACTGTTGAGAATGAATTCATCAGTATAATAAACTTTTTCTTATTCTTAAACTAAAAGAAGTGTTTTTGAAATACATATCAACATAAGAACGGATTGTGGTATTTTCATTTAATTAAATACTATACAGTGATAATAAACTCCTCCTCCTCAAAATATGAATATTTTAAAAACTAAAACAGTGCTGGGTTAAGAAAACAATATAAAAAGATATAATCTCATTTATATAAAGTTCACAAACAAGCTAAACGAAATTATACTGTTTAGGAGTGCATAGGTAAGTGATAAAACTATTAAGAAAAGCAAGGAATTGGTTAGTATAGATGAAAGGATAATAATCACCTGTAGAAACATGTGAGATGATTAATACCAGGCAAGACATATATGTGCCTCTTGTACTGATTGCTCCCTGCTCATGTCTTCTACTCCTTTGACCCTCTTTACCTCTGATTAACAGTCAGCAAATTTCATTCCCCATTGTATGGAATTAGGAGAAACTATGGGGAGAAAAACAATTACCATGCATTATTTCCTTTGATATTTATGACCACAAATCCGTGTGATCCTCCAGTGTTGTCCAGTAATCCTTCCATATTTCCACATCCAATTTCCCCCACACTTTCCATAAGATGAATATTTTACAGCACCCCCTCTCCCCTCACACATCTAGATCCTCTCTTCTCTTCGCTCTTAGCCGAGGATCTCATTTCCCTGGGAAACCAAGGCAAGCAGAAGAGAATGTTCTCATTTTCTCTCTTCTGAATCCATCAATCCATATTGGCACCTATATTTTCTGTCTTCCTTGCTGCTACAAAAAGAACTGTCCTGTTCCTCTCTAAGCCAAACCTACCATAAGTATTGATTCCAATTCCTTCTTATCTTCTTAAGTTCATTGCTTTGGCTCTCGTCTGTTTTCCCTCCTACCCTCGGATTTTCTCACCAAGTTGAAACATACTCTAAGTTTCCCATTTGTTAAAAAGAAGAAAAAAAAGCTCTCTTGGCCCAGCATCTGCCTCCATCCAATAACTTTTATGTCGTTTCCCTCTATTGCAAAAATTACCGAGAGAGGGACCTTATCACTGCTTCCACCTTTTAACTCCCTCTGTTTTCTCCTCTCCAGAATCCAATTAAACCTCCATTTCCTGTATTCCACTAAAAATGCACTTTCCAAACTAGTGAGTAACCCCCGTGGGGCCAGATCCAAAGGTCTATTCCCAGTTTTTATTTTGTTCAACCTCCAAGCAGCATTTGACGTGGTTGATCCAGTTTTCAGGACATGGCCTCTCCTGGTTTTTCCCTCCCTCCCTGTAGCTGCAAATAACACTCACACACTGCTTTTTTTCTCTTTCATCTGGATCTCTCTACTCTGAGGTCCTCAGTGTTTCTAGTTCTTTCTCTATACTCACTCCAATAATGCTTATATCCAAGTTTCTAACTTTAAATACATCTATACAATGAAAACTCAAAACTTATATATCTAACCAAGCTCTTGCCCCTAAATGCTAGGCCCTAATTTCCATAGGCTGATTTGACATCTCTATTTTAATTTCTAATAGTCATCCTAAACATAGCTAGGCCAAAACATAATTTTTAATTCATCCCTCCGTCCCCACCTTCTGAGTTTTCCCATGTCCTTCCAATCTCAAATAGTATAAGTATCACAATTTATTCAGTTGCTTAAACCACAAACCAACAAATCATTACTTATTCTTATTTTCTCCTTATATTTTCTCTATATATGTAGAAAATCTATTTTCCTCCTTATATTTATATACATATATTTATATTTTTATATTATATATTTATATTTTCTACATTATATATATTTTACATATTTTTATATTTATATTTTATATTTATATATTATGTATATATATTTTTTCTTTCTATCTACCTATCTATCTATAGTAGTGTAACTTACCAGCAAATATTATTGGTTTTATCTGCAAAATAAATCTTGGATCCAAGCACTTCCCTCCACCCTCCAAATCCATCTGGAATCCAAGCAATGCTCTCCATCCTCACTGCAAACCATTCTCTGGTCTAAACCAGCTCTGTCTCTTGCCTGGAATTTCACAGTAACCTCTTCATTGATCTCCTGCTTATACATCTATCCCATCTTTCTGAGATCTATTCTCCATGGAATTATAGCAATCTTTAGAAATCATACTAAAAACAAGTTAATAATAAAATTTTGTGTTTCCACAGAAGGAAGTTGAATGACAAAATTGCCCACAACCACTCCTCCTATTTCAGCATTGTAATGGAGTCATGAGCAATGCAGTAAAACTGGAAAAGGGAACATATGTTTAAAGCTTGGAAAAGAAGATGCCTCTTGTACTTATTTTCAAATAATATGATTTTCTATATAGAAAAATCACATAGACTAATGAAAAAAACAACAATTCTTCGTATAAATACTTATAGCAGAAACTGACAGTTGTGCTCCAATAACTGTTCTCCACCTCTTACATGATAATAAAATTATCTTGGGCCTATAATCACCCAAGTAAAGACAACCACACCCAATATCTCTTACAGCTAGGTTCTAGTGAAGAAGATACAAAGAGAAGTGGTATGTATGGTTTCTGGACTGTGTTCTTTTTTTTTAAGGTTATATTTATTTATTTGAGAGAGAGAGTGAGCGAGAGAGAGGGAAGGAGCAAGGGGAGGGGCAGAGGGAGAAGAAGAAGCAGACTCCCTGCTGAGCAAGGAACCTACACAGGCTCGATCCCAGGACCCTGAGATCATGACCTGAGACGAAGGCAGACACTTAACTGAGCTACCCAAGTGCCTCTGGGCTTTGCTCTTAATGAGAAGAAACATGCTCTCTTTTATCTTCCCTCCTCCTGCTGTTTGGAATACAAATATGCCGGTGGAAGCTGAAGTACTTATCTTTTTTTTTTTTTTAAGATTTTATTATTTTACTTGACACAGAGAGAAAGAGCACAGGTAGGCAGAATGGTAGGCAGAGGGAGAGGGAGAAGCAGGCTCCACGCTGAGCAGAGAGCCCCAGGACATGGGGCTCAATCCCAGGCCTCCAGGATCATGACCTGAGCCAAAGGCAGACGCTTAACCTACTGAGCCACCCAGGCGCCCCCGAAGTACTTATCTTGGCACAAGAGGAGAACAAAGAATATCAAAGAAATCACATAGGAAAGTCTTAGACCTCTGAACTCTTTGTAGAGTGAAGCTACTCTGCCAACTCAGATATTAAGACCCTGTGATTTTAATGTGTCTGTGATAGCAGCCAGATGTATATAATCTACTAATACATCAACAATGCATCATCAACTAAATACATCAAATAAATTAAGCAAATATTAGCACTATTTTGTCATTGTTTCAACATATTATTTTCCTTTTTAAATAAATAAAATCTTAAAGATAAAACTGATGTGTCTCATGTACCCTTCATCAATCTCATTTTTGCCTCCTTCTCTCAGAAGGTTATCCTTGTCATAAAACATGTTTTTATTAAGAACATAATTTATATCATTATTAAATATTAATGTTTCCTTAAATTATGTAGAATGTCACATTGTGTTTATTTCTAAATGTCCCTTTAATGTTTTACACAATATGTAGCATTACATATACGACTTACCTTTTCACTCCACATTATTTTTTAAAATTCTAATCATGTTATTATATATCAATGTAGTTCATGCATAATATTTTATAGTATAATACTGTATGAAAGTAGGACAGTTTATTTACTGAGATCCTGAATTTTTTGTTTTGTTTGATGATATATGTATATCTGTAACAGAGTTTGGCAAAATATAGGTATTTAACAAAAATTTGTGTAGTAAGTGAAATAATTCATTTCCATGATTATAGGCATTTGAGTTGCTCCAAGTTTTTGTCATTACAAATAAGGCAATAGTGAATATATTTGAGCATGTCTCAGCATTCAAAGTAGCTGTGAGAATTCTTTAATAGCTATCCTCTGAAATACAAATGATCATTTGAAGCATATGAGTAGCTTTGACTTGACTGTCAAGTTACCCTCCCAAGTTCATGAGAACTTTCCTTCCACCACATCTTCACCAACAAGTTTCTCTTAGGAGAACTTCATTAATAAGTGTTACAGGCTAAATTGTGTTTCTTCCAAGTACATATGGTGAAGGCCTATCCCCAGTATCTCAGAAGGTGACTGTATTTGAAGACAGAGTCTTTAAAGAGGTAATTCAGGTTAAATGAGGTCATTGGGGTGGATCCTCATCCAATATGACTAGTGTCGTCATAAAAAGAGGAGATTAGGACACAGACACACACAGAAAGAGGGCCGTGTGGAGACACAGGAGAAGACAGCCATCCACAATCCAAGGAGAGAGGCCTTGCTGATACCTTGTTCTCAGATTTCTAGCCTCCAGAATTGTAAGAAATTACGTTTCTGTTGTTTAAGCTACCCAATCTGTGGTACTTTGTTGTGATGGTCTTCGTAAACTAATACAAAAAGTAACTTGCAGTGAATTCTCATCTAATGTTCTGAAATGACTTTTCTCTATGTTTTTAAACATATCACCATATTATTTAAATAATACAAACAACCCAACACTTAGTTACAGGCCTCTTTGAATCACATACACTCTCATGGAAGAGTATGTATAAAAAGTAACCAAGAATGATTCTTAAAGTTTAGTAGATTTTATTTTTTTTCCCTTAAATGAGGAAATTAAATCTTTTTCAATGTGCTGATGCTAATAAGATTTATAATAAAAATTCTGATTTGTAACTTCATCAGTCACATGAAGTGATTGCAATGCTCCCATTATAATTTCAAATGTCTTTATTCTGGAAGCCCTGAAGTTTTAATTCAAAATATAGGGGATGAGTTGCCAATGTTGCTATAAAGTAGCTTAAATGTCTTCATGAAAAGCAGTGTTAATCTTAAAAGCAAAGTGATACACAGAGTGTGTGATTATGGAGTATTTCTACAAATATCCATATGCCCAAGTAGACTTCTCAAAGTTTCTAATTTTAAATCTAAGATGTAGAGATGCCATTCAACCATTTTTTCAGTGCCACGGTTGAGGCAATGGTCCTCATAATCCACCATTTTGCTTCATTCAGGGGCAAAAGAATTGAGCAATGAGCAAAGATAACCCTGGGACAAGGTGCTATTCATTTCTATAGTGTAATCTGTCTCCCGCTGCTTCTGCTTATTACTGCCCTCACTTCATTTTATTTCCCTTAGGAATGTGCCTGCAGCTTGGCCAGGGTAGTAGAATTATCACTAAAATCAGCCCCATTGCTGCTTGACCAATGAATAAGAGCCTGATGATTCCTTGATCCCTGTTTGGATTTGTACATTTTATCAATTGTTAATGTGGCCTCTGCCTGACGTTCCCCATCCCCCACCATTACACATCCTTAGAAAAGGAAAAGCATATACTTCAAGTTCTAGTATAGGGATGGAAATGCTCTGTCATTCTGTCCCTCCTGTTTCTCATTTTTTTTCTGTTCTTAAATCCACCACAGTAGAATCTATTATTTAGAGACAATTATTTGGGTATTAGGTTATTTTGAATGAGTAAATTGAATTTGTTGGCTTGATAGACTTTGACTTGCCTCATTTCAGCTTCTACTTGCACTAAATTCTTTCTCTACTAATAGAGATCATACTTTCTGCTAGTTCCTTATGCAATTTCTAGCCATATGGGGACTGACAAGGTGTCTATATCTGTGCTATGTGGCAGAAACTTGTAAGACATGGGATTTGGAAACAGAGAGCCTAGGTTTGAATTTCTTTTCCACTGATTGTTTGCTATGTGATTTTATTCAAATTATTTAACAGACACTCAATTCCCTCATTCGTAAAATGGAAGTGATAATAATCATTTTAAAAAAATGTCTTCATAAAGCCATGAGAAGTAAATGAAACAATAGCACAATACACAGCACATAGTGAGCACTCAATTTATGCTATTATTTTGTTATTATCATTCAGATTTTAAGGACTTTTCCTAACCCATTAAACCTTTATTGAAACTTACTGCTTGCTAGGCATGGTGCTTGGTGCTGGCAAGGTCTAGATGAGTCAGACAGAACCCTTCCGGGAAAATAACTTGCCTAAAGGAGGAATCAGACAAAGCACAGATAACTGCAGTGCAGCACAATAACCATGATAGAGGCTTATGAAAAGAACTTGAGGAGAAACCTCTCCATACTACCCCACACGTATACCTGACACTCCCTACCCAGCTTCTCCGGTTATTTCTTTTCAAATGTCATTATTACCATGTTACATGTTTTCATCACCTATTTGTTTATTGTCTGTAAATTCCTACTAGGATATAAGCCCATGGAAGAAAGAGATTTCTGTCATTTCGTTTACTGTTGCCACATGAATACTGAAAACATTACTTGGCACATTGTAAGTTCACAGGAAATAATTGGAGAGGGAACGACTTACCTGTGCTCTCCAATTTCGTACCATTCTCATTGAATGACCAGAGTTTCCTCCTTTAGGCTCTTTTATTGTTCTAGAAGATAAGACTGAACATGTAACTTCTCAATTTAAAACACTGTTCTAAGAGCTTCAGATGAAGAAATATAGTACATATATATATGTGTGTGTTTTTACATATATATATATATATCAGTTTTTCAGATGTCATAGATCTGAAGAGAAATAGCTTAGTCACTGAATGGGAAGCCACAAGCAAGATCTAAAAAGATGGAATTGAAAGGAAGTAAGTTTAAATTCTTACATTCATGGTCAAACTAGAAATATATAGGACCAGGGAGACTTTGCTTAATAGCAATTAATTGAAAACAAGAGGTAAGATATTTAGCTCATTGCAAAGATATAATGAACAAGGGGCTTGCCAAACTAAGCTAAGGAAAAAGTATGCTTTCAGTCTGCTTAGTGAAGAACTAGGATTGAACTTTCCCACTCTATTATGTACCAGTGAGTCAACAATTGAGGAACTGTGCTGACTTTGAGATCAAAAATTGACAATAGCTCTGAATGTCCTGGAGACCAGCTCGTATAAATAATGAGCATACGGAGTGTGTTTGGCCTGAAAGAGAAAAGATTTAGGGGAAAATATGATTGCTGCTTTCAAATATTTGATGGACCATTTTCCCTAAGAGTTTTACATTTGTTCTAATAATTGAGTAGTGGTATGGCATAATAGTCAAAGGGAACTGATTTCAGTTCCAGTACAGACATGAACTACCTATTATTTTAGTTGCAGCACCCTCAGTATTCCAGTATCATGAAAAAAAAAAAAATAGTAAAGCTTACATTATATGGCTTTTGTGATGGTTAAAAATACCATTGGCTAAATCTATGTCACATACTAGGTTTTCTATAGATCATAACTACATGGTTCCCAATGGAGGAAGTAGTACTAATGGAGTTACAGCAAAACTCAAAACAATTAAGTTGTTCAAACATGGAATCAACATGATCACTGGAAGAACCTCAATAACTAAATGGCTACGCACCATCAATTTTGCAAAGTCCCTTTCAATGCCATGATTATAATACCTACTGTAGTCTCTATCACTACAGTGGAGGCTATTCTAGGCACATGTAATACAAAACAAATCCAATAAAGGCATAGAATGTTTCCAAATAAATACTATTAGGGCACATATAGATACTACTAAATATAAGGGGAAAATCAACTTTCATGTGTCAGTATAAAGGTCTTAAGAGACTGGGCAGGCTTGAATCCTAACTGTGTCATTTAGCAGCGTTGAACTCTTAGGCAAATTCTCAATCTCTCTTAACTTCAATCAGAGTAAATTGGAGGTGATATCTTCTCACAGTTATTGAGAGTGATTATCCTGCCCTTGGTGTATAATCTAGCACATTGCAGTCGCTCAGTAAAGAATCATATCTCCCTTGTTACTCCCCAGAGAAATAACAATTATGATCACTTGTCTTCTCTCTCTTAAAATAGAGACCAGAATGCAGTGTGATGTAGTAGCCAAATGAGATTCGAGAAAATGCTCATAGTTGTTTGAAACTAAGAGTAATCAATTGATAAGTGGGATATAAAAAAAACGATTGGGGCAAAAAATCAGTCAATAAGGATTTGATGCAAGTCTATCATTGATTCTATCACCTTGAGCAAGTCATTGGACACTTACCTCTCCATACAGGGCAAATGATGAAGATGCTCTTAAACTGAAGAATAAACACAGAAAAATATGAATGGTGCAATGTACAGACATGCTTTTACTCAATAAATTTTACATTTCATTTAAAAATGGCTAAGTGTATTATTTGCATGCAAATAAGAGAAAGACAGTGAAAAATAAATAGAAAATAGTTGTCTATAAAAGACTTTATTTCTTCTAAACAATAATCAGTTTTAATGATAAAGGTCTTTGTTTTTATAGGAAAAATTAAACAAGCACATTAAAATTTTCAATGAGTTAGTTCTAAAAGTATTGTTATACATTTTGTAATTATGTAATTCATTTGAGTCTTTCTTGTTGGTTTGTAAGTAATATTGGGGAGGAAAATACCTCTCTTATTTATTCTATATCTTGAGTCCTATATGAATACATGTTCTATGATTATACTTTGGATGAATAAGTAAACTAATTGAACAGGCGGCATAAAAGTTTGGCTCAGAGATGCACTGGCAACCCAGTCCCACTTTCTCCCTTAACCCCACCCTAACTGGGCTTTAATATACACCTGCTTCCCATTGCAGGTTTTTTTATGTCAGCTTTATTTTTCTTGATTCAGCTTTCTGAACAAAAATTCATCATCTTATTCTTTCACCCACAATGTCTGGGAGATAGTAACCATCAAGAAGTGTTCTGTGAATGACAAAGCAGTAGACCTGATAATTGCAGGGAGGAGAATTGTTGATGTTGACAAACAAGCTTCAGGCAATATTCCAACTCTGATTGTGAGATATCTCCACTGCTTCTGCATTGAATCATTACAGACATCTTTCCCACATTTCCTTTTCTGTTACACATGCCTAAAAACATACTCAAAAGCAAGAGTTATATTTAAAGTTTCCAGCAACTGCTATAGAGCGACTAATCAAACTAGAAGCCATCCACATGCTAGTTAGAGCCAAGTCCTAAAGGCCTCTTACAGTGCTAAACATTATTTTGTAGATGCAGAATAGTCAGTTGGGCTGGAGGGGGTTCTAGGGGAAGAAACCAACTGGTAAACCAGAGTGGGGAAGGGGATACTAGAAGGCATTGAGTAGTGACTATTTACCCAGTGGAATGGAAATACTTCAAAATCTTAACAATCAGTATGGCTATGCCAGAACATACTGGTTGAATTTCAGCTCTGCTTAGCAACATGTATTAATAAAAGAATTGGCAGAATGTCAACAAGTTCTACAAATTGAAATCCTGCCAATTCTTTTTGACTACCACAACTCTTAACAATCTCTGTTAACATCCCTTTTCTTGAAGAATGCAGACTGGAAAATGAATGGGGAATTTTAGTATCTGCAGAAATGTGAATGGTATAACTCACTATTTTACAGAAGCTTGATTTATAGGAGGGGAATGGGAAATTAAGTGTGAGATTTAAAATTGCAATCTCTTGGGATCTTTTCTACTTTTCAAAAGAGAGGCAGGTCAGGTCAGAATTTTATTATTTTTGGCTAAAGGCCAATGAATGTCTTACAATGTGATCTTAACATGTTACAAAAAAATCAAATCAGAATAAAGTTAGAATGAGATTCTAGGGGCGCCTGGGTGGCTCAGTCGTTAAGCGTCTGCCTTCAGCTCAGGTCATGATCCCAGGGTTCTGGGATCGAGCCCCGCATCGGGCTCCCTGCTCAGCGGAGAGTCTGCTTCTCCCTCTCCCACCCCCTCTGCTTGTGTTCCCTCTCTCACTGTGACTCTCTCTGTCAATAAATAAAATCTTTAAAAAAAAAAAAAAGAATGAGATTCTAAGCACAAAAGTTGAAAACAATGAATCGTGGATCACTACATCAAAAACTAATGATGTATTGTATGGTGACTAACATAACATAATAAAATAAAATTTAAAAAAATACGTTGGTAATAAGAGTTGATAGTTAATTGCTAAAGAGATACAGCAGTCTAATACTTCCCTGTGTTGTTTTAACTTGTAGTGTCTTAACTTTTCACTAGCTGCTTCAAATGTCACGCATGAAGAGAGACTTTATATTCTACCATAGTTAGAAGTAGAGAATTACTTTTTTCTTAAATTTTTCAAATCATAACTGCACCCAAGAAGCTTCTTATATGATCACAGATTCATGAAGAAGAATCTGTGGATACCTAAAAGGGATCTTAACTCAGAGATTTCAAAGTTACCTACTTATTAGTTTGGATGTGTTTCATTTTTTGCTCTCAATGATAGACCTGTATCATGACATTTTGCAGCTGAAAAAGTTAAAACTAACCAAGTAAAATTATCTATTTCAATTTATATTTAAATACTTTAAATCAGGTGAATGTGAAAGATTATATCTTTTATAAATACTTTTAATAACATTTATTCCTGGTGGAAATTGGAGTATATGCAAATCCCTCATAGTGCAGGACAAATTATAGCAAGCATGTCAACTTAAATAATGTGTATTATATAGAACACAATCAAAATGCATTTATAAAATATGCAAGCCCTTTTTATGTTAAATAATTCCTTCCCAAACTGGTAAAAACAAATAAGCAAATAAACCAAAATTTCCATAAAATAAGAATAAAATAATTTGTTTGAATTTGAGCATTCTAAAAGAGCCAAGAACATATATAAACTGGTTTTAAGTGTATTTTAAAAAACTTTCTGATAAAATAAGTTCCTATCCAAAAAAAAAAAAAAAGGGCTCATCATGTGCTATTAGTTTAACAGTCTCATTATTTATTTCTTGAATTTCCTCAAATGGTTAATTAGTTCCTAAACAAACAAGCTTTGAACACATTTTTTTTCTTGCATTGGGAAAAGTAATTGCTATTCAGATTCCTGAAATAGTCTTAGAGTATGCAGTGAATTGAATTCACTTCGGTTGTACATATGGCGTCATGGTGATTTGGGAGGGAAGTGGAAGGAAGCTTTTCTTCCATTGGTGCCTTTTCTTCCATTGGTGCCTTGGTCCTGATCTCCTGAATCACTGAGACCTTGAAATCACTGCTTGGAATGGCAGTTTAGGGAGGAAAATTGATGTAATGTCTGCTTCTTATTACCCATTTCATAATTAGGGAATGTAGTCTCATATCAACAATATATCTCAGTTTTAATTCCATATGCCTGTGAATTTCGTTCCTTTAGACGCTCTAGACCAATGAAGTCCACATTCCTTAGCTTCGTTGGGAAATTTTGGTGGCCCCTCAATCTTTCTAAATTTATTGATCATTAACAGATTTTTTGAGTCCTTCACTTCACTTAAACTGATCTGCTTACACCACCTCTTTCCAGTAGAACAAGGCACATCACTTCCAGTTTTTGCTACAACTACCCTCACGGGGAAAAAAAAAGTATGGGCCAGGATCTGGGGTGTTAATTAAATCCTACACTTATTTCAATATTCTTCTATTAGCAAAGCTTCCCAGCCTGCTTTAGGTTTGTGGCATGTACAAGTTATGTTCTTACATCACCTTCTTTCACTCTTGGAACAAAAGCCGCTTGAGAGGGGATCTATGTCATATATTTTGCATCACAGCACCTCCCTAACAGAATGTGAAAATAGAGAAGGTGCTTAGTGAAGCCCAGATTTGCCTTATCCATACCAGCATCTCTGCATTGCTATATATATATATATATATATATATATATATATATATATATATATATCCATATCTGCCTCTCTACATTGCTATTTAATGTCTATATATATATATATTTATCCATATCTGCATCTCTACATTGTTATATAATTAAAGCAACAGTGATGAAGGGGAAGGAATGATGACAGTAGAATTGCCTCTGTTTTATCAATTTTCAGGTGCCTTCTATATTTTTAGTGAAAAATATAATTCATAGCAAGAATGAAAAAAACAAGTTAGCAATTGCTCCCCACGGTAGTTATTAGCGCTGGTCACCATTACGTATGGCTCTGTGCCTTCCAGGAATGTGGCAGGATTACATTTTCTGGCCATCTTGTAGTTGGAAAGGACGGTAACTGTGTCTTGTAAATTGTGTGTGAAGATGTCACTTCCTGGCCAGAGCATTTACCTGAAGGTAAAAGGATAACTTCTCTTTCCCTCTGACTCACTCACCGGCAGCACATGGGATGGGGGTGCTGTATCGTCCAGCCTGTCTTAATGAGCAGAACTCCCTTGCCTGAATGAGAGGATCACAGGAATGAGAAAAACGTCTTTGAGATTTAAAACCCTGAGATTTGGGAATTACTTTTTATCCCGGTATAATTTAACCTACCTCATGTATAACTTTACCTCAAATTTCAGGCCTCATATGATTAGTTGGGTGTATATCTTTCCACATTTTGGTTCCCACTTATGAAAAAAGTGTGAACATATATGCTTATGTATGTATAGGGCATTTTTACAATCAAAATGAGATTATATTGATCTCACTGATTTACAGAATTTTACAAAAATAGGATTATATTGCATACATTATACTTTGATTCTACAGGAAAGATTTTATACAAAACAATTGATGCACTTCTATATTTAATAATTCTGAGAAATGCTTTTTTTATAATTAAGATAAAACTTTCTTATATAATGGAACAGGATTTTCAGGGAACTATGTCTTTTGTAAAAATTGCTCTTAATTTGGGAAGATAATGCTATTCATAATTAGGTTTAATATATATAGCATTTCTGTTTTTTCTCATTGTATGATTTTCTTTTCTAAATTTGAATTATTTTTACTTTGAGGCATATGAAAAATATAAACAAGGAAATGTAGTTAGCAAGAAAACCTTTATACAAGTTTTTAGAATTGCATCTAGTAAACAAAGTAGTTTACAATAAAATACTGCTTAACTTTCATACTCTGAGGCTATAATTTTACCATTTTAAGCTTTTTAAGTTTCATATAAATGTTAGATTATTAATTTTTTTTAAGACTTTATTTACTTATTTGACAGAGAGAGATAGAGAGAGCAGGAACACAAGCAGGGGGAGTGGGAGAGGGAGAAGCAGGCTTCCCGCCAAGCAGGGAGCCCGATGCGGGACTCGATCCCAGGACCCTGGGATCATGACCTGAGCCGAAGGCAGACGCTTAATGAATAGCCACCCAGGCGCCCCTAAATGTTAGATTATTTTACAAATATTTGCTTTGCTTCTATTTTCACAAGTTTTATTGAGTGCCTATGTAAAACATTGCCGAATTATGGTCAGACCAAATAAATATTATTTTAGTTCTGGGAACTAGGTAAGTTGCCATGTACATTAAGTTTGGTGTATGGATGGTGCCTTGAAAAGTCCCTGCTCCTAATAAAAATACAATAATTCCAAGAAGATAAGACCTATATCTGAAATCATTTAAGAACCGAAAATTATATAATTAAGTGCTAATCACTACTACTTGTGATATTTTAAAATAAATTTCTCTCACATTTCAGATAAAACTTTATCTTCCAAGAAGGAAATGCAAAGATGATGTAACTTTTATGGAAAAAAAGAAACTCTCAAGAGGACGATTTTCTGAAATTTATTTGTTTGTAACATGATTTCTTGAAATATGCAGTATCTTGGTACGTACTGTATAACGGCATAGAAAAATCAATCATTGTTCCTCTGTGACTTAGGAGATCTAAACATAACTGAAAACTTTTAAGTTGCAAATTTATCATTTCTTACTATCTACAGAAATAATTAAAAGTATACAAAATGTATAATTTCATTCATCATTTACCATTAGTAAAGCATTAAACTAACATTGACATACAGTTACACATATACTTTATTTTTACATTATTCAAATACATAAGCAAACCCAATTACAGGATACTTTGGCTGTTTACTTTGTAATATTACATATTTCTTATCCATAAGAAACACAGAAATATAGAGGGGAACACAGGGTATAGAGAGGCTTTTATTTTCTTATATGTCAATCATGTGAAAAGTCATTCGTAGGATAAAAAATAGTTTTGTAAGGATATGGGCCTCCACCCCAGCACAATATTTTTATATTCTCAAGAAACAATGCTGATAAAAAGGGAAACTTTGTTGGCTATTTTAGAAAACTGATCAAGTTCACTGATGAAGAGCACTGCCTAATTCTAGAAGGCAGGTAAGCCCAGTGAGGGCACTTATTTGGATTTTTGTTTTTGATCAATGAAGGTATAACTTCTGGGTTAGAATAACATGCATTCATTTTTTTTTTTTTTAAAGATTTTATTTATTTATTTTGACAGAGAAAGAGACACAGCGAGAGAGAGAACACAAGCAGGGGGAGTGGGAGAGGGAGAAGCAG
Organism: Halichoerus grypus; assembly: GCF_964656455.1. Taxonomy (NCBI): domain Eukaryota; kingdom Metazoa; phylum Chordata; class Mammalia; order Carnivora; family Phocidae; genus Halichoerus; species Halichoerus grypus. The sequence continues at coordinate 37,158,909 of NC_135713.1, forward strand.
GCTCCCCGCGGAGCAGGGAACCCGATGCGGGGCTCGATTCCAGGACCCTGGGATCACGACCCGAGGAGAAGGCAGACGCTTAACGACTGAGCCACCCAGGAGCCCCAACATGCATTCATTCAAGCTAATGAAGGTTTTAAGCCCCTATTCCTGCACAGGGAGAGAAGACACCATCCATACACACCAAACACTATGTCACAAAAGTGAAAAAGAAAAAAAGGAAAGAAAGAAAGAGATTTTCAAGTAGGACGCTTTCACCATTCTTATAAAATATTTCATACAGAAAACTACCACCAAAAAGACAGCTTTAATAGTGCCCCAAACCCTTGATCACTCTCTCCAAAAATATTTTCTTTAGCAGTACAGTTCAGTACTCTCCAATGAAATGAGAGAAGCAAGCTTAAAGAATAATTCTTCCAACTGCTTAGAGTTTGTCTTAAAACATCAACTGGATGTCAAAACTCATGTCTCAGGAAGGAGAAGTTTTCCCAAAGGCACTGGTGGAAAGACAACTCATAAGCAGGTATGGCATTTAGAGTAAGAGAAAAATGATGTAACAGCGGGATAAGTATCTCTACCTACAATATTTCTTATCTCTCCGTCTTGGGAGCTTAGCAAACTTACTACAAGGGCATTGCCTTATTGAGAACAAGTGATGGAGTCTTTTCTAGAATAGGTGAGTTGCATTTGAATACTGTGACAAAAATTCATATAAGCCACTATTCTTTTTTTTACAAGCCACTATCTAATGTATTTATAAAATGTGAGTGTGTATAAATATATAAATGTAATATAAACATGAATGTAATAAATGTATAATATGAAATCCAAATTGTCTCTTTTGTTTATTCAGTCACTTCGTTTTTTTTTTTAAAGATTTTATTTATTTATTTATTTGAGAGAGAGAGAAACAGCATGAGAGGGGAGAGGGTCAGAGGGAGAAGCAGGCTCCCCGCTGAGCCGGGAGCCCGATGTGGGACTCGATCCCAGGACTCCGGGATCATGACCTGAGCTGAAGGCAGTTGCTTAACCAACTGAACCACCCAAGCGCCCCGGTCACTTAGTTCTTAATGAAAATATGAACAATCATAGGGGGGCGCCTGGGTGGCTCAGTCGTTAAGCGTCTGCCTTCGGCTCAGGTCGTGATCCCAGGGTCCTGGGATCGAGCCCCGCGTCGGGCTCCCTGCTCCGCGGGAAGCCTGCTTCTCCCTCTCCCACTCCCCCTGCTTGTATTCCCTCTTTCGCTGTGTCTCTCTCTGTCAAATAAATAAATAAAAAATCTTTAAAAAAAAAAAAAAATATGAACAATCATGCGGCCTGTTTTTACATACCTACTATGTGTTAGCAAGGACTGGTAGTTTGACATTATCTTATTTAATTCTGCCAACCACCTTAAATGATTCATTTTTCTCAATTTACACATAGTGAACTTGAGGACCAGACAGGTTACATAAGCTGTTCAAGGTCATACAACTAGTAAAGATATGTGCTTTACAAATCTCTATTTATTCCACTGTCTCACTGAAACTAACTCAATGTCAAGATAAACATGAATTATTGTTATTGTTATTGTATATTGTGTGCCAGAGACTTAACAAAAATATTTTTCTAATGTATTGTTTAATCCTCTCAACATCCCAATATCATTTTCACTATAAAAAGAAAAAAAAAAGGAACTATACCGAGGCACAAAGTGGTGGTTAAGTCACTAGCCCTAATCTCACGTGGCTAGAAAGTGCTACAGCTGTGATTAGATCCAAGGCAGACAGAAGCTAGAGCCCACAGGATACTATAAGTAAAGTTAAGACTCTGGGTATGAACACACAAGAAAGAAGGTGTGAACAATTATTAAGTAAATTTTTTTTTACATTAGTAAATGTCCCAGTTATATTAGGTAGCTGATTCAATATTCTGCTACACTTCTCCTGTCCAGAAAGTAACAAAAAACAGTGTAATCTCTATTGAAATCTTGTTGTTCCTTTACGATCAATAAAATTATGCAGAACTCAAGTCAGAAACAATCTCTGGGCCCAAATGATGGTGTTCTGTTTTTGCTTAAGTGCTACTGTGAAGGTTTAGAAAAAAATACCCTGAACTCATAGACCAAGAAGGAGAGGAGAGGGAGAGATCCCGAAAAGATTTTTAACCACATATTCTTTAGTGTACTAATTCTTAGGTATCAGGAGAGGTGGAGAGGTAAAAATAAATAAAAAGAAGTGCATGCACCCAAAAGCTCTGCAGCAAGTGCCTCGGGCAGCAAAGCAAAAAGTGTTGTGACGGTTAATTTTATGTATCCGCTGGGCTATGCTACAGTATCCAGTTATTTAATCAAACACTCTTCTAGGTGCTGCTGTGAAGGTATTTTGTAGATGCAGTTAACCCGTACAATCAGCTGACTTTAAGTAAAGGAGATTATACTCTATAATATGAGTGCACAGTATGCAATCAGTTGTAAGCCTTAGGAGAACAAACTCCAGTTCCCTGGAGAAGAAGAAATCCGGTTTGAAGATTCCAGTACCAACTTCTGTCTGAGCTTCCAGCCCACAGACTTCCAGCCTCCATGACTGTGTGAGCAACTCCTTAAAATAAATCATATAAAAGATCTGTTTTATAACTGATAAAATATATATATTCTTTTTCTGTAGAGAACCCTGAGTGATACAAGTGTTTATTTTAACCTTGCTAAACTACAATGCCATTAATATTCATCAATAATAAAGTACTGAGAGGACAAAGCCAACTGCAGATAGGTCTATCTCACAGCATCTGCCATCGTCTGCAAATATCATCCAATGCTTGGATTCAAAGATTCTGTTAAAAAATATAACTTATGGGGGCACCTGGGTGGCACAGTCCGTTAAGTGCCTGACTCTTGGTTTCAGCTCAGGTCATGATCTCGTGTTTGTGGGATCGAGCCCCCTATGTGGTGCTCTGCTCTCAATGGGGAGTCTGCTTCAGATTCTCTCTCCCTCTCCCTCTCATGCACTCTCTCTCTCTCAAATAAAATCTTTTTTAAAAAATGAAACATGTTATTTTCAGACTACTGACCCTATTTTACAAACAATACATTTTTATTTGGCCACTGATGCCTAGGACTCAGCTTTGTGATCTATGGCATTTGGGGAAGGAAACAGTTTCTTTTATCAAAGAGGTATTTCTGGGATTTTTTTCTGGGATGCTGAGGGAAACTATAGATAAATACTTTTTATACAAGTAGATCTAAATAAAAACAATGAAAAAATTAAGATTTTTAAAAATTGTGGTTTCATAACAACATTTATCTTGACCATTGCTTAAGTTAAAATGCTAACCAGTTGTTTGATCTATTTGATATGTTAAAGTAAGGTATTGAATAAATATCACTTTCATTGCTATTATTCAAATTTCAAGTAGGCTGGATTTATAGGAAAATGTTTTACTCTGAAGATCTTATACAATGCAAATGACTTTTCTATAAAAATTAGTATAAATTCACTATGATAATTTTAATAAGAGTATAACAAAATATTTACTATATCTTTATTTTGCATGTGAATTATTACTTTAAAACTAAGATATAACCCAAGTTCTCTCTCTGTAGTTGAATAACTAAGTGACATGTCTTCAGAAGAGCCCACCAATGACTATAAATTGATATTACAATTAAAAATCAATGTGTATAAATTATTTCAGGCAGAGGGCAGTGCAAGTGATATTATAAAACAATACAATAATCAATGAAAATGTTATTTCCTATATTTCATGATGTCTTTAATTAGAATTACATTTTTTTATTTGAAAAGAAGCAAGCCACACAGCCATAGTCTCATTATTAAAAAAAAATGTCCAGCAGTAAAGAGTATTTAATTAGCAAAGAATGATCAGCTGATTGTACATTTACAAAATGTTCTTTTAAGTAAGATCTGTGAAGTAAAGAAAAATAAAAGAAGTCTCAATATATAGACAAAAACAGTCACTGTCCAGTGCTGGGTTGAACCCAGTATTTCTCCAATTTATTTAAGATGAAACCCCAGATTAGGCAGCCCTAACAACAAAGTCAAAGTTAATTAGTCTTAACTAATAGACAAGTAGTAAACTGCTTGAGGTCAGCTCCACCCTCAAGAAAGTGGACATTAGTGGGAGGTTTTTAAAGCAGTGTCTGTTTTCATAGGCAGTGCAGGGAAAGGCTAAGCCAATAAAATGTAATGGTCCCAGTTTATATTTTAATAGCAACCTCCAAAGGACAGAACCTTTCCCTGATATTTGAAGGCAAAGCTTTGTACCAAGTTAAAAATGAGACACAAGCAAAGAAAATTGCTGTCTTTTTACTTTCATCCTGAGCACTGAATATAACAAGTGCATAGCAATCAAGCACATACCAGTCATTGGCTTTTGGGGTCAGAACCATTCATGCCATGGGCTGTGTAGAGACCCCAGAGACCACCTTGGGGCTCCCTCAGTTTACCCAGTGGGTAAATCACAAGAGGTTCACATTGATCTGTGTTTAGGGAGAGAGAAACATCAATCTAAGAATCTTGGGATGCTGTTGGGAAATGTTAGTCTTGAGCAGCTGTAGTCAATTACGGCTTCATTTTCTCTCCAGTCGTCTTTGGTTGCATGCCATAACTGCATGGGGCATTGAGGTTTATGGCTCTAAAATAGCCTTGTCATTTTGTGAAGCCTAACAGAGCAAAGAGGTTTGAGAAATGGTTAAAAATACGTTACTTAGAAAGCTGCTTCAATCAGATTATTCCTCTCTCTTTCTCTTTTTTCCAGTATCCCGATAGTCCTCAAGCATCTAGTAAGTAAACATTGATGGTACCAACTTGATAAGCAAAATAAAAGCTTTAAAAAATCCTTGTTTTGCTTTGTTTACAAGGTGTTTTTGCTGCATACTGGGGTAAATTAATCCAATAAATGGTATATTTATTGTTCCCCCCCAAGCACTTATGGGGGACACTAGGGCAGAGATGTTATAAATTGTTCACAAAGAGGGTATGGGCTACAACTCTCATCAGCTTCAAAATTTTCATTTTACTCCCAGCAAGAAGTACTAATGATTTGTTTTACTGCCATATTTTTTTATGTCATCCCTTAACATACGAGGAAAATCAAGTCATAAAATCATGGACCATTCATGTATTCATTGCCAGCAAGCCCATCGCTGGGTACACACAACTGAATACTTAGAGTGGGGGAAAAAAAAGAGATGTCCACTAAGAAACAGCTAGTGCTTTATAGATTCAATTATTTAACTGACTATTAAGTACACATATCTAAACAAGTTTTAGTTTGTTGAGAAAGAAATCATGTGGAATTCTGGAAGCCAGTGGCTTGAAAAAATTCTACTAATTTGCTGCGGACTGCCGGAGCAACAGGACGTTTTTCCACTGGTGTTCGATGTAATTGCTACAGTGATGGGGTTCAGACTTTCCTCCATGTGAAATTTGTCTTTCATCCAATCAACGCAAACAACTAATGCACTGCTAGGTATATTATATTCCATCCACTTCCCAATAAAGTCAGTGGTGTCCAATCAGACACCTATTGTTAGCAGAGAATCTGAAATTGATACAATCATCACATTGATCCAAAGTTGTCAATCATCCTACATCTGTACTTCCTTCTTTCTCTTCTCGGAATTTATAGATTCCAATGGATATTGTCATATGTATTCCAAGTTTGAGAAAGTAATTGCTGAAATCATAGGTTTTCCAAATTATTTGCAAATTTAATTTTTAAAGACTGCTTCAAATATGTTTTTTTCTACTTGGCACTTAATACTTTGACAAATGTTATTTACACTGAAAACTAGTTTTACTTTAATCTGATATATTTTATCTACTCTTTTAAAGTACTATATGAAGATTATACTATATCATAAAATTGTGTGACTTACACAGGTATCTTGAAGTTCAGCTTTATTTCTATTAAATTGCTTTATATGTATATACATATGTATATGTATATGCTATGTATATATATATAAAGATAAAAACAAGTATGTAATTTCTCTAAGAATTTATTCATGAAAAATCTGTATTTTCCTACCATAAGTTCCTTAGGTTTTTCAAATGAGTAGATTGCAAGCCTCCTAGAGGCAGGGACCTGAATTTTATGTTCTTTGTAATCACAATCCTAAATATGCCAGAGATTCTGGCACTATCTTACATGGTGAAAGATTAAGACTTTTCTGCTAATTAAGCATCTCCCTTATTTCCACTTACTTCTGAAGATACTTGAATTTATTATTCATAATGTTTGTATTTAATTTCTCACAGTTTAGTGGTGTCAGTCAGTTCCTTAAATGTCAAATGATATCAGGGCACTGGTTAGAGTAAATTAGTACTTTACACATTGAAGAATTCTGGTCCTAATGTCGTCGTAGAATCATTCAAATACTACTCCTCTGGTCTTCGGGCAGTGTGAATGAATTATGACTTTCATTCACATTTCAGCCCCCATCTAATTAACTATTCTATATTACTTATAGTCCAACAATTCTGTCAGTGTATTATAGGATGGTTACAAAACAGTTTTTTCTTAAATTCTCTCATATGCCCAATCAAAATGATACATAACGATCTAGGAAACCACATGCAAATAGCTAGAACATAGTTCCAAATGGTATAGTTAATGAAGTAGATTAAGTTCACAGTGATATTAAGATCGAGATGAACATCTAAAAATATTTTGTGTTAAAAGTAAAAATAAAAGTAGGAAAAAAGAATGTAGGTCAGGAATGTCAAATTTATCCATTTAAACAATTAAGAGTTTCTTTTTACCATTCTTTTCGAGAATAGAACGCATGAAATTTCTGAAATCTGATCTCATCTGTGACTCAGTGCCTTCAATATTTCAAGAAGAGTATCACTAAGCCTATTTAGAATAAACAATTCATGAAATTGTGATAATTAAACCAATGTGTAACATGTATAAAAATACAAATGTTTTTATTATGTTCATATTTGTGTCACAAATAGAAAGATAATTACCATTTCTCAGGTTCTGACTTCCCCACCCCGGACTCCAGTTGCTATTTGTTACAAAAATGGTTGCTAAGAATATATATATATTCTTATATACACACATACATACACATCAATGTGCATATTAATGACATGGGGAGCAGATGCCACCCATAGGATAAATGATGTCATTGCCATTTGAGCTACTAGGTAGTAAACAGCGACAAAATTAGGTCATTACTGACCAGGGCTATGCACATGTGACAAAATTGTTTCACAAAGAGAAGAGTTGTAGCACCTGTTTACAGAGTTGCTATTAATATTCATATGTCTATCCAGAAAATCATATGTAAGCAGATGGATGAAATTTGAAACCTGTCAAAGCACAGTTTCTTAATTGCTTTAAATAAAAGATTCCTCCCGTTGGTGGAGGAGCAATTAGACGTGTGCTCTATTCATTACTATTTTCCAGTGTCACAGTTTTCATAGTTAAGAAAACTAATTTGTGGGATATTCATCACAAGATCAGTGACTAGCACAAAATCCAACTTTCAAGTGTTCCATGTCAGGTGTAGAGAATGCAGGTATACTCAGTAGCGCCAAGTTGAGCAAATGATGTCTCTCTAATTTGTCATGGTTCCAATGTGTGGATGGAACATATCAGAGCTGGAAAATACACTCCATAGTATATTAATTGGACCTACAGTTTGAACTGTATAGGTTGAGAAATTTGTATTTTTTTAACCTAAATGTTTTACACTATATCCATAGGCTCTATGTTAGGTAATCTTTGCTTAGTGGCAAAATAATCATAGAATCATATTATAATGTGGTTAATAGATGAGATAACTGTAATCTTTTCTAACTATTCACACTTATATTTTTTTATTTTTTAAAGATTTTATTTATTTATTTATTTATTTATTTATTTATTTAAAGAGAGAGAGAGAGAGAGAGCACGAGTGGGGTGAGGGGCAAAGGGAGAAGCAGACTCCCCGCTGAGTAGGGAGGCCAATGTGGGGCTCAATCCCCAGACTCCAGGATTATGATCTGAGCCTAAGGCAGACGCTTAACTGACTGAGCTTCCCAAGTGCCCCTAACAATTCACACTTTTAAAAAATGTTTAATTTAGTCACTTTAGTTCTTAGATGTTAATCTTGTAAAAATAACCCATAGAATCAATCAACCTTCATGGTTTTTATTATAATCTCTCTCTCTGTAAAACGAAATTAAAGTTAAATAAAATGAAAGGAAGAATATGGTACAGATGAAAACAGCAAATAATGATTACAACACAGAAAACCAATGGACCTAATATGTGCTTTCAAGAGCTCGTTTAAAAATTATTTTAAAGATTAAAAAAGTTTAAATTGACAAAAGCTTAGCAAATTTAATTAAAAATTAATACATTTTATTTTATTTTATTTTATTTATTTTATTTTTTAAAAAGATTTTATTTATTTGACAGAGAGAGACACAGCGAGAGAGGAACACAAGCAGGGGGAGCGGCAGAGGGAGAAGCAGGCTTCCCGCTGAGCAGGGAGCCCGATGCAGGGCTCGATCCCAGGACCCTGGGATCATGACCTGAGCCCAAGGCAGACACTTAATGACTGAGCCACTCAGGCGCCCCGAAAAATTAATACATTTTAAATTAAACTAAATAGATTAATTTAGAGAGAGCACATGAATTTAAAATATTGAAAACACAAAAGAATATAACAATACATTTAAAAGTGATTAACTTATTAAACAACACTATTTAGAACAAATTTGAATTACCCTACAAATATTTAAGAAATCTTGAGATCTGTACAATTGAATCAGAAATTGTAGAATGCTTTAGTAGTCTCTGAAACTATGATAGACATTGAAAAATATATACAGTGCTAAGAAAAAAGAATCACTTAAAATAGTTTCTGCATCCAGATAGGTTTTTGGAGCATTTTTAAAATTTTTCAAAGAAATACGTATATCTGTTAAGTCATATATTCATACTATATTCGTCAGTGCCTACATGTTGGAATATGTTGGAAACAGTAAGTTATCAGACTTTACTTATTAAATGAGTATTATATTTCAGAACATAAATAAATATGGAAAGAAATAATGATCCAGTTTATAGTTACTAAAATCCATGGGCTAGAACCTAAAAAAAAAAAAATAAAGCAATACTAAAAAATAAAATTAAAAGTCTATTTTATTTGTAAATAGATGCAAAACCTAAAGTATGTAATCAGCAAACCAGGGATAAGCAAGCAGTGTTTTCCCTGGAATTTAAGAGTAGTGTGATGTTGGGAAACACATTACTAGAATACAGTATTTCAAGTAGTCAGAGAATAGAAAAGCAAAATCACCTCAAGCTGCCTGAAAGGCATTTGATAAATTTATTAACATCTCTGATTTTAAAACACAAAATAAAACAATGCAAAATCCCTACACATAATGTATGTTTGAAATATCTTTCTAAACTAACAATCAAGGTCATTTTTATTTTGATCAACTTCAGCTTGTCGTAGTTAGATAAAGAGTTGGTCCACAATAGTACTTAACATTATTATTATTTAATACTGGCATGAGTGTAAAGTCAATGCTATAATATGACCCAAAAGATGTAAACAAGGAGGAAGATTAAATATGAAGGAATGCAGGGGACTCAGGATTTAGCCAGACGGCCATATACTCCTTTCAGTGTTCCTGATTGTCTATATTTGCCTCAACCAGTGGACAAAATATAAAGTAATATATTAATATTAACTTGAAATATTTAGTGGACCAAAACTTATTTGTTTGGTCAGTGTGTACTCACCTTCTACTATCTAAAGTTTTAAATTGTGATTAAGAATTTGTTAAATTGATAGTAATTATTTATATGCTATTTTGCTCATTTTTGCTTTGTAAAAGTGATACTGGCTTGAATATTGCATTGAAAAGCAAGTATTCAAAGACCAAAGCATCCAAAACTTCACACAAATTAATTTTTTAAATTAAGCCCCCCAAGGCGCCTGGGTGGCTCAGTTGGTTAAGCGACTGCCTTCGGCTCAGGTCATGATCCTGGAGTCCCTGGATCGAGTCCCGCATTGGGCTCCCTGCTCGGCGGGGAGCCTGCTTCTCCCTCTGACCCTCCCCCCTCTCATGCTGTCTCCCTCTATCTCATTCTCTCTCTCAAATAAATAAATATTAAAAAAAAATTAAGCCCCCCAAAATAATATGATTATATATAGAGAGAAATCTAGAAAATCAATAAAAGTACCCTTAAAATTTGGAAAACTGATTGAATATTAGATGCATAAAATTTGATAGGGTTTCCTATGTAACAGTAATAATCAGTTTATAAATGTCTTGAGAAAAATCTTATACTTTGAAAGCAACAAAACATAAAATATCACATATGGTTCTAAAAAGAAATACATGGAACTCATATGTAAAAATCACAAAATTAAAATGTTAGTTAGAAATGTATACAAGACTAAGTGGGGAGAGATCTTACAGTAGCAGTATAAATATTCTAGAGAGCATGAAAGCCTTTACCAAATGTAAAGCATGGGTCCCATTGAAGAATTTGAAACAGAAGTGGAATAAATAGATTTGTAATTCTTAAAATAATTACTCTGAATGCTGCATGAAGAATTTATTGAGAAGTACACAACTGGAGGCAGAGATCAAGTAGGATGTTCTTCCAATTGTTAAAGAGAAAAAATGATAAGGATTTTGACTCCAGATTGACAGTGGAAACTGAGAAAAGTGGATATTTAGAAAATATTTAGGTAATAGAATCTACAGGAATTGGTAGTTGCTTGGTGAAAGAGAAGGGATCAATGAGAATGACTCCCATTATTGTGCCTTGACTATTTGGGAGTGGCTCCATGGGATGAAACGAGGAACACTGAAGGAAAATTTTTGAAAAGAGGAAAAAAATTTTTGAGAAGAGGAAAAAAAACAATTCAATTTTGGATATGCTGTTCTTGGGATATTTAGAAACAAGTGATTGGAGAGTTGAGTAAGCAATTAGATACATTTTGGCAATCTGGTCTGAAATACAAACTTCCGAATTAACAAGAATAGATAATATTTGAATTCACAGGAGTAGTCTTTCTTTCCTATATGTATAATACAATTAAAAAGAAAGAGCACCAACTGTCCAATCCCGAGCACTACTGTATGGAAGAGAGGAAGATAAGCCAGAACAAGAGCCCAAGAATGGAGAACGAATGAGATAGGAGGAAAACCAGAAACACATGGATGGCCTGACAGAAGCCAAGGGTTGAGAATGTTTCAGAAAGAAGACAGGGACCAATTCTGAGGAATATTAGTGAATTATCAAGTAAGATTAGAAATTTAAACAGTCTGTTACATATGGTAGCCTGGTAGTCATTGATTATTAAAAGGGGCAGTCTGGGTAGAATGGTAGGACTAAATACCAAGTTTAAGTGGTTAGGGGTGTAAGTAGATAGTATGAAAATGGGTAGAGAATTCTTGAGACAATTAATGGGGGGGGCATTTTTAAATAGTAGAATTTAAAAGATGTTGTGAGCCAAAATTTTTGAAGAGAGAAGAGATAATGGAGCGTTTATGATTGCAATAAAAGCAGTAGCATCAGGAGTCACAGAAGAAAAAGCCTTAGTTATGTTGAGTATCACAAAGAGAATGTATAATATATTAAAATACATTATAAATTTACAATTAACATTGTGTGGCACAAACCCAAGATGCTAATTTTTCTTGAAACATGCCTTATTACATGAAAGAATTTAAAATATTCTAGAAGAAAACGAATACCAATGGGAAAGTCTAGGTGCATTTTTTCAAGAAATATTGATTTAGAATCTACTATGAGTGAGGCACCCTTCTAAGAGCTGAGAATACACTACTGAACCAAGCTGAAAATGCTCTCTTGTAGTTTACATTTTAGGGGAGGAAAATAGCCTATAAACAAGACTATTAAATACCAAATGATTAAGACTATATTTGTTAAGCTATGGAGAAAAATGAAGCAGGAATGAAAGATGAAGAGTATTGGGGGAGCAGAGATGTTGAATAAATAGCCAGAGAAAGCTTTTGAAAAGGTGAATTTTGAGAAATATCTAAAATTATTGCAGGAACGACCCATGGGAGTATCTGAGAATGGTGAATCAAAGCGTCCTGGCATGTCAATGTGTCCGGAGTGTTTGAGGAAAATAAGACCAGTGTAGCTGAAACAGAGTGAGCAAGAAAAGCATGTAACCACATGAGGTCAGAGCTGAAAGTGAGTGGGATATGTAGATGCAGATTAGGCAGGGCTGCATTAGACCATTGTAATTATGTTACCTTGTTGCTGGTAAGAGGGAAAGTGTTGACAAAATGGTCAGATTCTGGGTATATGCAGAAATTTCAAAGCAGAGCTAGCAATATTTATTGCAAGATTTCATGTTAAGGGTTAGGGTAAGTAAAAGAGCATTCCTGGGTTTAGAGGCCAGAAACACAGGCAGTGGTTAAGCTCACCATCCCAGGAGGAGGACTGTCAACATTTGTATTCTAGCTCAATCACCAGTATGGCCTTGGGCAAGTAATTTTTTTCTTCATTTTTAAAAATTTTTTTAATTAACATATAACGTACTATTTGTTTCAGGGGTACAGGTCTGTGATTCATCAGTCTTACACAATTCACAGCGCTCACCATAGCACATACCCTCCCCAGTGTCCATCACCCAGCCCCCCCACCACTCCAGCAACCCTCAGTTTGTTTCCTGAGATTAAGAGTCTCTTATGATTTGGCTCCCTCTCTGGTTTTGTCTTGTTTCATTTTTCTCTCCCTTCCCCTATGATCCTCTGTCTTGTTTCTCAAAATCCTCATATCAATGAGATCATATGATACTTATCTTTCTCTGATTGACTTATTTTGCTTAGCATAATACCCTCTAGTTCCATCCACGTCGTTGCAAATGGCAAGATACCTTTTTTTGATGGCTGCATAATATTCCATCATATATATACACCACGTCTTCTTTATCCATTCATCTGTTGATGGACAACTAGGTTCTTTCATAGTTTGGCTATTGTGGACATTGCTGTTATAAGCATTGGGGTGCATGTGCCCCTTCAGATCACTACATTTGTATCTTTGGGGTAAATACCCAGTAGTCCAACTGCTGGGTCGTAGGGTAGTTCTATTTTCAACTTTTTGAGGAACCTCCATATTGTTTTCCAGAGTGGCTGCACCAGCTTGCATTCCCACCAACAGTGGAGGAGGGTTCCCCTTTCTCCCCATCCCCGCCAACATCTGTCATTTCCTGACTTGTTAATTTTAGCCATTCTGACTGATGTGAGGTGGTATCTCATTGAGGTTTTTATTTGTATTTCCCTGATGCTGAGCGATGTTGAGCACTTTTTCATGTGTCTGTTGACCATTTGGATGTCTTCTTTGCAGAAATGTCTGTTCATGTCTTCTGCCCATTTCTTGATTGGATTAGTTGTTCTTTGGGTGTTGAGTCTGATAAGTTCATTATAGATTTTGGATACTAACCCTATATATGATATGTCATTTGCAAATATCTTCTCCCATTCTGTCAGTTGTCTTTTGGTTTTGTTGACTGTTTCCTGTGCTGTGCAAAAGCTTTTTATCTTGATGAAGCCCCAATAGTTCATTTTTGCCCTTGCTTCCCTTGCCTTTGGCGATGTTTCTAGGAAGAAGTTGCTGTGGCTGAGGTCGAAGAAGTTGCTGCCTGTGTTCTCCTTTAGGATTTTGATGGACTCCTGTCTCACATTTAGGTCTTTCAACCATTTTGAGTCTATTTTTGTGTGTGGTGTAAGGAAATGGTCCAGTTTCATTCTTCTGCATGTGGCTGTCCAATTTTCCCAACACCATTTATTGAAGAGACTGTCTTTTTTCCATTGGACATTCTTTCCTGCTTTGTCAAAGATTAGTTGACCATAGAGTTGAGGGTCCATTTTTGGGCTCTCTGTTCTGTTCCATTGATCTATGTGTCTGTTTTTGTGCCAGTACCATACTGTCTTGATGATGACAACTTTGTAATAGAGCTTGAAGTCTGGAATTGTGATGCCACCAGCCTTGCTTTTCTTTTTCAACATTCCTCTGGCTATTCAGGGTCTTTTCTGGTTCCATACAAATTTTAGGATTATATGTTCCATTTCTTTGAAAGAAGTTGATGGTATTTTGATAGGAATTGCTTTAAATGTGTAGATTGCTCTAGGTAGCATAGACATTTTCACAATATTTGTCCTTTCAATCCATAAGCATGGAACGTTTTTCCATTTCTTTGTGTCTTCCTCAATTTCTTTCATGAGTATTTTATAATTTTCTGAGTACAGATTCTTTGCCTCTTTGGTTAGATTTATTCCTAGGTATCTTATGGTTTTGGGTGTAATTGTAAATAGGATCGACTCCTTAATTTCTCTTTTTTTTCTGTCTTGGTGTATAGAAATGCCACTGATTTCTGTGGATTGATTTTATATCCTGCCACTGTACTGAACTCCTGTATGAGTTCTAACAGTTTTGGGGTAGATTTTTTTTGCATTTTCCACATAAAGTATCATATCATCTGCAAAGAGTGAGAGTTTGACTTCTTCTTTGCCAATTCAGATGCCTTTTATTTCTTTTTGTTGTCTGATTGCTGAGGCTAGGACTTCTAATACTATGTTGAATAGCAGTGGTGATAGTGGACATCTCTGCTGCGTTCCTGACCTTAGGGGAAAAGCTCTCAGTTTTTCCCCATTGAGTATGATATTCACTGTGGTTTTTCATAGATGGTTTTTACATTGAGATATGTACCCTCTATCCCTACACTGTGAAGAGTTTTAATCAAGAAAGGATGCTGTACTTTGTCAAATGCTTTTTCTGCATCTAGTGAGAGGAATGTATGGTTCTTGTTCTTTCTTCTATTAATGTATTGTATCACATTGATTGATTTGTGGATGTTGAACCAACCTTGCATCCCAGGAATAAATCCCACTTGGTCATGGTGAATAATCCTTTTAATGTACTGTTGGATCCTATTGGCTAGTATTTTGGTAAGAATTTTTGTGTCCATGTTCATCAGGGATATTGGTCTGTAATTCTCCTTTTTGATGGGGTCTTTGTCTGGCTTGGGGATCAAAGTAATTCTGGCCTCATAAAATGAGTTTGGAAGTTTTCCTTTCATTTCTATTTTTTGGAACAGTTTCAGAAGAATAGGCATTAATTCTTCTTTAAATGTTTGGTACAATTCCCCTGGCCATCTGGCCCTGGGCTCTTGTTTGTTGGAGATTTTTGATTACTGCTTCAATTTCCTTAGTGGTTATGGGTCTATTCAGGTTTTCTATTTCTTCCTGGTTCAATTTTGGTAGTTTATACATCCTAAGAATGCATCCATTTCTTCCAGATTATCTAATTTGCTGACATATAGTTCCTCGTAATATGTTCTTATAATTGTTTGTGTTTCTCTGGTGTTGGTTGTGATCTCTCCTCTTTCATTCGTGATTTTATTTATTTGGGTCATTTTTCTTTTCTTTTTGATAAGTCTGGCCAGGGGTTTATCAATCTTATTAATTCTTTCAAAGAACCAGCTCCTAGTTTCGTTGATCTGTTCTACTGTTCTTTTGGTTTCTATTTCATTGATTTCTGCTCTGATCTTTAATATTTCTCTTCTCCTTGTGGGTTTAGGCTTTATTTGCTGTTCTTTCTCTAGCTCCTTTAGGTGTAGGGTTAGGTTGTGTATTTGAGACTTTTCTTGTTTCTTGAGAAAGGCTTGTATTCCTAAATACTTTCCTCTTAGGATCACCTTTGTTGTATCCCAAAGATTTTGAACAGTTGTGTTTTCATTTTCATTTGTTTCCATGAATTTTTTTAATTCTTCTTTAATTTCCTGGTTGACCCATTCATTCTTTAGTAGGATGCTCTTTAGCTTCCATGTATTTGAGTTCTTTACGACTTTCCTCTTGTGATTGAGTTCTAGTTTCAAAGCATTGTGGTCCGAAAATATGCAGAGAATGATCCCAATCTTTTGGTACCAGTTGAGACCTGATTTGTGACCCAGGATGTGTTCTATTCTGGAGAATGTTCCATGGGCACTAGAGAAGAATGTGTATTCTGTTGCTTTGGGATGGAATGTTCTGAATATATCCGTGAAGTCCATCTGGTCCAGTGTGTCATTTAAAGCCTTTATTTCCTTCTTGATCTTTTGTTTAGATGATCTGTCTATTTCAGTGGGGGGGGGGGAGGTTAAAGTCCCCTACTATTATTGTATTATTGTCAATATGTTTCTTTGATTTTGTTATTAATTGGCTTATATAATTGGCTGTTCCCATGTTAGGGGCATAAATATTTACAATTGTTAGATCTTCTTGTTGGATAGACCCTTTAAGTATGATGTAGTGTCTTTCCTCATCTCTTATTATAGTCTTTGGTTTAAAATCTAATTTGTCTGATATAAGGATTGCCACCCAAGCTTTCTTTTGATGTCCATTAGCATGGTAAATTGTTTTCCACCCCCTCACTTTAAATCTGGAGGTGTCTTTGCATCTTAAATGAGTTTCTTGGAGACAGCATATCGATGGATCTTGTTTCTTATCCAATCTAACACCCTGTGTTTTTTAATTGGGGCATTTAGCCCATTTACATTCAGGGTAACTATTGAAAGATATGAATTTAGTGCCATTGTTTTGCCTGTAAGGTGACTGTTACTATATATTGTCTCTGTTCCTTTCTGGTCTATGTTACTGTTAGGCTCTTTCTTTGCTTAGAGGACCACTTTCAATATTTCTTGTAGGGCTGGTTTGGTGTTCGCAAATTCTTTTAGTTTTTGTTTGTCCTGGAAGCTTTTTATCTCTCCTATTTTCAATGACAGCCTAGCTGGATATAGTATTCCTGGCTGCATATTTTTCTCATTTAATGCTCTGAATATATCATGCCAGTCCTTTCTGGCCTGCCAGGTCTCTGTGGATAGGTCTACTGCCAATCTAATGTTTCCACCATTATAGGTTACAGACCTCTTGTCCCAAGCTGCTTTCAGGATTTTCTCTTTGTCTCTGAGACTTGTGAGTTTTACTATTAGATGTCAGGGTGTTGACCTATTTTTATTGATTTTGAGGGGGGTTCTCTGTGCCTCTTGGATTTTGATGCCTGTTTCCTTCCCCAAATTAGGGATGTTCTCTGCTATAATTTGCTCCAATATACCTTCTGCCCCTCTCTCTCTTTCTTCTTCTGGGATCCCAATTATCCTAATGTTTTGCTTTATGGTATCACTTAACTCTCAAACTCTCCCCTCATGATCCAGTAGTCGTTTCTCTCTCTTTTTCTCAGCTTCTTTATTTTCCATCATTTGGTCTTCTATGGCACTAATTCTCTCTTCTGCCTCATTTATCCTAACAGTTAGAACCTCCATTTTTGATTGCACCTCATTAATAGCCTTTTTGATTTCGACTTGGTTAGATTTTAGTTCTTTATTTCTCCAGAAAGGGATTCTCTAGTATCTTCCATGCTTTTTTGAAGCCCTGCTAGTATCTTTATAATCGTCATTCTGAACTCTAGTTCTGACATCTTACTAATGTCTGTAGTGATTAGGTCCTTGGCAGTCGGTACTGCCTCTTGTTCTTTTTTTTTGTGGTGAGTTTTTCCATCTTGTCATTTTGTCCAGAGGAGAAGAGATGAATGAGAGAAAAAAATGCTAACAGGGTAACAACGACCCCAGAAAAAATATACACTAAATAAATCAGAAAAGAAAGGGAAATTAATATATATATATATATATATATATATATATATATATATATGATCTGGCTGGTGAATAGAACAGAGCCACAATATATATGATCTGGCTGGTGAATAGAACAGAGCCACACACTAGATTTTGGGTGTATTTTGGTCTGTTAGAAGAAATTATCTCCCAAAATTGTAAAGAATGAAAAACACATATATATATACAAAAATAAGGGTCCTAGAGGAGCAGAGAACTCAGAGCCCCACTCCTCAGTGAGCCCTCAGAGAAAAGCAGTCAATCACTCCTCTCTCCCTGGTCTCCGGCCACACTCTGTGCTCACCTGGCCTGTGACCGAGTGTTTCTATCCCTGGCACACAACCCCATTTGGAGTCTCCAAACCCAGCAGATTCCTGCAATGTGCTCCCGTGCTGCTCCTCCCGGGGGAGGAAGAGGAGTCTCCTCGGATCTGCCGCTTGTTGGGTCCCTCGAAGAGCAGTGACCCGACTGTGCCAAGGATCACAGTTTATGGCAACCCCGAGCTGAGAGCCCACTTCTCTGCTCTGTCTTTGCTGCCGGCTTGCCCGCTCCAATACCTGGGAGCTCTGCTGCACTCAGGCACCCCTGGTCTTTCTGTGACCCTGAGGGTCCTGAGACCACACTGTCCCAGCGAGGGTTCCACCCCCCACTTAGCCACTGGAGCATGTCCCTCAGCGGAACAGACTTCTAAAATTTCTGATTTTGTGCTCCGCTGTTCTATCACTTGCTGATAGCCGGCTAACAGAGGCTCCCTTTTCTCCCCACCCTGTGGTCTATCTTCCCGTATATCACCTCAGATTCACTTCTCCCCATGTCCTACCTTCCAGAAAGTGGTGGCTTCTCTGTTCACATAATTGCTGCTATTCTTTTCTTTGACCTCCTCTTGAGTTTGTAGGTGTTCTGAATAGTTTGATATCTAGCTGAATTCCTGGGGCCAGACGAAATTTAGGTCTCCTACTCCTCCACCATCTTGCTCCACTCCCCAAGTAATTTTTTTCTTAATGTCTCAGTTTCTTCATCTGTAAAATGGGGGCATAATCATACTTATCTCACAGAGTTGTTATGATGTTTGAATTGGTTAATGCTTTCAAAATACTTTGACCAGGGTTTGGCACACAAGAGCAACAGTTTTAGGTTGCCTCTGGAGGGATTATACTGGGGAATGATTAGAAGGTAAATTTCACATACTTTAAGTTGAGTCACTACTGGACATGTCCATGGAGATGTCTTTAAGGCAGTTAGAAACACAACTATTGAGACTTGGAGTACAAGGGAAATACCCAGACTAGAAACTTAATTTGTAACACATCAGTGTAGAGATGGCATTTAAAGCTAAATTTAAAGAAAAACATGCATCAATAAACAGAGATCTGAGGGTATCTTAATGTTTAGAGGACTAAAAGATGAGGAAGAAATGGCAAGGGAGCTCATGGAGGCCAAAAGAACATCCAGGAATGTGTGATGCCCTGAGCGGTCTGCTGAATTAAATGTTGTTGATATCCTAGGAAGGTAAGGACAAAAAAAAAAAAAAAAACCTCCACTGGATTTAGCAATGCATCAATCATTGTTATTGATAAAAGCTGCTGAAATATTGTGATGGGGCAAAAGTATGAGTGGAGTAGGCTCAAAAGAGAATAGGCATGGAGAAGTTGAAGAGAGTGAATATAGCCTTTTTTAAAAGAAGCCCTTTACAACAAAGGGAAGGCAAGAATATGCAGTAACTGGAGAAAGAAATTAGAGTCATAAGATGATGTCTTTTAGTTTCTGTTTTTATTATGAGATAAATAACAGCAACTTTGTAGGTTTGTGCGAGAATTTTCAGTAAAAAGGGAAAAATGATTATGCAAGAAAGAGAAGGGAGAATTTCTAGAGCAAGGTCCTGGGGAAGCAAAAAGGGATAAGATTTAATGGCAGGTTTGGCTTTTTCTAGGCTAATGGATAATTCATCCTTGATAACAGAAAAGAAGGTACAGATGCAAGTGAGTGGATGAATAGTAATAGAAGCAAGTAAAAATTAACTTGTAATTAATTCTATTTTCTAAGTGAATTGAGAAGCAAGGTAAAGAGCTGAGCATGAGAATGGGGGAGAAGTTATTGGAGATTTAAAGAAGGAAGAACAGGTAGAAATTATTGACTAGGTGCACGAGAGAGTGAATGGACTGAGAAATATTGATTGATTTCCAAAAGCATAATGGCTACCTTAAGTTTGGTTATCATGAGTTCAAAATAAGAACAATCTGCATGTTTGTGTGCTTTTTATCTCCAGCCATGTTCAAGTATAGGATGAGTGAATGAAACAAGTACAAGACTGTGGGTTAGCTGAGTGAAAAGAAAAAAGAAAAAAAAAAAAAGGCAAGGGTTGAGGGTGAGGGCAAGGAAGTAATTTTATAGATTGACCTTACAATTTGAACTGGATTCAAATGTAGTTGAGACACGGGAGAGGTGTGGGGCAATGGGATCCATGGATTGTAGGTCTTGTTGATTCAAAGTGCTTTCAGAGGCAGAATAATTAAAGATAGGAGCTATAAAGATAATGGCACGGTAAGATCCTTAAAATTGAGATTATACAGGGATTGCAATTATTGGCAAAAAGTTTTAGCAAAGGATCATGGGAACAGAGGGCTGAGGTAGGATTGAGGACAAAACTGATGGACAAGTAGAGATTAGGGACTGAAGTGCTATGGGCATTAGGAGAATATGATACTAGAATCGACAAGAATTACAACAGGAGTAGTATTGGAGAGAATGATAATGAGCCAAGTGTTAAACTTTCAAGCAGTTAAGGGGAGTAACTCAGAGTTCTATAGGTGTTTGCAAAAGAAAGGATTATGGGTGAAGCAGACTAATGACATAAAATTCAGGTTGGAAATCTTCACAGAGAGAAGAGAATGATCTGAAAGAATTAAGGATATCTATACCACCTGAGATGTTTGAGAAGAGAACATTCACTCCTTCACAGCCTTCGACAGTATCTTCAGGGGATAACACATTTACTTTAGAGCAAAATGGTCGAAGGTTTTTTACGAAAGAAGCTGAATGGTTATTTAATTACAAATTTAGAAACTTTGACAATTTGAAAAATAAATCTAGTTAAATATCTACTTTTACTAAACAGGCAAATCAATTCTATAGGAACAAAATAGTTGAATGAAAAAACCAAAATACATAAATATGGGTTAATATGTAAGAAATTTTTGAATGGGTAAGAACAAAAACAAGGAAATAACCATATGAAAAAGATTCATAATATAATTACCTAAAAAACCTGGAACCAATACTTACCATGCATATAGCAATGGCTTAAGATATATATATATATATATAATTATATATATATAGCTATATATAAATATATAAATATATTTTTATATTATATAAAAAATATATAACTCTTATAAGTTAAGAAAAAACCCTCATTGAAAATAATATACATAAAATTCAAATAATTTTCCAGAGACAATTAAGTTTTTGTCTTTGTTTTTGTTTTTTTAAGTAGACCCATGATGGCATGGTGGTTAAGAGCTTGATTTTGGAATCAGAACTCTTGTGGGAACAAGTACCAATTTTGCTAGTCACCTGCTGAGTGACCTAGAGAAACTTATAACTTCCTTAAGCTCCAATTACTTCATTGTAAAGGGGTGAAAATAATACGGTACTACTTACCTCATATGGATATGCTAAGGTTAAATAAGATAAAGGCAAAATGCCTAACAAAGAAAGCATTCTCTAAGTTGGTAACTAAGTGCTGGTTCTGGTTCTTACCATGGTGCTTGTTGATGTTATCATTACTATTATTAATACTAGTATTGATACTAGATCTCTAAGTATTTTATTCATCTACTGTCTTATAAAATGTTTTACAGATGTAGTCAATCAATAAGGTTTTGTTAATTGTCAAATTGTCACATACAGTACATTAAACAACATCATAATCAAACTCTATACATTGCTTACTCAGAGATGGGTGGACTTTAACCTAAGTAGTGTGTAATTGTGGCCAAAGTGCAGTAAAATGAAGGCCTCTGATAGGTTCAACCTGAAACTGATAGCATACGTCATACAAAGTTAAAACAATAGGGCAATTATATACCAATCACATAGTAGTCATACAGAAATAGAAGTCAATTAGAAACATAACATCCTGGATGTCTATCAGTTAAATCCCCACAAAACATAATCCCTCCAAAATTTATTCCCACAAACAAATTTAAGAAAGAAGCACCTACAAATGGGCCAACATTGAGGGAGTCAAGAAGAAACAAGGAGGCACTCCTAGGTTGGCAGCAGAAAGAAGCTACCCTCTTTCTAGGGCTAAGGAGACAAGGGAGATTCCCAGAGCCCAGTGAGAGTTGAGCCATTAAGGAGTACCACCCTCATTGTTTGCCAGTATTTCCCATTGGCTGAACATAACCAGAAGCTAACTGTCAAGGTTAGCCTCCTTGGGCATAGAACCAGACGAGAGCAGGCAGAGAATGGATCTGGGAGTATGCATGTGGGTAGCTGGAAAATGGGTGGAGAAGCCACATAATGCCTAAAATATATTGTATTTCCTCTATGGTTTTCAAGTTTTCCTTGTAACTTTCATTTATACAATTGCCACGGGACATGGAGTGTATGTTGTTATTCTAGAGAGCTGAAGAAAGTTGAGTTGAAATGTCAGTATATGGTGTCACTGGCCACAGTGAGCGGACTCATAAGAAGTTCTCATTTATTTCAAATTTGAGGAGACTGGAATTTTGTTGACCTTGTTTTTCAGGCTCTTAAATAATAATATTGAATCTAGTCATGGCAGTAATAATGTATTCATGTCTGACATGGAAAATCCTTTCTGTCAGTCATATCACTTCAGTTTCTAATCTCCTTGAATGCATCTAAAGTGTTAGCATGCATGGAAAGCAAACATCAGACTCAATAACCTTTGAGCTTAGACGTATTCTAAGCAAATTATGGGGAATTTTTTCTGCTAACTTTCTAGGGTAGACAATAAAAAGACTGGACATAGACTCTGAGTATTTATACCACCACTTTATCCTTTTGGAATATATGTAGGCAAATTGACCCAGAATGATAAAGGTTCTGGGCCTGCCTGAATGAGTGAATGAGAGAGAGAGAGAGAGAGAAAGAGAGAGAGACTTGTGTGTGTTTTAAAATGTTTTCTATTTCTATTCTTGGATATATTCAAGGATATTTTATATTCTTGACTAAAGTGGGTAATGACTATACAATCCACACACCACTGTCTAATATATGTTTAATTAATATTGCATAAAAGGCTTGCTGTGGTTTTTTTATGCAAATAGGACCATAAGTATATCTGTAGATTTTCTTTCCTTTCCTACTTCTCTCTTTTGGAGTTTTGCTCTCCTGAGGTACAAAACTGAGCAACGAAATTACCTTAAAGAGGGTTTATGAATCACAAAAGAGAATTCTTTATGTACCTTGTTTCCATATGAAAGTAGCAACATTTGTGCATAAATGGCTTGCATCATTTTTTTATGAATTGGTCCTTAAGTGCTCATGATTGTCCTTGGTATTCAGTTTTTAGTCATTAAGTAGCATTGAAACAACAGGAGGAGAAAAAAGGAAACATTTTGTACCTGTGGTACACACTTGGACAACACAGCTTTAGGAAAATAGCTACACTCTTATCCTTTTATATGTATAAATTATTCAGGGACAAAGACAAGTGTGAATTGATGAAAAGGCAAATAATATATTTCTGAAACATTAATAGTCGAAGCCATACTCAGGATAAAAAAAAATTGCATTGATTTTCTTATTTGATTCACATGCACTCTCATATTTTGCCAATGTATGTGGCTCCGTTGACAGAATTAGGTTGCTCCAGATGAAGAAAGGAATAACTCTCTTTCTAACTCTGGGTAATATGTCACCTCTCTTACCACATTACCTAATAATCACCCCCAATGACTGAGGAAGAGAGGCATGACATATAGATTTTTTTTAAAGGTTGGTTTTTAGTGCTTTATTATTTTATACTGCACACAAAAGTAAAAGGTTCGAGACGAGAGAAATCTTTCTTTTGGACATTTGAAAAAATATATAAGAGAAAAATCAAAAGATTTCTCTCTCTATTGTAGGCTGAATTGTATCCTTCCAAATTCATATGTTGAAGCCCTAACCCCAGGACCTCAGAATGTGACTGTATTTGGAGATAGGGCCTTTAAAAAGGTGGTTAAGTTAAAATGGGGTCATATGAGTGGGCCCTAATCCAATATAATCATGTCCCTATAAGAAGAGTTTAGGACACAGACACAAACAGAAGGAAGATGATTTGAAGATAGAGGCAGAAGACTGCTAACCATAAGCCAAGGATAAAGGCCTCAGAAAAAAACCACCCTGCTGACACCTTGTTTTCAGATTTCTAGTCTCCACATTTGTGAGAAAATAGTTTCTGGTGTTTAAGCCACTGAGTCTGTGGTATTTGTTATGACAGCCCTAGCAAACTAATACAGTCTCCAATTCCAGGTTGTGAGGATGGCGGTTATAAATGCGCAAACATTTCCTCTGATCCCCTGAGGATAATGGAGGAGAATGAGCTGTTTGGAGGAACCTTGTACCACTGGTCTCTATTGAATGCTGAACACATTTATTTCTAATACTTCCTGAACTCTCAGCTTCTATGTTACAGATTCATAAAGTACTTATTCAAACCATGGTCACTAATAACATTTAGATTTATGATCTGAGGTAGGCTTATTTCTATTTTTAGAGGTAGTGAAGCAAAGGTCCAAATATCCTGTCTGAATTTAGTTAAAGCAGAGACCTCCACGTTTGGTACACCCCCCCTAGGTCCCATTGCTTCCTTCATTGCCTAAAATATATTTCAGGAAATGATTAAGTCCTTACACCTCCCAAGAGCCTGACTGAACTCTTTGCTGGAGGCTGAAAGACTATAATTGATATGTGGTATGCACTCAATAATTATTTGAAGAACAAATAAATAAATAAATGTTTTCTCTATCAAGAAGCTCCAAAATAATCAAAATGGAAGATACATTTAAGAGTATATGGTGCACAGTCTCAATGATTACTAAAACATGATCCCATGTACTGAAAAAAAACAAAACAAAACAAAATTTCTCCTTTGCAGTATGAAGTGACCCAACTTAGATTTTTGATTTTATCTCCACTCATAGTTACTGTTTTGACTTCATCATTTTTCTATATTGCCATCACCAAAAGTATGTACAACAAATTCTCTATTATACTATTTTCAATTCCTGATATCACTTTAAAATTTTCCTCTAAACTAACTCGAGCAAAGAAGTTAAGTGGTAAGAAACTGATGTCTTACTCTCTCAGCTGCAAATACTACAGGAGTCTCCTGGAATTAGGTCACATTATCTGACGATGGAAGGTCTAATGGTGGGATTTCAATATTATATGAATCCTGTAGAGGAGTCTTTCAACTTAAACCATGGAGTTGGTTGCCTGTCTATGACATTTGGGGAGGAGCCAATGTGCACACACTGGACTATACAGTATCGAAATTGTCATCAAATTATGCCAAATTGAGAAAGTAAGAAAAGAAAAATGCACGAGCCAGGGGAAATAAATTATATGAAAACTACTAAATTTTAGTGATACGATTGAAATTTAATAAGACTCATCAAAAAAAGGTGGATTTTCACCACAGTCTTGGCAACTCCAGGGTTGAGAAAGGGAAAACAGTGGAGGTAAGACAATATCCTGGGTGTAGCAAAGAGGAAAAGACATTAAAGATTCTGTAATGCATCTTTCACACGTGTCTTAAATAATAGTTCACACATTGAAACTGAGTTTTGTTCTATTATGAAATCAATCAGAAAGGTGAGATCAGAAACCAGTGCTTCAGCTCTAGCTTACACCTAATAATATTTTAGCATTTTCTTTTTTATATTGTATTCACAATCTGGCTTTGTCACACACTAAATTGAATACTAATCTCGCATGCTAACTTTATACTTTCAAACAACTAGAGGGACCTGAGACCAGAGCAATAATAAGAATAATAACAATGAAAAGAAAAAGCTGCTATAGTTTACCTTTACAGATAACTTACTGTGGGCCAAATGCTATGCAAACTCTTCCAAATACATTGTCTCTTTGAATTTGCATAAACCTATAAAACTTGTTAATATCCTTGCTTTACATATGAGCACAACTGAGGATCAGAGAAGGAATTTCTTAAAGTCACACAACTAATAAGCAGAACCATGATTTTGACTAGATTATTTAATTCTAAATATAATGCATTTTCTCATTCCATGGAACGAACCAATAGAAAAGGTTTGGGGAATAACACAGTACATGGCAAAAACATTAGCTTATAAAATTAATGAAATAAATTAGTCATAACACTGATAACAATACCAGTTAATTAATCCAAATGTTCTGTGTAATTAGCTGACGAAGACTGAGGGCCTATGCTGAATTTCCCACACCTTATGTTGCTATCAAACTCAGCTCCATTTTGTTCTTTCAAGTTGACAACAAATAGATCTGCTCGACTTCAAACAGTAATTGTTTTAGGAGTAGTCTTTCTTTGTAGATAATTTTAATTGATATGCTTTCTATTAAAATGCCAATTAGACTTGATTTTCATCCTTTATTATTTAAAATAGGTACTGAATAATTTTGTTGCAGATATAAAACTGCAAACCTTTAATGAGGTAAATTGCTTACGGAGTTGCTGCTTAATTAGTTCAGTCTCTAGCTGTCATTCCTAATTAGATAACTAAATTTCCTACATTTAGAAAAGATCACATTTAGTATAAAGTTAACACTGACAGCCATTAGTTTAATATCCCATGGCTACATTTGTGGATTCACTTACGAAAATTTGGCTTTGCATTTATTTCACTCATATTTTAATTTCAACACATGCTACATTACTTTTCTTTATCTTTCTCTGTCCATTTATAGTTTATTCAAAATAATCTTTTGATATATGATTGTTTTAAAAATTAAATAAAATTGTTAGTGATTAGGTCTTTTTTTAATCTTTATCATGTAATCAAAAATCTTATAAAAATCTCTTTTTTTTTTTTAAATTTTATTATGTTATGTTAGTCACCATACAATACATCATTGGTTTTTGATGTGGTGATCCACGATCCACTGTTTTCGTATAACACCCAGTGCTCCATGCAGTACGTGCCCTCCTTATTACCCATCACCGGGCTAACCAATCCCCCCTCCCCCCTCCCCTCTAAAACCCTGTTTCTCAGAGTCCATAGTCTCTCATGGTTCATCTCTCCCTCCAATTCCCCCCCGCCATTTTTCCCTTCCTTCTCCTAATGTCCTCCATGTTATTCCTTATGTTCCACAAATAAGTGAAACCATATGATAATTGACTTTCTCTGCTTGACTTATTTCACTTAGCATAATCTCCTCCAGTCCCATCCATGTTGATGTAAAAGTTGGGTAATCATCCTTTCTGATGGCTGAGTAATATTCCATTGTATATATGGACCACATCTTCTTTATCCATTCATCTGTTGAAGGGCATCTCGGCTCTTTCCACAGTTTGGCTACTGCGGACATTGCTGCTATGAACATTGGGGTGCATAAGGCCCTTCTTTTCACTACATCTGTGTCTTTGGGGTAAATACCCAGGAGTGCAATTGCTGGGTCATAGGGTAGCTCTATTTTTAATTTTTGAGGAACCTCCACACTGTTTTCCAAAGTGGCTGTACCAACTTGCATTCCCACCAACAGTGTAAGAGGGTTCCCCTTTCTCCACAACCTCTCCAACATTTGTTGTTTCTTTCCCTGTCCATTTTTGCCATTCTAACTGGCGTAAGGTGATATCTCAATGTGGTTTTGATTTGAATTTCCCTGATGGCTAATGATGATGAACATTTTTTCATGTGTCTGTTAGCCATTTGTATGTCTTCTTCAGAGAAGTGTCTTTTCATATCTTCTGCCCACTTTTTGACTTGATTATTTGTTTTTTGAGTGTTGAGTTTGAGAAGTTCTTTATAGATCTTGGATACCAGCCCTTTATCTGTAGTGTCATTTGCAAATATCTTCTCCCATTCTGTGGGTTGCCTCTTCGTTTTGTTGACTGTTTCCTTTGCTGTGCAGAAGCTTTTTATCTTGATGAAGTCCCAAAAGTTCATTTTTGCTTTTGTTTCACTAGCCTTTGGAGATGTATCTTGAAAGAAGTTGCTGTGGCCGATGTCAAAGAGGTTACTGCCTATGTTCTCCTCTAGGATTTGGATGGATTCCTGTCTCACATTGAGATCTTTCATCCACTTTGAGTTTATCTTTGTGAATGGTGTTAGAGAATGGTCGAGTTTCATTCTTCTGCATGTGGCTGTCCCATTTTCCCAGCACCATTTATTAAAGAGACTGTCTTTTTTCCATTGCATGTTTTTTCCTGCTTTGTCAAAGATTATTTGACCATAGAGTTGAGGGTCCATATCTGGGTTCTCTATTCTGTTCCATTGGTCTGTATGTCTGTTTTTGTGTCAGTACCATGCTGTCTTGGTGATCACAGCTTTGTAATATAGCTTGAAATCGGGCAACGTGATGCCCCCAGCTTTGTTTTTCTTTTTCAACATTTCCTTGGCAATTCGGGGTCTTTTCTGATTCCATACAAATTTTAGGATTGTTTGTTCCAGCACTTTGAAAAATGTCATTGGAATTTTGATCGGGATGGCATTGAAGGTATAGATTGCTCTGGGTAGCATAGACATTTTAACAATGTTTATTCTTCCGATCCATGAGCATGGAATATTTTTCCATCTTTTTGTGTCTTCAATTTCTTTCATGAGTGTTTTGTAGTTCCTAGAGTATAGATCCTTTACCTCTTTGGTTAGGTTTATTCCGAGGTATCTTATGGTTTTTGGTGCTATTGTAAATGGAATCGTTTCTCTAATTTCTCTTTCTACAGTTGCATTGTTAGTGTATAAGAAAGCAACTGATTTCTGTGTATTGATTTTGTATCCTGCCACATTACTGAATTGCTGTATGAGTTCTAGTAATTTGGGGGTGGAGTCTTTTAGGTTTTCCACATTAAGTATCATGTCGTCTGCGAAAAGAGAGAGTTTGACTTCTCTGCCAATTTGAAGATCTTTTATTTCTTTTTGTTGTCTGATTGCTGTTGCTAGGACTTCTAGTACTATGTTGAACAATAGTGGTGAGAGTGGGCATCCTGACGTGTTCCTGATCTTAAGCGAAAGGCTCTCAGCTTTTCCCCATTGAGGATGTTATTTGCTGTGGGTTTTTCATAGATGGATTTTATGAACTTGAGGAATGTTCCCTCTATCCCTATACTCTGAAGAGTTTTAATCAGGAAAGGATGTTGTATTTTGTCAAATGCTTTTTCTGCATCAATTAAGAGGACCATATGGTTCTTCTCTCTCCTCTTATTAATGTGTTCTATCACATTGATTGATTTGCAAATGTTGAACCACCTTGCATCCCGGGGATAAATCCCACTTGGTCGTGGTGGATGATCCTTTTAATGTATTGTTGGATCCTGTTAGCTAGGATTTTGTTGAGGATTTTGGAATCCATATTCATCAGGGATATTGGTCTGAAATTCTCCTTTTTGATGGGGTCTTTGCCTGGTTTGGGAATTAAGGTAATGCTGGCCTCATAGAATGAGTTTGGAAGTTTTCCTTCTGTTTCTATTTTCTGAAACAACTTCAGTAGAATAGGTGTTATTTCTTCTTTGAATGTTTGGTAGAATTCCCCAGGGAATCCATCAGGCCCTGGACTCTTGTTTTTTGGGAGCTTTTTATCACTTCTTCAATCTCGTTACTGGTTATTGGCCTATTCAGGTTGTCAATTTCTTCCTGTTTCAGTCTTGGCAGCTTATAGGTTTCCAGGAAGGCCTCCATTTCATCCAGATTGCTCAGTTTATTAGCATATAGTTGTTGATAATAATTTCTAATTATTGTTTCTGTTTCCTTGGTGTTAGTCGTGATCTCTCCCCTTTCATTCATAATTTTCTTAATTTGGGTCCTTTCTCTTTTCTTTTGGATAAGTCTGGCCAGTGGTTTATCAATCTTATTAATTCTTTCAAAGAACCAACTTCTAGTTTCATTGATCTGATCTACTGTGTTTCTGGTTTCTAATTCATTGATTTCTGCTCTAATTTTAATTATTTCTCTTCTAATGCGTGGCTTAGGCATCATTTGTTGCTTTTTCTCTAGTTCTTTAAGGTGTAGAGTTAGTTGGTGAATTCGGGATTTTTCTATTTTTTTGAGTGAGGCTTGGATGGCTATGTATTTCCCCCTTAGGACCGCCTTTGCAGTATCCCATAGGTTTTGGACTGATGTGTTTTCGTTCTCATTGATTTCCATGAATTGTTTAAGTTCTTCTTTGATTTCCGGTTGACCCAAACATTCTTGAGCAGAGTGGTCTTTAGCTTCCAAGTGTTTGAATTTCTATCAAATTTTTTCTTGTGATTGAGTTCCAGTTTTAAAGCATTGTGGTCTGAGAATATGCAGGGAATAATCTCAGTCTTTTGGTATTGGTTGAGACCTGATTTGTGACCCAGTGTGTGGTCTATTCTGGAGAAAGTTCCATGTGCACTCGAGAAGAATGAGTATTCTGTTGTTTTAGGGTGGAATGTTCTGTAAATATCTGTGAGGTCCATCTGGTCCAATGTATCATTCAAAGCTCTTGTTTCTGTGTTGATTTTCTGCTTAGATGATCTGTCCATTGCTGAGAGTGGAGGTCTCCTACAATTAACGTATTGTTATCAATATGATTCTTTATTTTGGTTAACAGTTGGCTTATGTAGATGGCTGCTCCCATGTTGGGGGCATAGATATTTACAATTGTTAGATCTTCTTATTGGATAGACCCTTTAAGAATGATATAGTGTCCTTCTGTGTCTCTAATTACAGACTTTAGTTAAAATCTAATTTGTCTGATATAAGAATTGCTACCCCAGCTTTCTTTTGAGGTCCGCTGGCATGGAAGATGGATCTCTATCCCTTCACTTTCAGTCTGGATGTATCTTTAGGTTCAAAATGAGTCTCTTGTAGACAACATATGGATGGGTCCTGTCTTTTTATCCAGTCTGCAACCCTGTGCCGTTTTATGGGAGCATTTAGGCCATTCACGTTGAGAGTGATTATTGAAAGATATGAATTAATTGTCATCATGTTGCCTGTGAAGACGTTGTTTTTATAGATTGTCCCTGTAAATTTCTGTTGTAGATCACTCTTGGGGTCTTTCTCCTTTTATAGAACCCCCCTTAATATTTCTTGCAGGGCCGGCTTAGTGATCACATATTCTTTCATCTTTTGCCGGTCGTGGAAGCTCTGCATCTCTCCATCCATTCTAAATGAAAGCCTAGCCTGATAAAGTATTCTTGGCTGCATGTTCTTCTCATTTAGTACCCTGAATATGTCTTGCCAGGCCTTTCTGGCTTGCCAGGTCTCTGTGGATAGGTCTGACATTATTCTGATGTTCCTCCCTCTGTACGTAAGGAATCTCTTCCCCCTAACTGCCCTTAAGATGGTTTCCTTGGTTCTAAGATTTGCAAGTTTTACTATTACATGCTGGGGTGTTGGCCTGTTTTCCTTGATCTTGGGAGGGGTCCTCTCTGCCTCTAGGATGCGAATGTTTGTTTCATTCCCCAGATGAGGGAAGTTCTCAGCTACGATTTGCTAAAATACATCTTCTAGTCCTCTCTCTCTCTCCACTCCCTCCGGGATTCCAATTATTCTGACACTGGAACGCCTCATGGTGTCACTTATTTCTCTCATTCTATTTTCATGGATTCTGAGTTGTTTTTCCCTGGCCTCCTCTTTTCCTCTTTATATATTATATTGTCTTCCAGGTCGTTTATTCTCTCTTCTGCCTCAGTTACCTTAGCTGTTAGATTATCTAGATTGGATTGGATCTCGTTGATAGCATTTTTAAGTTCTGCCAGTTCAGCTTTCATTTCTGCCCTTAGAGACTCTATGTTGCCATTAATTGATTTCTCCATTCTAGCCGTTGTCTTCACAATTGCTAGCCTGAATTTCATCTCCGACATCTTGGTTATATCTGCATCCATTTATAAATCTGCAGCATAAGTCATAATCTCTGAGTCTTTTCTGTTTTGGGGGCTCCTCCTCCTAGTCATTCTGTTGATGGGTGTTTGAGGCAATGTATAGAGTCCAAATGATTGACCAGAACTCAAGCAAGATGCACCTGTTTTCTTGGGACCTTAGGGTTGCTGGCCTCTTGTTTTCCCAGCCTGTCTTCTGTGCGAGGGGCCTGCCATGCTGTTACTCAGGCAACCCTGTTTGGGCGGAGTTGCCCTGCCCCCCTGTGGCGGGGGATGGGCTCAGCGGGAATCAATTTTGGGGGCTTTTGTTCTCTGGTGCCTTTCCCTGGTGGCTTTCTGCGTCTCTTCCGTGAGTCAGAGCAGAAGAGACCATTTCCAACCCTCTGCCTCAGAGCAGAGACCTCAGTCTGTTCTTCAGTGAGCTCTCCAGGCCACACTGTCTCCGTTTCTGTCCGTGCTGCTATAAACTGCAGCGTCCTGGGTTGTGCACCCCTCGGCAGTGCTCCCAGTCCTGCCTCCAGGTCGGGGCACGTCTCTGCCCTTTGTGCTTCTAAAACCGCCAGCCGCTCCCAGTTCGCGCGCACCGCTCCAGGTTTCTGTCCGGGGGCCTGCGGTTCGCGTGCGCGCGACCCCACCGGTCTGGTCCTCCACCCCAGGGGCTGCCCTAAAGTCCTTTCCCTGCCGCTACCGGTCTGCGAGTCTGTGCCTGTCCCCAGTGCGCGAGGCTGTCGCTCACCGGCGGTGTAGGATCCCCACGGCCAGGCTCCCTCCCGTTGCTGTTTATCCTCTGATATCTGCCCGCGGAATCACTGCTCCCTGCTTCCTACCTCAAAACCAACCATCTGTGATATTCTGTTTGTAGAGATCCAGATCTTCTTACATCTCAGGCTGGTTTCGTGGGTGCTCAGAGTGGTCTGGTAGATATCCAGCTCAATTCCGGGGACCAGTTGAAATAGGGTCCCCTACTCCTCTGCCATCTTTCTTCTTCCTTTTTTTTTGAGAAGAGGTGCAAAGAAGACTGCAGAGATGAATGTAGCCCACATTCTAGGTCTAAATGTAGAAGAGCTACATTAGGTTAAAAGCAACTCATATTAGGAAATGTGGAAAAGGGGCACCTGGGTGGCTCAGTCAGTTAAGCGTCTGCCTTCAGCTCAGGTCATGATCCCAGGGTCCTGGAATCGAGTCCTGCATCAGGCTCCTTGCTCAGCAGAGAGCCTGCTTCTCCCTCTGCCTGCTGCTCCCCCTGCTTGGGCTCTCTTTCTCTCTCTCTCTCTGACAAATAAATAAAGAAAATCTTTAAAAAAACCAAAAAGAATATGAAGGGTAAAGTTTAAATGAACTTGAACAATTGTACTTATTTATAGTTTCCCAAAGGCACATACGTTGGACAATTTCACAGTACATGATGTACATATTAAGGAATATTCAAAGGCCACAGGAAAAATAAAACGTTAGGGTGATCATTTCAACAGATTCTGCATCTACTACTTCTCTGGGCATGTGGCCAGACTTCACTTCCCAGACTCCCTGGCATCTAAGAGGAGCCACGTGACCAGTCCTCTTGAATGGGTTTAGGCGGCAGTGATTTGTATCACTTCCTGCCAGAGATGGTTAACATCCATTCTCCTTGTTCTGTCTCCTCCTGATGCAGAAGATTCAGAGAAGAGCCATGACAGTTCAGAAGATGTCAAAGACACCAGATGGCAAGAGGTGAGTTTCTGCACAACTTCCTGATGTGAAAAATGGACCTCCTGCCACTTCCACGGCCCCACTCCCACCGACTTCACTGACTGTGAGAGGAGGGAGAAACCCACCTTTATTTAAGTGTGAGATCTGAGTTATTTATTGGAGCAGTTAGCCTATTCCGAGTGATAATAGCAAACTTATAGGAAGCACATTGCAAAGACCAGCCAGTAACAAACAGACCATACAGACCCTTCAGATTAAATGAAGCAACTCTACAGAAAAGTAAAAAAAAAACAAAATGAAACAGAGACCTAAAGTCACCACCACAATGTGGAACTATAAGCCAAGTCACCAATGTATTCTGTCTCTTGAAAGACACTTGCAGATAGCGTCCTAGAGATGATGTCAAAAGCTAAAATCAATTATGGCAAAATTCACTGTAAAAGTTACACATTTAAGGATCCCACATGAAAGAAAACCTGTAAATTCCACAGGCCTTCCTTTTTTACTGTGTCTAACAATTGTATACTAAGGCTACAGAGTCTGAAATAAATGGGTACACTTAAGTTTAGATTACAGTAAAAAAACACCTTTTATTGCTACTCACCTGCCTACTGCCATCCCTTTCCTTCATCAATTCCCCAGATAAAATTAGTAATAAAAAAAATGTGAGGGGTGCCTGGGTGGCTCAGTCGTTAAGCGTCTGCCTTCGGCTCAGGTCCTGATCCCAGGGTCCTGGGATCGAGCCCCGCATCGGGCTCCCTGCTCAGCGGGAAGCCTGCTTCTCCCTCTCCCACTCCCCGTGCTTGTGTTCCCTCTCTCGCTGTGTCTCTCTCTGTCAAATAAATAAATAAAATCTTTAAAAAAAAAAATGTGAAAAACTTGCAATATTATGAGAAAAATAGAGTTATGGGAATACAAACAAGAGGAAAACAATTTAAGCCACATTTTTATGTTCACATAAATAAAGAAGGTCACACTTAAGTATGTCACCAGTATGTCTGCAAGTCTGGTATTAGGACTAACCAGTGTAGTAGTTAATTTCACCAATGTTTTCTCTTCAGGATCTTCAGTTCCATGCTTCAGCAAGACCCTCTGGATGCGCTGGTTTCATTTTAGTTAATACTGTTAGGAGGCAGATTCACTTTTTTCCCCCCTTTTTTTCCTGTATGACTTTCTGTAAAAATCATCAGTGTCTTTCTAATGATCCGACACGTTTCCTCCTGCTTGTCTTGATTCCCATTTCCTCCCAGGTTCCCAATATGCAGATAACTCAAATGTTTGAGACGGAGTGGGAGAGCCAGATACCGTCATGTGTAGTCTTCATTTCTAAACCCCATTTCATCAAACCCGTGGTTTTAACTTGCCTATAATAACTTTGCACCTCCCTTCCTTCTTACAGAGTGCCCAAAAACATGTTGGAAGTCCCGATTTTCTTTCCTCCATCTTTCTTTATGCATTTCAAGGATATTTGTTTTACCTAAGGTTTCTCTTAGACCTTTAGACTTAAGCTCTAGATTCTTAACCCTCCTAATTCTGAAAATGAAAAACTTGTGACTGATTAAAGAATAAAAACATATATGGGGATGAGCTTTGTAATGTGTTAGTATCTGCTAGGGCACACAATATCTGGAGTGGTAATGATTGTAGATTGTAGATTGAAGTAAAATATTTATTCTAAATTATGACATGCTAAATTAATATGTTTATGCTTTTTTATTTTTTCATGGGTGTTTTTTTCATTACAAAAATAATTTGTCATAATTTAAGGTAAGTTACATGTTCATTAAAGATTTTTCTTACAAAAAATTATGAACAATTTAATAAAATATTAATGAGTCTATTTGTTTGACATTTTCTTTATGTTGGGAATCTCCCACCAAATGTAAATATGCCTTTAAAATTGTAGCAGTAAATTTTTACCTAACATTATGTTTGTACCCAGCAGTCAAAGCTATCAGAATAAAATATGGTAGAATGGGATCGAGCCCCACATCGGGCTCCCTGCTCCGTGGGAAGCCTGCTTCTCCCTCTCCCACTCCCCCTGCTTGTGTTCCCTCTCTCGCTGTGTCTCTCTCTGTCAAATAAATAAATAAAATCTTTAAAAAAAAAAAATATGGTAGAATGTTCTACTGGCCAGTTGTGAACAAAGATAAAATTGAAATAACTGGATTTATCATAAGTGTGAAATAAGCAACCCATGTCAAAAAACAAAACAAAACAAAACAAAACCAGATTACTCTTTCTGGCCATTATCTTGTTTTGTGATCTGGAAACATTATTCCTACTTACCCTAAACTTTAAAAAATAAAAATGTAATTACTTAATTTTTCCATCTTTGATTCTCTGTCACTTATCTACCTACAGAAACAAATGTTTGCTTATCCCATACTGGTATGGAGATATAATTAAGAAAGGATAAGATCTGCAACATGTGTTGTAATGCATAGCTTATAAATTAAATAGTAATTTTGTTTAAGGATTTTAAATATGAGTACTTCAATTTCAGATTGCATAGTATCCTTATTTAATCTGTTTGAGGGGAAAGAGTATAGTAAAGTTTTCTTTCAGGGTTAAGATTGAAAGTTTCCAGAGGAAGAAATTTTATATACTCTTGTATTCTTCATTCTATAACATCATAATAACTAAAATTACTATGTAACCAAAATTAGGTCAAAAGGAGAGAAAAGAGAAAGAAAATATAATACAAATCCAGATGATGTAATAAAACACCAGATAAAGCAAAGATGTTTTTCCTCCTGAATTACTTTAGCTATTTAACTCCCACCTTTCACTTGTCCTTAAAGTAAATATAGAAATATTCCTAATATAAGGGAAATTTATGTCATTTATTTTTCTTAATCCAATTCCAAACTGAAGGAAATTTTCAAAATTACTTGGCATGCATTGTTTGCAATGAAGATGCAGAAA
Organism: Halichoerus grypus; assembly: GCF_964656455.1. Taxonomy (NCBI): domain Eukaryota; kingdom Metazoa; phylum Chordata; class Mammalia; order Carnivora; family Phocidae; genus Halichoerus; species Halichoerus grypus. Next base: position 37,195,202 of record NC_135713.1, read on the forward strand.
GTCAAAACCAGAATTTAACTCTGATTTTTCTGATAAAGCAATGTCTTTGGCAACCTTTGCATATTGCCTTTGTTCTTGAGGACTTCATTCTTAACAATCAATCTTTTTGTGAAACTGGCTCTTTTCTGCAATCACATCAGGATGACCACCCTCTAGACCACTCTGAAACATCTTTAGATTCAGAATGATAGATTATGCCCAGGAAATATATTCATCATGTCCATGCCAATCATTAGTGCAAAGAAAGGACTAACATCTCTAACTCAGAAAGTAAAGTTCTTATCATAAAGATAATACATCTATAAATGTATTTAGTTATAGTTTTTTTCCCCAGAATACTAAATTAATAAAGTCAGGATTATTTAGTAAGCATTCAAGGACAGAAATGAGTTATATTCTCAAATTGACTCGTTTATGGATAATAACAAGCCAAATTACAGTTGTAAAAAAGAGGAAAAAATATACATGTGACTGAGGAAGGAAAGGATTTTGATTATTTAAATTAACAGTATTTGCTTTACAAGAAATTTGAGATTTTTTAAAAAATGAAAAAATAACAATTCTTAGAATTTCACACACACCATCTTTATAGTAACATTTACTTTAAAATTTTGTGTGAAACTACCACAATTTGGCATCATGACCACTGCTTGTCAGAGTCTATTCCAAGACCAGCCACTTACACCTGGTTCACATAAGAGAAAAAAGATCAGTCTTGGGTGTTTCTTCCCCCTGGTGTCGTGTTTCCTTTTCTTAAAGATGGATCTCCTCCTCAGTAAGTAGATGGACTTTATTGAAACATGAGTATTCAGTGGACCTTAGATTTTCATGCAAGCATTAAAAGTCAAAAGGTACATTACAAACAACTAAAACCATCTGATGATGATTTTAAGATCAAATTTCTTTAAGAGAGAACTAAACAAAAACATAGGGCTCTTTCATTTTTAATAATTATCACAATAATAATTTCCTCACATTTCTGGATGACTTTTTCCAATAACTTTATGAAATCTATGTGCAAAAGGCAACAACACAAGTTAGACTATGATTTACATAAAAACACCTACATAATGTACATAAAAATACCGAAAGTACTTTTTAAAAAGTTAATGCTAGTGCAAATTGCTGATAGTTAGTTAATACATAATGAAAATAATCAAGTCCTAAAGCACTGGTATCAGATTTTTTTATTATATTCTCTACTAGATGAGTATGATTAACTCTCAAATTTCCAACTTCCAAAGACCACATAAAGGGCTGCAAATCAATTGGGATTTAAAGTTTCACTTTTTTTTAAAGTTTCACTTTTATTTATTTTTAAAATATTGTCATTCTCACATTTTTCTGAAATAACTGTATAATTAAAGTTTTCACATTTCAAAAGGAGAATAATTTTCCTTATTAATAATCATTTTGTGAGGAACTGTTATGGTTCTAAATATTCTTGGACATAATTTGGCAATTTTTGAAAAACAAAAGGCTATCGGGTGAGTAATGAGTATTTGTGATAATATACTAGCTATTTCTCTTCTTTACAATTAAAAAAAAAAAAAACAGTATACATTTGACAGTGTTAAAATACCCGTGCATGTTTAACATGTGTAAACAACTTTTTATATATGTGTGTATTATATGATCCATGTTAAATATCTTGCCATTTCAGTTAAAGGTGAAAAAAAAGTACACTGTTACTTTGAAAAGGAAGTATGCATTAAAACAAGGGACAAAACGATATATGCTGTTAAGAATCATTAGATGGGGACCATGTGATTGTGGAAAATACTTGTTTTCATCTTTACTTCTTTGTATTTCAGTGTCAATATTTCTTGTATTTTGAGAACAGATCCTGGAGAAACGTTGAACACAGCACATCAGGATGCTGAATGAGTTTTAAAAGGCAGTGGGGTATTTGACAACATATGGATGAGAAGCAGGTGACTTTTCTGGGGCAATCAGGCCTCTTTTGCCCATGAATTGCAGGATGTAAGCTGCATTTGATGCTAAAGAGAAGATGGAATCAGGGAGCAGTTTTAGTGAGAAAACAGCAGTTGGGAATGGGCTCCCTTGAGATAAATGATGAGGTTTTACGTGGATGACATGAGGTAACAGGGTTTGGTCTAAAGGGCTATGAATAATATGCTATGGTGGAAATGTTTAATAACATTGTACTTTCACGTTGGGAGGCTATAACTTGAGGATTTTGTTGTAGTGGGGATGATAATTGTTTTGTCCTGTTTTATGGATATTATTTATCTGTTTCCCTCTGTGTGTGGTCAAAAGCTTGTACAGGAATGTGTCACACTTGAACTTATACATATTCTTCATGGGGTCAAATGTGATGGGGAAAGAAGGACAAGGTGAAATACACTTTTTGATTTCTTAAATTACTTAAACAAGTATTTGATAGAGCAATTCCACAAAATCACAGCTGTGAATTACAGACCAAGTTTCTTTATTTCAACAACAATTTTATATAGATTTAGTAATGACTCACATTTCTACAACATGTTATTTTGTTTTCCGTGACAAAATCTAACTTAAAAAGTTAATAGTATCAGTAAGGTATTTATAAAATGAACTCTTTGTGCTCTGATGAACACTGTTTTCTTCCACCTTTGGTTTTAGAGGAATAATTCAGAAATTTAGTGCAAAAAAAATACTGTAAAATGTGCACATATTAAATATATTTAAAATGTTGTCAGCTCTGTGTAAACTCCTGCAACATAAAATGACCATGACAAAACTTAAGGTAAATTGTTGGTCGAGAGTAAAGGCTATTTTGAGTTCTGCAAATATGTACCGTGTGTCTGAGCTCAACTTTTGATCTACTTTTTCTATACAAGTTGTATTTAACATCTTTGATCTCCAAGTTAGTGATCTAATCCGCTGTATAACTTAGCTTTTATTGATCTGTTCTCATGCTAAGCAAATCAAGTCTCACTTTTATGGGGTAGATTGAAAAAGATAGTAAAACTGCCTCTGGGACAGCAGTTTAAATCTGTGCACTAATAGTGAAAGCAAGAGATAAGACTTTTATTACACGGCCAAACTTCACGTGAACTCCAAGTGTCATTAAATAGGTATGTGTCATTTGCCACAGATATTTATTTTACTAGAGAGCATGGTTACCACCCATTTGGAAGCAATGTGGTGTATTTTCTACTGTCATAGACTATATTGCTTGCCCAGGTACCTACATTTATAGTGACATTCAGTGCATAACATAGCATCCTTTCTGAATGAATTATTTATTCTGATTGAGCACTGTCTGCATCTCCTCGTTTTTCTTTCCTTTAATGTAATATCAAGCAACAGAGAAGGGGTTTATGTTGGGTTGCCTTTGTAATGTTTGATTTTTAAAAACAGGTTCAATGGAACAAAAAGCCAATAATATAAATTGACTATCTTCAGTTGTCCCTGTAATATTCTTGCTCTTCCAAGTGATAGCTTATCAAAAACTGGAAGAAGGTGATGCAAACACTGAAGCTCACCTAACTAATATTGACAGATTGTCACTTGCACTCTAAAGGACACTTTCTGATAGAGCTCTAACTGATGATGCAGAATATGGCAGCAGAAATAGCAGAAGTTTGAAGATATGGTGGACTGTAATAATTGAAACAAAGACTTATTTGAATAGCATTTTATGTCCCTATTTATGAGTGTACTCTAAAAAATTATAATACAGTATTAACAAATTGTAATACACCATCATAAAGCAGTACCTGTTATTACATTGTGTACAGAACACACAGAAAATTGCAGAAAAGGACATAACTTTTACAGTTCTAAAATTCTGAGAAAATCACCCTTAGAAATTTAATGTCTCAATTGCTGTTAATTTCTGATAGATTTTTAAAATTAAAATTAGTAAATTAGTAAAATAATAAATATTTGTTTCAATTTTTCAGTTTAATATTTACTTCTTTAAGCATACATTTAAGGCTTTATAAATCTTATGATACAGACACTATAATTTACTTTATCATTCACTTACTGTTGACCATTATGTTTTTTTCGGGAGAAATACTACTATAAACATTATTGTGCCAGCTCTAACTTTCCTTCAGGATTTTTTTACCTTAGCTCAGAGTTTTGAAATAAAATTACCAGACTGAAGAGTATACACATTTTGATACATTTGGCCAAATTGCTTTCCAGAAGAGTGATGTTGTTAATACCTTTAGTCTTTTGCCCATCTGAGTCTACCTTCCCTGTATTCCACATAAATGATTAAGCCTCTCTTGACTTGATAAATGGAGGGAAGTAATTTATTTTCAAGTTAACATTTTTTCATTAGTATCAAGCTGAATGTTTTTCGTATGCTCATTACTTTCATTTTTTGTGTGGGATTTTTTTTTTTTTTTGTTATCGACTAGAATCTCAGTATCATTAATAATTTTTGTAGTTACTTTTTTTTTATAAATATAGTCAACTGATCTTTTTTCTTTTTTTTTTTTTAAAGATTTTATTCATTTATTTGACAGAGAGACACAGCGAGAGCAGGAACACAAGCAGGGGGAGTGGGAGAGGGAGAAGCAGGCTTCCCGCTGAGCAGGGAGCCCGATGTGGGGCTCGATCCCAGGGAACAGGGAGCCCGATGCGGGGCTCGATCCCAGGACCCTGGGATCTTGACCTGAGCCGAAGGCAGACGCCCAATGACTGAGCCACCCAGGCGCCCCTGTAGTTACTTTTATCTTAAGAGTTTTTATTGTAGGGGTACCGGGGTGTCTCAGTCAGTTAAGCATCTGCCTTTGGCTCAGGTCATGATCCCGGGGTCCTGGGATCAAGGCCGCATCAGGCTCCCTGCTTAGTAGGGAGCCTGCTTCTCCCTCTCCCTCTGCTGCTCCCCCTGCTTGTGCTTTCTCTCTCTCTCTCTCTCTCTCTCCTGCTCTCTGTCAAATAAATAAATAAAATCTTTGGGGAAAAAAAGAATTTTCATTGTATTCTCTAATTTGTTTGAAATATGTTTTACATTTTTATGTTTGCCATTAATTTTAATCATGTTTATATTTGATGACCAGAAGTTTAAATATCTACATTTGTAATGAAGAATATGATGCTTCCTTTTGTTTTAACATTCAAGCTCAGCAAGTGCTTTTGCATCCTAAAGGCAATGGACGTTATGCTATATTTTTCTAGTTTTTATGCTTTGTTTTTCTCCCTTAAGTTGTATGATCTGATTTCAGTTTATTTTGTTGTATTGTATGAGGTATGGATTCAAATTACTTTGGATATTCAAAGAGCTGACCAATTTCCTGGTGCTATTTATTAAATAAGAGTATTAACAGCAACTTAGTTATAACTATGGTCAACATATCATTTGTATATCAGTTTTCTATTTATTATTACATAAAAAAACTCCCATTACTTATGGTCTTCAAAGCCATATTTTTAAAAAGTTTTTTTAAAGATTTTATTTATTTATTTGAAAGAGAGAGACAGAGCATGAGCAGGGGGAGAGGGAGAAGCAGACTCCCCACTGAGCAGGGAGCCCAATGTGGGGCTCAATCCCGGACCCCGGGATCATGACCTGAACTGAAGGCAGATGCTTAACCAACTGAGCCACCCAGGCACCCCTAATCTGCTTTTTTTTTTTTAGTTATTCATTTATTTATGATAGAGAGAGAGAGAATGCATGCGCATGTGAGCGGGGTGGAGGAGCGGAGGGAGATGGAGAAGCAGGCTTCCAGCTGAGCAAGGAGCCCGATGTGGGGCTTGGTCCCAGGACCCCGGGATCATGACCTGAGCCGAAGGCAGAAACTTAACCAACTGAGCCACCCAGGCACCCAGGCTCTTAGAGATTTTTATTTTTTATTTATTTTTAATTATATATTTTATGTAATTATTTATATAATTTAGCTACTAACTTGGATTGTAATAGATATTGTATATATCTTTCTTTTTATTTTGATTAATTCATATAGATGTGTTCATTTTTGCATTACCAAATATATTCACCATTCTTTATTTTTTTAATTTATTTTTTTATTTTTGTTTTTTTATTATGTTATGTTAATCACCATACATTACATCATTAGTTTTTGATGTAGTGTTCCATGATTCATTGTTTGCGTATAACACCCAGTGCTCCATTCAACATGTGCCCTCTTTAATACCCATCACCAGGCTAACCCATCCCCCCGGCCCCCTCCCCTCTAGAACCCTCAGTTTGTTTCTCAGAGTCCATAGTCTCTCATGGTTTGTCTCCCCCTCCTATTTTCCCGCCTTCATTTTTCCCTTCCTGCTATCTTCTTTTTTTTTTTTTTTTAACATATAATGTATTATTTGTTTCAGAGGTACAGGTCTGTGATTCATCAGTCTTACACAATTCACAGCGCTCACCATAGCACATACCCTCCCCAGTGTCTATCACCCAGTCCACCCCATCCCTCCCCACCGCCTCCTGCAACCCTCAGTTTGTTTCCTGAGATTAAGAATTCCTTATGTCAGTGAGGTCATATGATACATGTCTTTCTCTGATTGACTTATTATGCTGAGCGAAGTCAATCACCATTCTTTTAAATAGACTATGTCATATCTGCCAAAAAAGTTTTGGTAAATATGTACTTCTGTTTTCTACCTGTGTTTTATAGCTTGGATTTTTATTATTTTTATTATTTTTTTATTTTTTTAAGATTTTATTTATTTGTCAGAGAGAGAATATAAGCAGGGGGAGAAGAAGGCAGAGGGAGAAGCAGGCTCCCCACTGAGCAGGGAGCCCGATGCAGAACTCCATCTGAGGACCCTGAGATCATGACCTGAGCCAAAGGCAGATGCTTAACCAACTGAGCCACACAGGAGTCCCTGGATTTTTATTTTAAAATATTTTTACTGTTGCTAAAAATAGAAGTCAGTTCTGAAACAAGTTTTTGATGACTAAATTTAAAAATTTTCTAAGTTCTTTGATATGAAAATAATAATTTTATTTAATATTTCTTATCTGATGGCAACAAGTGCTGAGAACTCCAATTCAGGAAAATTATGGTTTTACTTAAAAACTATGTTATATCCAACTCAATGTAACTTAAAATTTTTAAAAATTAATTTATAGCTCACATAGCTAAAAAGTCTAAAAGAATGAACTTGGACCTGTAGCTGGATCCAACATTTAAATAAGGTTAATCTCTAGCTTTTGTGGGACATCTGGGCTCTGATATCCTCTTGCTGTATTCCCAAGCCACATAGCCACCCTAGACTGATGATTAGCTCTGAGAGGAAGTAGTACCCCTACGGGGGAGCCTGAGTAGAAATGCCTACCCCGTGCTATAGAAGACAGATCACCTGATCCTAGCCTCATAAGGATGGGGCAGTTCCAATAAGGAAGGGATATAGAATCCACAAAATGGAGAATGTCTGCCTCCATCCAATTACGTTTCTCCAAGAGTCTTTGAGTTAAATATTTCCTTTGTCTCAAATTGGTGACAAAATCATCGATAAGTTCCACCTCACTGACACGTCACAGGAAATAGAATTCAAATTCAAGACTCAAGATTGTTTGAGCAGAAGTAAACTTCAAAATTTTGTGGTGTTTCTACTTACATGACATTTCTGCTTGCCAATAAATTGATAGTGCTTTACTATATCAGAAATACTTTATTCTGCATAGAAAGTTCAGGAAGCTTTTGCAAAATAACTTGTAGTTTATCAGTAATGCCTATAATGTTAATTATAAGGCCATAAAGTCTTGAAATGTGTCTCCTCTGTATAGTCAAAAATATCTGCACGTAAGCCAACCTAAAGTATTTCTCCCTATTGAAGAAGGACTTCTTTGTTCTGAAAAGAAAAAAAAAAAAAGCTTCACATTTAATCAAAGTAATTTTAGACTTATTTTTGTGAAGAAAATAATCTGCTGTTAATATAAAATAATTGTAAAAATTGAAATTCTTATTTGGTTAACCTAGCATATATACAACCAGAGAAAATGGGGAGCTGGCCAAACAGGAATAGCAGTTCCTGATGAGAAATGGAATTGCAATCAATTACTCCATAACCTTCCTGCTTCGAAATATGGAGGTGCGTTGGTAATGCTAGAAGTATTGACAGAGGTATTTCTTTGGTATTATTGCTGATTATTAAAATATCCATAATTCACCCCACCTCCATAAAGAAACAAAATCTATTTTTCCATTCCCTGAATCTGGATTAGATATGAGACTTGTTTTGGCCAAAGGGATTAGCTAAGCAAACACAAGTTTGAAAAGCATTTGTCCATTGGGACCTTGCTTTTGCTCTTCAAACCCTGCTACAGCTATGTGCATGAGTTCTGGCTAGCCTGCTGGATCATGAGAGCTACGTGGCCCAGTTACCCCTATCACCCCAGCCAGTAGCTGGACTGCTTCCAGACGTGTAAGTAAGGCCATCTTAGACTATCCAAGTACTAGCTGAGCTGCCTGCAGACAGTAGACACATGAGAAAGCCCAGCTGAGATGAGCTTAATTCAGCCCAGATCAGCACAACCACCCAGGTGTCTTACAGATCCACAAGCAACAAATGTTAGAAGTTTCAAGTCACTAAATTATCGATGATTTTTTTTTAATACACTATTAGATAACTGATAAAACTCACCTTGTTTTAAGTAGCAAACCAGAGAGATTATTTCAAGGGGACCTGGAATGATTTTTCAATCATGAAGTATTTCTTTTGCTCACTGAATAAGCCACCTTGCAAAAAAACTCTAGGACAAGAGCCTTTTAATGGAATAAATCCCATTTCAGCCTCCATTAGTAAAGTCTTCTCTTCCACATAAATAATCCACACTTTCTCATGGACAGAGCTAAATCACTCTTTCTTCTGAATTTCCAAATGTTATTTGCCTTACAAGAAGCATTGAGAATTTTGGTTCTTTTGTGTTTAGTAATGCAAGTTAAGGACAGAATTTAGTCTTATCTTTTCTTTGACATTTTCCAACTTAAGTTAGGTGACTTTAAACAAATACTAGAGGTTGATAATTATTGATAAAATAGGTGTTCTTTTATTCTTATAATAGAAAAGTATTCTAAATATCAAAACAGAGACAGTGGTTGCATGTTATATACAATGAGTCTCATGTCACCTTATATTTCTTTGAAAGGAAACAGTAAAACTTTATTTGTATAATGTGACATGAATTGTTTTTAGAAGACAATTTTCTAAGTAAACAAGAAGTGTATTTTAGAAAAACAAGAATTCTCTCTTCAGTTTTTATTTTTAACAGCCAGTTCATAGATGCCATGACATTCAGCCTTCAGTCACAGGTAATAAACCTATACTCAAGACTTACTATTAAGTAAAATGTTGAGAGTAAATTTGAAATACTTCCCATCATAAAAAAATTAGGAATAATTGAATTTAATATCAAATTGTCCTTTAGAAATCTTATAAGATGATAACATAGTATCTCACATATTATGTTTTTTTTAAATTACTGTATTTCCAAGTAGCAAACCATGCTTAAAAATCTAGAGTTGGTTTTCCTGACTCATGGCAAAGTATTTTTTAAAATATTCAGATACTGGGGCGCCTGGGTGGCTCAGTCGTTAAGCGTCTGCCTTCGGCTCAGGTCATGATCCCAGGGTCCTGGGATCGAGCCCCGCATCGGGCTCCCTGCTCCGCGGGAAGCCTGCTTCTCCCTCTCCCACTCCCCCTGCTTGTATTCCCTCTCTCGCTGTGTCTCTCTCTGTCAAATAAATAAATAAAATCTTTAAAAAAAATAAAATAAAATAAAATATTCAGATACCATTAGTAGTATTTTAATTATTATTTTCCTATATTATAATTTCAAGTTAGAGACACACATATATGTATATATGTATATACATATACATATGTGTACATATGTATGCATGTGTGTACATATGAATATGTACATATACATATAGATATATACTAGATATGTATATAGCTATCTTAGAACTTTTAAGTGCTCAAGGCAATATTTGCTCAGTGAAATGAATCAGTTAGTTTTCCTTCATTTCCTACTGGCTGGAAAATTTTTTAAACATTGCAATTATCTGTTTTTTTGACTTCACAATTGGCACCATTTAGAAATAATTCCAGATGCATTTTTCCAATTGTTCTACTTCTATGGCAACAATGGAATGCATTTATTTTATACAATTATTGAAGTTTTAAAATTTATCAGCATATCATTTTCAAAATTGTAGAGATTTTCTAATATTTACCACTGCATGATGAATATTATATTTTCTCTCATATCTAATTTATTTTAAAATTTAAGTTAGTTACAGGTTTCTCTAACTCGTGTGTAAATTTGTATCTACAGATCTTTTTATCTGTTACCTGCCTATCATTCTACGTATTTATTGGTTTAAGTTTATATTCATTTATTCCACTAGGTTCCCCCTCCTCACTTTCCACTCCACTTTTTTTTTTAGACATGTCTTTTTTCTTTAGAATTCCATTGTTCTTTTTCTAACAGCTTAAGTTCAGTATTTTAGTTCATTATTTTCTCTTTTCCACTAGTGAAAACATTGTTGCTTGTGACTTTATCACTTCTGAAAGGACAGTGCACTAGAAAGAATCAGCCCATCTGCTGTGCCTAGTGCATTTTTCACCTTCTTGTCAGAAATACTATTAGGCTTTTATTTTTAAATTGCAATATTTGTTTTAGATTTTCAAACTTTTAAAAATCTTTTCCTGACTTGTTTATACTCTTCAGTATTTGAGTTATTCCTTTATTTTAGGATACATTCTGCATTGTTTCCTATATAAACAATAAAATTACATGATCTAGAAACAATAGCAACACTATCATACGCTATCATCTTGGTTTATATTGGGTAATTTAATAACTACAATCTTAATAAGGTAGAGAGCAGAACCTTGAAAGAATGGGAAAGAGGATAGGTAAATTTTGGAAGGGTGAGGAAAGTGATATATTTAAGTTTGTTACAGACATTACATGCTGATGAAATATACAGAGGAAAGAGGCATCTGTACCTAATAATAATAAAAAAAAAAAGTAGAAAAGCAACATGGGTACTAATGAATGAGTTCACTCATTTTACAATTTTGCATATTTTGCAAACCAATAAACCTATGTACTAGGTTATGCTATAAGGGAATTGTGATTTGACAATGGCCTTCCAATTGTAGAACATCCTACTGCAGTCTGAGGCTATAAAAGGATCGATAGAGGGGCACCTGGGTGGCTCAGTCGTTAAGCGTCTGCCTTCGGCTCAGGTCATAATCCCAGGGTCCTGGGATCAAGCCCCGGATCGGGCTCCCTGCTCAGCAAGAAGCCAGCTTCTCCCTCTCCCATTCCCCCTGCTTGTGTTTCCTCTCTTGCTGTCCCTCTCTGTCAAATAAATAAATAAAATCTTTAAAATAAAAGGATAGATAGAATATGAATAGATTAATACATTTATTAAGTATTTGTCTTATGCATTTATCCACTCATTTATTCTCATATCAAAAGCATACATTAAAATGGTCAACAAAGTTATGTCTCTCAAGAGTAAGACTACTGAAAGTGATTTATCTGGGTATCCAAAGTATAAAGGAAAACCTTCCCAACCGTTGAATGTACAAATTATTCTTTGTTTCTGCTTGCCACTATTCGATAACCAATAAAAGTGTATGGCAACACTAGCTCTAGTTACTTTTATTAATCAATCATAAAGCATTTTCAGTGCTTCTAAAACTTGACAAAGCACTTATAAGTTACAAAATTAATTGACCTTCATGCTTTTTAAAGCAACTATTATATTGTGTATCTTTTTTCTTAAAGATTTATTTATTTATGAGAGAGGGAGAGAGAGAGCGTGCTGAGCAGGAGGAGAGGCAGAGGAAAAGGGAGACAAGCAGACTCCCTGATGAGCCGGGAGCCTGACACCCAGGCACCCCTATATTGTGTATCTTAACCCCCTATAAGCAGTCTGGCTCCTGTAATTACTAGAATAACAATGTATAGTTGTGGCAAAACAGCACAAATTAAGAGAAAAATGAAAATATTTTATTTCAATACTGAAATGGAGTTTCATTTCAAGCTTATAAAGGCTAACGAAAGTGGCAGGTTTTAGCTTATAATAATGCTGTAGCTAGATCAATAGAATAATTTTAATTTTAAGGACACTTTAAGGACTTTAATGAATTATTTTGCAAATCAATCCTGAGAAGTGTAGAAGTCTCATCTCTATTTCAAAGGGGGTGACAGAGTACAATTATTTCTGAACCAGACTTAACTGTGGGATTTTCTCAAAATTCGGTACATTCATTTATTTCTCTATAAAACTACTTAGTGACTTTTTTTCCACCATCTGCAGAAAAGAGTTATGCCAAGGATTATGGGATTCAGAGGGATTAATAATCTGTACATGAAGCATTGATAAACCAGAGAGGAGATGATTGTCCATCCAGCTAGCCAACAATGCATCCATGCATCCATGCATCCATCTGTCCATCTAGGTTGTAAGAATATTAAAACTTAAGTTTAAAATTAACAGCCAATAGGGGCGCCTGATTGGCTCAGGAGGTTGAGGCCCCAACTCTTGATTTTGGCTCAGGTCATGATCTCAGGGTCTCGGAATCAAGCCGTGTTTCAGGCTCCATGCTCAGTGTGGAGTCTGCTTGTCCCTTTCCCTCTGCTCCTCCCTCTGCTCGTGCCCTCTCTCTCTTTCTCTCAAATAAATAAAATCTTAAAAAAATAAAATAAAATTAGCAGCCTACAGGTTGAAACAGTAAATATCAAGGCATTTTTGAGCAAATATCAAAGCAATCTTTCCAGCATTTGCCTGATTTGTGGGTAAATTGCCAATAATTCCGGCTGAATGATTTCATTCTGATTATAGCATATTTTTATATTCAACTGTCAAAGATCCTACTCACAGAGTTGTGTATATTTTCTCCTCTTCCTTAAATGTAAACTCCATGAGAACTGACTCCATATAGTTCAGTCAGCTGCTGTGTTCTCTAGTACCTTGCCCACTGCCTGGCACTTAGTAGGTATTCAGTAAATAGTGAATGCATGTGCAAATGCATGAAGATATTTCTCGATTTTCATAGGCACACTTTCTTTTTTAATTTTTATTTCTGAAGGGGCTTTTTTGAAAAGAGTAATAATAATACAAAACCTAAGTGCCATTCTGAGAATTGCTTTGTTGAAAACTGGAGTAAGAATGTCAAATAGAGGAAATCCACACTTCTTTTTATAATGTTTTACAAACCTAATATTAAGTGGTAAGCATGTTTTGATAACTTTGTTTTAGCAGGACTATTAGAAAGTATCTCAATTCCTTTTATATCTGCTGCTTTAGTCTAGATTACATTAAATAGTATTCCTGTATTAATATTTAGAAAGTAGAATTGTTTATCCCTTAATTGCATTTCAGTAAATTCCAGATCATGAAAATATGCATATGCATTATGTGTGTGTGTGTGTGTGTGTGTGTGTGTGTAAATGAAACTACTGAGTGACCTTAATAAAAATTATTTCCAATTACATAAGTCAGGGAAAGTTTATATTACATCATTTTCCAGAAATGACACTGATTTAGCTGTGTATTCTCTTGAAAGCAACACATACTATTTAAACATTAAAGAGGAAAATCCAAAAGAGAAAAAAAAATGGGCTCGATAGCTGTGTGGAAGAAAAATCATCACATTTAATATGTAGGTGTATTTATTTTATCACTACAAATGTTAGCATTTATAGGAAGGGTTTGTATATATTTTTCAAAGTTTTGCTCAGCCTAACTCCTATAAATCAAGGGGAAATTAACATCAGGACATGATAAAGCAGCCAAGACAAAATTGAAATTACTATAGCCTATACTTTACGTTTCACCACCATGTTCCCATTTTATGAATCTCATCTAGACCAAGGAAATGAGAAGCTTTGAAAGGACTTTTGAGATGACTTAGTTTTACCGTTAAAATATTTTTTAAATGCGGTTACTGAAGCCCAGAGTTCATGTGACATGTCAAAGTCACAAAGTTAGTTAGGATCTTCTGATTTTATTCAGCATTTTGAGTTTATATTAAATTATATCATGAATATATATATATATGTCATGAATATATATATATTCTAAAGTCTAAATATTATTTTAAAATAAATGAGAATAAGGTTAAATATATAATAAAACATATAAAATGGATTTACTGATGAATGGAAATGATAAATCAATAAATACTTGAAAATATTTTTTCTTTCAACATGCCAAATCTGAATAAAATGATCTCTACCATAAGTAGCTGACCTCTTTTCAGTAGACTCATTTAAAAAATTATTTATTCTATCTTAGGGAAGAGAGGAAGACACGGGTCTAGGATAGGAAAAGGGCTCTGGGAAAAGTCTATTTGCTAAAAAAAAAATCCTCCTTTATAGACTCTAATCATATTGATAACCTCCTCGATTTAATTACAGGAACCTTAGAAAGTATAAACCAATCCGCAGTCTCTATGTGAATGAAAATCTTATTTATTTACTAATTTAGCCGAGAACCTAACCTCCCTTGGGGAGAGACAGTGTGGAAAGGGAATTAGAAGAGTGGAAGGAAAGGATCATTTAAGGCAAAGAGTTATACTTCCAGTGAGAGCAGAACCAAATGGTGTACTTGAAGTTGGATACTTCAGAGTGACATGCAAAGGCAAGTTTCAGGGTTTGGGAGAGGTTGTTAATAGCCATATTCAATTCAGAGACTTCATAACAGGTGGCTGAGATGATTTTGCTCGGGCTCCGGAGGAAAGCACTCCATAAAATCCACCAAGCTGGGGAAGCGGCGTGCTGGAAGCCTTCTCAGAGAAATAATATATTTTTCATGAAGCGATCTGATAAGGTTCGATTAAAAATTCTAATTAATTTGTAACCAAGAGCCAATTACTTCTGCTGCTTTGAATTTCTGATTTTACTGAATCAGGATTTGTATTGTCTAGTATCCACCATTCGAGGGTGCTACCTAGAGAAATCTATCCTGATTTTCTATCACTAGCACCCAGAAATTATTTATCCTCTTCAGGATGGCATAGTATTTGATTTAAAAATCCACTACGTCATGTAGCTTTACAAGGGCTCCCAAATAGCATAGATAGGAACTCAGACTTTATTTAAGATTAAAGCCGTCTATTGAGAGTAATAGTCTAAAATGAATAAACCTCATCAGCTCATTCATAAATACCAGGTGACTACTACATGGTATATAACAGTACTATAGGTTTTGTGAGAAGTGTTATAAAACATCTAAGATACACTCTCTAAAGGCACTCACCATCTAGTTTAGACAAAAGGACATGCAATCCCAGTAACATGTATACACATTAGCTTCTAAAATATCTTAACACATGTGCTAGTGAAGCATGTGGAACTTCGGTCAGAGAGAAACATGTTAATGTTGTTTCAGTTCTATTCTCCAAGCCACACTATACATTCATCAGTGACAACTATCTGACAGGATGTTCCAAACCTCAGTACACACAAAACAACTCTGATTCTTGCTGGGTGGATTGGAGTGCTTCACGTAGCTCTGCTTTGCCTGGTTAAAGGAGTTCTGTCTGTCTGTCTGTCTTTTCTTTTCTTTTTTTTTCTGTTAAAAATATGTGTGGATTCCAGGGGTAAAGTTAAGAAGGGAAAGGTCAGAGTGGGATTGGAATGTAGGGTCATTTAAAACAGTCCAAGAGAATCCTGATCTTCAGAAAGATGGGGGCGGGGAGGAGAAGAGGAAAGACTTTTGAAATAACATCCTGAAAAGCAGATCTAAACACAGCATAATTATTATTTAATATTCGAAAATTGATTTTACAAAACAAAGTATTTTGGCTAGCAAAGACATACTGCTTATCAATTGAGAAATGTGAGATGTTAATGAGTTTGATCCGAAGTTTGAGACAAATTAAGAAAGGTAATATTTCCTGCAGGAGTTTTTAGTTCTTTTGTTTAACTCTTTGTTTATAATGTCTATCCTTGTTACTTGAAATTCTCGTTCTTTTTTCCTTTCCTTTCCCCTTCCTTCCTTCCTTTTTTTCTTTCCTTCTTTCTTTTTTATCTTCTTTCTTTCTTGCTGTAAGATCATATCTCTGCACTCTGAATCTGGTAAATAGTTCCTGAAGTACTAGTTAAAATACCCTTGATCCTACTCTGAGACAGCCCTGAAGACTTAAATGAATGGTGTTTGGTGATCTCAGCTCAGTCCCCAGTAAATGTCCACATCACAAAACCACATCACTTAATTTTAGGTGATTGATTATATCTGCTTAGTTTAAACTCAGGCTTGAGTCAGCCAGAGGACTTTATTACCCTCCATTCCTGTGAGGGTGGTCCAGCCAGGTCAAAGTCGAGGTCAAAAATAGGGCAAGAAGGTACTGGCTTTGCCAGTAAGCAGACCTGCTCTCAACCAGAACAAAGAACTTCACTCCTCAGAGATGCTGTTTGTGCAAACAGATATAGTCACCACTAATACTAAAAGGCTACAGTGAACTCAAGTAGCATATTTGACCAAATAAAATATTTTCATTATCCAGAGTTTGTTTATAACTTAATCTAGGAAACAAAATATTTAAAATTATTTATTTATTAGATACTTTAAAAGCAGTAAGATTACATGAATCAATTCATCAACGAAAATATCTATTTAAATATGAAAATTGAAGATATAATTTTAAAAGTAACTTCTAATAGAAAAACATTTAATTATAAATAATAGACTCAAATTTAAATTTGTACACTAACTTGTATACGGTGAAACATTATAAAAAGGTTAATAGTTTGTTCCCAAAAGGAATCTTGTATTTATATTTAAAACGCAAAACCAAAATATCTATACATTTTTATGTTAAAAGTCACATTTTAAAGTAGAACTAAATATTACTCATGGTAGGGGATTTCAGATTGTATAGTTGCAGCAAAATAAGATAACCCATTAGCACCATATATAATTATTTTTTATGATTGTAATGGAAAATTATGACAAGAGAAATATTGATTTTAATGGTAACATTAAAAACCAGACACTAAAATTTGTCATACAAAAAAATTATCCAAAAAGTTAATTTGGTCCTTAAGTACTATTAATTTGCAACTTTCACATGAATTAGTCCATTAAATTGTGAAGAGAAAGTGCTTTAGTATATTTTTGAACTAGAAACCATATTTTAAATAAAGCAAATTAAGTTGAATTGGATAAAAATGAGGATAATAATAAGTCAATAGAGAAACATATATTATAAAGCTTTAGTGGGTAACCAAACAGACCACCACTGTTTCTTACTGAATGTGGCCTTGGAGAAGTGATTTAATCTCTGAACGAACATTCTCCGTGAGGTGGTAAGTTGGGACGGAGGCTTTATGGGGAATAATTTCTACCATGCAATTTTGCTGTAAAGAATCAAATGATTTCATATAGATAAAAACATATGACATATATTTGATAAATATTTGTGGAGATTTTTTCCTTGTAAAGAACTTATAAAGATGGCTTTAAGGAAAAATAGCTATAAAGACTGTAAGTCAAAACTCAGTGATTGTTTTCTAAGTTTTATAATCCCATTTGTTCTGCAGTGGTCTATTTTGTAGGTAACCTCTAAGTAAGTATAATCTTAAATTCGTGTCATTTATAAATTAGAAAATTAGTTATAATAACTTAAATTGGGCAGCAGGCAATAGAAATTCCCTCTTGTTGCCATGATGTGAGGTAGTGCGGCCGTGTCCACATGGACCGAATAAATGACCTTGACTGTCCCTTCATTTGTCTTAACATCTTAACCATCAGTGCAGGGGCGCCCGGGTGGCTCAGTCCATTAAGTATCTGACTTTGGCTCAGGTCCTAATCTCAGGGTCCTGGGATCGAGTCCCATATGGAACTCCCTGCTCGGCGGGCTCTCTGCCTCTCTCTAATAAATAAAATCTGAAAAAAAAAAAAAAATCAGTGCAGACTACTGCAAATACAGGTCAGGAGTGGCAGTCAATACGTATCACTGCGACAACCAAAATAGATTAACCATGTCCCAATTCTTTTAAAAGACCTACAATTTTTAAAAATTGTATTTGTTTAAAAAAATATTACTTCCTATAAGAGGTTTTCCAAACTCCATTTGATATATAACTTTACTAGATATAACAAACAAACAAACAAAAACCTTCTTTTTACTTTTTGTCTAGTTTTGCTTTTTTAGAAACAGAAGTAACACACAGTAGCAATAAGATAAAGAAATCACAGAAGGGCAGAAAATAAGAAATGAGAGTCCTAAAACCAATGATCCTATTTTCTTGGAATAAACATTGTAAGATATTTATTTATTATTTATCCCTTCAGAACTTTAGGAACATACAAAAATATATATCCTTAACCTATTTTAAACAAAATTAGGAGCTTTTATGCGTGTGTAGGTATTTATATGCATGTATAGGTATGTAGGTATATATAACAGACTTTACCATGTTCTGGGCAGTTCAGTATAGGCTAATAGCCTAGAATAAAATCAAGTTTCTGCCTTGCAATTTTGGTTAAGTTACTCAACCTGTGTCTCAGTTTACACAATATTAAAGTAGAATGATAATGACAATTAGATCCTTGGATAGTTGCAAATTTTCTAACTTATTATATGTGCTCAGTAATGTTAGCTATTATTACTATTTCATATCGGTATATATAATTTCTATCATTTTTAAACTGCATCGTATTGAATGGATATGCCACATTTATTTAACCAATTTCCTATTAATAGACTTTTATATTATCTTTAATGTTTTGCTATAAATAAAGTGTACTAAATGAACTTAAGGATAATTCTTTGTGTACTGCAGTGAAAGTGTCTGTAAATGATTTCCTAGAAGTAGAATTTCTAGATTAAGCAATGTATGCATTAACAGTTTTGGTAGATATTCTCAAATCATCCTTTCAAAAAGACACTGTGTCAGAATACCATGAACTATGTAAAATGCCTATTTTATCACAGTATTTACAACACTAGCTAGTATCAATAATTTTAATCTTTGCAAGTTTGATTAAATTGAATGAGATAACTAGTTCAATACCTATTTTATTATTAGTTATATCAGATATCTGTTCATGAACTTAATAGATACTTGCCTTATTTTTTCTGTGATCCATTCAAATCCTTTTCACTCACCTCCCAAGAATTTCATCTTTGTATTTTTTTTTAACTTTCTAAAAAAATATGGGATGCTTCACGAATTTGACAAATCTGTGTGTCATCCTTACACAGAGGCCATGCTAAACATCTCTGTATCATTCCAATTTTAGTATATGTGCTGCTAAAGTGAGCACTTCGTCTTTGTATTCTTATTGATTTGTTAAGCTCTTTACATGTTAAGAGTATTAACCATTCTTTGTATCAAAAAATATGAGCAATCTTGGCAATAATCTCAGTCATTGCTTTCCCCTAACAATTTTTAATCCATACAGATAAATTTGAGGCACTTAATTATATATATATGCATATTTGCACATAATTAAAATCATATGGTTGCTCGCCAAAAGTTTTTTTTCTAGAAATAATTCACCATTTACATGGTCTCTTTTATAAAACCCAAACTCTCATGATCACTTTTGTAAAGATGAAAACTCTCCTGTACATCACGGAAGATCTAAGGATCCCCAATACTCTAATTTACATTGTTGGCATTTTTATTTAGGTTTACTTAAATTTCTTTATTTGGGTTCCATAAAAGGGATACTTTATCTTATATTTTAAGCACTTGGTTTCTCTCTGCTTTAAAGAAAATTAGCATACTGTAGATATTTTTAAAATTTTTTATTTAAATTCAATTTAATTAATACATAGTGTATTATTAGTTTCAGAGGTAGAATTTAGTGATTTATCAATTGCATATAACACCCAGGGCTCATTCCATCACGTGCCCTCCTTAATGCCCATCACCCAGTTACCTCATCCCACCAACCATCTCCCCTCGAGCAACCTGTTTGTTTCCTATAGTTAACAGAGTGATCTTTTAAAACCACAATATGATTTTGTTTAATTCTTTTAATAGCCCTCATTTGCAAATGTTTAAGAGGGCTTTTAGCAGGTCTACTGTAAAAAGTGTTGTATAAGGAGGGGCAGCATTACACATCTTCATCACCTGGGACCTTATTAGAAATGTATATTCTCGGGCCCTATCCCAGACTTACTGAGAATTGATGCTGAAGTGTGAGAAGCACTAAACAGGATCTTGGAGGAGTGGAAAGCTTAGTCTTTCCATTTTCTTCCAGTCTTGCTCTCTTATTGATCAGTGTATTCCACCCTGGCTTTTTTTTTTTTTTTCAGCTACACATTCCCTTCACCAGGCTTTCCTTCTGCTTTGAATATTTCTTCCTTCCTTTTGTTGTACTAAATCTTACTGATTACGTAGATCACAACTTAAATGCTACTTCTTTGAGGAAATCTTCTTGCACCATCAAACCATGCTCCTCCTTATTTTATGTTTTAATATTTCCTTGTGCTTTTTATCAGTACATGTTTTGGGGATTCTTAAATCCTCCAATCCCCACCCCTTCACTATTTCCTAATCATAAGAAGCCGTGTCCTTTCTGGTTCACCCTTGAATCCTCAGATCCCATCATAGTGCTTGGTACATACTGAGACTGAAGTAAATATTACTTGGAAGAATAAATAAATACACGAATGAATAAATCCTCCCCAGAGTGCTTCCTCACTAATTTGAGGATCAAATCTAAACTCAGTGATCATTTTATGGCTGAAGACTCCTCTGGTTTCCTCCTCTCCTTCAGGATGTCATGTGCCTTTTTTTCTGTGCCCTTTTGCATTCCCTGTTCTGACATTTCCTTTGTATTGTATTTTAACCAGTTTGTTGAATCCCCTTGCTTTTCTGCTTGTCCTTGAGGTTAGGGATGGCATCTCTCTCTCTGTCTCTCTTGCTTTCTCCAGGCCTTTTTCTGTCTTTTATTTTAGCTATGTTGACTGGAGCATAGCAGACCCTCAATGACAGCTTTGTGAATTAAATTAAATGTTAAGACAGACTTTGCCACAAGTTTATTTTGAAACCCAGGGCCAGTTGGTTAATTTCTGTACATTTCAGTTTGCTTGCTTATAAAAGGAAAGCAACTTAAGGGAACTTTGTGAAAGATGATCTATATTTCAATTGTGGTGGTGGTTACCCAATGACACAAGATGAACAAAACTCATCAAACTGTGCATTTAACATGGGTGGATTTCACTTATGTAAATTACAACTCAGTGAACTTAGAAGAAAACTGAAGGCACAAAACTAAATCATGATATAGTGGTCCAATAGATATTTTTGAGTTGAACTTAGAACGAATTTCATTTTTTTAACTTATTTTAAGTGAATCTGAATACCTCCAAACCCAGCCCTCACTTTCATTTTTCACAGACCCATCTCTATGATGACTTTACATGAGGGTTGATTCTCCCATTTTTATTCATCTCCCCAAATAGAAGCCCTTTTCTCTCTCCCTTTTGGAACTAAATTTCTATGGTTTTCCCCATAAACATTAGATCACAATCAAGGGTCATTGCTGATTATGATACTCACTTGAGGATGATGTAAATCCTTAATTATCCAATTAAGTGACTTCCCTAAGGGCATATATCACCCAAGGATTTGCCTGTGTTTAGTCACTGTGGTTCAAGTGAAACTTGGAATAATTTAATTTAAGATTTAGATGCATCTTCACATTACTTTTCTACCTTATAGGAAGATCATCAAGAGTTTCTTCCTCTGATGATTAAAGCATAGTATCTTATCAGAACAAGAGTATCTTATAGAGTAATATATAAAAATATAAAAATATATTACTCTATATAATATAATGTGTACTATATAACATGTATGATAAAATATAAAATAGTACATATTTTGTATATATAATACACAAACACACACAAACCTATAGCATTCTTAACACAATTTAATGTTTATTTCCCGTTCATATTAAACTTTCACTGTTAATACAAGGAGCTGTTTCACATCTAATGTGCTATTAGAAAAGGGCCATTATTTAGAACCTCAGAGACACCTGCCTGGCTTTGCTGGTGGGTTACTTTAAATTTTATTATGCTAGGAAATTGTTTTTCCTTCCCATGCATTTGCCCTCTTATCACTCATCCCATCTTGCGCTTCCAAGTCCATCCTGACTCTAACAGGCTAAGCTGCTCAATCATCCTAGAAGTTGACACGTATAACTCAGAGCAATAAGGAAAAGGGGAAACAAAGGCAGTCTCACTGCTGCACAGCCACCTGGGATAAACGTGAGAAATGGGAACCTCACGTTTTAAATTGCAAAAGAAGAACTTTGTTGTAATCTTACAAAAGTATATTTCTACCCTTATTTTATTTTATATTTTTAAAAAATCACTCTCGCACATAATCTGGGACAACGTGGATGAAAATATATTGTGTAAGTATAGATTTTTTAAAATTATAATACAAATAATTGACTAATTCGTCCTGTTTTCCTACGTAGAAGAGCCAAATAATTTCTGTGGTACATAATGCAAAAGATTCATTTCACATTTTAAAGTAGTTTCTTTTTCTTTCTTTTTTTTTTGGAAGATCTTATTTATTTATTTGAAAGAGCGAGAGAGCGCAAGCAGGGGGAGGAGCAGAGAGAGAGGGAGAAGCAGGCTCCACACCCAGTTCGGAGCCCCATGTGGGGCTGGATCTCATGACCCTGAAATCATGACCTGAGCCGAAATCAAGAGTCAGAGGCTTAACTGACTGACTGAGTGACTGACTGACTGAACCAAGAAACATGAGAGAAGAGTGGAGAGCAGGGATGAGCAAAGTGTGGGAAGATGGGAAAGGATAATAGAAATGCATAGGAACTGCAGCACTGGGGAAATAGGTAGAGAAAGAGGATTAGATAAAATTAGAAAGAAAAGTCCAGAAAGAAAGAGAAGCTGAAAGGGCTCAGTGTTTTGGGTTTTTTTTTGGTCATGATGGTGGCAGGTTTGGTCAACTGCCAACGTCTCTTTGCCTTGTGCTAATTTATAGCAAATTCTATGTTTTGGGGGACATGTCTAAGACAGGCCCAACCCTGAATTTGTTGTGTCAGTGAAAACCTTCTCTGTCTCTACAAGTGAAAGGGACACCTGGGCCATACTTCATAAAAGCTCTGAGTGGGAATGTCATAAAACCCCACAGATGGAGTCATTTGTTGATAAAGAGCAGATCCACACAATTCTGTTACTTATATTGAAACACTGATACAAGTCTTTTTCTACTATAATGAGAGCTCTTAATTATTGGGTCCTAAAAGAGTGCCTAGAACTATACTAAATATATTTCAGTTTTTAATTAACAGTATAGCTATTATGATTTCCATTTTAAAGATAGGGAAACTGAGGTGCAATGACACAGATATTTGCTGAAGTCAGGTAGCTAGAAGGTAACCAAGTCAAAATTCAGACTGAGGTCTGACTTCATAGCCTGTGTTCATTTCACACATTAAACTCTTTCTGACCAAGCATCTCAAAAAGCTGTTTACCAATATACTCAGGTTATGAGTTTGCTATTTCATGTTGAAATAACATCACAAAGCTGGATATAGTTGATGATCCATAAGTTAATAGATTGTGTGTCTATAAAATTGTAACTTTAGCAAAGAATAAGTTTCTGTGCAAATCTGTCATCTAAATTATTTTACTAAGTTACTAAAACTCAATATGGGGATAAGAGTAATGCTTATCAATTCCCAGCCTGGCAGATGGTGGAGACTGAATCCTAGGTTTAAGCACAACCAGAACACATCTACTTTTTTTGTTTGTCTATTTGTTTATTGTGTGCTAATACCATTGTCTCACACAAAAAGAAAGCTCAATTAGTTAGAAAATGTTAAAAACCAAAAGCTTTCAAATATCTCACAAATTTATCTTTCATTTTAACATAAAATACAAATCTATTTTTTTTCAGTTGGCCAGTACTATTATTTTTGAATCTTAAATAAGAGATGATCTCTGATCTTGAGTCTAGAAAAACTTTCCTATTGCTAAGCAACTGTAGATCTCACCCTGAGGAAACAAGACTAAATGGAAAATTATTTTCACTACCTCTATGTGAATTCCAGCTTATATCAGTTATTTTCCTGAATCAGCTTACAAAGTTATTAATCAAAATATGAGATGTTATTACAGAAAAAAATTATGAGACAGTTGCTTCAGCCCTTGAGTACTGAAGATAAAATTTTGAGTGGTTTTAACTGTGCAATCTCTGATTTGAAACAAAAATCCAACAAGCATATAAGACTCATTTTATAGGGGTTCATTTTTGCCCAAGTCTTTAGGAATAGATTCCATCCATAATTGAGAAGTGTCTGTGGAATGCCAGTGTCTTCCTTAGATTTGTTAACATCATTTTTTCGTTGAGTTTCTTCAAAATTATTCTAACTATAAGTAACAGAGCAGAATTTAGAAACTGCATTTTTACATTTCAAAGTCAATATAAAATTTGGGTAAAATTACATGTTTAGCAATTTTTCTTCTGCTATTATTAGTATTTCATTTAAAGATTTGATTTTGATTCTGATTTTCCTGTAAAGACTTAACTAACCCTGGGTTTTAGCAGTGGGGTTTAATTTAATAAATGTTGGGTCTCTATATTGGAGGACACAAATTCTTTCTTTGCTGTGTTCAGTTTGCAATGATAGATTTCAATAATTTCTTGTAGTACCCATGAAATATATCTCAATATGTGTTAGGCTTCCTAAATAAATGTTTTGGAAATAATGATTTTAAGTCGTATGGCTTCAAATTCATTATTATAGCTATTTATTGGTATAATATCTATCTTAAATAATCTATGTAGGAAGGACGATGATATTTTATTCAGGTAATTAATACTAGCAGAGTCTAATGATGGAGCAGGGAGGAGGGACTGATCTCAACCACGATGGTCAGGGAAGGCCTCCTTAAAAGGTAATACATGAGTGACACCTGAGAGAAGGTGAGAGAGCAAATCATAGGTTGGAAGGAAGTTCTAATACAGTGAGCTATTTCAATGATTTTAAAATTAATGGTAGATACACTAAAAGTTGCCAAAAGTTAAAATACATGCCTTTCTTTCTTTACAGAGACCCATATGCTCACATGAAAAAATTTCTTTTTATTTTTATAAATCTTTTCACTACACACTTTCCATATAAATTATATTTTAGAAGTAATAACCTGTACACAAAAATGTTTACTAAATATTAACTTAATACAATTCTATTTCTAAAACATAAAATAAAAGTGATTGAAATATTTATTTCAAATAGTTTGGTAGGAAAAAATGTTCACACTCATTTTCACTTTTATTTACTCTCCTTGAAATATTTTAAAATAGAGAGGGCATGAATGAGTATAATACACTTAATGTATATGAGGAAAATATGGGGAAAAAGGATATTTTTCAAGCCATGAGCCTAGAGGCTATGCAATCATTCAGACCTGGAACAGCATGTAAACATTTGTACATTTGTTCAACCTCAGAAATCTAGGCTTGTATGTCTAATGATTTAAGACTTCTTTTTAACCTCTGACTCTTAATAGCATCTGAAAGTCCTCTGCAAACCAAGAATCTACTATAAAAAAAGGATTACATTGGGCTTTAAACAACAAATGAAAGAAAGAGGTAAGGAAGATCAAATCGTCTGTTTTTCATTCTAAACTTTCATCTTCATTTGAAAACTTTTTTCTACTATTTGGCAGTTCTAAAAATCTGGCAAGTCTAGCCAATACTTCTTTGAATAAAAACAAAACTGGAGACCTGCAAGATTTTATATTCTTGGAAGAGGCTATTTTCATTGCACACTCAAAGAAACTCTGAATTTCTAAGAATTGAAACAATTGGTGAAAGGAGGAACAGAGAAGGTCAAAACTATTATATTGCTCCTTGTTTGCATTGCTTAGTTTTGGCCTTTTCTCTTTTCTAAAGACACAATTAGACTGAGCGACAATCTGGCAAGTAAAGAACATGTGTTCATATTTCCCCTTTTCTCTTGTGTTGGAGGAGGCTGGAGTGAGTATTTCCTCCAAACAAATCACACACGTGAAACTGTAGAACAGACTGAAAAAGTTCCCAGCCCCTCTTCACTTTTAGCCTGCTCCATTTGGGCAATGCAGCTTTCCACCAGTGTAGCTGGAGGGTGTAGGAGTGGAAGGAAGAGCCCTCAGGCAAAGACAAAGACGCTGGAGACTACAAGTCCAGGAAAGCACACTGCATTCTCCAGGGACATGGATAAGACATGTGCTACACACTGTCTACTGCGGGCTAAACGAATACCCTTTTCTTGCAGAAGTAATTTCTCATACATTTTTTGTTTCATTACTCCTGGCAACACAATGAAGTATTCCCTTTTTATAGATGATAAAACTGCCAGTTCAGAAAGGTTAGTAACTTGCTGTTTTAGTTTGCCAGGGCTGTTATGACCGAGTACCACAAACCGGGTGAATTAAATCACAGGTATTTCTTGTCTCAGTCCTGGAGGCTAGAAGTCCAAAATCAAGGTGTTGGCAGGGTTGGTTCCTTCTGACGGCTGTCAGGACTGATCTGTTCTAGACCTCTCGCTCCTGGGATTATAGATCACGACCTTCTCTCTGTGTCCTCACATTGTATTTCTCTATCTGTGTCTGTCTCCCAACTTCTTCTTATGAAGACTCCAGTCATAATGGATGAGGGCCAATGCTAATGACTTCATTTTAACTCATTACCTCTGTAAAGACCCTGTCTCCAATAAAGCCACGTTCTGAGGTGTGGGGGTTAGGACTTTCACATGTGAGTTTTAGGTGGTCAGAATTCAACACTTGTCAAAGGTGCCTTAGTAAATGAGTAAAGAAGCTGGGATTTCAAACATGTGAATGCAGGATTCCAAAGCATATGGTCTTCAAACAACAGAACACTGTCTTCTTATGTAAAGTATGATATATTTGGTAGACAGTTACACAGAAAAAATTAAACCTACTTACTCATATTATATAACTTTATAAGGAAGAGGCAACTAAGGGCGGGCTGTCATTTATTGGTCTTAGAGTCAAGGAGCTTACTTCCCTGTCAAGGGAGGCAGTTGCAGAAGTGTCTTGTGATATGATTTACAGGGACTAGGGATGGCTGTCTTCTCCCATAGGTCAATTCAAATGCTACCTTCACTTGTATGGACTTTTCTAATTCCTTTATCATAAGTTATAAATATTTTTAAGTATTTTTCTCTACTTGAAGTATTATAATTTTTTTATGTCTGACTTTACCAACAAATTAGAAGCCCCTTGGGGATGTGTCTTCTCATAAAATGAAAATAAAATTAAAGCTGGAGAATAAAGAATTAAATCTAAGGAAACTGTACACTAAAACAATCATGTCATATCACTACCCATTAGAATGATTAACATAAAAAAATACTGAGAATTCCAACTGAAATTCTCATACATTGCTGGTGGGAGCAGGAAATTTTAGAGCCCCTCTGGAGAACAGTTTGGCAGTTTCTTATAAAGTTAAACATACACTTATCATATGACCTATGAACTTCAACTTCTGGGTATTTACCCTACAAAAAGGAAAACTTACGTTCACACTATAATTTGTATACAAATGCTTATAGCAGCTTTATTTAGAATAGTCGAAAACTAGAAACAACCCCAATGTTCTTCAATAGGTGAATGGAAAAACAAACTGTGATACTTGCATATAATGGAAAAATACTCAGCAGTACAGCTGATATATGCAGCAACTTGAACAACCTGAGTAAATAAAATAAGCCTGTTACAAAAGGTTGTATGCTGTATGACTTCTAGTACATGACATACCTGGGGGTCGGGGGAAACCAATACATTGATAGAGAACAGATTCATGTTTTCCAGGCTTTATAGATGGTTGGGGAGGGTTGCCTATAAAGAGATGGATCAAGGAGTTTTTTGGGTGATGGAAATATTCTGTATCTTGATTGTGGTGGTGGTTATGAGTCTATGCATGTGTTAAAATTCATAAAATCATACACCAGAATTAAGTCAATTTTACTTTATTTAAAAATAAAATTATTACCCCTCTCCCAAAGAAAAACATTTAGGGATCAAAGAAATACTAATTAAATCTCATCTCTTCCATTTTTATTGTAAGTCATATTTTCTGCAAATATTTTTATATTTTCTGCATATATTCTGGCTCCTCAGTGAGGAGGGATGCAGGGACATTTGCTGAAGGAGGGACATAAATGGACAAAATAAGATTTGATTCCTCGGGGCACCTGGGTGGCTCAGTCGGTGAAGCGTCTGCCTCCAGCTCAGGTCATGATCCCAGGGTTCTGGGATCGAACACCGCATTGGGCTCCCTGCTCAGTGGGGAGACTGTTTCTCTCTCTCCCTCTGCTGCTCTCCCTGCTTGTGCTCTCTTTCTCTGTCTGTCAAATAAATAAATAAAATCTTTAAAAAAAAACAAAAACAAAAAGATTTGATTCCTCAAGTTAACATATCTCTTTCTTTAATTATGGAAAATTTTTTAGACATTATCTCTTTGAACAGTTCCTCTCCCACATTCTTTGTTTTTCTTTCCTCTAAGAGATATATTTTTTTTTATGCCCACAACTTATTTGTAGGCCCCAAATCCTTTGACAGACTGTAAGCTTTCCCATTTCTTTTTACCACTGGTGCATGGACTCTTCTAGTAGCTGGGACTAAGGAGCACTTCAAGGCTTCAGAGTTTATGTAGGAGCCCACTTATAACTATCTCAGTATTCAGACTGTGGCTCTGTTTCTTCATTGTGTATGGTCATTAGAACATGAAATTTTTAGTGCCTAGACCCTGGGCCTCCGTCTAGACCAATCTCAATGGGCTGCTAAAGTTTCAATCTTCTCTTTACTACTCTGGCTTTGATTTCTCTCCATTTTTAAGATCTGTATATTTTTTATTTATTACTTAGAACCAAGTAATTTATAACTTTTTATTTGATTTGATCCATCCTTTCTATGGGCCCATGTGTGTATGTGTGTTTATGCACGGAAAAGGGGCTCTGATGGCATATCTATTTCAGCTCATTCCATCATGATGGAAAGCATCTCAGACACTTACTAAAGATTGAGAATAACCTTAGAAAAAAAAAGTTGCCTGTAGATCCACAAAGGATAGGATAAGACCTTAAATTTCATTTTATTCCCCATCCCCACTATCCACACATATAAACATAATGTTCTTACAGTCATATAAGAACTTATGCTAGGAGGTACTCAATATATAGTTGTTTAATGAATGAATGTGTGAATGAAAAATGTCTAGGACATAATACACTGATATGTAAAGCAGAGGTCTTCTCAAAAATTTCTCAACCTTTGTTTATGGCAAATAATTACTTTCATTATTTATCTCTCTAACAAATCTATTTAATCCTTTATATTTGCCAAAATATCATTAACTTTCAAAGTTTATGGTTGTGTAATGTTTGTGTATGTTTGTTGGCCAATTATTCCACCAATATGGTGCATGCATGCTAAAATCCAGGGGTGTAGCATCACTATGGAAACAGAATAAAAATATCCCTGACCCTGTCAGAGAACATTAGAGAAGGCTTCCCATAGGCAACTGCATTTGAACTGAGACTTAATAGATAAATAGAAGGGACCATGGGACAGGCAATAAGGAAGGCCATCCTCGGCTAAGTGAACAACAGCAAATGCAAAGGCAATAAGAATTGAATGAGGATAAAAGAATTTATCCTCTCCTAATATGACTGGAGGAATGCATATTTGTTTCAGGGTGGCACAGGGGCTAAGAAGGCATGAGAGGTAAATTTGGAAACATTGGCAGAGTGAGATCATGGAAGTCATGTTATGCCATTCTAAGAGCTGTGGATTTTATAGTGTAGGAAACCTTGTGTCATTGAGGGATTTTAAGAGGAAAATTATATGATCAAATTAGGGATATATTTATTTAAAGATTTATTTTCATTATTTTAGAGAGAGAGAAAGAGAGAGAGAGCACGTGCTTGCACATGTGTGTTTGTGAGCATGAGTGATGGGGAGGGGCAGAGGGAGAGAATCTTCAACCAGACTCCTTGCTGAGTGTGGAGCCCAGGCTGGGCTTGACTCGGAGCTCGACTTCATGACCCATGAGATCAAGACCTGAGCCAAACCTGGCATATCTGAGCTACCAGTTGGTCACTCAACCAACTGACCCACCTAGGTGCCCCTCAAATTAGGGATTTATAAGGCACCGCTTAGAGCAGTGTAGAGATGATTTGGAAATGAAAAGGTCTAGTTAAGTGCTTGGTAAGAAATTGTAAGGCCCTCACCTAAGGTAGTAGAAGGGTGAGATAGAGAAATAACTAGGTGTTCAAATCCACAAGATTTAGTAAAACCTGGAATATGTGAATGGGCTGAAAAATAGACTTCAATTAACAAAAAGTATTCAGCCCATGTAAACTATTATTCAATTTGAATAGCATCTAAAAATTTGAATTGATTTTCTGATGAGAAGGACAGACATTATTTACCCAAGAAACTTTTTGGGTCCATAGTTAATACATATATAAAAAGTGTCTCTAAATTATCTGAAAGTGGTCATACACAGATGACTCTGACAAAAAAAAAAAAAAAAGTCTACATAGCTAAATTTGTCCCTCACCGAGACACTTCCTTCTTCCTATAGTTATAAAACTGCAGCCCAAATATGAACTGTGAACACGTTTGCTTTCACCAAATTCAGGCAACCTTATTTACAGCAGCAGCATCTGCAGACAATGTTTAATTGTTTCTTCTTTTCAGTATAACCAAAACTACCCAGCATAACTTTTTTTTTTTCAAAGACCCAAAAGCATAAAGATGGAATTTTAAAGTGCAGCTTTTTGTAGTAACAGTTTGAACAATTTCTAGAAGTTGAAAAATGCTGATTGGTTGCCTAGAGGGTTATGCTAAGGAAAACAAGACAGAAATCCAAGCCCTAGAATTCATGAAAACCTTTGTCATGGCAAACAATAGTGAAACCCAACATTGCCTGGAAGGGGAAATTTGAGTCTGCAATCTGTTAGACTTTGTGCACTGATAGGCGATAAGACTCTGTGCTGCATTTGGAAAGGAATACAGTAAACACAATTCCGGACAGATCTGCCTCAGGCTTAACATGACACAAGTGCTCTGCAAGTGAAAAGAAAAGGCAATTCGGGACACATTACAAACTGCTTTTATTTTCTAGCATTAAAGCTAAAATGTCAAGTAATATCTATTAACAGGAAAATGTCCTCTTTACTG
This sequence comes from Halichoerus grypus, assembly GCF_964656455.1. Taxonomy (NCBI): domain Eukaryota; kingdom Metazoa; phylum Chordata; class Mammalia; order Carnivora; family Phocidae; genus Halichoerus; species Halichoerus grypus. Next base: position 37,226,348 of record NC_135713.1, read on the forward strand.
TGTTTAATCTAGTCTTTATAAACATTGATGTGGAGGGAGAAGATAATTATTATTTTTAAATAGGAATATATGTGAATGTTTGGAAAATTCTATCACAGAGGCACTTTAGATTTTAAATATGTTCCCACTCCAAAACAAACCTAAAACAAATTACAGTAGATGTAAATACTTATAAGTAAATCTGAATTAAAATTCATTTTCTACAATAGAAAATAGTAACTAATGACTATAATTATTAGCTATAACAGCAATACATCTTTGACACATAACTTTCCTGCAGGAACCCACAGCCCAGGAGGGGAGAAAGAACAGCACCACCACCACCACCAACAACAACAGTATGTTTAATTATGTTGGGTCAAACATTTGATGACCTGAGATAGAAATTACCTACATTTCCAAAAGTAAAGCATTTGACCAATACCTTGAAACTAGGTAATCTGTGGAACTGTACACAGAGACATCTTTAAAATGTCCCCACTTATTTAAAAATTATAAAAGAAAAAAACTTACATGACTTACGAACATTTACTAAAGAAAAGTATTTTTCACTGTTAGAGCATATTAATTAGTTCCTATGAAGTGGCATGTATAACACAAAAAGTTGTACGGCATTTGTTTTAAAATTGTGGAGGGGATTTTTGGTTGGAGAACAAAATTCATTTTCTAAACTTTGATACTGAGACAAAATTTCTTCCCTTCTAATAATCCAAAGTAAGTGGAATTATTCATATAGTTTACAATTATATGTACACAATATAAATAAGATGAACAGGAGTTGGACAACTATGTGGGTTGAATTTTAAATATACCGAGATATAGTTTGTCTTTTATCATCGTGAGTCATCTGTTTTACCTCATATTTTCTGCTTTATATTGGCTGTGAAGGAATATTTTCTAATTCTTAAGGGACTTGCATTTGTTCTTTGACATTTTTAAGTATAAGACTAAGAAATCTATAACAAGATATTATAGTATATTAAACTTTATTTGAGTTTCTTTTTTTTAAGATTTATTTATTTTAGAGAGAGAGCACAAACAGGAGGGGCAGAGGGAGAAGGAGAGAGAAACTCAAGCAGACTCAACTCCACGCTGAGCATTGAGCCCCACTCAGGGCTTGATCACATGACCCTGAGATCAGGACCTGAGCCTAAACCAAGAGTCAGACTCTTAACAGACTATACCACCCAGGCACCCTGAGTTTCTTTTTTAATTAAAATACTCTCTACATAATTTTCACATTACTATAATTATGCAAATTGATTAAATAATTTAATATCATGACATTACATATATCATTTCCCTTTTGATATCGACATTATATGTATCATTTCCCTGAAACAAAGCCAGAATTAAGAAGAAAGTTCCACTTAATTTATAAAAGCTTAGAGCAGGGACTTTTCCTTCTACTATTCTAGGAAAAATTGTGTGGTGGACTTGAAAGAGCAACAAAGACTTGAGATTGAATCTAAGTTCTACAACCATAGCTTTTTGCTTTGGGAAAATTAATTAATATTCAAATAAATGAAAATTTTAATTAATCTCATTTTCTTTGTCAACCTTAAAAATAAAATATCCAGTTAGTTTACCAGGAAAATCAGTTTATTTAGGAATAGCAGAGGAATTGCAATTTAGGAAATGGAAACCACAAGCAAGAACAATTTTGTTCTCTAGAACAAAAAAGTAGAGCATTATTTTATGCAGGAAAAGAGGAAGCTGAAAGGAGCTGTGTGGAATCAGAGTTCATTGGAGGAGAGCAAGAGTTCAGGGTTGTGGAGACTTCTCATTGGCTGAGTTATGGTGGTTCTCATTGGTTGGGTTGTTGCTGAGCAAGGAGAAAATCTGTGATGAGTAGTACATACTCAGGACTTCTCGACTCCATTTTGTATGAGGTTTTCCTTTACTCATTTTCACATTTCACCCTTTGATCAAGATCTCTCCTCAAAAGCATCACTGATCAGGGTTTCCACATTTAATGCCAGTGTCAGGAAGGACATTTCTTGGTTGTCATGTGCCATGTCAGAGGGAAAGTGTACAGATTGGAAACCACTGAGACACCATTTGAGGAACAAGGAAGGTTGGGAGGAAGAACTCTCAGGCATTTCCCACCAAAATCTAGATCTTATCAGGGTCATAAGCATTGGAGATCATCTCAATTCACTGGGTTAGCATCACTCTATTTGCCATGTTGTCTCTGAGAAGGTTAGATAAGCAACAGGTATGGAGCTTAAACATGATTATACAAAGTAATAAGAGGGGCAGAATAATGACCCCAATTTCTATAATAATTCTAAACAAGGAGCCTAGACCTGAAGGTAACCAGCTAAGGAGATAAAAGGATCATGGATCATTAGGTGAAATTTTTTATAGCCAATGTTTTTCTTCCCTAATCATATGTAATTGGGTTTCCACTTCTCCAGAGGAATTTATCTATGCACAGAAGGGGGTGTTTGCCATTACACAAACACCTCCTTGCTCAGCAAGTAGATAAGCAAGGGCCATGTAATTGTCCAAAACTACATTAGCCAGGAAGTCAAGTGATCATTGTCCAGCTGCAGCTGCCTTGGGCATGGAAATGGCTAGCTCCCCTAATGAAGAGATTTCTGATCATGCATTCATTGGCATTAACTCTGGCTGAAGAGAGAAGGGATATCTCCATGGAGGAAAGCTGAGAGTAATGTTTGCCTTGTGGAAGTTTCCCTTTATTTTTTTTTTTTTTTTAAAGATTTTATTTATTTATTTGAGAGAGAGAGAGAGCACAAGAGGGGGGAGCGGGAGAGGGAGAAGCAGACTCCCTGCTGAGCAGGTAGCCCGATGCGGGACTCGATCCCGGGACTCCAGGATCATGACCTGAGCCGAAGGCAGTCACTTAACCAACTGAGCCACCCAGGTGCCCGGAAGTTTCCCTTTAAGGAGGCCATGGAGGCTCAATGGGATGAACAAATGGAAAGATCAATGGGAGGCTCCTGATTTGTTATGAATGTTAACAGGGACAGCTAAATGTCCTAATGAGCATTAGCCTTCAATTCACCAGCCATCTAAACATTTATATGCCCATTGGAAATGCCATCCATCACAGACAAAAATGAAACAGGGTAGAGTTCAGAGGATTCCAGTTAGTCTGGTTATTGATAGATCCATTAGCTAGAATTTCTTGATATTTTTCAAGCCAGAGATCAGAGGAATTCAGGTGACATTCTGTGAGGTACCACCCCATCCTAAAGCATTCTTTTATAAAAGCTGTGGAAAAAGGAGTTAGACCATTTGTATTTCCCTTGGATGCAGGGGATAGATCATATTTAAATGAGAAGAAGAACATGGGGGGTGAAGGTCATACAATTGGCAAAAATGGAGGTATCTAGCTGAGCTAGTACAGTTATGACCAGGGAAATGTTGAAACAAGGTACGGGGATGCCTGGCTATAACAGCGTGTTACAGCAGGTAACATCCATACACTTGCAGTATAATCAACAGTGGCATTTGGGATGAAGGAGAAATTAGTTATAGATAAGATGATTAGAGTATCTGACATCATGACATTATCTGACATCACGTTGGAGTTTCTGTTGATAGATCCATCAGTTAGAAAGGTTTTTCCCTTTTTGCAATAGATTGGGAAATGCAGATAAAAGCACTGTCTTTCCAAGAAAAGGAGAAAATAAGACAAGAAGCAACAGCAAGAAAAAGATATACAGGCCTGATCCAGTCATCATGGGAAGGCTGTTTCCTTCACATGTTGTCTACTTCAATTCCTATAAATCTTTATTTTCAAGTCAACAGTTGGTATGAATGTCCAATGTTTGGTACTTTCTTTCAGGTGTGACATGTGGATCTGAGAGTCTATTCCCTGGAGTTTGGTGGCACAAAGAATTGACTAACAGAACCTGATAGGGGCCTTTCTAATGAGGTTGAAGAGAGTCTTTCTGAAGATGTCTTTTCCAATCATGAACTCTCTGGTTTATAAGGAGTGATGCTTGAGGTCCTCATCTCCTGGAACCATGCTGTGAAAAGTCTGCCCTACTAAAGCATGGCTATTTTCAATAGATTTTGTTAGACTTTTGCAACATTTAAGTATATTTCCTTTTATCAGCTGTGGATCAAAAGAAGTAGGGACTAAATACGTCAGGCACTTAGTAATTATTTTGAAAAGAAAATGTTTATGGCCACAAAAACGATAAACCTGAGATTTAGAAGGACTAAATGCAATGCTTTTGGGCAGGGTTTTTGAAAGGTCTCTACAAATTTTGCCAATTGAGTCTTAATGATGTCATTAGTGATTTCGACTAGCCCTGAGAATTGAAGGTGGTAAGCACAGTGAAACCAGCCAAATAACACAAACTTGTCGAAGTACCTGACCAGTAAAGTGAATTCCTGTTACTATGAAGTTCAAAGTGGGAGGGGTATCCCCAGGTAAAAATGATCCTTTCTGATGGGATCTTAGCCACAGAGGAAGCAGTAGCCTGTCTACAAGGTAGACAGGCTCTTATTTAACTTATGCAAACAATGAACTACATTGCCATGAGAAAAGAGTACTCAAAAGTTTTTAAATTCTGGAAGGATCAGGATGGGAAAAAAGTAATTGTTTCATCTTTGTTTACAAAGATTTTACCAAATTACTTTAAATCATAGATAGTTTAAGAGAAGACATTTCCCTAAATCCAATTCAGTGGTATGATCTTAAACCATCAGAGACCTATATTCTAGAGTACTTGTCAGAATGCTTTTCATGAATTTCTCTGAAGATGAAACACATTTGCAAAAGCATCAGAATAAAACAATAACGGTATAGATGACAAAAGTCTTAAAAATGCCCATTATTAAAGATCTGAAGAGAATTAATTATAATGGAATTGACTAGGGGGTTTGCTTATTTCTGTGACATACATTTTAAAATTATGACTGATAACATTATATCAGGACACAGTAGACTTCAGGAATTTCATATAGGCTTTGGAACACTTATATTAACATATACAAATATAAGGTGAAGAAGGTTTAGTATAATTCTTATTTGACATGCTTTCCATGTAATTTAGCATATCATTTAAGCCTAATTTAGTCTTTTTTATAAAGAGAGAGAATGAATCCTTTGAGATGTTCTAGAGACCTTTTGGAAAAACCTAAAGTTAGTTCAAAGTTTAAAAGACTTCACCCAGAATTTGATTTTGGGGAAGGTTGTCAAAAATATTATCAAAAGTTTTTGGACACTTGACCAAACAGGATCACATATAATTATGAAACAAGACTTAATAATTATCCATTTAGGGTGCCTGGGTGGCTCAGTCGTTAAGCGTCTGCCTTCGGCTCAGGTCATGATCCCGGGGTCCTGGGATCGAGTCCCACATCGGGCTCCCTGCTTGGCGGGAAGCCTGCTTCTCCGTCTCCCACTCCCCCTGCTTGTGTTCCTGCTCTCGCTATCTCTCTGTCAAATAAATAAATAAAATCTTTAAAAAAAAAAAAAAATTATCCATTTAACCAAAGTGACAAAAAAAATTTTTAAGGCAAATATAGAAAGTTATATAGTTGCAAAAAGTCTTAGCTCTTTTTAATAAAGACAGTTTTTCTAAGTAATCAAAAACCTGATAAAGACAGAACACAGAATAAAAACTTCACTTCCTGGGCAGATTACATTTAAGGTAAATTTGTTTACAGTTTCTTATTAAGAGCAGACCAATAATCTAAAAAAACTGTCTTTTTAACAGAGAGAAAAAACAAAATCTAATTCTGCACCAGTATACTTCTAAAATTCTTTTTTCAACTTAAATAAATTCATTCCGATCTTAGCTTGACCACACATAAAAATCCTTTCTCAAGATTTCTTTTATGCAAATCTTCTATAATTTAGTATATCAATTCAGCTTTTGTCCTATCTTTTTCCTTTCTTAATCTGGCAATAATTTTTCTTTAGGACAAAACTACTTTCTCTTTCCTCAACAAAGTGCATTTCCATTCTTCATACCTTCTTTTACTGAAAACACACATCCAACTTCCCTTGTCTTCCTGCCTTTATATATAAATATATGCATATATATGCATATATTTATATATGCATATATTTATATATAAATATATATAATAAATATAAATATAATATTTATTTATCTATTTTTTTTTATTTTTAAGTAATCTCTATATCCAAAGTGGGGCTTGAACTCATAACCCAGAGATCAAGTGTCACATGCTCCACTCACTGAGTCAGCCAGGAGCTCCTATTTTTACATATATTAATTAGAACTCTTATCCTTAGCATTCTTAATTCTTAGTGAAAACTAAGAAGGAAGCAATTGTGGACTGGCAAATTTATAAATGCATTTCATAATTTCTAGAAACATATGTTCTTTTAGCTAATGCAATCTTTCAATGTGACACCAGACATGGTTACTAACAGACCTAAATTTATCTTTCTCTGCAATTGGAAACCAAAAGTAGATAAACTTATTTTCAGTAGTAAATGTTTTAGTATTTTATCTTGTTTGGAAAATGATCTCAATGAAATTCTAACATTTAATTTAACTTAGCAAAACTCTAAAGTTTCTAATTACCAAAAAGAATTAGGGAAGCTATTTTTTTAGCATAAATACTATAAAACATAATTATTGTATCTAAAATACATTTTCATCTATCTAAGTTACTTGTTTCCAAAACTTATGTTTAGATTACTCGTAAAACCTTCATGAGACCTTTTCCTGCTAACAAATTTTGAAGACATACCTGCTTTTATTAAACCAACAAATGAAACTAGCTTTTATTTATCAAAGATTATCTCAAATAATGTAAATTTTAAAAACATTTGTGTTAGTTTACTTAATTTTTATAAGCTCTTGCTCTTATTTTTCTTTAAACTGATTAAATAAAGCTCTTTACAAATTAATTTTGGCTACCCCATCTGGAGGTAGAAAAATATCACATATTTATAACATACATACATAACATACAGACAGACATGGAGTTCTTAGAGCTTTTGTTTTAAAAATTTTAGACATGTCTCAGGTACAAACCCAAAAGAATAGTTGGATCCGAATTGTGTTTCTGGCAGATGAACTAATTTAAAGTTCTCTGCTCAAGTTTTTTAGTAAAGATTTTTGGGTTTTGTTTTGTTTTGTTTTTTTCTTAAGTTTTTGTTATTGTTTGTTTTGTTTTGCATGCTGTAAGGATCATTTTAGAGCTGTTTTGAAGTCCTTTTCTTTTAGAAGCTTCTGCATACCAATCAAAGAATACATACCATTGCCTCTGAAAGGCTTGGAATCCTCTCTTTTAAGAATCCCTCTTAGTTTATTTAAATTTATCTAAAACAAATCCTCCTCAGAATGGCATTACAATTTCCAATTATCCAAAAGTTCACATATTTTTCCAGAAAGGCACAAGGTCCTAGTTCAAGGACCAGATGAACCCTATCTTGCCTTTGGATTCCCTAAAACCTCTAACTGTGAGGGGTTTTGTTTTCCAATAGCTGTGGTGACACACTGGGAATCACACATTTTAATCCTTGAACAGGGTAGCTTACCAAAAAGCTTCAACAGAAGAGAAGAGAATAAACAGAAGTAGAAAACAAGTGTCACAATAAAGTTTGACAACTCAGAGCATAGAATGGAGAACCAGAAGTTTAGAAAACAGGAGTACTCACCAGGAATGGCGATGCCTTCATAAAAGCAGATCCTGAATAAAGTCAGAGAGCTCGGCCGAAAGGAGCGAGCTCAAATCCGAGAAGAGACTTATCGAATAAGCAAAGGGAAAGATGACTCAGAAATGGAGAGTGTGCGGGGTTCAAGTAGGTACTGCACATGATTCTAGGGTTTGTTTGTTCCTCATGTTTTGTCTCCTTTGGATCCCACTTCTAACAATGTGTAATGTCAACCTTAAAAATAAAATAGCTAATTAGTGTACCAGCAAAATGAGTTTATTTGGGAATAGTAGAGGAATTAGAATCTGGGACATGGAAACTATGGCAAACCATAGACAAGTCCAGAGAACAAAGGAATGGAATCCTATTTTATAGAGGAAGAAGGAAGGTGGTCTGTTTGGAATGAAAGTTCATTGCAGGAGAGCAAGAGTTCAGGGTTGTGGTGACTTCTCATTGGCTGAGTTGTGGTGGTTCTCATTGGCTGGGTTATTCTGCCCAAGAAGAAAATTTCCCTTCCTCCTGCTGGGGTAGTAAAAGTAAGCTTCTTATCAGGAGATGTAAAGTAAGCTGCAACAAGTGGTACATGAATGAGAGCTCCCCCTTTAAGACTTCCTGACACCATTCCGAATGACATTTTCCTTTACTCAATTGCACATCCTCAAATTCAAAATGAAACTAATAATAAGAAAAGGAATAGCGGGCCGCCTGGGTGGCTCAGTAGATTAAGTGTCTAACTTCAGCTCAGGTCTCATGATCCCAGCGTCCTGGGATCGAGCCTGGCATAGGGCTCCCTGCTCAGCAGGGAGCCTGCTTCTCCCTCTGCCTGCCCCTCCCCCTGCTTGTGTGCTCTCTCTCTTTCTGTCAATTAAATAAAGAAAATCTTTAAAAAAAGAAAAGAAAAAGAATACCAACAATTTTGGAAGATTCCTTTAAGATTTAGAAATGATGTGTGTAAAGAAATGATCAAGGGAGTCAGCACACAGTAAGTTTTCAAAATATAACAAAAGTCCTAGAAGTAAAAGAGGTAGTCATTAGTAAGGGTGTGTAAGTATCACGACTATAGGTGAATGCAAAATCCTTTTATTTAATATTCTAAATTAGTAGAATTATTTTAAAAGGGAAGATTTATTTTATAAGCAAATATCTTTAAATTACTTCACATTCTTCTTAAATCCATTTTAACAATATTTCCCCCCTTTATGACAGTTTATCCTCATTGAAGATAATGCTATGCCAAGTTGTATTCATTGTCAAGACACACTGCATCAGACACCACACAAAATGACAGACACACAAAAGTGAAAAAAGTCTTTAAGAAAGCCACAGTGAAGTCTATTTAAAGAAATGACTATGCTTATGAATCATTATTGGAGTATAGAAAATGTCAGAATTATGGAAATATCAAAGATATTTGTCAAGTACAAGAGGCACCATTTGTGAAGTGGGTCTTCATAGAGAAGGGAACACTTGAGAAAAGTTAAAAAAATAGAAATGAAAAGGCAGGCAACCAGTTGTGAGAGTTTAGAGTAAGAAAGCTTTCCATATCAAAAGACAGAAGTCTATGAAATTATTTGGCATTTTGAGGAATGGCCCTTAATATGGTATTGTAATATTTAATATGAATAAAGATGATGTACAAATGTGATTGAGAAGAAACATAGGGCCAGATTTGCCATGCTAAGAATTGGAGATACTTTCTTTTCCTTGAAGGTGATGGAGAATCAATGATGAGTTTTAGCCAAGGAATGTGGCATGCCCAAATTTTCATTAAAAACAAAAATAAATAAATAGATAGATAAATAAATAAATAAATAAATAAATAAATAAATGTGGTTTGAAAGATAAAAGATAAACCCTAAGGACATAAATTGCAGAATATAAACGAGGGGCCTAGATTTAGGTAAGATACAACAAAGACACTTTTAAAAATTATAGAGTGAAACATGAGGAAAGAAAAGGTATTTCATCTCAATTTGCCAAAATCAATATCAAAATCAATATTTAATATCATGATTCTCTCTGCTACTCATAACATTTCTTCACAATTAGAACAAAAATATCACCAATGTTTGAAACAGTCTATGGTTTTTCAGGTTAAGTGATCAAATTATAAGTATTTGACATAATTTTCTCAATTAACCATTCCTTAGCTCATTACACTATAATTGGCAAATAAGTTTGCAATTATAAAATAAAACATTATTTATTTATCTATTTTATTACTTATTTTTTATTCCAGTATAATTAACATACAGTGTTATATATATATTAGTTTCAGGTGTATAATATAGTGATTCAACAATTCTATACATTACTCAGTGTTCATCATGATAAGTGTACTCTTAATCCCCTCACCTACTTCACCCATCCCTCTCCCCCCCACCTCCCCTCTGGCAACCACCAGTTTGCTCTCTGTATTTAAGAGTGTTTTGGGGGCGCCTGCATGGCTCAGGCAGTTGAGCATCCGACTCTTGATTCGGCTCAGGTTATGTTCTCAGCGTCGTGAGGTTGTGGGGCATGCCTGGGCATGGAGCCTGCTTGAGATTCTCTCTCTCCCTTTCCCTCTGTCCCTCCCCAACCCCCACTGGAACAAATGCTCTCTCTCTCTCTAAAAAGAAAAAAAAGCCTGTTTTTTTGCCTCTTTTTTCTTTGTAAAATGCATACATACATATACATACATAAAATGGGTTTACTAGGCAATATGTGAATATTAATTAAAGTAAGTAAAATGAAGAAAATAGAAATCCTCAGCAATCTAATCATAGAGAAATAATCACTGTTTCTAATTTGGTGCGTTTCCACATATATTTGGTTCATAGCTCCAAAAGACACCATGTTGCTGAAATTTAAAGCATTTAAGCAATTCCTACTGATTGTGCAATGAAATTCATTTTGATATTTTAAAATTATTCAGAATAATATGGTGAGCATCATTGAAAACATCTCTGATACTTTACAGTAAACTCTACATCAATGGGTAAAGGCATTTTTAAGTCTCTTGATAGGTTCAAAGCTGTCCAAAGGAAAGGCTGTGTCATTTTCATTGCTCATTTTTATCACCAGTGCAGGGTATAGTATGTTTTAAATATTTTAAAACGTAATAGGAAATAACCATGATGTCATTATTGTTTACATTTGTATTTCTTTTGTTAACAATAAGGGTAAAAATGTTTCCCCTTAGAATTTGGAGAAACAAAAATTATTTGTTATTTTTTCCAAAACTTAAAAACAAGAAAAAGGATAGTTCTTTCCATCCAAACAAAGCCTCCAAATAAACCACTACTGATATAACTACAAAACTGTAAGACACAACTGTGTTCTTCCTTGCATTTAAATTTTTTTCCTTATATTAAAATTTCAAGAAGTACCAATTAGTTTAGAGATATATATTTTTTAACAGTTGAAATTATGAGATAAAATAAGACTAGTGACCATTTATTGAAGCAGGAAGAAAGACATTTGTTGGAAATAAAAATAAATCAACAGAAAGTTTTTAGATTTCCTTGTTTTTGACCTCAATAAACAAGATTACTACATTGCGCGGGTAACTTTTACCATAAACACCTAAGAAAGTACCGTCAGTTGGTACACCAAAGACAGTTCTAAAATTAAGGTTCATAAACCCCAGGTTTAAAAGGAAAGATAGAAGGAACTGTGGTTTGCCCCTCCAAGTCCCCATTGCACCAGGTGTCAAGACAAAGGTTTCATAAACCTAGACGATTTCCACACTCCTAGAAAGCGAACTTAGTAGCTGGTAGCATCCAGCACAGGATGCTGCGGTGCTCATTACAATTTCTATTGATTGACTGGGTTCAGGACTATAATTATCTGGATATAGGGAATTTAAAGGAAAGAGGAAGGTATAATGAGAATACATAGCATAATAATATAACTCTTACTTTTGCCAAATGTCTCTGTCTAGAAGCAAAAAAGAACGAAAGTAAAAATAATACTACTAATAATAGGAGGCAATATTCTTAAAAGTTTTCAGATTTTATAAATGCAAGGCTTAGGATTGAATCAAACTTCTACAAACTGTTCAAAGCACTAGTTCAAAAATTGAATTTCAATCTTATAAACTGCGTTGAGAAATTAACACAATTGTCTGCACTTGGTCAACTAAGTTGTAGAAAATTGATAACAACATTTAAATTTCAAACACAGAGGCAATAAAGAGAGTAAAAGTTAAGTTCTTAGGGAACTTGTTGACAAAATCACCGTGTCATTATAGCTACTGTTTAAGGATAGGCCTAAAGATGTTAGATTAATTTTAAAATGTTGAATGTGTCATTTATTAATAGCAACTAAGGATGTATTAGAAAATTACAGTATGGTTAGAGTAATTTTCACATCTACAAACCTTCTAAAGTTATGCACTTAATTAATTTGTATGTATCAACAAAACAAAGGAACAGCTTTCCATTCCTTTTGTGGTTCCTGCCATTAAACTTTGAATTGAAAGAATTAAAGAAGAATTTTTTTATAATTTCTGCCCCTGAATAAGGCTAGATTTAAACAGATTGTCTTTCATTAATAGCTGTTCAGAAAATGTTCTTTGAACTGAGCTGAATTTAAAGGCTTATTATTTTGTTCTGAAAGTCTAAGCTTGTATTTTCTACTGCGCAACAAGGGAAATTCAGGGTTAGCTGGGTAGCGTATTTCCAGCATTTAGATGAACCCCTAGGGTATCCCATTAGTATTACAGAGACTATATGATTGTTCTACTCTATTAAATTTTTATAGAAAATGTAACTTTTAAAAAATTGAGTCAAATAATAATTGCCATCATCTGTATGTTAACCTTAATAGAAAAATCACTGAAGAACAAATGAATTACCCACCTAATTAATTAGCAAACCTTATAAAATGCTTATTTTAATACGACCTTAATGCAATGGCTAACCTAAAAAAAAAAAAACAAAACAGAAACTTCAGGGAATTTTAAAGCTGTCCTTGTTATCAGCTTATCCTTGTAAGCTTCAGTTTATCTTATCAAAGCAAGGCATCACTTTTGCTTCCTTCTGCTAATAAGGTCTGGAACAGAGCTTTTCTCTAGCAGTTCACTAATTCCTTTTGCAGACAGAAGTGTTCAGTCTGCTGGCTCTCCCCCCACTTATCTCTTCTCTTCAGTATTCTCTCCCCCACCCCCAGGGAAATTAGAGATCCAAATCCACTTTCCTTCATTGCTGGAATTTTAAGATTCTAAAGAATATGAAGTACTTTTTTATCCTCAAAACTTAATTCTAAGTAGATTTTGGTTTTCTGGATGTCTAAATGTTTGTGTAGGAATGTACATTCTGGGGATTCTGGGATAAGTCATGAATCATCACTGAATCATGCTTAAATCAAGCATAACCATATTTCTGGCACTTTTGTCCAAGCCAGTGGTAAAACTAACTGTCAGTAACCCAGCTCCCTTTTCTGTTATGAAAACTAGTAATTCACAGAATAATTGCAAAGATAAATGAATTAATATGAATATGACATAATGGCATGTTTTATTATTACTACTACTACTATTAATATTACCATTAAGTGAGATAATCTATATAAAATATCTGATTTGGTTATAGTTATTTTTGTTGTTATTATATAATAGCTCGTTATCCCAGTTAAAGAGTAATTATCAGCTTTGAAAGAAAGATTTCTAATTCAATATTACTTTAGTAAATTTGGAAGACAGTCAGATGTAAATAGATCACAGCTTCATCAAGACAAAGTTAAATTAGAACAGTTGAGAAGGATGGCAGTGGAAGAAGGAGGAAGAATGGATTGATTGATCATATTTGAGAGCAATGGCAAAAAAATGAGCATATGAAGAAGAAACCAAGTCAGTCAACAGTGTCAGCTTCACAGTTGGAAAGGCAAAGTTAATCCTGATACAAAATGAAGGACATAGTATGTAGGAACTATGAGGTAATCCTCCTAATGAATGGACAACTTGTCAAATCCTTCCTGGGATTCTGGGTCATGTAGAAGACTCCCAAACTTAAAAGGAATGCAAAAACTTGGAGAGGGTTCAGAGGACAGCCACAAAGATAATGAATTGGTTGTAAAGTAAGACCTACAAGAAAAGGTTAAAAGATCTGGAATTATTCAACTTGGAAGCAAGAACTTAGAAGTTATTTAAATCCTCAAGTTAAAAATATACAGTGCCTATCTCAAGCTTCCCCATGAATTAAAAGGAGAAAATCAGTTTAAATCTCAGGATGGAAAATTTATGGAATTTAAACAATAATTTAGCAAACAGATTCATTACACATCATTAAGGACTCCTGAGAGCGGTTTACAAAATGTACATGCCCCTTTAAGTTGTATAATTTATTTACATATTTATTTTAGTTAGCTGTGAAGGTGCATCTTTGATGAAGAAGAGAAACAGCCTAGATGACCCAGCAGGGTTCTTCACAGTCTTAAATTTCACTGAAATCCAGAGTTAAGTATTAATAGTCCACTAAATCATTGCTATGCTTCTAGCCTTGTCTCTCACTCATTTGTTTTAGGACTGTGGGAGTGAGAAGGAAATTTAGGTGATTTGTACCAAGGTGAGTCTGGGCAAAGAGGACAGGGTTGGGGTGTGAGAGGAGGGAAATGGAGCAGTTGGGAGAAGTAATGGGGTGTAACTTGGGAGTTGTTGAAACATAGCATGCATGGAGCAGATGGTAGGAGATGGAAGCTACTAGAAAAATTGGGTGACAGGGGACCATGCTTGTGTTTTAGTTTCATGATGAAGCTGGTCTTCATCTCTTAGGTGTGAAGATTTGAAGGGTATTTAAGAGAGGAATGGTGACATCACACTTCTGTTTTGGGGAAATCACACTGAGAACAATGTGAATGATGGATTATAGAAGACACTGGAAGCATGAAGAGCTGGTAGGTCCATATCTAGTCAGTCCATCTGAGAGATAATAAGGATCCAAACTCAGTTATAGTGGAAATAGGGAAGGGGACCAAAACCAAGGGATATTTAGGAGGTAAAATGAGCCAGAGTCCCTCCAGGAGTTTACGGGAATGAGAGGATTAGGTGGGGATAATTTTTAGTTTGATACCTTTGGCATATAGGAGAAAATATATAAATATATAATTATCAAAGAGACTATTCAAAGATACATAGCTTTGGTTGAATAATTTACTTATCAATTTATTCAACAAGAGAGTAGTCTTTATGAATCAGGCATTATATCAGGTACTAAGGATACCAGGATGTTTCTCAGTAAGCAAATATGGCCTGGTTTGCTTGGAAAAGTCCTGGTTGATGCTTGCTATCCTCATCCATCAACAGGTGAATGGACAAACACATGTGGTATATACATAAAATGGAATATTATTCAGCCTTAAATAGAAAGGAAGTTCTGACACATGCTACAACAGAGATGAACTTAGAGGATATTATGCTAAGTGAAATAAGCCAGTCACAAAAAGACAAATACTGTATGATTCCACGTACCTAAGGCAGTCAAACTCATAAAGACAAAAAGTAGAATGGTAGCTGCCAGGGGATGGGGAAAGGAAGATTTGGGAACTTATTGTTTAATGGATATAGAGTTTCAGTTTTGCAAGATGAAAGGGTTCTGAGATGGGCTGTACAACAATAATATACTTAGCAATTCTGAACAGTACACTTTAAAATGGTTAAGATGAGGGGCACCTGGGTGGTGAAGTCGGTTAAGCATCCAACTCTTGGTTTCGACTAAGGTCCTGATCTCAGGGTCTTGAGATCAAACCCCGTTTCAGGCTCCCCACTCAGCACAGTCTGCTTGGGTTTCTCCCTCTTCCTTTGCCCCTCTCCCCTCTCTCTAAAATAATAGATAAATTTAAAAAAAATAAAACAGTTCAGATGATAAATTTTATGTGGTATTTTTTTACCACAATTACAAAATTTTAAAGTTTTGGTTAATGTATTTGGTTATAACTTGAAATTTCCTTTTAATTCTTTGAAATAAAAAATAATATATGTTGGGATTTGTCAATTTCCTGGATTTTTTTCCTATAGTGTTTGTGGTTAGCAAAACCCAATAATTTTCCTTTGAGGTAATGAGTTTTACTATCCAGTGAGGAACAAGAGTAATTTTATATTGGCATCATTTTCTGTAAATCAGGTCTTCAAGCCAAGGGCAGACAGTTGTTTCCATGGTTTACCTTTGAGAACAGCTACTCAAAGCTGCTAATGAGAAGCTTAGATATAGCACATCAAACCTCTACAATATTTAGTCATAGAGCCTATTAAGCAGCAACATGAAGGAGAGTAGTCAGGTCCCTAGACCCAGGGGCTATCTGGGCCTCAGGCCCATTAGTTCCTGATGGCCATGAGAAATAATGGCAAAGACTTTGGCCATGACAACTAAAGTTTCTCAGGTAATTTTGTCTGTTTCCATTTTTACGTGCCATTCATTCATTCTGTTTTAATTGACGATGGTAAAGGTTACAGACTTCCTTAATTATTCTTGCAATGAAATGGGTGACACTATTACTAGACATATATGAGGGTTTTCCCCAAGTGGGAAGGGTAAAGTCTAAAATTTCTTTGCTCTGTAAGAGCAGTTGTTTTATTGTTAGAGGGTCTACAAAAAGAAAGAAGGAGCATGAAGAGGTTTCTAGCCACCCATGAAACAGACAATATTAAGAACATACTCATAAATATATAGGGCAGGGGCTGGAATCAATATTATTTGTAGATTTCAAACATGCTTAAAATTTTAGCCTAATTTGTTTTGGCTTTGATTTTTGAACTTGTTGGATAAGCTAGATGTGTTTTGAAACAGTTCATTTAGCATTATAATCTGCTAAAGCATTGCCTTTTGCTTGATGAACCTGCTTTTAAACTGTGCTTTAATCTTAATTATTACCAATTCCTCTGGAAGAAGCAAGTCAGTTAATTGGGTTTTGATATGGCTGGCATATTTAATCGCAGTTCCACCTCCAGATAAGAACTCTTGTTGCTTCCAAACACCAAAATCATTAAGGACTCAAAAAGATAACTGCTATCTGTATAGACATTTCCTTTCCTATCTGTACCTACCTGGCAGGGCTCAGTAACCCCAGCAACAACTAGAAATGAAATATTTTCTTCTTGCCATTGTATGAGAATTTCTCCCTCTTTTGTGAAGGGTAAATTTTGTTCAAACAGGGGGTGTCATTCAATCAAAGTTTGTTCTTTATCTTTTTAGATTTTATCTTGTAAGGTAAGACACAGTAATTGTTCTTTAAATGTCCCTTTCCTATAATGACAGGTATATGAGGTTTTATTGTTGCTGTTCTTCATTTGTTTTGTTTTGTTTTCTAAGTAGTTCCAGAGATGTCCTTTCTTAGGGTTATTTAATTGTTAAATTTAAAGAGTTATTATGTAGGTCTAGAATTGTTTGTTTGTTTGAGTCAAAGTATCTTCAAAATGCCCAGCTAAGTCTTATAGATCAGAGAGGGGAAGTCTACCATCCTCTTTGTATTTCTAATGAACTCTACCACTACAGATTTAAGACAAGCAACAACAAAGGTGAATAGGATAGTTGTAGTATCTTCCTGATTGAAACCAGAATACTTTATAAAAGTGTTAGTGAGATGGTCTCTAAAATCTGGGTTGTATTTATTTTATGCCCTTGTATTCAAAATTGAATTTTTGACCAATTTTTACAGGAAATATCTCAGAGATATCTTTAACAGATCTTATTCAATTTTTATACTTTTTTTATATGCATGCTTGGCCAAATTTTGATTCATATAATTGATATCACTTTGGTAATCAATTCACTCTGATTTTTCCACGTTTTAACATTCTCTGTTCCCAAGAGGTGACTCTTGAACTAAATTTCACAAGGAACATACTAAATCCTTCCATGAATTTTTGCCTTTACTTGGGAGGGTTAGAGAAGTCTTCAACTAGATAACGCAAATCTAACCTTAGCTAAAGCATAAACCCTAAAGCCAACAAGTGTAGTCATTGTCTGAAACTATAAGACATTTTAAGTGCCTATTGACCAACAAGAATGGGAAAGGTTAGTAGACAAAAAAGAAGAGCATAGAAGGAATAAAGCAAGGGTTGGACAGGTGTGGGGGCCAAATTAAAGGCAGAGGTCAGGGAAGTGTTCATTTTAGAATTGTATCTGGCAGAGGGATTCATTTTAGAATTGTATCTGGCAGAGGGATCAGTTCAAGTTTAAATTTTAGTTCTTCTGTGTAGGTAATTCTTTTCTCAAAGTAGCAATTTTAGAATTTTTCTGGATTTTAAAAGCCTTTTTCTATAAATCACAATACAGCTGGCCACTGAATATTTTAAGTCTTAGGATCCTTTGATTTCTAAGATGCCACACAGGTCAATTATTTTATTCGTGTCTTAGATCACTCATGTAGATCACTTAATTTCTTTATGACCCTTAGTAAGATCCTACAACAGCTTCAAATATTTAGTGTCTTTTTCTTTCTGTCTGTCTTTCTTTCTTTCTTTCTTTCTTTTTTAACTATAATTCTCTACATATAACCCAATGACACAGAAGTGCATAAAAACTGATTATCTGTATGCAAATGATGAGAATAAAGGAGAGAGAGAGAAAACACACACACACACACACACACACACACACACACACTAGATCCCAAGAGCACTCTCGTCCATGAGGGCCCTGAAACAAACCTAAATTTTCGGCACAAGAAATTAAAAGTATGAATAGGGCTTTGACGATACTCAGTATAAAGGAATGAGTAGGACTTATTCAGTGGTCCAGTGCCTGAGACTCCAAGAAGGAGGGATGTCAATGGCCTCCTGCATGCTTTATTCTTATCAAAGTGGCCTGGATTGAGAAGCAAGAGGATGTAGACTCATTCAAGTGACAGCAATTATGTTTTTACAAGATCCCAAGGTAATTCTTGAATTCTTCTATATTTTTTAACAATGGAATTTAATGCATTTTATTAGTTTATCAAACATAAAATATGTATTACTCATATGCAGCAAAAGTAACACTTTGCTATCATTGGTTTGCAAGTGATTAATTTAAGGCTGCCTAAATGAAAGTGGACAGATTTTAACCATAGCACTGTTTTGACTGCCAGAAAAGTATGGTAGCTACTGGTGTACGATGTTAGCTATTGCCTTTTGTTCTCTGTCAAATATACCCAAGAAAGGAAATAATCTATTAGGATGAGAGAGATAAACATAGCTTAAAATACATATTTTTATGACTTTTTTTTAGAAGAATAATATTTGAGAGATTATTAGATTTTATACTTACATATGAACTATTAAAATATCAAATTTTGTTTTGTCTATAATATTAATTTCACACCTATACATTAAAAAGCAAACTTATCCATTAAATAAAAAATTGAATGTTCATTTTAAAACTTCAAGACAACTTTATAAACAAATATATGTTTATAATAAAATTTAAAGAAAGAAAATTTGATGTAAATGATATTTTTCAAAAACTATCCCATTGACCATCTGAAAAAATCTGATCTATAATACAAAAAAGTCATATAAATAATGTCCCTTAGATCCATCTATATTCAATACACACACTTCCCCAAGTCTAAAAGGAAACAATTGAGTATATATTTTTTCTTGATTTGGGGAAGAACATTCTTAAGTACAAAAGAAAAGGAATAGAACATGATATTTAATGAGGTCAATACCTTAATATAAAACAAGTTCCTAAAAAATGGATAGAAATCTCTAACCCCCTGTACAGAGTAGTTAAAGAACACATAACAAAAGAGAAATACAAATGGCAATAACATATAAACCAATATTCATTCTTACTATTAACCAATAAATGTTAAATACAACGTAAGTGAACTATTTTCTACTTACAAAATGGCCCAAGCATTGAAGGAGACAAGCTCTCTCGGTTCAAGTGTATGCATTAGAAGCCACAAAAGATATCTCTTGTCTCTACAATCTGTTAAAACCACCTTTAAGAATTTATCCAAAGAAAATAGATACAGAAAAATGATATTGTTAGAATTATCCACTCTATAATATAAAAAGCAAAAATATTTTTGAAATATTTAAATACAAAGGACAATAAAAACTTTAAGTTAAAAATTAAGAGACAAACTATGTATTACAGTACCTCAAATTTTCAAAAATACCTTAGGTAGTTTTATTTTTAATGTAATTTAATTTAATTTATTTAATTTTATTTTTTAATATATATTTTTAAAATTTTTATTTTAATTCCAGTTCATTAACATAAAGTGTAATATTAGTTTCAGGTATACAATACAGTGATTAAACACTTCCATACAACACCCAGTGCTCATCACAAGTGCCCTCCTTAATCCCCATCCCCTATTTCACCCATCCCTCCCACCCACCTCATCTCTGGTAACCATCAGTTTGTTCTCTAGAGTTAAAATCTGTTTCTTGATTTGTCTCTCTTTCTCTTTTTTTCCTCTTTGCCTCCCAATATTTTAATGGTTTAATATGATAGGAACTTGTTTCTTCCCATAGAATCAGTTGAGTGGTCAAGATGCTTTAGTTATCAAATGACCACATGAAGGAAAGCCATGCCTCTATCTTGAACTTACATAATTTTAAACTATAAGGCACGATACTAGAAAGTAGAAAATGGTGATTTTTGTGTTGTTTTTCAGATTATCAGTGATTTAAATTTTTTATTCATACTTTTCTGAATTTTCTAAATTTTCTAAGCATGTCATGTATTAACTTTTCTAACTATAAAAACAAAAAAAAACTACAAAACTCCATCTGTCTATATGTTAATTAGACATATTAGATGCAATATTGCAGATTATATTTCCTCAAATTATTCATAGCATTTGTCAGCCTGATTTATCCTTTAATATTTAAAAGACATAGTTACATATATTACATATATAATTCCATATATGTGTATACATGTATTTCACATATATACATATATGCATGTATATATATATACACACACATATCTATATACATACATATATGCATATATATTTACATTGGTGGCAAATGTCAAAATATTGTGACATCAGTATCTTAATAATTAAAAGTGGTTTTTCTATCATTAGTACTTCAAAACTTCATCAGTGAAATCTAATTTCATTTTTTTTTTTTTAAAGATTTTATTTATTTGACAGGGAGAGACACAGCGAGAGAGGGAACACAAGCAGGAGGAGTGGGAAAGGGAGAAGCAGGCTGCCCGCGGAGCAGGGAGCCCGATGTGGGGCTCGATCCCAGGACCCTGGGATCATGACCTGAGCCGAAGACAGACGCTTAACGACTGAGCCACCCAGGCGCCCCAGTGAAATCTAATTTCAAACTTCACAGACACATCAAGGATTTGTAAATTCCAGCAAGATAAAGTGTAGGCAAAACAAAACAAACCAACACATACAAAGCCGACAAATAGTCAACTATATTTCAATTTTTTAAAAAAATCAATAAATAAAATGGAAGTGTTATTTCAGGAACCCAGTTTGTAGGTCTTAATTTTTCTATTGAAACAACATAGGGCAAGGCTCAGTAATAGAGTTGAAGTCCGAAAACCAGAACAGTCTGTGACGTCATCAAACCTTAGGAAAGAATAAAGTTCTATACCAATTATCTAGTAATCTATTTAGTTTTATCTCCAACAAGGGGTAAAAACTTAAACAAGGTCTATTAGCAGTAAATAATTCTGCCAATATCTTTCCCAGTAGGGTGACTTCTCCAGCAGTTTTCAGGATTAATTACCAGTGGCAAGCGTTTTCATAATCTGTTCTTAATTTTGCAATGTCTGAATGAACTTGGCTCTGACTCCTTCCTTATTATTTCCCTACTACCAGTAGGATGAACAACTGGTCCAGGTCATGCCGTGTCAAAGAAGTGCTGATGTGTTTATAAAAACGCTGCAAACATCACCTGTCTTGAACACATTGTATTATTTCTTTTTCAGCTATATTAGAACACACACACAGTTTCTTGGTATAGGAATGTAAAAGGGAGAAAAGCACAAACTGAAAATTTATAACAATAATAAAAATTAAATTGTTTTTGCTGAAGCCCAGTCGGCTATCATAACATTAAAACCAATTTCTTTTCCTCATCCACTGCTTTTCCTCATTTCCACTACTTATATAGGTAGAAATTTCAATTAGTTTGTTCTTTTCAAATGCTTTGAGAGTTATAACTGAACTCGTTTTCATTCTTTTCGTCAATATGTACATTGAGAGTGAAAATTAAATTAATATGGCATTTCTTCTGATATGTGTGCATACATATATTCTAGATTTTTTATGTACAAGATAATTAATACTTATGAATCATCTTAAAGGAAAAATGCATAATTATGACTAAGTTTTGATAATATTTCTGACCCCCAAAATTATTTGCTGATGAACCAAAAATATTATTCACTTAAATAGTTCATCTCCTTTCTGTGTTAATTTGAAGTGTAAAACAAATCTTTAAATAACTCTTATTTCAGTTTTGAATGTTTGTATGAAAGAAAAACCCTCATTTTTAATTCCAGTGAACATATGGCATGTCTTTAGTGTCCTTTGCTAGTTCCTAAAATAAGTCTAGTAGTCATAGTTTCCAGATAAACATAAAACCCATTCTAATCAGTTATATAATTCTTTTACTTACACTAAAAAATTCACCTAGGAAAATACTTTGTTTTTCTAAGGAATTACAGAATGTTACAATTTTGGAGAATTATGGAATAAAAAATGGAAGATGGCAAATATATATATGAAAATGAATCACTTTCAGTGAGCGTTAAATTGATAAAGCTGGTTTCAGCTCGTTAACTTTTATTCACATCTTATAAAAGACAAACATCTTTGATTGTGCAATGTGAAAAACCTGTTAAAACTTTAATTGCATTGTGATGCTTTCCATTGCCATTCACTCATTTTCTTAGCAGTTAATATATTTATGCTGAATGTTACAGCAAACAAATTCCTTAAAATGTGATGAGGGAATTGTGATTGGATAAAATGCTATTTCCAGAATGAATCAAGGTAAACTGAAGCCTAAAATGAACTCTGTGCATCCTAACTGCAACTAAGTAACTTAGAAATGTTCAAAAAACTTTTCAAAATAATAACACAAATGAAATAGTTTTTTATTGTATGCTTTGGTATATATGAGACAGAATGAGAGACCAAGACAAAAAGATAAATGTACACAAGGCAATGTACAACACTTGGGCATAGGCATATGCTCGAGGGCCAGGGCTGGGCCCAGAATAAGGGTTAAAGGGCCAGCATATGGAGCCTAAAGTACTGCAGAGCATGGTTTCAATTCTAAGTGCTACCATGGGGCTCATAGTAACCTCCATTGTTGAAAAGGAGTCACCAGCTGGATCAAGATTTGTAACCACATTAGAAGCAAGTTTTCTAGTTGTCAGTGCTTGGGGCAAAGATTGTAAGAAGTGAGCAGCTGTCTCCTGAGAGAAAAGAGATCAGCTTTGGTGAATTCTGTGACAGTTCTGTCACTGACTGAGGGGTTGATAGGGTTCACACAGATGAGGATTTTAAAATGGAGCTTCAAGGTCAAAAGGGAAAAATGAAAGTAAATTTTGAATATTGCTAGGATTGTTAGGTTAAAGGATACTAATGTAAAAATAATTCTTGCAATGTGCGTTGGAAGAAAAGCAAGGACACAAAATGTGATCACTACTGGGATATGGTGGCATGTGTAAGTTAAGCAGATCTCAGTCTTAGTTTCTAATGTGTGCAATCATCACTTTGAGCAGTACATTTGTTATTCTAACCTAAAAATTACAACTAAAGATTCTCTGTGCTTTGTCAAAAATATTTGTAGTTCTACATAATGTGGAGAACAATATTATAAAAATACAAAGTTCTAAAAGTGTATATTATAAATACTATCTTATTTTCAATGACTCTCCCTACTACCTACCCAATTGAAAGGATGGTTATTGATTTGGGATTGGGTCAATAGACATACATCTTTTGGACAGCTAATGCCACATTAATCACATATTATTTTTCTTTCTGTATTGCTAAGTTTGTGACCTATAAGAAGAGCATGAGAAAAGTTAGTGTATGTGAGCATAAGGCTTAAGGGTTTCTTTGGAGCAAATCAGAAATAATACATGAAAGATGGAGAATAAAGGAGAGGGAGGAAAAGTGTGAGAGAGAGACAGAGACAGACAGACCGAGAGAAATGGATTGTGTGTGCACAAGAGAAAAAATGATTAAAGGAACTGAAATATGCTAAGAAAGAAAACAATATGAAAGATGCAGCCATTGAAAGTGTTTTATTAGTATTGCACTTGGGTTGGTTTTAGCCTGTAAGACATTCATTAGCAACGCATGTGCTATGGGAGACCTTCTCCAGCTACACTTTTTTGTCAAGTAGACACTATATATCACATGCATTAAGCAGAGGTTATTTCCCATAACAAAATGCTTCCATCAGCACTGATGAGGTGCTCTGAGTACCCATGCTGTTGGCAGTCAATAAATGCTTAATAGTAGTAATAATACCACAGATAACATGTAGTTTAAGACATAAAATTGGCCTTCACATATTTGTCTCTTCCTCAAAGAATAAAATGTCTTCCCTGGCCCTTTTTCATCTGATGTGATGTGAACATTTTCCCATTAATGTGAAGGTAGCTCTACTTTGATGAATGCTTCTGCTGCACTCAGGAAGATAAAAGTAGGCCAGATCATAATCACTTGAGTTGTGTTCATGGAAAGAAATGCTATAGGTTCTCAAAACATTTTACTCATCATATCTAATGTAGCTAGTTTAGTTGCATTGACTTTCTCTAAAATCTTTGATGCTAGATGGAGTATTTGTTATCCTGAATCATGGGGCTAATTTCCAGATTGTAAGACACAGGCACAATAGAACAAATTGTATGGAGTAGGATTATTATTTTAATGAACATATGTTATATTTAAGCCACAATCTGTATAAAAGTACTTTTGTTGCCAAATAGGCACCTCAGAAGCTGAATGTATTATAGGTAAAAAAAGAAAACAGTAACAGGAGAAAAAAAAGGAATACGAGAGTAAGTTTACACTTTTGCAAACTACATTTGAAACTTATATACATACAAACAAATTGGTTATATAATAAGTATATAACATTATAGGATATTTAAGGGTCTACTAAATTAATATGTATAATTACTGAATCATATTATTTGGACATTTAGTGAAGTTGTGTCAGATTCTTTGACAGTTTTGTAAGAGAATTTTATCTTAAATTACCATTACTATCATTACTAAACTCTAATGAGTTATAGAAGATAATCTTTGTGTACGTCTGATATTTTTTGCAAGGATCTGATACATTCTTACTGGTTGTATTTTTATCTGTTTGATATCCTTTTCAGGGTTCTTTGTCACTTTTGATTACTTGCTTGAATCTTCTAACTGGAAATGCCCAAGAACCCTTGCTTGCTGGTATTCAAAACACTGTGATAAAGGACAATGATTAAAGAAAAAGTCTCCACTCTTGTTTCTGAGTACTCAATGACATCTAATGTTTTTGCAAATAAAGTTTTATGGAAACACAGACTTACTCATTCATTTATATATTGTCAGTGGCAGCTCTCTCACTTTAAGAGCAGAATTGTGTATGTGGAATAGAGACCTTATAGTTTGCAAAGCCTAAAATACTTTCTATCTGGCCCTTTATAGAAAAAGTTTCCTGACCTCTGATTCATTATAATAAAGTAGCTAAATTGTCTTAAACCGTATTGCACTCTTCCCCCCAATCTCTTTTCTTCCTTCCCTCCTCACTAGAAAATACCCAGATCTTATTCCCTTCCTACCATTCACTGACTGACTACATGGGCATCAAGTTTTCACTTGAAAAACATTTTTTAAAAAGTCTAAAATAATTCAGTTTGAATGACTTTCAGAGATAACCAAAACACTCTAAGACCAATTCATTTTAAATAATATTTTAAAATAATAATAGCAGGGCGCCTGGGTGGCTCAGTCGTTAAGCGTCTGCCTTCGGCTCAGGTCATGATCCCAGGGTCCTGGGATCGAGTCCCACATCGGGCTCCCTGTTCGGCGGGAAGCCTGCTTCTCCCTCTCCCACTCGCCCTGCTTGTGTTCCTGCTCTTGCTATCTCTCTGTCTGTCAAATAAATAAATAAAATCTTTAAAAAAATAAAATAAAATAAAATAAAATAAAATAAAATAATAATAGCAAATGTGGATACAGCACTTACTAAGTTCCAATCATGGTTCTGAATATATAACATATTAATTTATATTTATATTAATTTATTTAATCCTCACCACAACCACTTGGAGAGAAGTGTCATCATTATCCCCTTTTGGGGAGTGAAAAAATTTTGGTACAGAGAGTGTAAGTAATTTACCTAAAGTAACATAGCTAAATGGAAGGCAGAAATGGAATTCAATTCCAGGACAGCTGGATGATAACTAAACTCTATGGCTTCAGTGTATATTTGTTGGCCAATTAACGTGCTTTATATTTTAACCAACATCATTACCCCCCCCAAAAGATCATTATCTCTTGTTCTTATTCATTATCATAAAACTCTAATGTAAGCCAGGTGATACAGTAACAATTTAAGGTTTTCATTTAATATAGAGAGGTATCCTATGTCTCCAACTCTCCAGTGCTTAGTAATGCTCAGGAAACATTAAAACAGTACTTAACAGTGGAGAAGAAGAGTGGTGATACTTTGAGCTATATGTGACCTGAACTGAAATTGAAAATGA
Source organism: Halichoerus grypus (assembly GCF_964656455.1). NCBI lineage: Eukaryota > Metazoa > Chordata > Mammalia > Carnivora > Phocidae > Halichoerus > Halichoerus grypus. The sequence goes on from NC_135713.1 coordinate 37,252,634, forward strand.
GATTAAATATTTTACAGATAGTGTAGAATTTCTTTATGAGAAAGAGATGGGGGCATTTCCAGTTCTTTCATCACAAATCTTACTAGCAATTGTCAGAAATAAAATAATTTTACTATTACATGGGATTTTTATATGAAAACACAGATGAAGCACAGAAAAATAAGTGAGCCTATAGAAATAAATAACAGACACAAGTTTACCTGGATGGTGCCCATCAGAATCAAATTAGAAAGAACAAATTTGCCCAGCTACAGAAATAAACCATCACTGAAAAAAATCCCTACAAATTAGAGAGAATTACATTGTTCAGGAAATACATTATTATTATTATTATTAGTCAGTATAATAATTGAAAAAGGGAAAGATAGCTTTGGGAAAATGACTCTAATTTCAAACTAAGCATTAATTACTCTAATTATAAGTAAAATAGGTGAGTAAAAATATGTGAGATCTGAACGTAAGACATCTAGAGAATTCTCTAGTTCATCAAGTTTTCTTTCTTTTGTAAAGAATATACCTAAGCTATTCAAACACACAAAAAAATTATCTCACCTTTAAACTCACATAATTATTTTTGATTTATGAGCCTGTCTTCATAATTCATTGTCTGAGAATCTCCTCTTACTCAGTCTTTGATTCACAAAAATAAAATAAAACAACTACTTTTTTTTCTAGAAAATTATGTAATGTACTAAATGGAGAGCAACAAAAAAAATGTTTCTTTCTTAAAACTAAGCTCCGAAAGGAATTGAACTGCTATTGTGTGATATGGCTAGTGCCATATTATTTTATTCTATATGACTGCACAGTCATCTTGAAAATGAGAAGTGCTATCAATTCAAAACATTACTTTTTACACTTAATAAAACTTAGATCAACCTTGAAACAAAAATAAATTTTAGTGGATTAAAATTTTGTTACAATAGCTGCTTTTATAACAACTCATTCGAAAATGCTTAAACATTCACATCTGATGGAGGGATAAATCTGTTTAAAGGAGTTTAAAGCACAACCACTCACAACTAAGCTGGCCTTTGTCAGCATGCACTTGACATCTGAATGAGTCTATTCTCTATGTGGTGAGGGGTCAACACAATAAAATGGCTGTCATTGAATCATTGAGTGGTTTTGGAGAATACTACCAAAATGCTACCTAGGTATTCTGACACTAATCTGTGGAGAGGTCACTTTCACCTGAGTGACCTATGAAATCTCATGGTCAAGAAGACACAAACAATGCTTAACAAACCCAGGGACAGTAAATAGTTTAAGCAGCTCTCCCTTGACCAAAGCTTTGTATTTAACCAGAGTCTTCTACAGGAGTATTGTTAGATCTGTTTTGGAACTATGGAGACAATGTGAACTTGACACCTCTGGATGGATGGGAATTTTTCTATTCCAAATCCCATCCCGATTCAATCACAGTTACTTTAATATGTTCATTAGTTTTATTATTGTTGTTGTTGTTGTTTAATATATGTCAGATTTCCATTGAGGAAAGGGGTCAACCATTTAAAAGGAGATTAGAAAACCCCTGCAATGAAGAAATAAATTAGTTTCTGAGACTGTCTCAACATTTAACAGTTATATACTCATTCAATTTTTTTAATTTTAAGATGGTTTGACACAAGATAACTCTATATATAGACTATGTCTTCAAAGGTCTGTTTTAAAAATTAGGCAGAGTATAAAATAACCTACATGGTAATTTTAGAATTAGATATGTTATTGTGTTTTAAAGTAATGTAATTGTTAAATTTAAAATTTTTGTAAAATAGCTCAACACTCTGAATAAGGAAAAAAGTGCATATTATAAACCCAAAGGAGTATGTATTGTTACCCAAAGATACTAAAGACTACCTTCAGAAAATCCTGTGGAAAGATTTAATAATAAAATCTGTAGATAGCAAATGTTGCTCTGTTTTACCAAAAAAGGAGGTAGATTGATTGGGAGACTTATAAAGAGTGGCTTGCAATTAATCTCCAATAAAATTCTTGAATTGCAAGAGTTTATAAATCAAATCAATGATCACTTAGAAGCCAGCACAGTTTCCATAGGGCAGGTCACATTTTTTCTAGCACACCTTGACAGAGCTATTTAAGCATGAAGAGTCTCACACAGACATTAGATATTCAAAACTAGTTCTGGCCTCTGCCTCAATTCAACTTCTTCCTTTGGCTTCGGACTCAACACGGCTCTGCATTCATTCTTTTTTCTTTTTAAGTTTTTATTTAAATTCCAGTTAGTTTTCATACAGTAATATGAGTTTTAGGTGTACAATATACTTCCATACTGCATTCATTCTTGAGTTCACTGTTGCTCATAGTTAAGATTAAAGAAACTCTCTCCTCACCAGTTTTGCTCTGCAAAACTCTTCACTGGCTAGGCTCTTAAAGGAGGATATTTAGGTGATGTTTAAGAAATCAAAATTTCATTTAAAAAAGTGGTTTAAACTCAAATGTCAAGAATTTGTTTTAAACCGTGTTTTGGACACAGTGCATCTTGAGCTCATTAGGGTGCTTGACATTTTGGTGGGTCTTCCAAATGAAATGTAATTTGCTAGAAGTTCAATTAAAGTAAATTAAATGTAGAGGGAAAGTTCTAGCAGCAAGCCAGAGACTTGGTAATTGTGCCCTTGGTCACAATTTTTTATAGAAATTAGACTAGCATTAGTTCTTCATATTCCTGCTTCCTCCCCAACTCTACTCACTAATTCTCAGGACATCATGGATTTGACATGTATCAAGCTCAAGACTGATGCTGAGTGTCAAAGTGGTGAACTGGCCAGACTTGGCCCCTCTCTCATGGAGTTTATAGACTTATAAGATCTTTCAAGGCAGAGAATACCTGGATGGCTCAGTCGGTTAAGCATCTGCCTTCAGCTCAAGTCATGATCCCAGTGTCCCAGGATCAAGTCCCACAACAGGCTCCTTGCTCAGTGGGGAGCCTGCTTCTCCCTCTGCCTGCCTCTCCCCCTGCTTGTGCTCTCTCTCTCTCTCTGACAAATAAATAAATAAAATCTTAAAAAAAGAAAAGACCTTTCAAGACAGAAAATGAGTCTTATTCATTTAATTGTATTATACGTACCTATAATAGGTGTTTAATAAGTATTTATGAATTCTGGCTGAAAATTTATAAGGCGTACATATCACATTTTCCAAATTTTGAATGCTACCAGAGATATGCTCAATATATTGAATAAGTGACCACAAGGTTAAAAGATTTTAAAAATCTAGATTTTTTCAATCTGGGGTCACAATGAATATCATTAAATTTGTAAAGATGTGTTTAAAAACAAAAACAAAAACAAAAAACCTCAAGGTGACTGTAGAGCTACAGGATGAGGTAGATATAACATTAATGGAAGTGTCTATGAAAATAGCTTAACAATTTTAGATTATTTTCAGTTCTTTGGTGTAATTGGACTTCTGAAGTAGTAAATAAAATTTTAGGTAGAACAATAGTGTTCAGATGAAAGAAAAGAGCAATCTCATTTGCCAGAGTATAACCAAAGCTAAGTTTTTCATTCTAAGATTCACAGTGCGAGAGAAATTCAAGGAAATGCTGTAGGAATTAGTGTAAGTTCTCTTGGTGAAGAGAGGCAGAAGAGAGCTAGCTTTAAAAACACAAAGGAATGTCAAATGGAAGATGAATTACATATTTTTTGTATGGCTCCAAATGGAAGAATCATAAAGAATTAGACACCAGGCTCCTAAGATGATAATCCTAGGACTATCAGATCCTAGGATCAGCATCTTTCTGGTCTCTTGGTTCCTAGGATCAGAATCAGGAAAAGAGGCTCTAAAAATATCAGGTCATACCTTACTTAGGAGGCCTGTGAGGGAAGGGAAGGCCTGAAGACTCTCTGGAGATATCTTTACCCTATGAGAGCTGAGAGTCCCAGCACCTCTTATCAAAAAAGATGAGAAAGTTATGAGCAGGAGATAAACTTATGGGTCAGAAACCTGGAAAGCAGGACACCGAGGGGCTAAAATCAGAAAAATTTGGTTACAAATAATTGGAAAGTCTCATATAAATGGGAAACATGTCACAGGTGGAGTAGATGGAGAAAAGACAAGGCTTGAGTGAAGAGAGAAACCAGGTGAGGGAAATCATGTGGCTGTCATTTTCTAATGATGGCACTCTTTTATATGGGGTTCTTACTCCTTCTGTGCATAAAGTATGGGTTCCTAAAGGAATATGTTTCTGGGAGAAACTAAAATATAACTCAGTTTAAGTATATATGTTGAAACTAAAACATAACTCAGTTTAAGTATATATGTTCTTTTTTTAAATTTTATTTTATTATGTTATGTTAATCACCATACAATACATCATTAGTTTTTGATGTAGTGTTCCATGATTCATTGTTTGCGTGTAACACCCAGTGCTCCATTCAGTACGTGCCCTCTTTAATACCCATCACTTTATGTGGAAAACCCAAAAGACTCCACCCCAAAACTGCTAGAACTCATACAGGAATTCAGTAAAGTGGCGGGATATAAAATCAATGCACAGAAATCAGAGGCATTTCTATACACCAACAAGACAGAAGAAAGGGAAATTAAGGAGTCGATCTTATTTATAATTGCACCCAAAACCATAAGATACCTAGGAATAAATCTAACCAAAGAGGGAAAGAATCTGTACTCAGAAAATTATAAAATACTCATGAAAGAAATTGAGGAAGACACAAAGAAATGGAAAAACGTTCCATGCTCATGGATTGAAAGAACAAATATTGTGAAAATGTCTATGCTACCTAGTGCAATCTACACTTTTAAAGCAATCCCTGTCAAAATACCATCAACTTTTTTCAAAGAAATGGAACATATAACCCTAAAATTTGTATGGAACCAGAAAAGACCCTGAATAGCCAGAGGAATGTTGAAAAAGAAAAGCAAAGCTGGCGGCATCACAATTCCGGACTTCAAGCTCTATTACAAAGCTGTCATCATCAAGACAGTGTGGTACTGGCACAAAAACAGACACGTAGATCAATGGAACAGAATAGAGAGCCCAGAAATGGACCCTCAACTCTATGGTCAACTAATCTTTGACAAAGCAGGAAAGAACGTCCAATGGAAAAAAGACAGTCTCTTCAACAAATGGTGTTGGGAAAATTGGACAGCCACATGCAGAAGAATGAAACCGGACCATTTCCTCACACCACACACAAAAATAGACTCAAAATGGTTGAAAGACCTAAATGTGAGACAGGAGTCCATCAAAATCCTAAAGGAGAACACAGGCAGCAACCTCTTCCACCTCAGCTGCAGCAACTTCTTCCTAGAAACATCGCCAAAGGCAAGGGAAGCAAGGGCAAAAATGAACTATTGGGGCTTCATCAAGATAAAAAGCTTTTGCACAGCACAGGAAACAGTCAACAAAACCAAAAGACAACTGACAGAATGGGAGAAGATATTTGCAAATGACCTATCAGATAAAGGGCTAGTATCCAAAATCTATAAAGAACTTACCAAACTCAACACCCAAAGAACAAAGAATCCAATCAAGAAATGGGCAGAAGACATGAACAGACATTTTTCCAAAGAAGACAGACACATGAAAAAGTGCTCAACATCGCTCAGCATTAGGCAAATCCAAATCAAAACCTCAATGAGATACCATCTCACACCAGTCAGAATGACTAAAATTAACAAGTCAGGAAACGACAGATGTTGGCGGGGATGGGGAGAAAGGGGAACCCTCCTACACTGTTGGTGGGAATGCAAGCTGGTGCAGCCACTCTGGAAAACAATATGGAGGTTCCTCAAAAAGTTGAAAATAGAGCTACCTTACGACCCAGCAGTTGGACTACTGGGTATTTACCCCAAAGATACAAATGTAGTGATCCGAAGGGGTACGTGCACCCCAATGTTTATAGCAGCTATGTCCACAATAGCCAAACTATGGAAAGAGCCAAGATGTCCATCAACAGATGAATGGATAAAGAAGATGTGGTATATATATATACAATGGACTATTACGCAGCCATCAAAAAAACCGGTATCTTGCCATTTGCAATGATGTGGATGGAACTAGAGGGTATTATGCTGAGTGAAATAAGTCAATCAGAGAAAGACATGTATCATATGATCTCACTGATATGTGGAATTCTTAATCTCAGGAAACAAAGTGAGGGTTGCTGGAGTGGTGGGGGGTGGGAGGGATGGGGTGGGCTGGGTGATAGACATTGGGGAGGGTATGTGCTATGGTGAGCGCTGTGAATTGTGTAAGACTGGTGAATCACAGACCTGTACCTCTGAAACAAATAATACATTATATGTTAAAAAAAAAGAAGATAGTAGGAAGGGAAAAATGAAAGGGGAGAATCAGAGGGGGAGATAAACCATGAGAGACTAAGGACTCTGAGAAACAAACTGAGGGTACTAGAGGGTTAGCCTGGTGATGGGTATATATGTTCTAATAGGGAAAGTTGTTTAAAAGTACAACGAGATTCCCTATTTCCCGCGACTGAAAAAATTCTGACACAGGATGTATCCCTGAGTTTTTCAAAATGTGGGAATTTTTCTTAATTATTATCCTAGAAAGGTTATTTGTCTCACACACTACACTTTAAAATTGAGGTTTGATGAGAACCACAAAGTGTGGAATGAATTTTATTTTGTACGTTTGAAGTTAAGATGTCAATAGCCAATCCACCAATGTATATGTTGCATGCAAATTAACCTGACCCTTGAACTTCTGATTGTTGGAATAAAAAACAATTGCTTAATTTAATATGATGGTCGAAGTGCCTTTTATGCATTACATAAGAATATAAATTAGCAATTAGAAAAATTCCAGGAGTCAAGAATTTCTTAAATGCAGAATCAAGTAAAGTGACATAGTTTATAGCTTTTAAAGCTTCGAGACAATTTTTGAAACTGGGTTAACACCAATATTTTAAAAAGTACTGACAACCAACATCCTTAATGAATTTGAAGAAAAAAGTTGGTCCCTAATCACTATCTACATGTATGGTCAATACGCGAACATTAACAACTCCTTTAAAAACAAACCCTAAACCACTCACAACCAAAAGATCAACACCAAGACGACTCTATTTCAGTAGTTCCCTCCAGTGTATTTGCTCTAACCGTGCTTGTGGGTTTGTTTTTTTTTTTTCTTTCTGCTGCTATTTTTTGTTTTGTTTAGATTTTTTTTTCTCTCCACCCTGAGAAAAAGGTAGAGTGGTGGGAGATGTGGAAATTCTCTGGGTTACGGGATAAATCCCGCTTGGCCGACTCATTTAGCAGCTGGTAATTCTGTGCTGCAATGCTCAGCACTCACTCTTACAGTCTTTTATGTAATATAATATATATTTTTAAAATTGATTGTAATTTTTTTAGCACTTTGGGGGCTGCTGGTGGTCTCTTTTTCAGGCTAAATAGACCCACTGCTGCTGCTAAAAGAGTTTATTCGACCACCCACACTCGGAAGCACAACCTCCTTCTTCCCGCGTCCCCCGTAGTAGCAGTTGGCGGGGCCCGTGCAGTAATAACTGTGAGCAGGCTTCAGGCTCAGAAAAATGTCACAGCTTGATCCCTGGAGCCTCCAGTGCCCCCATTCAATCAGCGTTCAACTGCATGACGCACCCTGAAACTTAAAATGAAAGCCCTGGATTCATGGCCAAAAATACAAACTCCCTACTGGCTCCTCCTGAGGGAGTTATTGAAGTTCTCCGTTAGCTCGCAGACAGTTACCTACCCTTTCCTTCGGTCCCAGGCAGCAAGGAGAAAAAGGCACAACTGTAACATTTTCTGCACAAAGGCCTTGACCAGGATGCAGAAAGACTTAAAAACAGCAGGCCTATACTTTCTAAAACAACATTTTGACAGATACAGTCAAGTGACAAAATAGAGTAAACTTATAATTACCTCAGCGGTTGGAGGCGAGCAAAGGAAGGGATAGCGCAGAGGAGGGGTGTGCCAGTGAATCAAACTTCATTTTAGTTTGCTCTGAAATCATACAATTTGACAGTGTGCGTGTATGTGTATCTAAATTATGGTAAGGGGTGATCATTTCCGGGCCCAGATGAGGACAGAAGAGCGGGAAAGCAACAGTGGATAAAATTTTGTTGAAGTATTTCCTCCCCACTCGATGGCAAAAGGCATATGCGGTTGTCTCCTGCCTGCATCTTCATCAGAGAAGCCCGGTGCAAAGTGGACCAAGAGGTTTTGGCCATAGGAAGATAGGGTAGGTAATAAACACATGTAGAAATGCACATCAATATCAGTAATCATTAATATTAATAGTCTTCTTGATACCCTTGTGATCCCTGGGCCCCCAGACACGTCTCATTTCCTGTGTTTATTTCTTTTTCCAGTAAAATTGCATTTTCTAAACTTTCAAACTTTGCTATTACTCTGAAAGAAGAGTTTAGAAAGGAGTAAATCATTTCCTTTGCTTGCTGCCATATTTTAAAAGTATCTATTTTTTCCACAGTATGAAATAACACATTTAATATAGAGATGTAAACAGAGATGTAGACAGAGATACATTATATAATTTGTGTATATAGGTCAAAAATTGGTTCATATTATACTTTGATAATTAAATGTATTGTAATAGAACTTCAAAGGCAATACCTGCTCTCAGTTCAATAAGTAATAAGACTCAATCATTAGTCAATCTGTTTAGTCCAGATGGTCTTCTTTTAATAAAATTTTGTAATATATCACTTTTACTCCAGGGTTTAGGTACAGAAATATATATATATATATATATATATATATATATATATATATATATATGGAGAGGTACAGAAATATGTATATATATATGGAAAGGTACAGAAATATATATATATACATATATATATATAGAGAGAGAGAGAGTGAGAGATATGTTTATACATTAGAGCAGAAGTTGGCACAAATGTTCTATAAAAGGCCATATAGTAAATATTTTAGGTTTTTTTAGGCTTTGTGGGCCAGAAGGTCTCTGTTACAACTATTCAATCCTGTCGTTGCAATGGGAAAGCAGCCTTAGATGATATGTAAACAGATGAGAATGGCTGTGTTCCAACAACATTTTATTCAGGAAAGTAGGCTGAGGGAGTAACATCAGTGAATGGTAGGACCTCCAAGAATTCCCTCCTCCATGAAAGCAATGAAAACTGGTAAAATGGTCAGAATCAACTTTTTTAATACTCTGGAAATTAAAGGCTTGCAGCAATCCAGGGATTATATATTAGAAATAAATGATTGAATCTTGGTAAGAGCACTGAGCTTTGTGGCATTCTAACTTGACCTGTTCCCATTCCCCACTTCAGTTCTGGAGTGTGGCCTTAGGAATTAACAGCCTCAATCATAGTGAAAACCAGAAGCATGGCAGCCACCAGAGTACAGAATAAGGGTGGAGCCTCTTTGAGTCTCATTCCCAGAGAATTGTCATTATTTGACCTGTCAAGTATGTGTAGTAAAGAATTTGACCTTGTCCAAAGAGAGGTCTGGCCTTTGTCCTCAACTGCTGGGAAGTAATCAATGTCACACCTGATAGGAGTGTCTTTGTTTAGGGCAGATGCTGGCCATACCAGAACTTAGGGTGAGGCTGGCCACAGCAGAAAACCAACCATGTGATTAAGGGAGGAAGGCTTAGGTCGCATGACATCAGTTGACCTGGAGAATGAGTTCAACCAAGTGGGCAATCAGTCAATCAGTCATGTATGTATAATGATGTCCCAATAAAAATTCTGGACAATAAATCTCTGGTAAACTTCCTTGGCTTGCAGTAGTTCATGTGTATTGTCATACATCAATGCCAGGAGGGCAATATGTCTGGATGACAACAGAATTTCATGTTTGGAACCCTCCTAGACTCTGTCCTATACATCTTTTCCTTTGGTTGATTTTAATTTGTATCCTCTCCTTGTAATATAACATAATTGTGTGTATAATAGCATTTAATCAGTTCCGTGAAGTTTTCTAGCAATCATCAAAATTTAAGGTAATTTTGGGGACCCCACCCCAAAACCATCATTTGGTGTCAGAAGTCTTGGGAAGATTTGGCAGTCTGAAGAACTATTCTCTCAAACTTTGCAGTTTGACTTTGGGTATTTGGTGACAACATTGGAAGTTTCCTAGAATGATATTGACTCAGCAATACATGCAGTTTAGAAAGAGAATGCGTAATAGGGTAGGAGATGAGGAAACTTTGAATGGTCATAGGGTCACTTATGGTATGGAACTGCAGGTGTGTTTTGATTAGTTAATGGAAGTAAAACTTATCAGTGGAATTTAGAAATGATGGATCCATCTCCTGAAAAGTTGGTTCACTAGATACATAAAGAAATGTAAGGCAAGAAGATATGAGCTAAATATACAATCATTCAGTTATTGATATCTGTAATAGCTAAAATGAGAGCAAGGGAGAATGCTGGGCCAAATGTGGATTCTGGCACATCCAAGTTATAGCCTTTAACCTCAGGTCCCATATCAATGGGTAAAGTTAAAATAAAAATTAAAAGATGTTAAGGCAAATTCTGACTCTGGGCCAAGGTTGGATCCTGACCAGACTGAGTTATAGTCTCTAGCCTCAGGGCTCCTACCAATGGTAAAGTTAAAATAAAAGCAAAGAAAATACTGGAGTTGATCTTAATTGAGGTCTCAGAACTACTTCCAAAGGGAAAAATTATTCTGAAAAATAGATAGCAAAGAAGGTTAGAATGATTCATGAGAAGGGCAAAACAAAGAGGAAAGAAAAAGAAGAGAGTCAAAGGATTCATCCTAACAAGGTGCAAATCTTTAAACAGTTATGAAGAAATGAGATGAATAAAGCAGACATTGATGGGGTCCAAAGAAAGGTCTTAATCCGGCACTCCTCAAAGTTGGGTGGATCAGTGGAAGTCCCTGACATTTGAACATTGAAGGGCTAACATTGAAGCATGACCTCCAATTACTTGGAACAATGGTCATACAATGTATTTAAAACAATGACTGATCAAAGGGTCTGGGTCCCTTGGCCTGACTCCCAAGTGGCAATCAAAGCCTACAGAAACATGAGTGAATAAAAAGGTCAGAGGGTGGAAAGAAAACATTTCAGGGACTCCAGGACACGGGACCTCATGCACTGTGTTTCCAAATGAAAGGAAAAATTAACATTGTCTCAAAGACATGGGATACACCATCAAGTGTATCTGCAAACACATAATGTGAGACCTCAAAAACGGAGAAAAAAAACAAACAATATTTTAAGAAATAATTTTTGAAGTCTTCCTAAGTTTGATATAAAACATTAATCTACACATCTAAGAATCTCAATGAATTCCAAGTATAACATACTCAAAAAGATTGACACATAGACACATTATAATCAAATGGTTGAAAGCCAAAGAGACAATTTTGAAGCTGCAAGTGAGAAGGAATTCAGAACTCACAAGGAATCCTCAATAAGATTAACAGCTCATTTCTCATCAGAAACCATGGAAGTCAGAAGGCAGGGACATGACATAATCAAAGTGTTAAAAGATAAAACTGCCAAACAAGAATTCTATACCAGCAAAACTATCCTCCAAAAAGGGAAGGAAAAAATAAGGCACCGAAATTAAAAAAAAAAAAAAAATTAAAAAGTCCAGAAAAATAGAGAATTCTTTGCTAGCAAACCTGTCCTATTAGAAATATTAAAGGGAGGTGGCACCTGGGTGGCTCAGTTGTTAAGCATCTGCCTTTGGCTCAGGTCACGATCCCAGGGTCCTGCGATCAAGCCCCGCGTAGGGCTCCCTGCTCCGCGGGAAGCCTGCTTCTCCCTCTCCCACTCCCCCTGCTTGTGTTCCCTCTCTCGCTGTGTCTCTCTCTGTCAAATAAATAAACAAAATCTTAAAAAAAAAAAAAAAAAGAAATATTAAAGGGAGTTGTTCAGGCTGGAATGACAGAACATTAGACGATAACTTGAACCTACTGAAAAAATAAAAAGCACTGGTAAAGGGAACTAAACAGGTAAATATAAAAGATAGTATAAATATGGTGCTTTTTTTGTAACCAGATTTTTTCCCTCCCGATTTAAAAGACAACTGTACAAAACAATAGTTTAAAACCCGTGTTTGTGCCATTTAATTTTCTACATTTACCTTCAGTTGCCTGGGAAGAATCTTCCCCGTTAGAAAATCTCTAGACCTTTGCAAAGAAAAGACTTTGAATAGGTTTTTCTATTTCTTCTTGTTGGAAATATATTTTATGTGTTTTTCTCAGGGACTTTTTTTTATTTTCTCAACTTTTTTTGTGAGCTGCTTCACAGTTCTGTTGTTTCTTATAATGTTTAATTGTAACACTATAATTATTGATTATATCTTGCTTTTATTTTAGTGGTTCCCAAAGAGCCCCATAGTTGATATGTTGCATTTTTCTTCTTCACAATACCTCAGTCAAGGCAAATAGAAATCCAAAACACTGGGGATGCCTGGGTGGCTCAGTTGGTTAAGCATTTGCCTTCAGGTCAGGTCATGATCTCAGGGTCCTGGGATCGAGCCCCACATTGGGCTCCCTGCTCAGCGGGGAGCCTGCTTCTCCCTCTCCCTCTGCAGCTCCCTGCTTGTGCTCTCTCGCTCTCTCTCTGACAAATAAATAAATAAAATCTTTAAAAAAAAAAATCCAAAACACCGATAAGGAAATAAGGAACACCTTACATGCCAATCACTAAAAATAACTAACAATTTGGTGAAAGGAGAGATTTCTTAGCTTGTGGAAACTTGCTTTTACTATGCCATGCTGCACAAGGTACACACTGGTATCTGTTCTCTTTAGGATTTGCAGAGTAAGTCTGAATTTTAGTCCCTGTAAAATAAAACTTCCTTTGTAGTAATCATCTGGTTGTTATCTTTAGGCTAACACAGGACTTCTGGGATCTAATTTTAGTTCTGCTTTGAATGGTGTTAGTCTTCCCCCCCGCCCCTCCCCCCACATCATTGCATGATTGAGACTGGACATTTGTGAAACATATATAGTTACTATTCCACATTGGTATTCTGAAGTTGAATGAATGATTTTTGTGAGACAGGGGAAAAGTCAAAACTTTAATTCAAATTTACAGATACAAGGTAGGTGTTCTAAGTGCAGGCATACCTCGGTTTATTGCACTTCACATACATTGTGCTTTTTACACATTAAAGGGTTTGTGGTAACCCTGTGTTGAGTGAAATGGTCAGCACCATTTTTCCAAAAATATTTGCTCACTTCATGTCTCTGTCACATTTTGGTAATTCTCGCAATATTTCAAACATTCTCATTATTATTATGTCTGCCATGATGATCTGTGATGAGTGATCTTTGATGTTACTATTATAATTGTTTTGAGGTGCTATGAACTGTGCCCATATAAATTTTAATTGATAAATGCGTGTGTTCTGATTGCTTTACCAACTGGCTATTCTGTCTCTCTCCCTCTCCTCAGCCTCGCTGTTCCCTGAGACAAAACAATATTGAAATTAGGCCTGTTCATAACCTCTAAGTGTTCAAGTGAAAGAAAGAGTCACATGTTTTTCACTTTAAATCAAAAGCTAGAAATGGTTAAGCTTAGTCAAGAAGGCACAGAAAAAGCTGAGATAGGCTGAAAGCTAGGAGGCCCCTTATGCCAAACAGTCAAGTTGTAAATGCAAAGGAAAGCTCTTGAAGGAAATTAAAAGTGCTACTACAGTAAACACACAAACGATAAGAAAGCAAAACAGCCTTATTGCTGATATGGGGAAAGTTTTAGTGGTCTGGATAGAGTTCAAGCCACCTACGACATTCCCTTAAGCCAAAGCCTAATCCAGAGTAAAGCCCTGACTCTTTAATTGCACGAAGGCTGAGAGAGGTGAGGAAGCTACAGAAGAAGAGTCTGAAGCCAGCAGAGATAGGTTCATGAGGTTTAAGGGAAGAAGCTGTCTCCATAACATCCAAGGGCAAGGTGCAGCAACAAATGGTGATTGTGGAAGCTGCAGCAAGTTCTCTAGAAGATCTAGTGAAGTTAATTAACGAAGGTGGCTACACTCAACAACAGATTTTCAATGTAGATGAAACAATGTTCTATTGCAAGAAGATGCCATCGAGGACTTTCATATCTAGAGAGGAGAAGTCAATACCTGGCTTCAAAGCTTCAAAGGACAAGCTGACCCTCTTGTTAGGGGCTGAAGCGGCTGGTGACTTGCCAACGCACATTTACCATCTGAAAATCCTAAGGCCCTTACGAATTATGCTAAATTTACTCTGCCTGTGGTTTATAAATGGAACAACAAAGCCTGGATGATAGCACATCTGTTTACATTGTTTCCTGAGTATTTTAAGCCCACTGTTGAGAACTACTCCTCAGAAAACAAAGATTCCTTTCAAAATATCACTGCTCACTTACAATGCACGTGGTCACCCAAGAGTCCTGGTGGAGATGTATGAGATGCACGTTATTTTCATGCCTGCGAACACAACATCCACTTTGTAGCCCATGGATCAAGGAGTAATTTTAACCTTTTAGTCTTATTATTTAAGAAATATATTCCGTAAAGCTACAGCAGTCATAGTGATTTCTCTGATGGATCTGGGCAAACTCAATTGAAAACCTTCTGGAAAGGTTTTGCCAGTGTAGATGCTATTAAGAACATTCATGATTCACGGGAAGAGGTCAAAATATCAAAACGTTAACATTTTGGAAGAAGTTCATTCCAGCTCTCATGGATGACTTTGAGGGGTTCAAGACTTCAATGGAGAAAGTAACTGCAGATTAGAAATATCAAAATAGCAAGAGAACTAGAATTGAAGTTGAGTTTAAAGATGTTAGTGAATTGCTGCAATCTCATGATAAAACTTTCGCAGATGAGGAGTTGCTTCTCATGGACGAGCAAAGAAAATGGTTTCTTGAGATGCAATCCACTCCTGTTAAAGATGTCATGAAGACTGTTGAAATGATGGCAAAGCATTTAGAATACTGCATAAACTTGGTAAATCAGCAGCAGGATTTGAGAAGAGTGACTCCAATTTTGAAAGAGGTTCTACTGTGGGTAAATGCTGTCAAACAGCATCCCATACTAGAGAGAAATTGTTCAAGAAAGGAAGAATTGGCAAATTTCATTGTTGTCTTATGTTAAAAATTGCCACAGTCTCCCCAACATTCAGGACCCACCACCCTGATCAGTCAGCAGCCATTGGCATTGAGGCAAGACTCTCCGGCAGCAGAGTGATCATGATGCACTGAAAATTCAGATGATGGTTAACATGTTTTAGCAATAAAGTATTTTTAAATTAAGGCATATATTTGTTTTTAGATATAATGCTATTGCATGCTTAAAAACTACAGTATAAATATAACTTTTATATAAAACCTACAGTGTAAAGACAACTTTAAATTATAACTCGTAAACCAAAAAAGTCACTTGACTCGCTTTACCGTGGTATTCCCGTTATTGCAGGGGTCTGGAAGCAAGCCTGTAATACCTCCAAGCACGCGTGCACAGCCAAGCCATCTCTTTTCTTCACCGCTCTCTCATCTTTCCCCTCTGTTACACCTTTCTTCCACTTTGTTTATACGTTTTCTCAATTCTTTATTAAATTCCTCTTACTTTGACGAAGAAGTAAATGATTCTGAGCTCAAACAGGAATTTTAGTCTTAAAGGAGCACCTCCTATTCTCCAGGATTCTACACAATTTCTACGTGTGCACTCCACTATGCAATTTGCCATTTCTGTGCTCTTAAGTATAAGAGAGCTTAAGTAACACTGCAGTTAAACAGTAAATAACTTTGACCTAGGGGCCTTTTTGTCCAAAGAATGACAGTGCTGGGAACTTAAACTTGGATCCCAGTGTGGTATACAAATAATCATCTGTATGAAGTGGCTACAATTCTCTTAGGCATCATCTTTCACATTTTGAAATCCTTTCTAGAATGTAAACATCTTTTTTTTAAAAAAAATTTATTTATTTATTTGACAGAGAAAGAGCACAAGCAGGGGGAGCAGCAGAGGGAGAAGGAGAAGCAGGCTCCCTGAAGAGCAGAAAGCCCGATTTGGGGCTTGATCCCAGGATCCTGGGATCATGACCTGAGCCGAAGGCAGATGCTTAACCGACTGAGCTACCTAGGTGCCCTAGAATGTAAACATCTTAAGGGCAGGAGTGTTTTTATTTGTTTCTTCATTTTTAAAATTGGTTTATGACATTATTGTCAATGGCTGACAGAGGGCACCATTAAATAAAAATTGACTGAATAATTAGTACCTCCGGGGGAATAACTGAACTAGATCACAAACTATTCAATTCTAAATTTTCTAACGTTTTATAACTATATTTTACAATTAAAGGGATATATTAAGCATACACTTCAATATTAGACTAGTAAAACAGAAAGTAATGAAATGAAAGAAATACATCATTATTACTTGACTTACATGTCCTTTGGGTCAGTTAATCCTGTTTGGTTTTTTGTTTGTTTGTTCGTTTTTACCATTTTTCCATTTCTCTCAGAAGCTGTCAACGTCAACTACATCGGGCTCATCTTATCAAAGAAGCTCAAAGTCTCTGGCTTAGTTATAAGAAAATAAAGCAAACTGATGCAAATGAAAATTGACTTTGTTACCCCACCCCCCCGAAATAGAAGATGTCAAATTTCTGAGGTGTCCACTCTCTGTGAAAAATTTTTCCCACACTGCTCGACGTCATTCCTGTAGAAACTTTAAGATTCTTTAAAAGTATCTATAAAATTAGGTGAAGGGTAAAATTATGAATTTCCCACTTGGAAGAAAGTGGCTTAAATTCTATCCAATTATTTGCCATGACAACCAGCTAAACACAAAAGGGCTAGAATGGATGCAGAGTACTGCCTCTATAATCATCACTGTATGTCCTTCAAATCATGGATATGCAGCACCACTATCCCCGGCTACTTCAGGGCCATAAGCCTACACGGTAATTACATGCTTTGGAACACTCCACTTAAGTGCATCAATAATATAGTGAGCGAACGTGTTCTTTAATTCTGCACCTGTAAATGGAGGAAAAAATAAAGAAAATATCTCTATCAAAAAAAAAATAATAAAAAGGAAGAAAAATAAACCAGACAGCCAAATTATGTTTAAGCTGCTTTGTGAGGTTTCCCTCTAAAACTCAGATGGTTAATAATTCAAAGTTTTCAATAAACATAAGCAGATGATAAAGTATCTCTGCTTAAGAGACTGCTAAAATTAGGACATAGGAAAATAAAATGATGAAAAACAGAAACTCCCAATGAAGCTTAGTATTTTATCTTTAATGTACCCATTTCAATTGTGCATTACAAAATCCCAGGCGACTTTTTTTCCCCATTGCCATGTCTCTATATAACTGCTATTAATGGGATTGAGAAGATAACACCTACTAACTACTCCATGACTTCCAACACAAAAGAAGAGTTAACACCTCATGGCATTACACAACAGTGTTTTTCTGCATGCTATTTATAATACATTTAATACATTTTAGAATGACGAGTGTGTGTGTGTGTTTGTACA
Organism: Halichoerus grypus; assembly: GCF_964656455.1. Taxonomy (NCBI): domain Eukaryota; kingdom Metazoa; phylum Chordata; class Mammalia; order Carnivora; family Phocidae; genus Halichoerus; species Halichoerus grypus. The sequence continues at coordinate 37,270,084 of NC_135713.1, forward strand.
TGTGTATATACATGTGAGTGTATTTTTCATTTTATGGACTTGAAATCCAGATTTTTCTCAGAAATGGAAAGTTAATACAGTCAATTTAAAAGAGAAGATATAAATCAATAGAACCATAGGGAGAATAAGTAGTTGGTATAAAACTGTTCTCCCACCTACATATTCCAACAAAATAAAATGGTTAACTTCTTAAAATCAAAAATTTCTTCTGAAAGTAAAATATTTTTGAGTGACTCATTTCCCATAATCTTGGGGAATTTCAAAGAAATTCTTATAAAAATTATACACATAAAATTTATAATAAACTTAACACTCTTGGTATTCAGAGCAAACCAATTTTTTTTGTTTGTTTTTTTGTTTTGTTTTCTTTTTCTTTTTAAGATCTATTTACTTATTTAAGAGAGAGAGTGAACTGGGGAAGGGGCATAGGGGGAGGGAGAGAGAATCCTCAAACAGACTCCCCACTGAGTGCAGAGCCCCATGTGCACCGGGATCCCAGGATTCTGAGATCATGACCTGAGCAGAAACCAAGAGTTGGATGCTTAACCAATTGAGTCATCCAAGTGCCCCAAGAACAAACCAAGTTTTTAAGTGGGTCTATCCTAAGTTTTTTCACTTAAGAAAATAAAAAATAAATAAGGAAGTCTATATAGGTACCAGTGTTTTTATACATATTAGCCAACATCTTTTAATGAAGATACTCAATGTGAAATTTGTCTCTGTATATTGATTTTAAAATATGAGTGCTTTTTAAATAAGAAAAGCTTGCCATAATTTCAGGAAATCCATAAAACTCAGGAAAATCAGATATGTAATGGTCCAAAATTCATAAAGGGAATGAAAAGATGTACTGAATAACCAGAATAGAGTGTCTTATTTAAAAAAAAAAAATTGTTATTCCAGAATGAAGTTGAATTTGTTTTTCTTTGTCATTTTACATTTGTAAGTTAATGGATGTGCATATGTTTTACTAAATTAATATTCAATACCTGAGTATGACCTGTGTTCTGTTAATTTCTATACATTTCCTTCTTAGACATGATCGTATGTCTCAACTGTTGCTTTTAGGATCAAGAGCATTTCTTTTCTCCATTATGTAATCAATATACAGTCTTTTTCTGTATAACAAATATCTTTGGTGAAAAAAAATGCAATCTAATTTACCATGTGGCAATGCTAGCTAAAAGACAAAATCATTATTATTTTTTTGAAGCTACACAGAGAAGCTTACAAAGTTGTTTTAAGTAACATTTACTGGAACTATGTATTTAATATTAACGTTTCTTCATGATCTTGAACTTGTAGAGATTTTTACTGGTTCAGACAGTGGATTTTGAAACTTGTATGCAACTTTTATACAGATACCCTGCTACTAAAACAGTATTGTATTATATGGGGGAACTACTATTTTAAAGTTTAAGACTATTCCCAGGATGCAAATTACATTAATTTGGCAATGAAACATCAGCATATAAATCCAAGATAAAACATAGATTGTTTTTTGAAGGAAATACTGATAATCATTTGAGAGTTGAAACTTACTAATAGTTTTTTGTTTTTTTTTCTCTTGCTGACATAGACATAGGAGCAGGCCAATTGTTTGCAACCATGTAAAAATGCGTATTGCTGAGACTTGGATTATAAAATGTAGACTGGAGAGAAGTATTACAGTTTTCAAGTCCTTGAGGAGGTTTTATGATAGAGTACTGGCAGAAACTTTCCAAAATGACAGTAACTGTAAGGACTCTCCTAGAACAGCTCATTGATGGTATGTACAACAGGAAAAAAAGTGGAAATGTTTGAGGTTGTTGTCCAAATGACCCCATATCCAATGGTTTTGTTTGATTTTAATTTTATCTTCCTGAATAGATAGCAATTGACAACATGGAAGCAAGGCAATTCGGAAAATTTTAGATCACTTAATTGACCTACATCTGTGATCTCAATGAAAATCTCAAGAATGTCACCTTTGAACAGGCAACTGAGTGTAGGATATTAATCAGACATATAGAAACTATCTCTTGGTGTCATCTAGTGGCTGTATTTCATCACTGCATAAAAGAAATACCTTACTGGTTTTCTGAGTAAAGATTGTTTTATTACATTTGTTTCTGACTGACTGGATTAAAAGAAGCTGCCATTTTTAACAGACAAGAGAAGGTTAGTAGCAATCAAGCCTTTCTGGGCTCTTCAACCTTGGCCCTTCGCTGTGCCTTCTTATAAGGTCAAGACATATCGATGGAAAGCTCAGTTATCGTACACTAGTGTGAAGGTGTTGTGTGCTGCCCCATTTAGGCTGCATGACTGAGTGACTGGGTGTTGTTAAGGGACATCCACAGCCAATACACAAGGTATTTTCTCGTAGCTGGCCGAGCAGCACTCAGGGGATTCTGACAGACTGAGCTGACATGCTAACAATCTGATTTCCGATGGCAGTGGTAGGAGCCTTCGAGTGAGAGAGAAGAGTCCCCTGACCCTCCTGTCATCTACTTGCTCAATCTCTATCCTAGGATAGGAACACTGCACAACTATCACAGGGAAAGGTGACATAGTGAAAATAACTTATCCGCAAATGTGCTGAAATGTCATCTCTAATGTTATAGTTCCTTTAAGACGAACTATAATTTCTAATATAACTTTTCAGTTTTGAAAGGAAAGGGCACTAAGGCTGGGTTGACAGAAATAAATTATCCAGATAATTAAGGCTAACTACTCCACTTTCTCCTACTCCCTGGCCCACGCACAGACAATAATAGGGCTCAATTATTTATAATTCAGGAATATTTTTTTCGTTAAAAAAAGGATTTTCTGTAAAACTGGTGTCTGAATGGCTTACAAATATAATCATTAAGGAAGCAAATTATTAACAAATCATAGTCAGGAAATTTACAATTTTAATTATCGTAGTTTCTTTTATCATGTCCAATGTAACAAAGGTAAGTATGATTTTTAAAAAAGGAAAAATGTGTGATACTTCCTTCTTAATTTTCCATAATTACCTGATATTTTTAGGTAAATTCGGTAGGTTTTTAAAACGATCTTGATGGATTTGTCAATATCAAGCAAGATACTCCTCCACATACTTATAGACAATTTATATTACTAGGTGGACATTTCTTTTATTGTTGAATTTGCTGTTATTTTTCACTGATGCTTGCTTTTTCTTGTCTATAAGTCTTTAATTTCCAGATGTCTTATACACAAACACAAATTGAGAAAAATAATTGAATGAGAACATGAATGAATATAAATTTCCTGAAATTTTTATCTGGCTTTGGTATAAAGGCCTTTGCTACTGCTAGTATTCTTGACATGTAAATGTATATGCCACAAAATGCAAATGTACATCTATGAGGCATGTATGTGTGTATATATATATATATACACAGAAATATATATTTTTTTATATTTTTTGTTATTTTATATATAACAAAATTCACATACACATTAATCCAAAATATATGGGACCGATTAATGTTCTGCCTATGCCCCCGAAATGTATTTTCTTTCTTCTAAACAAAACTACAAGACTAGATCATTTAATCTTCTATCTTATGTGTGAGAGAATCAAGTTTGGTTTACAGCCACTCCAACTGTGATCATTGGCTATACGTTATTTTATCTTATAGAGCAAGTGATCGAGAATAATAAAATAGTTATGTAGGAGTGTTGTGTGTGTAGCATTCATAAATCTCTTGTCAGATTTTGATTCGACTTACGGGAGCCATCCCAAGTCTGAATCATAAAGCCTATCATAATTTTAAGTATATTAATACATTTCCAAAGCCTATTTTCTGGTCCTACAGCTAAAATCAGAGCGCAGAGAAAAGACTTCTTTGACAGACAAAACAGGTGATTTAAATATCTTGCATAAAGAAAGTGGGGCTCTGTCTTAATACTCTCACCCTGACTTCATTTTAACTTCTTGGTAAACAAAATGTATACTATCTAATAAGGAAATAGATGACTATCTACCAGCACTAGCAAATAGGAAACTTATACCTCTTCCACATTAACAGAACTGGTTTACTACATCCAAACGAGCAACCTTAGGTAGCAGCTAAAATTGTTGGTTAATCATCAACAAAGTAAGTAAATGTCAATTTAACATAATTCATTATTCTTAAAAGATATTCTTTGATATTTAAGTTGGCTATTCTAAGTGGCCTTATCTAATAGATTATTTTACTCAGTTACATGGCCATACTTTTGGGAACCAATTCATTCCTGACAAGTCTATTGGAATTCCATTTCATTTTCCTATAGTGTTTAGATAGATTGTGAACAATCTGGTAGATTAAAAACACATTCATTTTTTTTTCCTATCCATGATATTTATTGCAGTAATCTGTGGTTTCAATTACCTATTTACCCAAATGCTGAAGCTGATGTAAAAGTCCTTATTTGATAAAGAAAAAATAATAATAATATTCCTAACTAGCACAACCTCATGATCCACACTCCTTAGTAAGTGAAGGAAGCTACCATACTGCAGTGTAACATTTCATAACTGGCACCTCATCTCCCATGCCTATTTGTGTTGTTACTTAATCTCCCCCAACAATGCCTACACTTTAGAATAATTGCCTACATTTTACAGATTACAAAAAAAAAAATGATGCTCAGAGAAATTACTCAAGTCTCTCAATCTACATAGTAAATTGTGGGACTGTAATTGGATGCAAAGTCTGATCTTTTCCATAATTCGTACAGCATATAGATCCCTCTTCCAAAAATAACCTAGAATAGACACGTTTGTTGTAATCTAGCCCCTTAATATAGCTTTCATTTAAGAGAAACAATCTAGTAGCATGCTAGCTTTCTGTTTCTCTAGCTTATCAAAATCCTTCCTTTACTCAACCACACATGCAGCTAACATGGCTGGTAGTAAAATAATGGCCAGGAAGATAAAAGCACAAAGACTTCTTAAAGAGGAATGGATGTGCCCTTTCTTACACTCTTTCTTCCTTCCATTTACTAGGAGATGTGATTGCTGGATTTCGAGCCACCGTTTTGTATCATGAAGTGACACAGGAAGAATGGCAAAATCATAGAGCTGCCTGGATCCTGTTGAGTCAGATAACATTGGTCCTAGGCTACTCATCTTCAGGGGACTTTTAGGTAAAAAAGAAATGAAATTATATGTTGTTGTATTAGTTTTTCTATTGCTGCATAATGGATTTACCACAAACATAGTGGTTTAAAACAGCACCCATTTACTATGGGTAAATGCAGTAAATACAGGTATGGGTAAGCTGTGTCCTCTGCTCAGAGTATTGCAGGGCCAAAGTCAAGGAAGGCTTTGGCTCGGACTGCAATCTCACATAAGGCTCTGAGGCCTCTTCCCAAATCCTGTGTTGGCAGCATTCAGGTCATGGTGGTTGTAGCATTGAAGATACATTTTCCCGCTAATCATCAGCCAGGGACAGCTCTCAGATTTTGGAGACTGTCCCAGCAGGAGGTTCTCTGGTGTGGCACCCCAAGTTTCTTCTTTTAGAAAAGGTCCAGTTCTTTTTAAGGGCTCACCTGAGTAGATCGGTCCTGCCCAGATTATCTCGTTTTAATGAATTCAAAGTCAAACTGATTTGGTACTTTAATGGCATTTGCAAAATCCCATCCCCTTAGTTATATAGTACAACTTAATCATGGAATTGAAATACATTATATTCTTAGACCCACACTCAAGTGGAGAGGGCTATATAGAGAACATACATCAGGGAATGGGAATCTTGGAGACCATTTGAAAATGTTGCCTACACTTGTTTAAGCTATCATTATTTGTTTTTTAATATACAGCCAAACCTCTTTATAAATAAGGCATCACATGTAACATTTACCTTTGAATTTTATGCAGGAATGTTTCTTTAGATAAATGTGTATCCTTCCTACCACAGACAGAATAATTTACGAGTTTTTCTTCCTTTCTTCCTTCCTCTTAAATTTTTGTTTTAGATATCAAGACATTTGTTTCTAAATTTAGTGCACAAATACAATATTCTAAATCAACTAGGATGGTTATCCATCCCCTTATGTTCTAGGTCTTTCTGCATTTTAATGACCCTATTCTACATTGTACTAAATTTTATGGATCACATCAAATTGCTTTTAAAAGAAATAATAATACAAAAATAAGTGATAGAATTAAAACATGCTATATTATATTTAAAACGGGTGGTAGGCTTCATAAAGAGAGAAGGTGAGGCATTTTTATTTCCTTTTAGTCATTTGCGATCTTCTATCCTTATATATTTTATTTAATCCATAATTTAAATAAATTTTTACTGGAAAAGTTTGCCTTTAGCTGTCGTTAGATTTCCATAGTGAATCTATGTTTTTTATTAAATTTTCTACATGATCACTACTTCTCATTAATTGCTTTCCTGAAAGTCTCCCTCACTAGAAGTTTACATGACAAGTTGAGTTTGTAAAACTTGGTTGTGATTAGTAAGACACATTAAATATTGTTTTCTCTTTGCACTTCTTCCAAAGGGGTGGGAGAAGAAAGCTGACTTATGGGTGTGATTTGTAAAACTAAGAGTATTTTATTTGCCCTCTATTAAAATATTTATCATAATTCTGTGATTACCCTTATGATTTAGGCATTATCTGGATAAGTCAACTATCTTCTAGCAGGATTCACAAATTCAAATGCTTACAGGCCCCAAGGCATAAATTACAAATAAGTTAAATAAGTAGGATATAAACAGAGAATAGAACTGGAGAGTGAACTGCCCATTTAAAGACACACCCCCACATAGCATCAGATGGTTCCTTCAAGGCCAAGTTTACTAGATCTTCCATTGTACATAAGGAACTCATAATTCAGACTTCTTTTTGAAATAACTGAATTTTAAATGTCAGTTTTACATTCAAAAATTTCTAAGGGGTGTAGGCCAGAAAACATCACTAAGTGAAGATGGTCAATGGGCTGGCAGTGTGCTATTTCTTCCCCCGACAATTTGATTGGTTACCAATAGTAAATGTTTTATTGTTGGCTGTGAATACATGTTAAAAGACTGATACATAATAAGTGCTTTTGAAATATAAGTAAATTTAATTTGCTATTTCATAGAGCTATTTCCTCTTTTTTCACAATCTATTTATTAAATGATACAATATAAAGATAACTAAAGGACCTTGTCTGAGATTTTTGTACATCTAATTGTTTTTAGTATAATGACAAAATCCTTATATCTTATTTTGTAGATAAAATGAGTCCTCTTTTGGATAACAAAGAGTAGTTTTTTCCAAGTAGGTATAGGGTATTTTATAATCTGCATATTTATATTATATATAACATTATATATATATAATAAATGGGTTAGAAAAGTTCTGAGATTTTTTTTTCTCTTTGTACCATATCCACAATCACAGTGAATTTCTGAAATATAAGAAATATTTCACTCTTCATGTTAAAAGACAAAACATGCTATATCCAGAGGACGAATGTGTATTCTATATGAATTATATAATCTTCTTTCTGCATTTGTAGCTCCTGTCATGACCAATTAGTTATTTAATTTTAAATTCTACTTAGATATAATTGACCTTCAGATCTCATGAATTCGGTAGATAGGATTTTTCCCACTCACAAATACATCAGGGTATTGATAATCTTTGCTGGGTGGTTATTTTGATGAAGCCAGTTTACATCAAATTTTAATCTGGTAGCTGACCTGTGCTGAACTTGGGAGGGGAATCCCTGTAAGCATCCGACTCTGACACTGCAGCCAGGCTACATTATTCTGCATTCTTTGTCTTTTCTTTGGTTCCCAAACGGCACACGCACGCACGCTGAGCACTGCAGTAAGCTCACAATGGTGCCCCAGGATATTAAATTTTTTTTTTTTATTTTAAAAGTTTGAAAGAAACACAGTGATCCTTGGTATCTGCTGGAACCGTATAAACTAGAAGTCCGAGATAGTTCACAGTTTCTATATTACATGGTGCTAGAAGATAAATTGTCATCAGATCCTTAGGAAGCTGAGTTCTCAGTAGTTCCTGTAATACAAAGAAAGCACTACCTATAAATGTAAAACAGCAAATGAGTGGTGGTGTCCAATCTGATTCCAACGCTTGAGAACCTGTGTGGTGCCTAAGTCCTAAGTAATTGTAGTTATGCAAGAATGAATTTTTTCTTTAAATTTATGTGTATTGTTCATATGCAGTATGTTGTTAGAACAAAAAAATACCTAGTAAATTGTTGGGACTTCGCTACTCATTAAATGGAATGTTAGGTACTTCTTTTTGTCTAGGAGCACCGTGGAAAAACTCATTTAGAAAATATAAGGTCCATGAACAGAGAAAACTTGGAAACCTCAGGTGATGGTCATTTCTACTAATCTGTAAACTCCAAATAGTCAGGGACCAAGTCAGCTTTGTTTACTGTTCCATTCCCAGGGCCTACTGTAGGGCCTGGCATATCATTACCACTCAAATATATTGTTGAATTCTTTTATTCAGTAATCAAGTGACGTAAATGGTCCTGATAAGAAAGTCAACTGCTACTGTAGGCATGGAAAGTGAGGGAAACTAAGTGTTCCAAGAAAGATATGTTTCCTTAGTAAAAATTGAAGGTTTGGATACATTTTAAGTGGAAAATCGATTTTGGCAGAGACCTGCATTTATTATGCGAATGACTCCACATTTTGATCTTTTCTGAAATAAGAGAAACAATTTTTGAAATCCTTTTTGTGAGTTTTTGTGCTAGTGCCAAAGTGCTTATCAAATGAGAAATAAAATTATTTGAAAGTCAAAAAGGTAGGGAAGTTCTTGCTTATACATGGGCATAAAAATTTTAACCTTAAAATCGTGATTCATGTAAAATTCAACCCCTCTGTACTTAACCTTTTCATGAAGTAACCGGTGATGAATATATCAGTAAAGGCAACAAACCCATTTTTCCAGGGAATAAATATTTTGGTTATCTATTGCCATACAATAAAACATCCCCAAACTTAGCAGCATAAAATAACAATTTAATCTTATCTCTCACAATTCTGCAGGTTGGCTGGACTCAGCTTGTCAATTCTTGGAGTCTCCCAGGAGTCTGAAATTGAGTGATGGCCCACTTGGGTGTCTAGAGGACCAGGATGGCTTCTTCACTCACATCGGGCACTTAGGCTGGGATGGCTGGAGGAGTTAGGGGTTGGCTGGGGATCTGGCTCTTCCCAAGGCCTCTCCACATACTCGTTTCCTTGCAACCTGGCGGTATCATGGTAGTGCAACATCTTAGATGGGGGCTGGCTTCCTGAGCAAGCATTCCAAGACTTCAAAGCAAAAACTGCAAGTCTTCTAATGTGGCTTTGACAGGCACACAATCATTTTTGTTGCATTGCATTAGCTCTAAGTTTGTTACAGCATCAGCCAGCTTAAAGGAGAGGCACTGAAGAACACAAATACTGGCAGGCATGGTCAATCGTACGGACATCTTTGAAGATTAGCTATCACAATAAAATTTGTCTTACAATTTTAAGAAGCTCATAGAGAAGAGGGATTATGGGTAGTAACACATGTTCCATACATATTAAAACTGGTCTGTTTTGAAGAAAACCTTGGTAAATATCCATATTAAAGAGAACTGAGATTATAGAGTTAGGTTGCCAAAGACAGGACAATCTCTAGTAATACTAGACAATGTGGAAGACTTTATGATCAAACAAGTTTGGTTTCCAATGTTGTACAAAGGAGAAAAATATGCCTTTTTATATTGACCATATGTTGGGACAATTGTTTTCTTAAATTTCTTCACTGCCTCCTTCAATCTGCTAAATCTGATAAAGCTGACCCCTGAATGATTAAAATTATTGTTAAAATCTGATAATTATTTTTGCTTTTCCAATAGGGAATACAATCACAAAGTTTATCTCAAAAAGATAAGCTATAGAGTAAAAATATAGCTATCTTCCAAATAAAATTAGACAATTTAACTATCATAACAAAGAAGGGAAACGAGGTGGCTGAGCACATAGGAATTCCTTTGGGATCTAGAAGTAAAAGCAGGAAACAGCATTTCTGGGTACTTTAGGTGTATTTACCATGTTTACTCCTTAGTATGGATATACTTTTATGTTTTTAATGTCTCTTTCCTTAAAACTCTCAGATAGGAACTATTCCTTATTTTGCTTAACATAATGACTGTATTCCAGGGTCAGATTAATATTTTTCCAGATCAGCTTTGTTGAGCTTTCTGATAATCATGAAGATTACTGAAGAAAACTAGTGGATATCAGAGATATTCCCAGAACTTCAAGCTCAAAACAACAGCCACATCATGCCCCTTGGAGCCAATGTCAGAGACAGTACATTGGATCAATCACATGGTGACATTTTTTTAATTTTCATTAAATTAAATCTTGTAGAAATGCATGTGTATGCTTTTCCTTATCACTTGTTACTTCTAGGCAGTAAAAAAAAAAAATACAATGCCTAGAATATGATAAGTATTTAAGAAACATAGGTTAAATTAATAATTGTTAAATTATTTTGTATTTTTAATAAAGAGAGGTATTCCGTGAGTATGTGGTGGGGGTGGAGAGTGGGGGTGGGTATTAGGTTTTGCTTGTTGCATCCTCTGCCTAGAATCGTTTTGCTCCTCAATTATCAACTAGAGGTATGTTTCTTCATCTACTCTGTTACTACCTTACAGTCTTTATTATCTTTTCACTAGCCTGTTGGAATAGCAACTTAACGGGTATTTTTGATTTTACTGGTACATTCTCTAACCCATCATTAGTGTGACACAGAAGACCCTCTGTGATCTCTCTCCTTGTCTTCCACTCTACTTCTCTTCATCATTTGTATTATCTATCTATCATGGCATAACAAATTACCACAAATCTAGCAGCTTAAAACAACACAATTTATCATCCCACAATTTCTGTGGGGAAGGAGTCTGGCACATCTCAGTTACATCCTCTGCTTAGGATCACACAAGGCTGCAAACTGCTTGCCAGGAATAGGTTCTCACTTGATGGCTCCACCAGGGAAGGGATTCATTTCTAAGGCCAGTTAGGTTGTTGGTGGATTCCATGCCCTTAGGGCTGTAGGACTGAGGCATTCAGCTTCTTGCTGGCTGTTGGCTGGAGGCTACCCACAAATTCCAGATGCTGCCAACAATTCTCCTAGCGTGTCTGCTACCAAAAAAAATGTCTTATACAATGTAATAAAAGCACAGAAGCAGCAATCTATCATCTCTGCCACATTTTGTTGGTTAAAAGAAAATCACAGGTCCAATCCACTGTCCAGGAGAGATGGATTCACAAAGGTGTGAAGACCAAGAGGTGGGTGGGGGATGATGAGGTGGAGGGGTAGCTGAGAGTCTGTCTGCAACACCACGTTTAAGCTCCATCTGTACTGGATACTAAAGGTTCTGTATTACTTTATCATTGTGCTTGTATATACTCTTCTCTTTATTTGGATTATCATTTCTATACTTATTGCTAGGCAAAATCTCACTTATACCGCAAAATAAACTTCTGTAAATTTTTTGAACAGATTTTGCTGAAACTTTCCCTTAAAAAAAAAAAAACAGCATCACAATCCTTTGGTTCTCTTTTGTACCTTTTACTTTTTTTTTCCTTATCACTTATTATAATGTATTGCAAAAATTTGCTTGGCTGTCTGACTCTTTGTGACATTCTACAAAGATGTGGATCATATCCTAATTATACTTACATTTTCAGTTTTTAGCACAGTGATTAACAACTAATAAGTTGGTTGAATGAATAATTTAATGATTTCCTAGAAGAAGAAACCTTCCAAATAGCCCATGTATTGGCTGTGTATTTATTAAAGGGATAAAAAACCAACTCACCTTCACGATGTCAGTTTACTCCCCACTGGCAAAATAATAGATCTTGTTTGTATAGGGTATTCCTTGCCTCTACTTTTGTTCTAGAACCACAGGGTCACATTTCTCCCATGACCCAAAAAGACTTCATTAGTCATCTTGAACAGTAACAGTTTTTATTTTTAAAAATAGAGTAGAATGATGGTAAAAAAAAAAAAAAATGCACAAAAAACCCTGCCTTAACACAACCTACCCTCAAAAAAGAAATGTGAGGAATCAGACTCAGCTCCCTGGAAAAGCCATTCAGTACAATATCATTATTAGCTTAATTTGCAAATATTCACAAGGAACAGAGGGCACATCTTTTCATACCAATGTAGGATCTGTTACAGCAACTGTTTTGAGATGAGAATATTTCAGTGAGATAATAGAAACAGGATTCACATTCATTCTATTCAGGGTTTCTTTTTAGGTTTTGTAGAAATATTTCCTGAGCATTCATTATGTTGTGATAATAGAACCACAGAAAAAAAGAATCATGTGAGGGGCACCTGGGGGACTCAGTCAGTTAAGCGTCTGACTCTTGATTTTGGTTCAGGTCATGATGTCAGGGTCATGAGATTTTGCCCGGCATGGAGCCCCAAGTGGAGCCCTGCCTCCAGCCCCACATCAGGCTTCACGCAGGGCATGGAGCCTGCTTAAGATTCTCTCCCTCTCCCTCTGCCCCTCCCCCTCCCTTGCATGTGCGCATCACTCTCTAAAAAAAAAAAATCACGTGAAAAAAGCATGAGACATATGTTTAAAGAATTAAATGTTTATTATCAGAAAATTTTAATGTTCAGTAATAATAACCATAAAATCTATAGTTTCTTTCTCTTGCTTCTTTGTTAATGTTTCTAAATCTTCAATATTACACTTCTCTAATCAGTAAGGATAAGCTTCTTTTAATGAATATCACAACCAAAATATTTAGTATTAAAATCACAAATAACGTATTTTTGGCTATTGAAAGATAAGAAAATTAATGCTATTTAAATATCATATTTTTTTCTATGTTATAAAAGCATGCAAACTTTAGCCAGCTACAGCTACTGTAAACTTAGAGTAAAGGTTACAGACTCTTTTCATAAAGGTAGATAGAGAAGATTTTTATTGTCCACAAATATGAAGCAAATCACCAAGTTAGCCTTTTATTAATGATGCTGTATTTTAAATTAAAACTTTTGTTTTATGAATATTCATCAGCATCATGAAACTAATGAAAAATATCCTGTTATAATGTTAATTTTCAAAACTCTCATATTATTTTATACTCATGATTATAGCATGGTCTCCACAGCATATGATCTTTTATTGTTTTAAAAAATAAGACAATTTATGATGGGGAACAATAATATCCATGAGTGTGGACTTCTTTTCTTTTAGACCAGCTTTTTATTATTCAATCAAGAGAAATTATAGTAAGAATTTATGCTACTAGAAGGTATTTAATACTTTCATTATTCTTTTTCTATTGTAATGATTGCAATTGTATTGTAGTATCATTATTGTGTGGAAGATACTGAGTTTATTCCTTTGGAATTTATTCAGTGCTTTGCATTTAGAAGATCTAAAGAAATGTATAGAGTATTAATTTAACTAAACACAACAAATATTTGGGGTTGATATTCATGTTTGATAGGAAAAAAGACTAAGTGAATTTTATTTTCTTTTTTATATTCAGTGTTAATTCACTTTAATGTATTTTATTTCTGTGATAAAATGCCACGTTTTGTTTTTTTTTTTTTTGAGGGTAGTTTTTATTGGGTGATGGGTTACTTTCTATATTATGTATTTCTGTAATGTTGAATGTATATGACTTTATAATTTTTCATTTATAATAAGAATTTTTTAAAAATTAAAGTAAAACATGATTATGTAATTAATCTTTTAAAAATAAGCTATAAAACTAGTATAACTCAAAATATAATTTAAATATTGGAACTGCTAACTTTAAATGATAAAAATTAAAGAGAAAATAAGAAGTTTCTATTAAAATATATTTCGATATTATCTACTCTTTTCATTTATTAGTAAATCATAAATATCTTTCTATGTTAATAAAAATACTTCTATAATGTCAGTTTTAATGGATCTGTGGTAAAGAAATGACATAATTTATTTAATCTAATTTATTTGACATTTCTTGTTTCTTGTTAGTTATACTATCATATTGTAACCCATTTTTTTCTGGGAGTTTTGACTTTTCTTATTTTAAAAATAAGAGCTCTTTACATATCATTGGGAACAACATTTTGTCTGTAAATCTTGCCATAAATAATTTTCAGTTTGTATATGATTTTTTAATCTATTCATGGTGTGTTTGGAAATGCAGATGTTGAAAATAATATAATCAAATTTGTATTTTATGGATTTTATGCTTAAATAGCTTTGCTGCATAATTATTAAGAATTCTACATTTTGTTTTAGGCCTTTTGTGATCATTCTGTCAATCCTCTTTTTTTGTGTTTAAAATTTTAAACTCTGTATTTTGAAATAGTCATATTCTCAAAGAAACTTGCAAAGCCTGGTACAGAAAGCCCTATACACTTTTCAACAAACTTTCTTCAATGGTAATATCTTATATAATTATAACACAATATTAAAACTAGGATATTGACATTTACACAGTATTGGTAACTATAGACATTCAGATTTCAGCAATTTTTATATGCACTTGTGTGTGCATGTGTGTGTAATTCTAAGACATTTTATCACATGTATAGATCCATGACACCATTACCACAGTCAAGACACAGAACTGTTCCATCACCACAAAGGGACTCTCCTATGCTACACCAATCCCTATGTCCACATGCCTAGTTCCTGGTAACCATGAACCTGTTATCCATCCATAGTTTTGCCAGTTAGAGAATGGTATATAAAGGGAATCATGCATAATGTAACATTTTGATTGGCTTTTTCACTAGCATAATGCCTGGGTTTATTAAATGCATCTATTTCTTTCATTGTTTCATTTCAATACCTCCATTTCTCTTTTTATATTATTGTTGAATTTTATTATTTAACTTATTTTTATTAATTTATGCTGTTAACTATTGTGATCGAGTGGGGGTGGGGCTGGTAGAAGCCTCCACCTCTTCCCCTATCCAAATGGAGTATTACTAGGACTACTTCATGCTGCCTAAAGCTATATCCTGGCCTTTGGCTCCACCAATGGATCTTTTAGCAATTCCAACTCTGACTTTTCCAAGTAATCCTGTGATTGGGACACACAAGAGATACATAGCTTAACCCTCCCAACAACTGAAATCTCTGTACAGCACTACTGAAAACTCATAGTTCTTAAATAAGGGTTCCAAAACTCATGGTCTCTGATATTAACAATAATGATATAAAACTACCTGCAATTTATTAAATATCTGGTATATATTGAATGCTTTCATTCAATATCTAATTTAAGCCTTATAACCACTATATTGAGTAGGTATTGTACCTCTATTTTACTGATGAAGAAACAAGTTAATATCAAAGTCCTTAACTAGCAAGTACAGAAGGAGGGTTATAAGGAAAGACCATTGAACATTTCAGCCTGCATAATAAACCATTCTATCATTAATATCATCAAATTTTGGACACTATACTAATAAAACTCAAATAGTCAAGAGAAAGTATTTAAGAGGTTATACTTCTGGAAAAAGTCTGTTTTCTGCTTTTAACCATGGTGATGAATTAGGTGATGCTAAATGTTCTGATGGATTGACATGACCACAGGCATTTCCCCAGAATAATGACTCACACCATCACTTTTACAGCAGCCTGGTTTTACTTTATTAATTTTCAAGTTCATTTACATTTCTACAAAAAGAATCAAAAGAAAGTTCTCTCTCTCAATGAGCATCTTATGCTGGTCCACTGCCATATTAGACAATTATGGATTAATTGGCTAGAGCGAAAGCTGTTTGAACAATGCTTTAAAAGCAAACAAACAAAAAAAAAAAGGTGTCAATTTGTCCTGACATTGTCTTGACATCTCTTAATATTTTGTATTCTGTACTGATTATCAAGGCTTCCCTAGTTAATCAGAACATAAGGAGAAAGGGAAAGCATCTTAACCTGAAGGTAACCTTGGTCCCATCTGGAAAAGTCCTCAGGTGATGACATTCAGCTGATGTTGATCTTTGCTGAACATTTTCTCCTTCCCAACAAGGAACAGAACACTGACCACAGCTTCCTGACTGGGAATTTTGGAGAGCTATTCCCAATATTTGAATCTGCTTATCTCAAGGTGATAATCCTTGAGAATACTGTATCAACAATCCCTTTTCCAATATAAGTGGACTGGCTCAGAAAACCCATACATTTCTTTAGTTCTAAAAACTGTTTAGATGTAATCTACTTGGAACAATTGATTTAGTTTATAGGTTGTAGGAGCAGTACCTTATAATAAACCATACATAAAGCTATGGGTTGAAAAGCAATTATTTTTGGTTTCTCTAATGAATTGAAAGAATCTTTCAGTCATTAATACCAATTTCTTGGTGTATTCCTCAATGAGCTCCTAAATGATCTTAATAAAGGGTTCAGTTTTTCTGATACATTTAATATTGCATGTTCATAAGATATTTAAATTTCAGAATCATTTAACATATGCATAGGCATTCAGGGGGAAAAAGATAACTACATTAATTAATGTCAGCTTCAGAGATTCTTAAATACACATTTCCTCTTAGATGATTTTCTAACTGCTCCTCTTTTTCCTCTATTTAAAAAATAACAGCTGTGTTAATCGCTTATCATTTTGGGGATGTGAATGCTAGGACAACAGTGATGTCCTCTCTGGAGAGTTGAGGAATGTGAGAATTATCTTCTTATAGGCTATTCTTCTATTCATGGTTAATATTCACTTAAATGGTAAATTCTTCTACAAACTCATGTAAAGAATGGAGGTTTTGAAAGATGGTAAAATGTATGATTTTGAGAGAACACACCAAATTGCACTTCTTTCTTGTCTGTGTTCAAAACCAAATAAAAATAATTCTAGCGAATCTGCAGATTGGAACATCGAAATAGTTTCTTGAGTATTGATAAAAGTTGGAATGAACTCCATGGCTTGGGACAAGCACCAAAGGCCCTTATCTCTTTCTCCCCAGGTCTAGGAACTGAAAAGTCTTCTTTTTAGAGCAGATGATTACCCAAGAAAGAATGAAGGAATAAAAAACGAAATCCCCCAAGTCAGAATTTTTGATGGATTAGATCCACTCAGTTGAGAAGTTTGGCTCAGTGGCGGTCATTGACCAGTCAGGTAATCTGGAAGTTAAGAGAAAAGAGATCCACCTTCAGAGAAAGAAAGAGAAAGAACCAGAGAGAAGCATTTCTCTTTCTAACAGTGGAAGGAAAGATTCTGTAGAAAGCTTTCTCCATATATCTTTCCAAATTGATTGTATTTTCTTTAGCTAATCTCTGAGGTACTTAGAGAGTTTTCGCAAGTCTCACAGCTAGCAAGTGGCAGAGCTAGATGTTATAAGTACCTCAGATATAAGTTATAAGCGTACTATACCCTCTAAGTATCAGTTTCTTTATAAGCAAAATGGTCATTATACTAGGACCTACTTTGTAAGTTTGTTATAAGGATTAAATGATGTAATTCATGCCCAGTCCTCATCATACTGCCTGACACATGACAAGCATTCAATATCTAATAGAGGAAAGCAATGCCTGTATCATTTGCAGGATGACATCACCGGTACCAGAAACTGGGTGATGTTTGATCACTTCCATGCCAGATTGAACTCTTGGCCCAATTGTGTCTCAACTTACCAATACGTATGGTTGGCCTAGGAGGTTTCAGGATTAAGAATTAGGCTAACTGCACTGTTGACTTTTCATATTTATGGCTTTTAGTTTCTAGCAAAAAACAAATCTCACTCTTGGCCAAAAGAAAAATTACTGTAAGAATATGGAGTCACTTAGAATATCAAAGGAATGCTGAAGAAGCAGGCGACTGGTGGGGAACCTAAGTGGCTCAGTTGGGTAAGTGTCTGCCTTTCGCTCAGGTCATGATCCCAGAGTCCTGGGATCGAGACCCTGCATTGAGACCCCACATCAGGCTGCCTGCTCTGCAGGAGTCTGCGTCTCCCTCTCCCTCTGCCTGCAGCTCCCCCTGCTTGTGCTCTCTCTCTCTCTGTCAAATAAATAAAATTTATTTATTTATTTATTTATTTATTTTTAGAAAAAGCTGGCAACTGTCTAGGGTTCAAAAGCAGGAACTGATCTGTAGCTGAAATGAAGAAACAAATGTCGGCCATTTTTTTCATTTTGGTATTCCTCAGCCCTTGAAAGAGAAAAATCCATCTGGCTGTTCAGGTGGTGAGAGGTTCTAAAAGAAGTCTTCAAAAACCAGACTTCCCTGGAGAGAGGACCCAGGAACTTGATTTGGCAATCTCCCAAAATTGAACACAGTGGAAGAGAAGTAATTTCTTACATGAAAATTGTGGGGTGTTTGAAAGACTCATTGGTTGCAGGTAGCCTGAAAGTAACGTGTAGCTACTGTGGTGACCTTTTACTAGTGAAAAACTGCTTCGAATCCTGATTCAGATGATCTAATGGAGAGATTCTTCTCTGAACTTCAACAAACATATTGTTGTCAAAATAAGTAACACTCTCAATAAAGATTCAGTTTATTTTTTCCAGATAAATTCTTCCACTGAACAGGTTGGATCCTTTATAGTTTATATTTATGGAATGAAAACTTCTTTTCTATCCTGACAGCCTAGACTTATCCAGCCTCGAAGAAATCCAATGAAGGAATTAATGCCACTTTTGGGACAATAATACAAAATTGATTTTTATGCCTACTTCCACATACTGTTATTTAGCCTATCCTACATTTATTTATTTACTTACTTAATGGGAATATTGTGTCCACTGGGGTAACAAAGGAGTTCTTAGTGGCTTTGGATACAATTGAGAACTACTTTATTTTCTAAGTCCTAACTGTCTGGCTCTATTATTTCTTAGAATATATTTGACCCAAGACAATTCCTCATTTTACCTTTTTGCTCTTTGGCTTTTTGTTCTTTAAAGTATCTAAAATAGTAGTGTATTTAACACTTTCCTAAAATGTTCTCTTAAGATTTTTTTTTTAAGCAATCTCTACACCCAGTGTGCGGCCCAAACTCACGACTCTGAGATCAAGTTGTACGTTCTACCAACTGAGCCAGCCAGGCACCCCTTTCCTAAAGTATTATTAATTAACTTCTTGGTTAAAAAGCTAGACTAATATTGAAGAAACAAGATATACATCTTCTAATATTAATAGCTAACACATTTTAGTTTTTAGTAGTGGCTTTTGATGCACAGTCAATTTGGGATAAGTATAGCAACACTATTTTTCAAAATGTTACCTTAAGGGGGTCATTCTTATGCTGAGAAAAAGAAATAATATATAAGAATATTATGTATTTTAGATTGCTATGGATCTTTTGTGTCCTACAATTTATTCTAGTTTTACATTTACATTGCCAAAAATTAATATTTCTATTTAGATAAAACATTTAGGGTACTTTAAAAATCTCTTTATCACTCTCAATTAAAACCATGTTCAAAATGTCAGAATCCTTATCAAATGCTAAGTAGTATACAAGGAAAGGAATTTCTGAGTATCTAAAAGCCAGTCAAAAATTAAATTGCTCCCAAGCATCAATTAATATACAGAACAAAATACCTTTGTTCTCTCTCTCTCTTTTTTTTTTTTTTTTTTTACTATTTCAGTGTTTAAAAGTTGGTTTACCTTTCCACTCACTTGTGGATATTCTTGTTTAAATCTCTGATGAAATAAAAACATTTAATGAAATAAATGTTTACCTTTACAATTTTTTGTCTTTACATTAACTCAGGTTGAGACAAAATTGCATTTTTAAGCTTTTTAGTGGACATTAAGAATATAGCAATGGATTAAAATGTAAATATTTTCTTTGGTACTTGTGATGCAAAAATATAAAAGTCTTTGAATTGCCCCACTGTTCAGGGCAAAGCAATGTCTGTACCACATCCAACATGATCTCACGTGTACTAGAAACTGGAGAGTTTAAAAGCCCTTCTATTCTTTCCCTTTCAGAAACTGCCTTCACCCTTTGGGGCCACACTTTTCATGTGCCAGACCCAGCAGAGCTGTGTTAACATTAGCACAATCCCCCTGACAGAAAATCAGATCAATTGTAAGCCAGTTCTTTACTGAGGTAAACAGCTTTAAGGACTGACTGGAAACCCACTTTGACAAATATATATTTGTTACCCTAGCCTTGTTTATTTCTCATACCTGTTTTTTTAATAATATAAAGGAAACAAACTCTTAATTGTGAATGTAATAAAAAAAGCTGTCTCTCACTTCACAAAATTAAATCTACTTAAGACTGGTTTTCAAAAAGACAAAAGGGAACTAATGTTTTCTTTTAATGTTTATTTAAATTCCAGTTAGTTAACATACAGTGCAATATTGGTTTCAGGAGTAGAATTTAGTGATTCATCACTTACGTACAATACCCAGTGCTCATCACAACAAGTGCCCAAGTTAATCCCAATCACCCAGTTACCCCATCCCCTACCCACCTCCCTCCATCAACCCTCTGTTCTCTATTGTTGAGTCTCTTATGTTTTGTTTCCCTCTCTCTCTTGTTTTTCCCCCTCCCATATATTCACCTGTTTTTTTCCTAAATTCCACATATGAGTGAAATCATATGGTATTTGTCTTTCTCTGGCTGACTTACTTCACTTAGCGTAATACATTCTAGCTCCATCCACATCATTGCAAATGGCAAGATTTCATTCTTTTTGACGGCTGAGTAATATTCCAAAAAGGGAACTAATGTTTGCTATGTGTGTCCTCTCTTTCATCTATCAGGCAACCCTGTGATGGCAATACTCTGCCTTTCCCATTTCATTGGTGAATAATTTCTTCAAGAATTACACAAATATCTATTTCTACAAATGGCATTTTTGAAACCACACTTTATCTCTCCTTTGTCCTCCACAATAACCCAGTGATTGGTCCAATTTCACAGAGAAGGAAACTGAGGCACAGAGATGTTCAGGAATGTATTCCAGGATAAGCAACTACTAAATGAAGTAATTAGGGTTTACCTTTAGCTTAGGCCTGTTTAACTGCAAATTTGGTGCCTTTCCATTTTTGTGCCTCATCAGTTGGATGTTTCTATTAGAAGTGTGTGCGTGTGTGTGTGTGTTCTGACAAAAATCAATGATAATGTGTCAAGTCTAGTTAAGAATATATTTTTCCAGTCTGAACAGTTTGATTTTGATATAAAGTCTAGTTTCTCTCATCAGACAAAAATGAACATATTTACGTGAATTTACTACATAGTTGAATAATAACAAATAAAAACACCCTACATTTTACACAACTTTACAATGTGTAAGGCACTTTCTTATTCAATAACCTCAGCTTGTCTTTCAAACAAGTATAATTATTGTATGAATTTTCAAATCAAAGTAAGACTGGGAAGCTTCAAGAGGTGGTACAGGGCTAGAGACTGGGGAAAAATATATATGTGTGTGTATATACACGTATGTATGGCCTAAAGCAAATTAGAAGTACTGTTTTAGTAAACAAACAAAAAAGCACCAAATTTGGAGTTCTAAAACTTTGTCATTTTCCAGCTGGACAAGAATGAAGACCAAGAATACCTCAGCCCTCATGATTCAAGTCCCCATTTCCTTCATCTTTAAATTAAGGGATTAAATTAGAAATGATTCCTGAGGTTCCTAATGGCATTCAACCTCTATTTTAGCATAGATATCTCTAGGTCTAGAGAATGCTGCCTCCAGATTTCTGCAAAGTCACCCCTTTCCCTGGCTTGTATTCCTCTGGGCTGTCCCCAGGCTCCTCTTTGTGTATGCTGTTCCTCGTTTGCATTGTATCTACCCAGGTGTGAGATTCTGCCTCTTGGCTGCCAGGAACAAAACAAGAGTTAAACCATGACCGCATATAAGTGTAACAAGTCCTACTGAAGATATGGGAGTCACAGGAAGAATCCCATGGTGCATACACACACACAAAACTTTCAATTTCACATTAGACATTCCTTTCCATACTAGTGATATTGGGCACCCTGCCAAGGGCAATTTTTCATTCATCCACCCACACCTAACCTTCCTCCGTGTATTAGTCTGCTCAGGCTCCCAGGATAAGATACTACAGACTGGGGCGCTTAAATGACAGAAATTTTTCTCAGTTCTGAGGGCTAGGAGATCAAAGTGCAGGCAGAACCAATTTCTGAAGAGAGCTCTCTACCTGGCTTGCAGGCAGCTACCTCCTTGCTACGTTCTCACACAGGCTTTGTTCAAATACAGAGAGTGCTGTCTGATGGCCCTTCCCCTTCTTATAAAGACGCCAGTCTCATTGGATTAGGGCCCCACCCTGATGACCTCATTTAACCTTAATTACCTCCTTAAGGACCCTATCTCCAAAAAGAGTAACATGAGGGGTTAGGGCTTTAATATGATTTTTTTTTTTTTTTTTTTTTGGTGGGGGAAACACAATTCTGTTCACAATAGTCCAGTTATTCCAATGTCTCCCTCTGCTTCCTTTTTTTTTTCTTTATGCTCTCACTCCCACTCTGCTAATGCCCTAAAACATCCAAATTCTTCTCTCTCCAAAGGCCCTCTGGGTCATAATTCCAAGTACTCAATTGGCTGGGGATGGGAAAGGAGACAAAAGAAAGTGAAGAAAACAGGAGGAAAGAAAGACAGCCTTCTATTGTTAGGCCCCTCCTTCTCTAAACATTAGTCACCTACAAATGGCATTTTCTCTCTTGCACTGGCTCTTTAAAGTACAAGGAAACAAGATAATTCAATTTGCCAATTTAAATATACAAATGCTATTACCAGAATCTCATTTTGTAAAGTTTTAATGACACAGTGAAAGAGTATAAAGCATTGTGAATTCTCAGAAAAGAACAGAACTATAAATATACAAAGCATAAAAGTTCAGACTTCACTGATACAGTGACCAAATAGTCTGTTTTAAAACTTGGCAAAAATATTATCATACATGTTTCAGTTAACCGGGCAGAATTTCTACAACTTGGAGTACATCCTAATTTTGCAATTACCTCAGTGCCTAGTATAGAGATAGGCACATAGAAGGTATTTAAACAATATTTGTGAAATGAATGAGCTAGTTTTATCACCTAAAGCATGATTCTGTGCCCTAACGTTACTAGTTTTATTTTGGGAAACCATATTTTAAAAGATTGATTACATATATGGCGGCTGTAGCCTGTTGTCTTCCCTTCAATCCGGCCTTGTGGCAAAATACATGTTCAGGCTTTGTTGATAGGCCGCAGTATAAATTAGAGGCATTATGGTTCAAAGGAGGGGAATTTACCTTCACTTTCCTTTGTGGAAGCTCTGCACTGATACATGGGTATCCATATCCATTTGTCCCCACCTGGGCCTAACTTTAAATATGAGTTGGTGCTTTTCTCTCTGAATTGCATCCCGGCTGGGTAGATGGCAGACACTCAGTTCTCTCTAAAGTGAGTCAGGATTTAGTAAAGCAGGTCGGTTACACTCCTGGCACAAAGAGCAGCAACACAGCTGAGGAGGATTGATGATTGTTAACAGCCAGCAAGAGACTTTCCCAGCATTTTTTTTTTTTTTTCATGAGATGCCTATGGAAGGCTGCCACAGGATGTCTTTGCAATACTGACTGAAGCTTCTTTAGTGGAGAGGTTGACCAGCTGTTCCTAGGCTGCAAACTGCAGTCGTTAGGAGCATGGGTTCTGGCATCCAATTCGGGCTCAAATCCTACTGGCTCTGGCACACTCTAGCCAGGTGTCCCTGGCTGATTTACTTCACCTACATAAGCCTCAGTTTCCTCATTTGTAAAACAGGGTAAAGTTGGGCTAATAATACCCAATTCATAGCAGGTTGCAATGATTGCATACTTTATATAATTGATGACAAGAACAGTGCCTGTATTAAGTGTTCGATAAATGTGTGTATTGTAATAGTTATTGGCATGGCCTGCATTTGGTGATATCATAGAGCTGTGGGTCACAACCCTGCCTGCACATTAGAATCACCTGGGGAACTTTTAAGACACACCAGTGCCCAGATTCACCCCTGGAGGTTAATACAATTTAAAGCTCCCCAGGTGATTCTAATGTACAGTCAAGGTTGAGACCTACTGCCATAGACCCTCTGATTTTCAAATCTATACGGGCTTTTAGTGATCAGTAAAACCAATGTTCTCATTTTACTGATGGGGATGGGGACCAATATAGTTCAATGATTTGTCTAGGATTATTTTTAGTTAAGTGGCAAAGAATGTAAGCTTCCTCATTTCTAGCCCAGAGCACTTTCTCCTCTACAAAATAATCAAAACCTGGCATATTTCTTCTGATCGTTTTAGGGATTTTGTAATTTATTAATTTAAACAGTAATGAAATTTAGTATTAAGTTGGCTAAAAGAGTCTGGCTGGTATACCATGATCCTTTGATAGGATAGTATTCCTAGAGTTTTATTGTGGTTTGCCTCTGATTAGAAAGCCATAGCATATAAGCGAAAATAAGTTACCTTATTCGAAAAAGGAACTGTGCCTGTTGGCCATTTGTATGTCTTCTTTGAAAAAAGGATGATTCAGTTTCTCTGCCCATTTTTTAATCAGATAGTTTGTTTTTTTGTTACTGAGTTGTATGGACTCTATATATTTTGGATATTAATTCCTTATCAGATAAATGGTTTGTAATTTTTTTTTCCGTTTGCAACAACATATATGAACCTTGAAGGCATTATGCTGAGTTAAATGTCGGACAGAGAAAGACAATGTATGATCTTACTTATATGTCAAACCTAAAAAAGCTAAACTCATAGAATTAGAGAGAATGATGGCTACCAGGGGTGGGGGTGAAGGAAACAGTGAGATAATGATCAAAGAGTACATACAAATTTCCATTTAGAACATTAATGTGTTCTATCTAATGCACAGCATGGTGAATACAGTTAAAAATAACATATTATACACTTGAAAGTTGTTAAGAAAATAAATCTTAAATGTTCTTACCACACACACACACAAACACACAATGGTAATTATGTGACATGATGGAGGAATTAGCTAAGGCTATGGTGGTAATCATCTTGCAGTGTAACAGTGTTAACAAATCAACACATTGTACATCTTACATTTGCACAATGTTATATGCCAATTATATCTCAATAAAGCTGAAATTAAAAAGGAGCTGTGTACATGATCTCCAAAGTTTTGTTATTCTTTTGGGTTTATCCCTAGGAGAAAGAAACAAAACAATTTCTCCATCACACCCAGGTTTCTTAGGAACACAGTACAGGTACCTGACTGGCACCGACTGACGTCTGTAATGCAGAGGGTTGGGAGCAGTGTCACCACTGAGCACTTCCGGGCTGCCTGCCTCCCTCATGGTGCCCCCGTCACCCAGCTGCCGGGGCAGCACCGCTAATTAGGTGATGTGCCTTGTTCCCCACCATCTGGACAACACTGCCAGGATTCCTCCCAAGTCTCCCTTGAGGCTCTCTGTTCCCTTGTGGCTCATTGTACACCCTGCTCCTCCCCCTCGAAAGCACTTGGGGACTCTGTCCCTCACTTGGGCTCCTTGTGAGGTTCCGTGGTGTGGCAAGGACCACACGGGACAGTCCAGGGTCGGTTCAAGCGAGAGACTCTGAAGTGTCAAGTAACCAAGAAAAGCACAATGAAGTTGAAATAAGTCCTGTGTGACTAAAGTGGGATATCTTCTTAGGAAACAGTTATAATTCAAATGTTTTACTATATTCTTAAATCACAATGTATGAAGCTTGCAAACATACATGTGAAATAGAGAGTTTATACATTAGGACATGCCTTACCGTTTATACCATAAAATACTCCAATCTGCTTTCTTTACATTGGGTAGCATTTAGTCGTGGGTAGAAAAAAAAGATCCCATTAAATACATTAGAATGTCATTTTCAAGCATTTCTGAATCTTTTTTTTTTAAATCCAAACTTTTTCATTTCTTGATGGAGAGTATTCCATAACTATTCTAAGAATATGAATATATACATATATATGCATAAATAAATATATAAGATAACATGTGTTCTAATGTTTATTGTTTTAAGAAAATTCAGTTATACTAGAGTGCCTGGCAGGAATTGAAAACACATTGAATTTTTGTATGTGATACAAAGTTAAGGTACGTTTAATAATTTGTACAAACCATCACTCTTAAAGAAATCGAACTGCACCTAGACTAAAATTCCCAGATTCATCCTCTTTCTGCCAAATGTTATTAGCAGCAAGTTAAAAGTAGGCCTGCTGTCACTGTGACCCCAGCTGACCTCTTAATTTCTTGAGTTCAAGTCCAATTAACCTCTAGGAAGAGGCACAACTGTTCTAACCAGACAAGTCAATAGAATGCAATAGTAATCATTTCATTTTCTGCCTTGTCAAAGGGTGGCCCTCCCACCTAACCCATTTCACACAAAGGTGGTCATTTATCACCGTTTAGAGAACTGTACTGAGCCGTGTCCTAGCCCTGTCTGAAGTACATTCATCAACTTCACGGACAGGAGCTGGGGTGTGCCGTGCTTTGGAGGGCTTGGCAGAAGGTGCTGCTTGAAAACCCGCCTCGTCCGTACAACCTGTTGGTGTGCTTCGCATAATGGCACCCAAAGTTTGGACCCAGACTGAAAGTGGTTCATGAGGAATGTATTTCTTTCAAAGAAAGCTATCCCTTTCCTGATGAATACACAAAGAATTTCTTTCCAGGGCAGTCAGCTATTGTTGATTATTTTTTAAAAATCACTTCGAAAGTAAATAGTGAAAAACACATTAAAAAAATAGATATGTACAACCAAATGTAATTCCCTTCTAGGCTGCTCCTGGCAAAGCGAGGGAAAGGACATTACCTGTATAATTCACATACAATAAAGTTTACTTTAAACCAATTTTCTAGATGATATTCACAAATAATTTAAGACGTTCAATGTGATATATGTAATTCCAGAGGTAGTTCTCTGAAATAAGCAATTTTTTTTTTTTCTGGAAATGGCATTTTTTACTCTATTGTATTTTAGAAAGGATCTAAAAGCAAATTATGTTATATTCTCAGTGCCTCCAATAAAAGAAGAGTCGGTATGGAAATCTGGTATTATTTTATTTATATTCCCATGACAGGGATATATATACTAATTTTCTTGTGTTTAATTTTTGTCATTTAAATTCATATGAAAAATTATAAATGCAAAACTGATTATTGAGAAAATATAATGTCTGTCTGTTCTGGCAGCCATTTAAAACTAACAAAATTTCTCGATATAGCTTTTACTTCTATACTGGATGTTTTAAAGGCTCTGGATTTTTTTTTTTTTCTTTAAAAAAAAAAAACTTCTGAACTAAGGGTCAAAATCCTTTGGCATCACTAATACGTTGTATCCTCACATCTTACTCTTCATTTATGTTCTTCTATTTCCTTTTTCTGTTCCATTTCTACTCTTCTCACCAAAAAACACTAGCCATAAGGAGTAGACAAGGATATAAAATGGACAGAATCAACAATTCTAGTCCCAGACTAAGTCACTTCAAAAGTGAGGCCATTAAAAATGTAATGGAACCTAAGGGATAAGGAATTGGTCCCTTGCTTTCTAGAATAACACTGTCCAACAGGACCTTCTGTGAAGATGGAAATGTTCTAGAACTCTGCTGTCTAATATAGTAAACAATGCAGCCACATGTGGCTGTTGAGCCCTTACAGCAGGGCTGGTGCTTCTGAGGGACTGATAGCATAGTACTAGAATGTCTTCAGTCTTCACTGGGGAAGACTCAGCAGGTAGACTATGTCCTCGAAAGTTAACAATCTGACACTCTCAAATGTACAATTAACCTTCAACTCTGTTTCTGCCTTTACATGCTCATTGAATCTGTGGCTTTAAGTTGTGTGTGTGTGTGTGTATGTGTGTGTATTATTTTATATATATATATATATAAAATAATAATCATTTATATATATATATAAAATAATACACACACATACACACACACACACATATATATATATATATATATATGTTTATATATATATATAAACATATACATGGGCAGGATATGCTGATCTTAATATCACATAAACAAGGCCTGAGTCTCAGCATGGATAGTAATGTTCTTATGTGGGAATTAGAGTTATTTTCAATAGGAGCTAAAACATAAAACTTTATGTCATCTCATAGACTTCCAGGAGGGTGGTATTGAGGTAATCTGAGTTTGGTGTATATGAATCAGTTGGTAAATGTGAAGGACTTAGGTTTTTTGGGACGCAAGAAACCATTGCTTCTTATATTTCATGCATACAATCCCTAAAGTTAACAGGATGTCTGTGCAGATAGGTTAACATCAGATGTAAATAGTTTAATATCTACACAGGGATTGACATAAGTAAAAAATTAGGCAGCTTTCGAATTACTCTTAAAGAGATATGAAATATTATTTCTTTGAATTAGCAAATGGTCCGCCAATGACTGTTCACATGTATGAGACAAAAAACAGCAGTGAAAAAACTCTCTAATTCAGTTGTTCAGTTTCCTACTGTCTTGTATTAAAAGCTACCTAATAGAATTTATAGTTGGAGAAACCTTTTAGGCAGCACTCTTTGTATTTTTTATTAAGTCCAAACTCAGAGAATCTACTTAATGTCAATTTTGTACAATGGTTATACTGCACAGCATATTTTATTTTAAATCTGCAGGACATGATGATAAATTGATAATTGACCCCAAGGCCATTATAAATAAAGAAGCCCTGTTTTTCATTAGTACAGTATTACCTAGTCATAAAGGAAAGAGTACCAATGCTCATTTAGCTCTCTGAGAAGTGAGCAATCACAAGAACTCATGGTTTTAAAAACACACATTTAAAGAAAACAAATTTCTAGTTGTGAACTGTAAAAGAAAATGCAATTATAGGAGCATATGGTTAGAAACATGCCTAAAAGAGTTTGTGTTGTGTGCTGATAAATAGAATGTTCTTAATTGTGTTTACTTAAAAAAAGTCTAGCTGAGAAATAAACTAAATAATGTCAGGTAGTATAATTCCTATTGGTATTTTTGTTTAAGTGTATCCGAGTATAATTGTCTTACCTTGACATTCCCACCCTAGGAGAGAGCAGTTTCCAGAAAAGTTCATTCATGTGAAGAAGTCACTTTAAACATGCTCCCCAGACTCATGTACACTTACACCGACATATGTAGACTACCTGTCTTCCCTCTACTGGCTCTTTCTTCTTTAATAAATTAACAATATGTGTTTTGATACTCTTGATACAAGCAAAGATACCATGAAGAAAGCAAAAACACAGTCACTGATCTTGAGAATCCAAATGTAAAGAGAATGAATGCTTCCAGAAAGTAATATTTAATAAATATAATAGCAGATATTAACCATGTGATCTGCCCATGGAGAAAAGGTAAAGAGATAGCATGAATTTGAAAGAGCTAAAAAGACCATCAAAAAATAATAGGAATTTAAAAATAGTCCTGAAGGATGAGTAGAATTTTAATTGATAAGATACAAGGGAGGTTTTGTGTTTCAAGGACACTATCAAGAAAGTGAAAAGACAACCCACAGACAGAATGGGAGAAAATATTTACAAATCATATATCTACTAATGGAGTAGTATCTCTACAGAAGATATACAAATGGCCAATAAACACATGAAAATATGCTCAACATCTTAGTCTTTGAGAAATGCAAATCAAAACCACAATGAGATGCCACGTATTACCTACTAGGATGGCTACAATAAAAAAGACAAACAATAATGTGTTGGCAAGGATGTGGAAAAATTGTTGGTGGACTATAAAATGGGGTAGCCACTTTGGAAAACAGCTGTCATTTACTCAAAAAGTTAAAAATAGACTTACACTGTGATCCAGCATTCTACTCCTAAGTATATATCTAAGAGAACTGAAAATATATATCTACACAAAAACTCTTATGCAAATGTTTACCTTAACATTATTCACAATAGCCAAAAAGTGGAAACAACTCAATGTCCATTACGTGATGAATGGAAAAAGAAAATGATGTATATTTATACAATGGGATATTATTCAGCCATAAACAGGAATTAAGTACTGATACATGCTACAATGTGTATGAACTCTGAAAACATGCTAAGTGAAAGAAACCAGACACAAAAGGCCATGTACAATATGATTCCATTTCTATGACATGTCATGTCCAGAATAAGCAAATCCATAGAAATGGAAAGTAGCTTTGTGATTTCTAGGGACTAGGAGGAGGGGATAGGGAGTGACTGCTAATGAGTACAGGGTTTCATTTTGAGGTGATAAAAATATTCCAGAATTGGATAGTAGTGAATGACTGCAAAGTTTTGCGAATATACTAAAAATCATTGATTTATATACTTAAAAGCGTGAATTTTATGGTCCATGAATTATATCTCACTTAAATAAAAAGATGCAGGGGTCCCTCTGGATAAAGTGAGGGGATGGTATGAACATCAAAAGGAAAAGGTGAGAAGGAACCAGATATGTTTGGAAGAGCACGAGTGATCTTGCTGATTGTAGTTCAAGATAGAGATATATATCAGTTTACATTTATATATAAAATAGTGAGAGGTGGGAGATGAAGCTGAAATGTTGGATAAGGGAAAAATTAACGAGGGCTTCAAAGGATTGTCTAAGGGGTTTGGAATTACTTGTTGATATTAAGGAGTCAAATTAATTTGGCAGTCATGTTATTTTATCTAATTTGGAAGAAGAAAAAGCTGGAAGGAGCAAATCAGCTACCCACATCAGTTTCCTTGGTAGTTTAGGTGATGTGACAAGACAGTCATGGGGTATGGGTAGAGGGGTCAGGAATGACAGAGAAGCAGTCTCCTCAAATCGAGGATTTTCCTATGACAGAAGAAAACATCTCCTGATTTCTAGCATATGTACCAAGTGAAATGAAATCTGTATCTTTGAAAATATGAGATGAGTAATTTTATATTTTACTTTAGAAATGTTATTAAACATGGGAAATAACGATCTTCTTCAGATGTTGCTAATAATTTTAACAAAACATTTTATTCTTTATGGAAAAACAAAGTGACTCAACAACAGTGAGAACGTTTAGTGTTAATCAGAGTTAGAAATTTAGTTAAATTTGTAAAGGAACTAGAAGGTAGGATAAATCTGGAAGTAAGTGGAAAATGTCTATGGACAGAGGTATTTCAGGCAATGTATTAGGTGGTCAACTTCCTCTCACGAGAAAATTTTATCTATGGAAGATCTCAAGGAGGAAATATACAGGATACACCCAAGAAAAATTGGCCAAATGGCATCATTTCCTCTTGCTGGCATCAGTAGTGAGCCTGCACGGCAAATCATTCTCTGATGTCTAATGCTGTCCACTACATTTTCCAGGATTTCACTTGTCCTGAATATACTGTTATTTATAACAGTTTGCATGTAGAGCAGTAGATAATTAAGTTCATTTCTGCTTATATTTCAGAGCAGGCAAAGGACTGGAGCAGTGAGTGATATTTGCCTAGAGCAGCTAAATTCATCTTAAATATTAAAGAGAGCATATAGATAAATATATTCCATGGTAGGGAAGGCACTAGAGATATTTTAGCAGGGAAATAATATAGGAAGAACCAAGTTTAATGATACTTAGCATATACAGGAAGGAAGTCAGACAGGGCGCTACAGAATGGACCAGATTCATGAGAACCTTCGTACCAATGAAATACCAGTATATGTGATGGTTGATCTGATGTGTCAGACTCACCAGTGATCCCAGCAAGGGGCAATGGGCAATGATGCCCTTTTACCAGTTCAGGAACAGGAATAATGGAGAAGGGTTGAATTGAGTGGATAGTTTAAAGAACCCATGAAATGTGGTTGATTCCGAAGTGTGGCGATATATTATGGACAGCGTTGAATATCGGGAAGAATATTTGATGTGATAAAGAGAGATAACAAGGGTGAGGAGCAAGGAAGAAATGTTTGCTCATAGGCAACTGCATAGTTCTCTGCCTGGGTGACTAATAAAATGTTGGCAACATTAACAAAGAAAAGGAAAGTTTAGAAAGGAGACACGGATATCACGTATTCATGATGCAACAAATGCTTGCCCATGTTTTTCTGTATCCCTTGCATTTAGACACCAAGACTTCAGTGATGGGGGTGCCTGGGTGGCTCAGTCGTTAAGCATCTGCCTTCGGCTCAGGTCATGATCCCAGGGTCCTGGGATCGAGTCCCACATCGGGCTCCCTGCTCCGCGGGGAGCCTGCTTCTCCCTCTCCCACTGCCCCCGCTTGTGTTCCCTCTTTCGCTGTGTCTTTCTCTGTCAAATAAATAAATAAAATCTAAAAAAAAAAAAAAAAAAAAGACTTCAGTGATGAAAACAGTGAGGTCTCCACTGTTCAGGTGCTCAGACTCTCTGGGAGATTCTCTGTTCTTGAAAAAAAAAATTATAGCAAAATGAGATAAGCACAAAGCTGGGAGTGAGGAAAATGTGGTGGAAGATGAACCAGAGAAATTGTGACAGAGAAGGGTCTACTTGAGGTGTGTATTAAACATTAATAGGAGCTCACCAGACCAGAAAAATCCAAAAAGGAATTTAAAGGTAAGAGAGTAGTGTTTGCAGCCATAGGGCTACCAAAAATAGGCAGCATTCTGGATATTGATGAGAAATTTGGTGAGGTTGGATCCTTAGGTAATGAAGAGAAAGAAGGTGCCAGAAGGTGTTAGTGATATTATAGACTTCAGATTTCATTACATTGGTAATGCGGAGCCAGTGAAGGTTATAAAGCAAGGAAGAAAAAAACAACAACAGGAACATATTTACATTCTAGAAAGATTAATTTTGTGGTAGGATTTAAAAGTGACGGGGTAAAGAGGCTGGCTAGGATTTTGCTCTTTTCCAGATGAGGGATGATGAGGACCTCCTCTGGGACCAGTAGAGGACATGAGGAAAAGGGAACAGATTCAGGGGCTATTTAGGAGGCTGTCAGAAGTAAGTGATGTGATAGAGGGAGAAAGTGAGAGGGAGTGCAAGCTATCAAGGAAGACTGCAAGGTTTCTGGTTTGTGTGACATAAAATGGATGTGTCGTTTACTGAGATATGGAAGACTAGAAGAGAAGCAGGTCTCAAGAGGAGGAGGGGGTAGACAATAAATTCATGTTGGTGTATGTTGAAATACAGTCTTTGGAGGAAAAAAAAAATCAGAGATGTGGTTTCTCTTCCTCTTCAGCTTG
Source organism: Halichoerus grypus (assembly GCF_964656455.1). NCBI lineage: Eukaryota > Metazoa > Chordata > Mammalia > Carnivora > Phocidae > Halichoerus > Halichoerus grypus. Next base: position 37,303,176 of record NC_135713.1, read on the forward strand.
ATGGGAAAAAGGCGATTAGCCTACACATCTCCTTGCATCCATGGCGAGAATATGATTCATTTTGTTCCACCCAGGGTTATCAGCATGATTTAATTGTTTTAGAGCCTCTCAGCTTTTGATTTAGATAAGGACTATTTGGATTCCCAAACCAGCCTTGTACATTTTTGTACTATGGATTGTGCTTCTTTTGCTATTGTTTTTGAAACTAAGCTGGTTATTTACTGTTCTCCGTTGAAAGAGTCCACAAAGACAAGTTGAGCATTTGAAATTCAGTATCTGGTTAATGATGTCTGCTCTGTGGGCCTAATAATATTTACAGATAAGCAACTCCAAAGAATATGAGACTTGTATCACAGGCCCCAGCTTTTCAGGAAATAGCCATAATCCAAATTAAACATCTGGCTTTTCTAGTGTGTATCTCCAAAGATTATGTCTCATTTCTTTGTAAGCACATCAAGTAGTCTGTACTATGTGGTGAGATTTCATCCAGAAGATTTTCCTCCTCTCTCTTCCTAAAGCCTTTAGATATAACCATTTTTACTGGAAGAATGAAGTTATTTTATGATAGACTTTTATTATGTGATATGAAGATACAGTCTTTAATTATCTATCTGCAAGACATTGATTTAAATATACACTATGATGTATTTGATTGAGAAGTCAGAGGGAGAAGTCCTCAGGCCTGGGGTGCTTAAAGGGACAGAGAGTCAAGGAGAGGTCACTGGAGTAAGAATACAACTGTGACCAGCCAAATAGAAGCTTTTTTCTATCTCACCAATTCCAGTATCTCAGTCTGGGTCCCCAGAGTTTGTGTGTGTGTTTATGTATGAAGAGTTTAGGAAAAATAAAGAAGCTGCACACTTAGTGGGAAGAGGTCAAGACTGAGAGTCGAACAACCCTGTTTCTGAAACTAACCAGTGAAACTGTCCCAGTCTGAGTGCTCGCTCTTTGGCGAGTCTCTAACGGAAGAACACGGTGAACAGCTACACCCGCGGGAACTACGGGGAGTGATAATGATGGGGGTGACCACAAATATCACTGGGTGGATGTATGAAATACAAGTTTGTGGGGTTTTAAATATCTATGTGTGTCTTTTGAGAAATCTAAGTGCAAAAAGAATAGAGTGGCTCTCTTGGTATTGAATTTTTAAGTAGATTATTTAATCAGACATTTAAAATAATCTGTATCACAAACCCGATACCTTATCAATAACCTTTGGATAAAAGATGAAAGAAGGAAATAAAGAAGGAAAGGGAGGAAAGGAAGAAGGCAAGAAAAAGGGAGGGAAAAAAAACAGAAGAAAAGAAGGAAGGAGAAAGAACAAAAATGATAATTTTTTAAAAAGAGAATTTTTAATTTGTTTTAGCTCAAAGAGCCTGCAAGCAACTCATTAAGTAGGTGATAGAAATAGTAATTGAATTAAAATTATTGATTTGTATTAAGTAACTCTTTAGTGAGATGATCTCCCACATTCATTTCTATCTTATCTCTACTAAGCTGTTGTCACCAAAATAAGTGTGAAATAAGCAAATACATGCACATTTACTATAGCAAACAGGCTGCCCAGAATCTAATTAGACAAAACTCTGTCCATCTGCTCTGCATTATCATGGGGCCTGCCCAAATGGATGCTGTTTCATTACTAAAAGGCGGAGGGAAGCAAATTGAATTGAGCTGGACTTCCTCTCAGACAGAGACCAGGGCATGAAGTCAAACCCTTGCTGTGAACGGACAAAGCACCACTGGGAAAAAGTGGGATGACAGGGGGTTTCTTTTTCTAAGGCCACATGTCTAGTACTTAGTAGAGGCCATAAGGGAGTGTTCATCCCATTGTTCTGTACAAGGCAACATGAGTTGCCACAATGTAAACCTTGTTCACTATGCAAATTGTTGATTTTGGTACTTAGTCCCTTGTGACAGATGCCCTTTTATTAGCTGTATGTCACGGCATGTTGCAATGCATTTAACATGAGCAAGACAAAAACTAGCAGTCCTGACATGAGAGTTTCTTTCACAAAGTTGGTAATATGCATTTAGTACTCAGTTGTATAAAAGATTAATTAAAACACTTCAGTAAAACTGTTGCTCAACATAGTGGCCCTTGTATGCAACAATTTGCAAAGCCCCTTTTATGTGATGTTCCTTCCCTGGCGGTTTTAAACTAGTTTTGACAATTTCTCTATTGATGGGGGTAATTAATTGCTGATGTTCTCAAAAAGATTGGAAAAAAAAAAACCTTTGGCTTTAAAAAGTTGTAGATTTAGAGTGTCTAAAAAGCTAATATATTGTATTAAAAGTTCTACATTTTGATCTTGGAAATAGACTTTGAAATGACATTTTTCTCCATATGATGAATTTGTGCCATTTTCTTCGGTAAAAGCTATTTTCCTGCACAAATGGATGCATTTTATCCTGGATTCCATTCATGCTTATTTTTTAAAATGTTTATCTCTTTGTAGAAATGCACTCTAATAAGGATCCAGTCTTCCAAGGTTCAATAGGAGCAAAAAGAATTAGGTTTTATGCTAAATTTAAAGGTTTTTCCTGTAAGTATTTTTTCTGATAAAAGGTTACACTATACCAAAAGAGAACCACATACAACTGGTAATGTCTTAAAAACTGGAGACCTATGGTGGCAGATTCAATGTTGCTTCTTGTACTTCCAATAAGAGGAAAGACTGAATTTTGTGTGTGGTGGGGGTGGAGGCGGTGGGGGGCAAGTTCTGTGCCCCAAACCTTCCCTGTCTGTGCTCTATTCTCCCCTCAAAGAGTGTGATACCAAGTTGTCTCCAGATACTCAGACCCTCTCAGCCAGGAAAAGCCATCCCTAGGCTCCTAGGGAAGAATCAGATCAACAGCTCTACCCTACAAGAATAATTAGTGAGGTTCAAAGTGTTGTTTTTGTTACCTGTCTCCTAGTCTTTAGTCTTTTGTTACCTGTCTCCTTTAGTCTTTTAGTCTAAAAGACTAAAATTTCACTTTCTATAGATTGGAGTCACTATTTCTAAATGGGAAGGAACACCCTTTGGTGTTGGGACAGCAGACACTTGTGTCTCAGGACACAGTCCAAAACTCATGCTGGACATCGATGACTGATCACAACAGCCCTGTCAACCTAGTACTCAAGGCATCCATTGCTATCACTACCTTCTGATAAGATGGAGACTCTGCCATCCTTGCTCTGGGATCTGGGAGACCAACCATAAACCTCAGATGGAAGTGGGTGGTTGAGCTCCAGAAAAAGTACACCCATGAGGTTGGTCTGAAAATCCGGAAACGGGACATCAGTGGATGTCACACTGGCTTTCCTGTTTAGTTGGACAGAATAAAGCACACGCCAAACAGTGTTCTGATCTGACAATCCTTTTTGCTTACACAGCTTCTTTGGACCCACACCCACCTTTTGTAAACCTCTCTATTGTGTTATCTGGACCTGAACACCTGGGGTCAATGCTGCGTTTCGGATGTCCCATTCAGCTGGTTCCTCACCATTCACACAAGGATGGTCTGTCTGGACTGCCCGCTTTTCGCCGTCCCTTCAGCTGGTACTCCCGCCGACCTCCTTTCTCTGTTGCCACGGGTGCACACCACTCTCCTCACTTGTTCTACCCTTCTAGATTTTTAGTTTTTGTTTTTGTTTCTGTTTTTGTTTTGTTTTGTTTTAGCATAGATGGCTACATTTGCCTTTTCTTCCTTTGTTGTTGAGTGTGTAAACCTGTATCGAGTTACCTTGCTTATATATGGCTCTACCCACTCGTCCGACCAGATTTGCCTGCATATGGACTGCTGTGTGTCTAAAAGGTTTCTCTACTAAATTTGTGTCTAAAACATAGTCCCCTTCCTTTCTTGCTGACTCTGTCTACAGTTGATCAAGAGTCATTCTGACAACTTATTATGCATTTAACTTTTGGCATAACAAAAGGCAGTGCTAGACATAAAGTTTTATTTGTAGAGGTTTAGGTATAAAATGATGCGGTGGATGAGCATTTCAGGAGAAATTGCACCTCCGCACTGTCCTCAACATTGTAGGATACAAAGAGCAGTCTGTGCCCCTGGGATTATCCTTCTTACAAGGAGGAAAAGACAGCAATTGATTAATTTTTAGATAATATGCCAAATAATGTAGCCAGATCCAGAGACACTGCCTAACTAATTCTATATCTATAAAGATATAACTAAAAGAATTATGGAAACAAAATCATTCACAACAAGTGGTTGATTAAGAAAGCAGTTTTGATTCATGGAATATTTTAATTATCTAAATATTAATTTTGTTTACAGCATATATTTAATTAATTATAGATAAATATTTTCAATTCATTTTAATTATAAAAAATAAGATAATTAGACTTTTGATTAATTATATCATTAACAGATATATTCCTTCAGACCTGGGGATATTTGAACAAGAACTGGGATAGGGAGGAGTTAAGATGGTGGAGTAGTAGGGGGACCCTATGTTTGCCTCAACCCTCCAACACAGCTAGGTAAATATCAAATCATTCTGAACACCCAAGAAATTGGTCTGAGGACTAAGAGAAGAAACTGCACAACTAGAGGGAGAAAAGAGGCCACAGGGTGGAAGGTAGGAGGTGTGGAGATGTGATTTGGGGGAAAAAAGAATCATGGGTGCTGTGGAGGAGAGGCAGCCCTGACCAGAGAAAGAGAGAGAGAGAAAGCACGTGCAGCACACAGGGGATTGCACAAGAAAACACTTCCCCAAAAACATTGACTGGGAAAATGAGAGGGGCTGATTATTGTGAGTTTTTACAAGCCACAGAGCTCAAAGATTGAAGTTTTAGAAGTCCAAGCCATGGCCAGTGTGGAGCCTGGCGGGCATGGTGGTGCTCATGTAGAGAAGGAGGGCAGAGGTCCGGGAGCAGACAGCATGGTCTGAGGATCCCCTGGGTTGCACTGGCAGAGACAGTTCCCCTTCTTGGAGCGCTTTGGGAGACGTGGCACTACCTCTCATGGGACAAAAGAGCCAGCGGGCATTGCACAGTCCCATTCATTGGCATAGGGGCAGAGACACCTGCTGAGTGCAGCTAACCTGACACAGGATTTTTGCTGTGCTTCACTATAAACTCCAAGCCCTTGTGTCTGTTCAGGCAACTGCCTTCTGGGACAAACCAGCACCAGCCACAGCATGTCAACACCTTCCCTTAGAGGATCAGCGCAGGTCCAGCCACACTGGGTCCCTAAAATTTGGAGTTTTGAAACCCAGCCAGTGCACCTGAGGTAAAACAGAGGAGCACTGCACTGCTGGGTGAGAAGATGGCTCGGGCACAGACATGGTGAAGGCAGGGATCTGAGGGATGCCTGGGACACACCTGGGGAGATTGTTCATTCTTCTGTGAGGGCTTCCTGGATAGTGGCAGGCATGAACTCCCCACTTCAGAGAAGAGAGAGTGGGCTGACACCATTTTTATCCCCTGTCCATCAGCACAGGCGGACTTCGGTGAGCTGCAGAGTACCCACAGTGGAGGCTTGAGTCACTTACACCAACCCCACCCCCGTGTGCTCTGCACATGCTTTTTTTACTAGGTCAAGTGTATTTGAGAGTCAGAGCAACAGCGGACCCCTCCCCCCAGAAGACCAGCTCAAACCCCCGGAAACCCCCCTGCCCCCCGCCGCAAGTCTACTGACCATAGAGTGCTGCAAAGCTTCAGCTCTAGTGGAAATAGGATCTGGCTTCTTTTAACAAGCAGACCAAAGCACACCTAGTTAAAACTCGCCACACACTGGACAAGATCCAAACACTCCCCACTGTAGGCAAGGAGAAACTCTGCAGAGGACTGACCTGAGAGAAAAAGCAGCAAAAACACAATAGCAGACTGCACATAGTACACACCAGAAACACTTCCTGAAGTGCCAAGCTCTGGACAGCGTATGACCTCTTCTTAATAAAGTTATTACTCTCATCAGCAGCAAACATAATAGGTTTTCCTAATGCACAGAAGACAGAGACCTAGATAAAAAGCCAAGATGGAGGAATTCATCCCAAAAAGAAAGAAGAAGAAAAGGTCATGGCCAAGGATCTAATCGAAACAGATACAAATAATATGCATGATCCAGAATTTAAAACAACACTCATAAGGATACTAGATGGGGTTGAGAAGAGCATAGAAGACACCAGGGAGTTACTCACCACAAAATAAATGACTTAAAAACTAGTCAGACCAAAATAAAAAGTGCTATAACTGAGATATGAAACCTACTGGATGTAATGACCACAAGGTTGGAAGAAGCAGAGAAATGAATAAGTGATATAGAAGATAAAATTATGGAAAATAATGAAGCTGAAACGAAGAGGGAAAGAAAAATATTGAATCTCAAAGGGAGACTTAGGGAACTCAGTGACTTGATAAAGCAGAGTAACATTCATATCATAGGAGTAGCAGAAGAAGAAGAGAAGGAGAAAAGGGCCGAAGGTTTAACTGAAAACTTCCCTAATCTGGAAAGGAACCAGACATCCAAATCTGGGAGGCATAGAGAACTCCCATCAAAATCAACAAAAGCAGGCCAACACCAAGACATATAGTAAAATTTGCAAAATATAGAGATAAGGAAAAATCCTAAGAGCAGCAAGGGAAAAGAAATCCCTAACTAACAAGGTAAGACAAATAAGGTTAGCAGCAGATCTAGCCACAGAAACTTGACAGGTTAGATGGAAGAGTGATGTGATATATTCAACATGCTGAATCGGAAAAATATGCAGCCAGCAATACATTATCCAGCAAAACTGTCATTCAGAGTAGAAGGAGAGATAAGGAGTTTCCCACACAAATAAAAAACTGAAGTTCATGACCACTAAACCAGCCTCGTAAGAAATATTAAAGAGGATTCTTTGAGTGGGGAAGAAAGACCAAAAGCAAAAAAGACTAGAAAGGAACAGAGGAAATCTCCAGAAACACCAACTTCATAGGTAATAAATTGGCAGTAAATTCATATCTATCAATAATCATTTTGAATGTAAATGGACTAAATGCTCCAATCAAAAGACATAGGCTATAAGAATAGATTAAAAAAAAAAAACAACAACAAACAATACAATAAGACCTAACTATATGCCACCTATAAGAGGCTAATTTTAGATCTAAAGACACCTGCAGATTGAAAGTGAGGGGATGGAGAACAATTTATCATGCTAATGGATGTCAAAAGAAAGACAGAGTAACAATACTTAGATCAAACAAACTAGATTTTAAACCAAAGACCATAACAAGAGATGAAGAAGGGCACTATATCATAATAAGGGGTCTATCCCACAAGAAAATCTAACAATTGTAAATATTTATGACCCCAACTTGGGAACACCCAAATATATAAATCAATTAATAACAAACATAAGAAACTCATTGATAATAATGCAAGAGTAGGGGGCTTTAACATCCCACTCACAACAATGGACAGATCATCTAAGCAGAACATCAACAAGGAAACAGTGGCTTTGAATGACACACTGGACCAGATGGACTTAACAGATATATTCAGAGAATTTCATCCTAGAGCAGCAGAATACACATTCTTTTAGACTGCACATGGAACATTCTCCAGAATAGATCACATACTGGGCCACAAATCAGGCCTCAACAAATACAAAAATATTGGAATCATACCATGCATATTTTCTGACCACAACACTATGAAACTTGAAGTCAACCATAAGAAAAAATTTGATAAGACCACAAATACATGGAGGTTAAAGAACATCCTACTAAAGAATGAATGGGCTAACCAGGAAATTAAAGAAAAAAAATACATGGAAGCAAATGAAAATGAAAACACAATGGTCCAAAACCTTTGGGAGGCAGCAAAAGTGGTTATAAAAGGGAAGTATATAGCAATACAGGCCTAGTTCAAGAATCCAGAAAAATCTCAAATATACAACCTAACCTCACACCTAAAGGAGCTAGAAATGGAATAGCAAATGACGCCTAAAGCCAGCGAAGAGAAATATTAACAATTAGAGCAGAAATACAAAAAACCCAGTAGAACACATCAATGAAACTAGGAGCTGGTTCTTTGAAAGAAATAACAAAATTGATAACCAGACTTACCAAAAGAGAAGAGAAAGGACCCAAATAAATAAAATCATGAATGAAAGAGGAGAGATCACAACCAACACTGAAGAAATACAAACAATTACAAGGGAACATTGTAAAAAATTATATGCCAACAAATTGGGCAAACTGGAAGAAATGGATAAATTCCTAGAAACATATAAACTACCAAAACTGAAGCTGGAAGAAATAGAAAATTTGAACAGACCCCTAAACAGCAAAGAAATTAAATCAGTAATCAAAAATCTCCCAACAAACAAAAGTCCAGGGCCAGATGGCTTCCCAGGGGAATTACACCAAACATTTAAAGAAGAGTTAATACCGATTCTTCTCAAACTGTTAGAAAAAATAGAAATGGATGGAAAACTTCCAAATCATTCTATGAGGCCAGCATTACCTTGATTCCAAAACCAGACAAAAACTCCACTAAAAAGGAGAATTACAGACCAATATCCCCGATAAACATGGATGCAAAAATTCTCAACAAGATACTAGCAAGTTGAACCCAACAGTGCATTAAAAGAATCATTCACCACAATCATTTGGGATTTATTCCTGGGCTGCAAGGGTGGGTTCAATATTCACAAATCAATCAATTTGATACACCACATTAATAAAAGAAAGGTTAAGAATGATATGATCCTTTCAATAGATGTAGAAAAAGCATTTGACAAAGCACAGCATCCATTCTTGATAAAAACCCTCAACCAAGTAGGGATAGCGGGAACATACCTCAACATCATAAAGGCCATATATGAAAGGCCCACAACTAATATCATCCTCAATGGGGAAAAACTGAGAGAGTTTCCTCTATGGTCAGGAACAAGACAGGGATATCCACATGTGGTTAATAACCACATGGTTATTTAACATAGTACTGGAAGTCCTGGTCTCAGTGATCAGACAACAAAAAGAAATAAAAGGCATCAAAATCAGCAAGGAAGAAGTCAAACTTTCACTATTCACAGATGGCATGATACACTATGTAGAAAACCTGAAAGACTCCACCAAAAAATTGCTAGAATTGATAAATGAATTCAACACAGTTGGAGGATACAAAATCAATGTACAGAAATCTGTTGCATTGATATACACCAATAATAAAGCAGCAGAAAGAGAAATCAAGGAATCAATCCCATTTACAATTGCACCCAAAACCATAAGATACCTAGGAATAAACCTAACCAAAGAGGTAAAAGATCTGTACCTAAACGTGAGACAGGAAACCACCAAATCCTAGAGGAGAACACATGCAGTAATCTCTATGATATCAGCCATAGCAACTTCTTACTAGACACATCTCCTGAGTCAAGGAAAACAAAAGCAAAAATGAAAAATGAACTATTGGGACTTCATCAAGATAAAAAAGCTTCTGCACAGTGAAAGAAATAATCAACAAAACTGAAAGGCAACCTTTGGAAATGGAGAAGATATTTGCAAATGACATATCTGAGAAAGGGTTAGTATCCAAAATCTATAAATAACTTATCAAACTCAACACCCAAAAAACAAATAATCCAGTTAAGAAACAGGCAGAAGACACATATAGACTTTTTTCTAAAGAAGACATACAAATGGCTAACAGACACATGAAAAGATGCTCACTCATCATGAGGGAAATACAGATCAAATCTACAATGAGATACCACCTGTCAGAATGACTATAATTAACAACCTAGGAAACAAAAGATGTTGGCGAGGATGCAGAGAAAGAGGATCTCTCTTACAGTGTTGGTGGGAATGCAAAATGGTGCAGCCACTCTGGAAAACAGTATGGAGGTTCCTCAGAAAGTTAAAAATATAACTACCCTATGGCCCAGCAATTGCACTACCTGGTATTTACCCAAAGGATACAAAAGTATTGATTCGAATGGACACATGCACCCCCATGTATATAGCATTATCAGCAATAGCCAAATTATGAAAACAGCCCAAATGTCCATGGACTGATGAACAGATAAGGAAGATGTGGTATATATATACAATGGAATATTACTCAGCTATCAAAAAAACGAAATCTTGCCATTTGCAACGACATGGCTGGAGCTAGAGCGTATGATGCTAAGTGAAGTAGGTCAGCCAGATAAAGACAAATACCATATGATTTCATTCATATGTGGAATTTAAGAAACAAAAGACATGAACATAGGGGAAGGAAGAAAAAAAAAGAGAGAAAGGGAGGCAAACCATAAGAGACTATTAACTATAGAGAACATACTGAGGGTTGCTGGAGGGGAAGTGGGTTAGGGATGGGCTAAAAGGGTGATGGGTATTAAGGAGGGCACTTGTGATAAGCACTAGGTATTGTATGTAAGTGATGAATCACTCAATTCTACACCTAAAACCAATATTACACTATATGTTAACTAACTAGAATTCAAATAAAAACTTGAAACAACAACAAAAAAGAATTGGGAGCAGAGATAGAAAAAAGTTACTTGAGGTAGGTGACCAAGAGGGTGACACATGTCTGGAGACACACATTATTCATTCCATCTTTTGTGAAAGAATATGTCTAAGACAAGGGTCTAAAACTGAAGCATCTCAGGGGCAAGGCCTGTGATAGAGATGAATGTAATCAGTGGGGGATTGGCAAGGAGTGGGGACTACTGAAAACTGGAGAGTAATGTGCTCTGCTATTCAGCTCCATGTACTTGTGGCCATCTTCTGGTCTTTTATTCAGAAGCCAGGAAGCCAGGTTAGTATGTGAAATCTGTCCATTTTCAAATGCCACTTCAAATATTTTAAAATCCTGTGAGACCCCAAAGTGTATGTAGTCTGCATTGTAACCTCTGGGTGGCCAGTTTACAATCTCAGCTATAAGTTCATTGAACTTATTTTATGTCTACCCAAACTATAATTCCTGTGGGAGAAAAAAAAAAAACTTCCTCCAATAAGGGATTGGTATATGTTTATTTTAGTCTCACTGAGGCTGAATATAATAACCACTCAATATGTATTTGTTGAATGAATGTTGAAAATTGCCTGTCAAAGTAAGATCACGCTTTCCTTTTTAAGTTCTTGTAATATATCAGGCTAATATAGTTGATTTTTATAATGGGTTTATAGATATACTCATTCTTAAACCATTATGAAACTAGTTTAAGTTTGATTCTTAAAAATTAGGAGAAATTACATTTGCTATTGCAGTATGCTGATGGTTGGAAATTCCCAACTTTATGGCATGGATAATTTCTATTTCTATCAAATTTTAGTGATGATTAAATGTTCTAAGATCAGCAATTTTTAGTTTGTCTACATTTTTCTTTTCATGCAAATGAACCAGTTTGTGCATATATTTTCCACCAGAACTTAGTTCATTTGGCAGAGTGGAGTAATGCAAAGGAACTCAGGGTACCCCCTATTCAAGTCAAGATATCTCGGAGCAATATTACAAAGTCTGCTTTGGGGCCTGCAATGCTCCTCCAGGCCTGCGTTCAATAGCTTCCTTGAGTTGGTTTTAGGTTATTTTGAATGAAGGGTTCAAATCTGCACTTATTAGCAATGAATTATTTAACTATTTGGATGTAAATTCATTACATTCAGCAATCCATTATAAAATGGTTTTTGCTGTTGTTGTTTTGTTTTGTTTGTTTTTTAGTTGCTGTTTGCTTAGTATTTTGTCGGGAGAGAGGTCGTGCAATAATTGTCAGGTTTAAATTTTCTGTTGAAGTGTAAATCGGAGGGAATGGCTTAAATGTCAGGTTTGTGATTTGTATTTGTAATGTGTGATTTTAATGTCTGGATTCAGCTGGTTCACCTTTCAGGTACCTGCACACAAGATGGACTGACATCATTCTCCAGTGACTGATGAGGCCCCACAGAGAGCTGTGTGTCACCATGTAAAAACAGGTCCTGGCACAAGCCAGGGGCCCCAAACAGATCTTTAAGCCCTGGTTATAAGTGCCTGTTCTTGAAGTGGAATACCTTATTGACAGAGGCCGAATCTGGGCTTCAGGAGCTCACTGACTGTTTGGGGAGCTCATTGTCCCAAAGGGAACGCTTGAGAAAGAGTTCCGTCTTGGCAACTTAGCTGGGACACTTGGGCAACGTGTGGATTATGACAACTAAGCTTGGAGGGTGCTATTGCTACTCTGAATATTGCTGCAAAAATAGAAGAGAATTTTGGGGTGGGTATTTCTTAGGAAGCCATGTCTACCATTGCATGAAATAATGTTAGCTATCTAACTGATTTTTTTTCTGCTTTACTGACAGATAGCAAGACTTATTAGCCAGGAAAAAAAAAAAAAATGGGATGAAGAAAAAATAGGAATGAGTTGTTCTCATGGCAAAAAGGAATCTCTGATTAAGCAGTACATCTAAGAAGATAATCACTATTCTTGCCCTTCAAAGTCTGTTTAGGTTAGTTTCAGGCCACAAGTATTTCCTTATACAATGAAGCATAAATATAAGATGTATTTCTTAATCATTTATATAAAATATGTTTATTTTCAAGAAAATATACAGTGATAACTTCTTTTCATTGACATAAGTTGATCCCCTAGTTACAGCAAGGTTTATAAGGTTTTCTTCTTTTTGTCTAAGAGCCTTTTGAGAGTGTCTGTGAAATGAAAATTCTCATGCCTACTTGACTGACTGGTGTGTACAGAAAATGTAATGATATTGCAAAATACCTCCAAAGTGTCCAGAAAATCTATGTGATCAATAAATGTTGATTTCTCTACCTTATCTCCACTATAGCCCCATCATCCACCTTATCCAATCTGCCTCTTATTTGGACCATTTGTGGTAGGTATTTATGGGACATATTACTTGGTGAGTTTCAAAGATCCTTAGTTATTTTCTATATTTAAATGCCCCAGGTGTTTCTTCTTAAGCAAGGTTATACAGTTGCATTTATTTTAAATCAAGAAATATTCCTATGTAAGTCCTATATCCCAAATCCCACTGGGCCATTTGAACCACAGCAGATCACACGTAGTTCTCCAAATAATCACATGAACTTTGCAAACTTGGTGCTTCTGATCATTCTCTAGAATGCCATTAACTGCTTTATTGTCTTAGTATCCAAAGCATCTGAAGATACCTTATTTTTTACATTTATAGTACATTCATGTCATTTATACTATCTGATAAATAATGACCCTTTTTGGAATAAGTATTATGTATCCTTCAAATTTGTATCTCCAGTGTTAAACACTGAACCTGGCCTGTATCAGGTACACAATAAACAACTGGTGAGTAAATGTAAATTAAACCATTAACTATTAACCAAATAGAAAAATCAGGCAATGAAGTTGTGCTCTAATAATGCAGGTTTCAACTCTTGATTAATGTCCTGATGAATTAAGGTTGGAATTTAGATACTCAGTACTCACCAAGGATGTAACACCAGGATGGTGTGTAATTTCCAAGGTACTAAATTCAACTCCTTCTTTCTTTTCCCAATCAAGAAACATACCAGAATGCAAGTGAGTATTATAATATTATTTAGATACAACCATGAATTTATTTAAAAAAGAAAAAGAAAATCATTTACAAATTTCTCTGATTCCTTCAGAAGCCTGCTCCTAAAAGGAAATGATTCTGAAGGAAATTTTCTCTGTAATAGTTAAAATTGTCACTATTTTTATAAGGAAATATTTTTGTTAAAACACAAGTCAGAGTGAGATATTTCAGAGAAATTATTAGCCCTTTGATGTTGCCAGCAATGTTATATTTTATCTTTGGAAACCCACAATGAATACTGAAGTATCTGAAAAGTTCTGCAGTATAGATATACCTTGGTAAATATCCAACAAGCATTTATAATTGACATGTACCAATTATAATTTTCTCGGCTTAGTCCTGAAGTTCAACTTATCTGTATTTTCAGTTAAACCTCTGATTTTCTAGTTTTGGTCTGGAATTTCATCTGCCAGAAGATTTTCAGACTTACTAAGAAAATAAGACTGTTGCTTGATTATAGAGGGGTCTGGTTTTCACCCACATGGGAGGGAGAATAGAGGAGCAATTACCTCCTCAAAATTAGGAAATTCTCATCTGTTTTTTTTTTTTCCCTGCCCTGGAAGGAGAGAGTAAAGCAGAATATATGATTTAGCATAATTTATTGTCTATCCCACACTACTAAGTTTAATTTATTTCTATGGTATTAGTCAGGATAGGTTGAGTTATACCAAGCTATCAAACAAATCCCACATCTCAATAGCCTCTGGCAAAGTTCTATTCCGTGACCATGCTACATATCTGTTGTGGTAAACTAGGGACTTCCTTCCTCTTTGACTTCACTAAATAACTGAGGCCGAGGTTGACATAGAAGTCATGATCTGGAAACTTTCATGTCCCCAATTCCGTGTTTCTGCTCAGGAGTGACATACGTCATTTCAACACACATTTCTGTGCTAATGTGAGTTGCACCCACATGTAGCATTGAGGGAACAGGAAAGCATGGTTCCTCTTCTACACAGCAGTTGAGAAGAGCCGAACGTTACTCATAGTAGTAACGCCACCACAGTAGTATTTCTGAGACTAAGTGCCAAATGAAAAATAATTACTTAAAATAAAATAGTGGATTTATTAAAAACAATAACAAAGGTATAAAGAAGACTAAAGATTGCAGCTAGCCTATCCTGCGGTTGTTAGGAAAAATGGCATTAAAATCCTAGCAGTAATAATTGCATCACATATCACCAAAAAGTTTACAACAAAAATACAGTATTACAGCATAGCGAAATGCATCTGTAAATCTTCTCTCCAAGTTAAGGTGTTCTGATGACTTTCGTCTTTCCTCATAAAATCTACTTTTTTTCCAGGACGCCTGGGTGGCTCAGTCCATTAAGCCTCTGCCTTCGGCTCAGGTCATGATCTAGGGGTCCTGGGATCGAGCCCCAAGTTGGCTCTCTGCTCAGCAGGGAGCCTGCTTCTCCCTCTCCCTCTGCCTGCCGCTCTGCCTACTTGCTCTCTCTCTCTCTCTCTCAAATAAATAAAATCTTTAAAAAAAAATCTACTTTTTTTTCAAACTTCTGACTGGGAAACACTTTTGTTGTTTTGCACAACCTTTTCAAAACCTTAAACTCTAAATTCCTTAATGAGTGGAATCGGTATAGTGGAGAGTCAGATGTAATCCCCAAAATCATTTAAATTTTGTCTTAAAAACATTGCAAAGGTAATGATATTTTACAGATTCTCATTTACTCTCTTGAAAGTGTTATAAATAGGTCTTTGGCAAAGAGGAGTTCCTAATAGACAGCACATGAGTAAGGATCCATCCTTTGAGAAGGACGATGGAGATGTATACTAATATAGCTACATCTCTATTGCCAATGACAAGAAAAAGGTGAGAACCAAGAATGCCTAATTTAGTTTGGTGAGCAAGGTAGAGTCACTAGAATTTAGTCCACTAAGAGAGTAAAAAGAATTCGAACATGTTAAGGAAAACTTCGCTCTTTTGTTGGAGTCTCGAACTTTCAGAGGCAGAACCCTTGGAGTCCATTTAAGCACACCACATTCCAAACCTGAACCAGGACCCTGACTTGACACTTATTCTGAGGGAAGATTGCCACCTACTGGATCTCCAACACCACTCCCTCAGGTCTTAGTGTGTAACTATGGTTCCTTTTAAATTATATACTTTAAAAAATAAAACCCGAGTTTGTCCACAAATTCTTCCCACATGTATTTCAACGGAAGCTCCTGGGTGGGAAATTATTTTAGCCATCCTCCAGAGAGGGCTAAATGCAAGCTGCTTTAACACTTGTTTCTCTCTTACAGCTCTTCTGTTGTGATAGGGAGAATTCTGGTTTTCTGAACGTCAATAAAGGTCAGCTGCCTCAATCCTACCTCAGTCGAATCCAACTTTCACATTGGTTTTGTTATAGATAACTATTCTTTAAAAAATATTAAAGTGTGTACCTGACTGCTTGAAGCAGTTCTAATCTTTATAAAATTTTCATTTTTAAACTATTCAGTGGACCACATACGACGAGTACGTGGATATAAAGAATAACAATGCAACTTAAAATGTCTTCCTATGAGCATCAAAGCTGTTGGTGATTTCTCTGGACAAATGGCACACACACACCTGAGATTATGCGTCCCCACTGTGTTCTCACTGTGTGGCCTTTGACACATAAGCAAGAGATTCTGGCTCTCTCTTCCATATAGGTGAGTATAGATGATAGAAGGGTATATTTGAGGCGACTTGCAACACCACTGTCAATTTTAAAGGAAAAAGTGTTTTAAATATTAGTGAGTTACTATAATTGGTGGTATTTTAGTAGATCAGTATAAGAAAAGACAAAGAGAAGACTTAAATGCATCAAGCAACAGAATGAGGAATGCTGCCAACTGAAGGAGTAAATCTAGAACAAGAGAGTTTAATGACAGAGAAGGAAAAGTGGAATGCACCTAAAGGATTAAGGAGAATTATTAGGACTGAGAGTAAAAAGCTGAGACGGTAGAAAAAAAACAATAGTAGAGAGGTGTCTATGCAGGAGACAATATGAGACCGAAATAACAAAAGAGCAAAATCAAAACTTTGGGATTAAACAGACCTGGGATCATTAGCAGAGTGATTTGGGACAGGTCCTTTAACTTTGCCAAGGACCAGTTTCAACTCCTACAAACTGGGAATAACAGTTTCCCCATAAATTTCTAATGAAATTAGATAATGCATATAAAATGCTTAAGGACCTGAAACAATAAATATTTTCTCATTTTACTATTCCTTTGAAGAGGTCAAAAGAAAAAACGGCTAAATAATGAAGACCTTTGGCCATGGTAGACACAGAGACACACAAAAAGAGAGAAGCAGTAAAAAAATAGTTTAGGAAAGGGGAGCTGAAATAAAAAGAATTGGAAGGGTAACAGCAGCAGGAAAAACAAGACTTTGGTGAGAAAATGGCAAACCATGATAAGAACAGTGCAGAGTCAAAATGATGTCCACATTCTCAAAGTAAAATATGCAGGCAAAAACCATTTGTGTTGATCAGACAGCACCAGATAACCAATTTAGCTCTTCTCAAGCCTTCTCAGCTGTATGAATGCTATTTCTAGCTTTTAATCTGTAAATTCCCCCCTCACCTCTCTTTGAGCTACACTTCCATTTCTCAGCAACTTTCTGGACATTTCTATTTGAATACCTTACCCACATCTCCAAGTCAAAATTTCCATAATGGAATCTTACTATCTTTATTACCAAACTCTATCCTCTCCCAATGAACTTCTTTTTTTCTCTCCATAGTCACCTCACTAATCTCCCAGGACAGAGGTTATTTGGCTCAGTATGTCTACATTTTGTTCTCTTGCTCTGTTAACCACCCTCTGCAATGTCATGCTGTGTTTGTGGTGGTGATTGTGGTGATAATAAGGAAAACCAGAATGCATATAGTTTTGAGAGTTTATGTAGTGTTTTCCTATGCATAGCATTACTTAATCTTTACCTAAAGATTCTTCTGCTGAATGGATCTCTTTAATTCAAGTATTGCCACGATTATCTGAGCAAACATGCTTCCTATTTCTCACCTGGATTATACATGTAGCGTCTAACATGGCTTAAGGGTCTTTAATCAATGCTTCAAAGAAAATGATTAGTTTTTCCTAAAAGTAAAGTGTGTATATTCCTAAATGGAATATTTAAAACAGTTCGTGATCTTGTACAACTTAGTTTTTAGACTAATTTTCTTTTATATATTCTCCAAAACCCCCTTCCTGCCTGCTTTTTCTCCAGGATGACTCTCTACATGGTTTTTTGTTTTTGTTTGGTTTTCTGCCCATCACTATCCCATTCATACTTCAAGACTCTAACCTAATGTGAGTTTTTCTATGATCCCTTGCCCAGTGAGAGACTGGCCAGATGGGAGGTGCCAGGTGTCAATATCTCAGGGTATCAGAACATCACTAGAATAAATTGGAGCTGTGACTGACCAAAAGGATGTATACATACATGTATCTTCAATTGCTCAGTGGTTCAGATGTAATGTTTTTGGAAGGTCATCCAGTTACTACTGAGACCAAATAATATACAGTATAGCTTTGCTTATTTAAAATTCGTGATCTATTTCATCATCAAAATTTCAGACTTTCCCAAATCATTGTCTAATTCAGGATAGGAATTAAAAAAAAAAAGAAAGAAAGAAAGAAAGATACTAGGAGCCTCCTACCATTACTACTATTACAGGGGAATCAGTAAACTGTTTTCTTCTTTTTTTCCAGAACAATGACTCTTCATTATCAGTGGAAGAAACTGGTAAGTGAATTTATTTCTCTATATAATATTTATTAATAGAAAAAAATGATTTCTGCCCACATCTGCTACTTGAATACTGAATGAATAATAAAATATTTTTTGAAAGACCTCCAAATTTATTCACCTGTTCAGGCTTTCAAATGCTTACATTGCTCCAAATTTGTGTTTCTTATCATACTTACTGTCTTGTTTCATAGAATTGAGCTTGTCTCCTCTAAGTCCCAGGAAGACAGACTTTTTATCTTAGACAAATTGTGCTAGAACAGAGATATGAACAGTTGTACAACCTGGAAGTAAATAACTATACCCTTCCTATTAGTTCCCGGGCACAGAGCCTAGTAAAAATTGGCATTTTGTCTTACACTGGACATAGGTGATATAGTGGAAATGAGTTATGAAGACTTAAAATAACAACTAATTTGAATTTTAGTTTCTTCCATTATAACTAACAGCATGAAATACTCAGGATTTCATGCACACACACACATACACACATATACATACACACACTAAATATCAGATTTAAAGGTAGAAATAATCTGTTTGCCCAATAAGGACCATTGTGTTCATTAATGCCAAGGGTTAAAAAGCACATGCACCCTCAAAGCAGCTGTGTGAGTTTTTTAGTTTTTTTCCCCTTGAATTTTAGATTTATAAAAACCATGTCTCAGCTGCTACCTTTCAACAATTTTACTCTGAGGCAATAAATAATTCAATGTGCTAATTTGACAGATGACTCTCCAGGAGCCTCCTACCATTACTAGCATCATTAGGCCATAATATGCGTGACGAGGATGGGCCATTCAGCAAATGTCCTTCACTTGTTTACCCCTAAAGAGCTGTACTCTGCACAATTAACTAATGAAGCATTATGGGCCTTTTTTTCCCCCTTCCCTCCTATTTCAATGTATCAGTGCAGAGACTGAGGGAAAATATATTCTGTTTCCTTTTACTAAATAAGTATTTATGGGATGGTTAAGACTCCACTGTAGCTTCCGAATGAATAAGGGGAAAGTAATAAGATGGTCAAAATGGATCATCATCATTTATTATTATTTTTATTATTATTACTACTACTACTTCCTTTTTCTTCCATGGTTTGTGAGGAAAATGTAAAAGCAATTTGGTGTTGAAATGCCTGAAAGAAAGAAAGAAAGAAAGAAAGAAAGAAAGAAAGAAAGAGAAAGAAAGAAAGAAAGAAAGTGCAAATCATCTGCTTAATATTTGCTGATTATCAGGAACTTGAACACTGTCTCCATCAAGTTCAGAAATTTCATCCTTACCTAAAAACTTGATCACATGTGAATTTTCTAAGACTCTTATTTGAGTTCAAAATTTAATTTCAGTTTTAGAATTACTAAAATATTACTGTCAATATTCTAAGTGTGTGTGTATGTGTGTATGAATCTATCCTTACTGTCCAAATCAACAAAGCTTGTGCCTACAGATGCTCAAATGAAGTCCCTAAGTCCATGTCTAAATAATTCCATCCCACAGAATTAAATTAAACAAAGAAAATCAGCTGGCTTGCCTGTTGTTATTGTGTCACTAAACATTTGATTGTCAAAACATTTTGTTGTTGGAAAAAAAAAAATGCCTAAGGTGAAAATGATTTTAGGGATCTCTTTCTTGTATCTGCAGAGAAGATATTCTGGTTCTTAAGAAATGAATGCATCCTTCACTATTCCTGCCTTGGTTTGTGGTTTAGAATGTGGAAAATAAACTCTGCACAAAGCATATCAATTGGAAGAAAATTGGGATGATACCAGAACTACACTTTTCCCTCTCTAGCCTTCATTAGGACTCATGGAAATGTTATTTCCCAAAAGTAACAGTCATAACCATTCTTCCTAGATGTAAACTATTTTTTTCTCAGTTGACAACACATGTCTAAAGACAATTACTATAATGTTCCTCTTTGCACAAATAAAATAATAATAAATTATAATCATCATTGTAATATGAATTAATAATACCTATATTTTATTAAGAGCCAATTCAGTCTAAGCCCTTTATGTTTATTGCATGTATGAGGAAAATATGAAACAATGGTATGAAGAACTTCTTGGTTCCTTTATGAACCCTGATGCTACAGAATATATTTAAATTAAAAGAGAAAGAGAACTGTTACTTTTCAAGAGTTCTGCAGATAAATTCTGATAGATTATCAATATCACGTTACCTTTATATGGTTTCAAAATTACTATAAGCCACATACCTCCACACACTATCACACTTGAACAATCTATTCATTGATTCTTTTAGTAGAATAAATTTTAAACATGGTAACTCAGTAATGAGTAAATTCAGTGGAAAAATAATTCAAACGCTTTTTTAATGTAAATGTTCCCAGTGGCCTTACTACAGCCTTATGATAAATTATAGATGCAATGGAAATCTGACAATATTTTTTATATTTTGTACTTAATAAGTTGGATACTATTTAACTTTAAAATATTCACTTTTCTGTCCACATATAAAAAGGGAGGATAAAATTCAATGAGCATGTAAACCTTATTTTTCAAAATGTAGTTAAAAATGGAAAAGGTTACTTGAATGCCAAAGAAAACAGTGTTTCTTTGTTTTTATTTTGGGGAGAAGGTTATGCATCATCTTTTTTCTTATTATTATTATGTTAGTCACCATACATTACATCATTAGTTTTTGATGTAGTGTTCCATGATTCATTGTTTGCGTATACCACCCAGTGCTCCATTCAATACGTGCCCTCCTTAATACCCATCACCAGGCTAACCCATCCCCCTACCCCACTCCCCTCTAGAACCTTCAGTTTGTTTCTCAGCGTCCATAGTCTCTCATGGTTCCTCTCCCCCTCCAATTTCCTCCCCTTCATTTTCCCCTTCCTACTTTTTTTTTTTTTTTAACATACAGTTTATTATTTGTTTCAGAGGTACAGGTCTATGATTTATCAGTCTTACACAGTTCACAGCGCTCACCATAGTACATACCCTCCCCAATGTCCATCACCCAGCTCCCCCCTCCCTCCCAACCCCCAACACTCCAACAACCCTCAGTTTGTTTCCTAAGATTAAGAGTCTCTTATGATTTGTCTCCCTCTCTGGTTTCATCTTGTTTCATTTTTCCTCCCTTCCCCTATGATCCTCTGTCTTGTTTCTCAAAATCCTCATATCAGTGAGATCATATGATACTTATCTTTCTCTGATTGACTTATTTCGCTTAGCATAATACCCTCTAGTTCCATCCACGTCATTGCAAATGGCAAGATTTGGGGGTTTTTTGATGGCTGCATAATATTCCATTGTGTATATATACCACATCTTCTTTATCCATTCATCTCTTGATGGACATCTTGGCTCTTTCCATAGTTTGGCTATTGTGGACATTGCTGCTATAAACACTGGGGTGCATGTGCCCCTTCGGATCACTACATTTATATCTTTGGGGTAAATACCCAGCAGTGCAATTGCTGGGTCATGTAGCTCTATTTTCAACTTTTTGAGGAACCTCCATACTGTTTTCCCGAGTGGCTAGGTTATGCATCATCTTTAGAAAACATATCACATCCATGAAAATCTGAGAAACATTAGTAAGAAGTAGGAATATTTCTAACTAATGATAATAAAGGAATTTCACAAGACTATATCTGAAAAAAAAGACTAAATACATCTGGTGCAAAATTTCTTTAGAAGACATACTAATCACATTTATATGCAAATGCCCTTCCTTTCTATATGAAACCTTCCATACAAGGTTTAATTAAATTTGTTAAATATGAAGGAAAACTGTTTCACTACTTGAAACATATACTGAACCTCTTGATCTGGTATATGCAGAATCTACAATTTAACCCAGATATTCTATTGAATGAGAAGGGACCAAAATATGGAATACCTTATGGAATAATAAATGCTTAATAAACACTGAACAAGCAAACTTTATTTTAAATGTTTGGTCATTTATCCACAAAAGCTATCTAGCAAAAACAGTATGGGTAATAATATTACAGGTTGTGATTAATAAAATTACCTCTACCTTTTTTGAATTTTGGCATTTGAAATGTTCCAAATATCATTAACAAGCACTGAAAGTTGCTAGCAAATACTGCATATTGAAGTTTCTTTTATAATATGGTTTCCATTCCAAAAAAACCCACTAAAATTTAATAGTCATTTAGTCACTGAGATAAAAAAAATTATAAGTACTCAAGCAAATATGTACAGTTCCCATATAAATTTATCTACAATCAACAGAATTTAACCAAAACTGTCACAAACTTTAAGACTTCTTAATGAAATAAATATTCCTGCTTTTTGTAAGAAAAAAAATTAAAAGCCACATGTGTTCTTCTAGAGTTGTGCTCATTCTTATGTAGTAATTTCTTCTTTTTAGTTTGACTCTGCTAAAAATTCAATAATGTACCATTAAAAAAATCATAGCTATACTAAATACATCCCAGAAAGGCACACTCCCATAGATATGCCACTTAAATACAGGCTCACAGTTCATCGAAGACGTTTCTGTTTATTTTGATATGTTTTGCTAAAGAAATCCACAGTAACAATGATGACCAGACAAAGAGATTAAAAAAAAAAAAGGAAAGAAAGAAAGAAAACAAAAACAAAAACAAAAAAACAACCATTCATCCATTCATGGGTAATTGAATTCCCTCATATTTCATAAAAAGACTGCTTATCTGTAGGGTTGTGTTTTATTTGAATAACTTTCTTTAAAATGCTTTTCTTTATAAGATGGGGAATTACAACAATGTTTAAGAACTCAAGGTCAAAACATTTTTAAGTTAGTTTATTTGATGGATGCATTGCCATGAGGAGGCACCCCCCCTTTTTCTTTTCCCTTGCTCCCACAAATTGCCTTTAGACTGGATGTTTATTGCCCAATGTAAAGAACAAAACAGGGAGGTAATTAAGTCTAGAATCGCCTGCTGTTGCCTATGAGTCAAGCCACCGGCCTTAAGACTAGGAGTTCTCCCAAAGCCACAAAGAAGGAGCCTTGGTTCCGCAACAAAGCTAAGCAGCAAGACATCATTACCGTTAATTACCTGATAAACAAAGAAGACTTGGTGTCGGTGGCAAAACACCAAACTCCGAGCGACAGCTGATGCTGTAAAAGACAATTGGCCTTACTTTGTCCTGTTGAGCATTGCTCTGTGAGATGATCCACCTCCATAAAGAGCTCAAGTAATTAGACTCCAACCACTGTGGTTATATGTGCTGCACTTTGTATGGTGCGCTGATAACAACAAACAACCTGTCCAGTGAAGACAGGTGGCATCTACTAAACATCAGGTGGGAAAAAAAAAGGACATGCTTTCAAATAGCAGTTGATTAATTTATAAGCACAAAGGACAAAGTACATGAAGGCAGGTGAGAAATACGGAAGCACACTCAAGTTTACAGCTCCCTTAATAAATAAATATGAATTAAGTAAAACATGAGATCTAGTTCACAAAATAATCATTGGCCTTTGTGAATTATCTTGGGATATACTTGCATACAAATATTTTAACAAGGATATATATATGTATATAATATACATATACATAAAATGTGCATATACGCATACTACGTAGATATGTGTGTGTTTACATATACATTATTGTTTTGCTTTGTTTTCATCTTTTTCATTCTTCTTGTCATTGATTATTCATGAAAGCCAAAATGAAATAGGCAAATAGAGCAGGGTTGCAGACATGATAGAGTCAAGCTCAGACAATATTGTGCCATAGAAGACCAGCGTCCATGTAACAGCGGAACATGGGGTTGAGGGGGTTCGAGTGTCCTACAGAAGGGGCCGTAGGATTAGTATCATCAGATAGACCTGGTTTCTTCCTTGTCAGCTGGTTAGCCTTAGGTGAGAATTCTCAAATCTGTTTTCTTTTTATTTGTAAAATGAAGTTAGTAAGTTAATAATGCATTTCTGTCAGCATTGTTGTAAGGACGACCAGACACAGTGTATACACGGCTTAGCAAATGCCCAATATGTAGTAGGCTCTAAGTAAATATTGGTTTTAGTAGGTGACTTGGAATAAATTCCTTACTTTTGAGGCAACTGGCTACTTAAGACATTAAGAAACAGAGTGGTCCAAATCACAGCTGATTCCGTGAGCATGTACAGGCAACTCTTAACATTCTCCACTGGGAGAACCCCTATCAGCTAAAGTAAGAGAAAGAAAAGCTCTGAATCTCAGAATCTTTACTACTTCAGACATTCCTCACATACTTCACAGGATAATGGGATAATTAAAAAGCATTGAGTTTGAAGGCAGAATGACCTAAGTTCAAATCTAAGCTTTGAGCTTGTTAGTCCTGTGTGCTTGAAAACTAACTTTTTAATTTATGTTCTCACCTAAAAAAAAAAGAGAGAGAGATATACAAGGCCAAGATATACTTGAGAACAGGAACCATCTAAATTTGAATCACAGCTCTACTATTTACTTATTCACTTGTATCTTTGATTCAATATTCTCATCTACAAAATGGGAATACTAGTAATTCTCATCTACAAAATGGGAATGATAACTACCTTACAGCGTTGTTGTTAGAATTAAATGAGTCATTTTATACATAGCCCTTAGAATAGTGCCTGTGCTATGATTTGCTCTTGTTACCTGCTACTTAGGGACTTTTAAGGCCCTTTCAAGTTGAGCCCTTCCCTACATATGATATGAAGTATTATTTTTAAGAATCACTACCTGCACATACCCACCACCATCATGGCCCAAATGCTCCCCATGTTTTTCTAAAAGACTTTAACATGTATCTTCACATTTGCTTACAAAACAGTCAGACACCAGTATGGCCACCACAATTACCA
Organism: Halichoerus grypus; assembly: GCF_964656455.1. Classification (NCBI taxonomy): domain Eukaryota; kingdom Metazoa; phylum Chordata; class Mammalia; order Carnivora; family Phocidae; genus Halichoerus; species Halichoerus grypus. The sequence continues at coordinate 37,328,262 of NC_135713.1, forward strand.
CGTGACACTCTCTGTGCATTTTCCTTCTTTGGTTCACCCTATTTCATACCAAGTATAGCAAAACTACTTAAAGGGGACACTCTATTGCTACCGCTATTACAGTATCCCAAGTGTCAGTCATTCAAAATTGCTAAAGCTTCTCCTTCTTGTAGAGAGTTCCCAGCAGACAGAGGGGAGAGATACCTCTGTAACTCTCTGCCACTCTTTTTCAACTGGCCCAGAATACTCCTTGTGCCACAAAGCTTATGAAATTAGCTCCTAAAGTCTACTTCCCTAGACCTCCTTCCACCCATGGTCTGAAGGAAATCAAACCCAAGGTCATCCTTTTCATTGCCATGGTCTCTCTCCTCACACATCATGCTTAAATAACTGGTTGAACATGAAAAAATTCATTAATGTAAATTATGTGTCCCCTCATGTAGATCCACAGAATCTTTTTTTTTAATTTTATAGAACTTAATCAAACTGAATTTGCATACTTGAAGCCTCTGAGACTGATCATTTCTTTTTATTTTATTTTATTTTATTTATTTGAGAGAGAGCGAGCCCAACCTGGGGCTCAATCCCAGGACCTTGGGAGCATGACCTGAGCCAAAGGCAGACGATTAACCAACTGAGCCACCCAGGCGCCCCTGAGACTGATCATTTCTGAATGACCATAGACCACTCATTGTAACATCTTACTCCTTTGTTATAAAGACAAATTTCTTACTTGCTTTCCATGATAAAATGATTGAACTGACACAGCACTTGGGTATAGTAAACTTTTCTGAGTTTTTTATGACCGTCAGTAATTTACATAAATAACTATAGCATTGAAGTGCACACACTGCAAGTCTAGTGTAATGAAAGCAAGCATTACATTTAGCTAAGTAAGCATCCTGAAGAAAATCCACAAAGAAATAATAAAAATAATAACACATATATTGTGTTTTATACTTTTCTGTACATTAGCTCATTTAAAACTAAATTCAAAGATAATAATTCTTTAACAGAATTCTAAATTATATGTTCTGTGCAATTCTCAGTCATTTGCTCAAGAACAATCATGAGCTTTATGTAGATTGTTTAAAATGTCTAAATTTCTTACCAGAAATGCCTGTCCGCTATTCAAAGAAAGGCCTGTTATATGTAGATTCAATCATTCTTTTATTTTTTGTCATGTTAATTAAAACTTTCACCGTAGAGAGTTTTTGCTATGGTGCATATGTATACATGACATTTCAATAAAACATATGCCAAACAATATTGATAAGACATTGGAAATGTAGACCAAAAACGATCATTATATTAGCTTTTGTATACATTTGTATACATTTATATACATATAAATGACCTAAATATGTGGTCTTAAAATGATAAAAGTTTTAAAGCTGTTGTTCAAGTAATATAAGTGAATATTCAAGTGTTAATGAGAGACTGAAAATCTTACTAAGGTGCAGTGATGCTTCTGTGGAATTTAAGAAACAAAACAAATAAGCATGGGGGGAAAAAAGTGAGAGAGAAAGAGGTAAACCAAGAAGCCGACTCTTAACTACAGAGAACAAACTGATAGTTACCAGAGAGGAGGTGGGTGGAGGGATGAGTTAAATAGGTGATGGGGATGAAGGAGTGCACTTGTTGCAATGAGCACTGAGTGTTGTATTGAAGTGTTAAATCACTAAATTGTATACCTGAAACCTAATATTACACTGTGTTAACTAACTGGAATTTAACTAAAAACTTAAAAAAAGAGAGATGTATATTTGCAAGAAAACCATGGAATCTTGTAGGTCTTGCAAAACCAGGCTATGATACGGAGGCATATGATTCTGAGTGATTATAGTCAGCACACCAACCTTTAGCCAACTTGAGAAACAGTCAGCAAGTCAAAGGTAATGGGTGTATGTTCCTTGATTGCTCATGATACCTCCACAGCATTTTCATCAATGAAATGAAAAAGTTATGCCACTTTTTTTTCTCTTGCTATGCAGTTTACTATTATTCTCCATAATGCATTCTCTCTAAAGGAAGTTTTACAATATTTATAATAATAAATCACCCTGAGCTTATTTGGAGGTGGGTGGGGGAATGGGTGAAATAGATGAAGGCGATTAAGAGCACACTCATCATGATGAGCACTGAGTCATGTATAGAATTATTGAATCACTATATCATACACCTGAAACTAATATAACACTGTATGTTAATTATACTGGAATTAAAATTAAAAAATACCACTCTGAACTTGGGGAATACAAGCTGTATTCTTTATAAATATTGGTATTATACCAATCCTTATGCAGAATGTTGGGATAGATATTTTCAAAAATCAAACCAAACCTGTAATTTAAAATGAACCATTCATAGGGATTATTATACAAAATATAATTGTCCTAAATTTCAAAAAATTTAATATTTTTATTAATCTAATGTATACATTCAAGAGAACAGACACTTTGGGTATGTTAACCAAATTTTTATGCTGAGCCAACAAATATTTACTGCTGTTTTTTGTTATGTGTATCATTCTCTTTGCATTAAATGACCTCTAGTCTCTAGTCTAAAGCAATAAAGTGAATGCTTCCTGTTCTATCGATTAGGGAAGGCCTATTTTCACACTAATAAAATGAGAAGCCCAGTTTAATAAAATACTTTTTTCTACCAGTGGCCGTAGGTGAACTGGGGACTTGAAAATGTTGGCAGAGGTTAACTGAGAGGACGGAGGTCAGATCTGTGGTAAATCAACTTCCAGGAACAAATCACTGGACACTATAAAAATCAGAAGTGGTTCTTTAAGAGACCAGCTTGACCTTCCTTAACCAGAAAATAACATCTGACCTGGCAGTGAAATTTATCACAACATTTCAATTAAAACTTGGCAGGCACACTAGCAACACACTGTTCTTCTGCAGTTGACCTTGTGATAGGAAAAACAGAGAAAGGTGGGGAAAAATGGACATTCTTGCTTCATATTACATAACAAATATGATCTGTACAATAACATTTTCTGGACATTAATCTAATATGCTAAGTGTGGCTAGCATATAAATTTTCATCCTTTATTTTCTGTGTAGTTCTTTCAGATATCTGCTTCTTTACCATATTAAAAAAACAGCCAGTTAATACTATCAGTTAAACAGTAACTTATTTACTGTTGTATTTGTTTTACATATAAGCAAATATTTGGAGTTTGGCAGGCCAAACAAAAAGATTCTCATGTATCTTCATTATTTATTTATTTTTTCAATCACTTATATATTCTTCTTGTAGATTTCAAATAACACAGTCACATGAGTTTCCTCCCACATCTACCAAAGATGCCAAAATCCAAGAGAAAAATTTATTTTCTGCATGCCAGTCCTTTTGGATGTAGTAATTGTGATCTTATACTCCAAATAAAGTAGAGTATTTGGAGGGGAGGAGTTTTTAACCTAAGTGACATATATTGTCTTACCAGTTCTCACAATGGAAGTACTAGGAAAATGTGCACAGCTTAACTCAAATAACATCACATTTTTGACAAGGGGTCTTTATAAAGATTTAAAATAATCTTAAGTCACATAGAAAAGTTTGTTAGTTCCTTTTTGAATTTTTTAATTGCACATGTGGTTCACGTGTATAATAAAAGAGCCATAGAAGTTAGGGACAAGGAGACAGAGACATTGCCTTCTCCTTTGCTAACAGTTACTGTGTGACCCGTCAATGGCAAATCATTGTAAAACAAGATGGCAGAAATAGAATTTTAAAGCTCTCTTTTAGCTCTTAATAGTTATAGTTTTTGAAATATTTCAAATATAAAATAATAATATTATTAGTTGTAAGGTCAGGATAAAGCTTAGAGTTTTCTGACTTCTAGGCTACTGGAACATTTGAATTTATAGCTCTTGGTAATACTTCAGAAAGAAGGTACCATGCACAAGTTGCCTTCTCTAATGCAGACAACAAATCCTAAAGTCAAATAGAAAGTGATAACTACTGTAGCTGAATGAATAGAGGCAAAATATGAGGAAAGGAAGTATGGTCATCGTACCTTTATGATTAGATCAATAGATGCATGTAGATGTTTATTTCTATATTTATAATTATTTTATCAATTTAATTTTAATGGTAGTATTAAAATACATAATTTTCCTTCTATATTATTTTTTCTTCTATAGTATTCAGTTAATGGCCATAGAATAGATATCAGTGTTTGTGTTAATATTTTTATCTTGAATCAAGTTGGGATTCGTTAGTACTGATCTAATCATCACAAGATCTTGAGTGAAGCCTTGAGAGGAGTTGTATACATGAGAGAAGGCCAAACAACTCCTCAATACAATGTGCAGATGAAAGTTTTGCAAGAAATCACATAGAGAAAAGTAATGAGGAAATCATAGCAGCCTGTGACACACTGTAATGTGCCGAAAGGAAAGGAGACTGCAATGACAATCTTCCCTTGCAGGTTGTGATTTGGTTCTAGCAAAATCTTACTAGTTACTGATTAATGTTCTGCCCGTGAATTTTATTAGAATTTTGACCATCTTTAATTTGTTTTTTCTTTATGCAGAAGAGGAGCTGATTCAAAGTAGAGGTGATGCAAAGTTGGGGGGTCATATCAATGATGGAAAGGCTGTGAAAGCTTATTTTCAAGGCAGATGGAGTTGCTCGATGACCATTTGAGGAAACACTGAACTTCGAATATTCCTTAAAGAAGAAAGAAGTAGGTGCTCTGAAAGACAGAAAAAGAATCTCTCAGTTGAAATCAGTTTGAAGATACTGGCAAGATTAAAATGTGCTTTGCACATTAATTACTGTACTTGAAATGGAATTTTAAATCAACTATTCACAACTTCTATATTAGCAAAAAATATATTTGCATTCTTAATTTAGATGATGTTGGTCAATATGTTGCTGAAAAGATATTTTTGTGGTGAGGTGGCCATGAGATTTCTTACTCAAAACCCCCTTCAAAAGAATCTTCTGTGGGAAGTATAGTTGGCTGACAGCCTTTAGCAGCCACCCTCATTTAATGAATCAAAGTGGTCAACCGAGGCCAGGCTTACCTGCTGCTGGGTGAACCTAGAGACTGAGACTAGAACTACTGTAGCTGGGCCCCCTTGATCTGGGACTCCTGCTATAGGCAAGTGTCTGGAGTTTAGCTAAGCTACTCCATGGTATTGCTGCCTTAGCATTCATTTTGTTTGGCCAAGAGGCCAGCAGGGACCTTACACGGACACTAGCCCTCTCATGAAAGCACAGGCCCTAGATAGCAGCCCCCAGAGTCACAAGCAGATATAAGTCCTGGTAAGACTTCCGCAGTGGCCATTATGATCAAGTCTTCCCTGCCTCTATGCATTTTCCTTTTATGTTTCCCTTAGATAAGACCCCTATGTCATATACCCAAACCTGGCTTTTTTGGTTTGAATTGACTAATCCCAAAAGCACTCTACCCATAGACCCTAACAAAGTCTTGCACCCCATGTCCTGCTTTTCTCAGTCTACACTCTACTTTGAGCCATGCCAAGTACTTCTTCCAGTGCCTGTGAGTAATAAACTTCTTTTTTACATTTCCTCTTTGTGGTCTGTAGTTGAACCATGACTCACCATCCAGCACCCTTTGCTTCACGTAATAAGGATCAATTCCACACAAATAACATCAGATTTGTTTAGTAGTTCCTCATCTGCCAGGTCCAAGCTTTCTCAGAACTATGCTGTGGTCTAAGGCTCTTTCTACCTCATTCTTCCTTTTGTCCATTTCTCTCCTCAAGAGGACCAGACTGGTTCTGTGTTCTGATGACTTTCCCCACCTACTCCTGCCTCTCCTTCTTTATCTTCCGTGTTTTCGCTCAACATTCCCTCAAACTATCACTTGCACTTCTCATCTTCTCTTGGGCAGAGGACATTATTGGACATAGTGGAAGAGCCACAATTTTTAAATTCTTGAGTCCTTTATATTTCTTACGAGTATTTATTGGAGTCACATATTCACTTGTCATCAGAAGCCGCATGATTTTTTCTATTTTTATGCCATTTGTACTTTGTGTTCTGTCAGATTACTCCTTAGATTTAACCCTCATACAAATGGAAAAATATAATCCATTTATTCACCAATCAACATATAGAAATATTGAAAGCTTATTTTTCTCTTTGCTTACCTATCTAATTTAATATGAATTAGAAGCATGATCCTAAATAATTGAAGATCACATATTCACTTTTGCAAAATTTTTAAGAAACTAGTTTAGAATTGTGGAGTTTGTGACACAGGATAAAATCCTCCATTCTGAATATCAATAAAAATCTTAATAATATTGATATTATTTGCTTAATATTATTTATTGAGTGATTACTATGTACCAATTTCCATAATCTACATGAATTAATTTATTTTCCTATAATTATCAAGTAGCTATAGATTTATTCTATAGTTTTTTTAATGATAACTGAAGGAGGACTGCTTGCTAGAAATACTTCTGATTTCTTTTTTAGGTATTGGAAAAAAAAATATCTATATAATTGTGGAGTAACGTCATTCAGATATATCTGTGAGCACCAGAAATGCCACACAGTTGCCAAACAAAAGGTATTATGGGGCGCCTGGGTGGCTCAGTTGGTTAAGCGACTGCCTTCGGCTCAGGTCATGATCCCGAAGTCCTGGGATCAAGTCCCACATCGGGCTCCCAGCTCAGCGGGGAGCCTGCTTCTCCCTCTGACCCTCTCCCCTCTCATGCTGTTTCTCTCTCTCTCTTTCTCTCAAATAAATAAAAAAATCTTTAAAAAAAAAAAGGTATTATGGATAAGATTATGGTGTTTTGAAAGACATATTTTATTATTGGAGACAAATCTTTTCTGTATTTATATCATGACCTGATATAGTCAATTACTGATTGTCCATAAGTTCATTTTTTTCATGATGAGTAAGACCTCTGACATTGACAAGTACCAGAAGAATTGATAAACATTTTAAGACAGCAGCAAAAAAGAAAAAAAAATCTATGAAAACCCCAAAATGGAAAGTTTAAATGAAAGTATCATAAAAGCATTGTTAATAAGTGATTTAAGTTTGAATTAAATTAAACAAAAGACGACAAACTTATTAGCATATGCTTTGAGTAATCTGGATAATTTAGAAACGTTTCTTTAAATGTTTAATGTTATATACTCTACACAGTTATGAGTAAAAGAGTTTGGTGGAAGGGGACAGAGATCTTACCAAAAATGTACCATAAAATTTTTACGAAACATAGGAAATTATAAATCTTTAAGCTAGATGATTTGTAGTTTTTTCAAAAATTCCCAAAATTGCTAGAAAAGAAAATTGTCTCAATTTTCGTTGTAACATTTTTGTCTGAATATTTCATTTGAAGACATGACTCACAAAGGTTATAATAGACATAATCATTAATGACATTTATCTCTAGGAATTAAGGAGAGGGCATGAGGAATATTTCCATTTCTTACATTTTTTATAACAACCTTACATTACCTTTGTATTTAGAAAAAAAGTGGAAATTGTAACACCAGGCTACAAAATTTCTGAGTTCTCAGTATACTTATTTTTTTTAAAGATTTTATTTATTTATTTGAGAGAGAGTGAGAGAGAGAGAGAGAGAGAGAGAACAAGTCAGGGGGAGGGGCAGAGAAAGAGGGAGGAATAGACACCCTGCTGAGCAGGGAACCTGATGTGGGGCTTGATCCCAGGACCCCAGGATCATGAGTTGAGCCAAAGGCAGACACTCAACCAACTGAGCCACCCAGGTGCCCCATAGTATACTTATTTTTATGCCATTGGTTTTCCGAAATAAGTTCAGTAGTAATATGTTAAATTACATATGTAACATTTATATATAATATATAAAATGTATAAATAAATATATTAAAATAGTAAATGAAACTCAGAATTAATATATTCAATTTTTTATATCTTCATAATTTTACAGATCAGGAAAATGGCTCAGAAAATCAATTTAATTTTTCAAGTTCATAGAAGTACTTGGTGATACAGCCAGGAGAGACAGCCAATCAGACTCAATCAGTCCATTATTCAGACAAAAATGTTTTAATGAATGTACTCTACATCCTATGTGGATGCTGAGGATACAAGAGTAAGCAAGACATGCTGTCTTTGTCTTTTCAGGCAAATCATTAGAAGTCTTCAGTAGTATGAATAACAGGTACCAAGTGATTTGGAAATATGTAAGAGGGATTTCTGATCTAGTTGGAGAGCTCAGGGAAGGCTTTCCTACAGAAGGGACACTTGGGTTAAAGCATGGATGGTTTATTTTTATAGACACTTTTTTTTTTTAATTTGACTATCTTGTCCTATGGCAGGTAGTAGTTTGTCCTACCATGTTCATTGCATGTTTCAAGCCATTATTCTCAGGCCTTAGTTGTCAGGTACTCAAAATTCCCTTCACATCTGGTATTTATTATTGCATTATGCAGGTGTCATGTTTACTGATACCATTGGCAAAATTAAAACTACAGTACTTTTAACCAAAACAACACTCTTCTGAGTGCCCCTGGTTTTTCACCTGATTCATTATCAGGATCCACTATGGCTAGTTTTAGCAGAAAAAAAATAAATTTTTTAAAGGATATGAATAGAAGGTCTAGAGATCCAGACACAGAAGATACTCAGTCAAGAACAATGTCAATTGTCAAGAACAATGTCAACAACAGAGCCTGACAGGGGACTCGATCCCACAACCCTGAGATCATGACCTGTGCCAAAACCAAGAGTGTGACACTTAACCAACTGAGCCACCCAGGCGCCCCAACATAAAATTATTTTATAGCTCTGTAAGTCATAAGTCCAAAGCCAGTCTGACTAGGCTAAAATGAAAATGTCCATAGGGCTGCCTTTCTTTCTGGAGGTTCCAGGGGAAAATCCATTTCTTTGCCATTTCAACCTTTGAAACTCCCCAGGTTCCTTGGCTCATAGCCTCCTTCCTCCATCTTCAAAGCCGGCAACACTGCATCTTATTGTCTTATAGCCACATTTTCCTCTGACCACAGCTGGGAAATATTCTCCCCTTTAAAGGACTTAAATTGATTATATTGAGCCAGATAATCCAGGATAATCTCCCTGTCTCAAGGTCTTTAACTTAATTGAATTAGCAATATCTCTTTTGCCATGTAAGGTAACATTCGTAGGTTCCTCGGGTTTGGAACTAGGTTGTGAATATCTTGGGAGAAGAGGGGCATTAGTATGTCAATCTCAGGTTACATATTCTGCTTAATCTTTTATGTTCAGCTACTTGGTGAAGATAAAAATGTAATTTGAAGACAGTAGAAAAAAAATAGATTAAATGTTAGTTTGCTCAAAAGTATTTAAAAATCTTCCCTTAAAAAATGTCATTACTCAAAATGTATAAAACTTGTCATAGACCCCAAACAATAAACCTTCAATAGGCTCCTTAGGACATGGCTTATAAATGGCTTCCCTATCATATCTGAAGTGACAGTGTGATGATTCAAAATGTACCAATGACTCTTATGTCCTGATAGCAAAAATAAAATGAATAATAAGCACTCGTGTTACATAGTTTTGCATATAAGTCACGAATGTATAAGCATTTTAAATATAAGATAATTCAAAATCACATTTCTAATGTTCTGATCTAGAACTGGTAATAATGGGCTGGCTCTACTTTGAATATTGTCAAGATTGACAACCTTTAGTATTAAGATATTCTACCTTCAGTTTGTTATCAAATTATCATAAAGTCATGCAGAATATGTACACCAGACATAAATGCAAGGGAACAACTGAGGTTTTCTGATTCTTCCTTTGTTCTTCATAAAGCAAAGACTAAATTTAAAGTGGTCAGTGTAGCCTGTGTGGAGTAAAGAACTCTCCAGATCAGAAAGGAAAGAATTAGAAGAGTCTTTGTCCCTTGTACCATTAGTTTGGGAAAGTTACAACATGGGGCTTCAAGGGTGTTCCTACTATCTTGTAAGGTAACTTCTTAGATCATTGCTAGATTCTTCCATGTTTGATTTCTCACTGTGCCATTGGGCCTACAAAGGGTCTACCATCACCTACTTATAGTTTTAACATACATTAACAAATATTTTGATCGTTAAAATAGCCTTCTGTCACCTAGAGGGCACAATTTGCTTTTTAAACCGTTTTAATATATTCTAACAAAACCTTTCTTTTTGTCTAGTAAATCTGACTTCAAAAGATACCCTTTTTTAAAAATGAACAACTTCTGGGGCGCCTGGGTGGCTCAGTCGGTAAGCGTCTGCCTTCGGCTCAGGTCATGATCCCAGGGTCCTGGGATCGAGTCCCGCGTCGGGCTCCCTGCTCTGCAGGAAGCCTGCTTCTCCCTCTCCCACTCCCCTGCTTGTGTTCCTGCTCTCGCTGTGTCTCTCTCTGTCGAATAAATAAATAAAAAATCTAAAAAAAAAAAAAAAAAAATGAACAACTTCTGATTTTTGAGGACTGAACAAAATTAATGATGTAGCATATATTCATCCGTGGTGGTGTACTGGTTCTCTAGAAAACGGAAAACACTAAAAAGTCTCCTGCTCTGTACTCATCAACATGTGGCTCAGATCATAAGATCAGTTTTGACTTAGGTGGTCGGGCTGCTTTGGAAAACCAGTGCTCTTGTGACTCACCCAAAATCTATGAAGTAAATTCATATTGTTAGACACAAATACAATTTTTTTGGTCAAGAAATAATAAATGAAAATAAAGGAATTAAACATTTATCTGAGGAATTTAGAAAGGAAACAACAAAATAAACCTAAACAAAGCAGAAGAAAAATATTTTTAAAGTAAAAAGCAAATCTAGGACAATATTATAGAATTGGCAAATGCATTGTTGATTTGATTTTTAGCAAAAGACAGAACATTGTGAAAGACAAAACAACTAATGTAATCAAGAAACATATAAAAAGTAAAGGAACATATTAAAATATGAAGAATTTTTTAAAAGAATTCTTTAAAAATAATTTAGTTGAATATAACTGATAATGTTTCATTATACTGTGTTCATTTTATTTAATAAAAATAAAATCATTTTATTTTGTTTAAAACTTTTGGTTTTTTATGCTTTAAATTTAAATTGGCATAACATAATAAAAAAAAAAGAACTCTCCCCCCAAAAATAAATAAAAGTAAGCATAAAAAAAATTTACATTGGCAAAGTAAAGCCAATGTTTTTATAAGATGCACTGCACCATAAAACGTAAGGAGACCATCCAAATTGATGTTAAAGTACATGTGACTAAATTTCATATATCTTCATGGGGTGCCTGGGTGGCTCAGTCGTTGGGCGTCTGCCTTCGGCTCGGGTCATGATCCCAGGGTCCTGGGATCTAGCCCCGCATTGGGCTCCCTGCTCAGCCGGAAGCCTGCTTCTCCCTCTCCCACTCCCCCTGCTTGTGTCCTCTCTCTTGCTCTCTCTCTCTCTGTCAAATAAATAAATAAAATATTTTTAAAAAAGTAAATAGAATATATTTTAATATAATTATTTACTTTAAACTATAGCCAATGTTACTTTTAAACTTTAGGAACATGTTTACTAGAATTAAGTATTAGGGAAGCATGCCCTTTACCACAACCGTAATTAAATATTTTCCTTTTTTTTTGTAATTAAATATTTTTCTTAAAATTTTAGACATTGCATATACGTAAGAAAAATAAAGAATCTGTTAAACAATTAAATTTCTAAATATAATTTGTCTTATTTCAGTATAGTAACTATTTTGTTACTTCCAAGATAATCTAATTAAATTTAAAAGGAATGTAAGAGTCCTCAGTAAGGTGACTAGTTATAGGATTAATATTCAGGGTACCCGGGTGGTTCAGTTGGTTGAGCTTCTGACTCTTGATTTTGGCTCAGGTCATGATTTTAGGATGATGAGATCGAGCCCTGGTTCAGACTCGTGCTCAGCACGGAATCTGCTAGTCTCTCTCCCTCCCCCTCTGCCTCTCCTCTCTCTCTATCTAAAATAAATAAATAAAATCTTAAAAAATAAATAAATAAATAAAAATTTAAAAGATTAATATCCAAAGTGAAATAGCTTTCCAACATGCTATTAATAGCCTATAGAAAATTAAAATGAAGAAAATCACATTCACTATAGCAATCAAAAATACAAACTTTAGCAAATAACCCTAAAAAATGTGTAGATGTGTATGACAAAAATTTAAAATATTAAATAATATGTATGAAGAAAAATGTGTTTTCTCATCTTAGAAGTTAAAATTCTAAATCTTTATAAATAAGTGGGGTATACATGAAATATGATATAAAGCATGCTTATTCATAAAAACACATATACACAGGTCCTTTGACAAACTTATTCTCAGGTTCATATGGAATGTAGAAAAGACAAAGATAATCACAAAGATTCTGATGAAAATAATTGCTGAAAAGGGAAATTCACTTTCAGGTATTAAGATGCATCATATAACTAAAATAATTAAAGAAATATACTATTGTACACTAAAATAATGACAAAATCGTCAACTAGAACAATAATGCAATAATGCAAAATGGAAAGCTCAGAAACATACTTACAAAGATTTAAATATTTTATAAATAAAATTGTTGTAGTTTAAATCAATAATGTCATGTTTACTAAATGCTTAGAAATAGGAACCGAAGAATTGAAAGAAAAAAATCAATGGTTAAAAGTTAAATGAGAAACAAAAAAAAGTACCCTAAAAAAATATAGGTGAACACTTACATAATTTTATAACATGATTGACATTTTTTTAACAAAGCAGAGGTAGCATACAAGCATCCAATAAATGATTTATACAGAAAGAGCTCTTAGGAACAAAATTTGAACATCCCACTGAAAATTGAGCAAATGAGATAAACCAGCAAGTCACAAAATTTGAATCACTTATGAGTAATTAAACTATAAAAAATTCAAACTTCTGTATTAATAAATTCTTAATTCAAGTGTGATACAGTTTTCATCCATGAAAGGTATTTTTGAGTAAAAAATAGAACTATCTTATGATCCAGTGATCACACTGGAATTTACCCAAAGAATACAAAAACCCTAATTCAAAGGGATATATGCACCCCTATGTTTATATAGCAGCATTATTTACAATAGCCAAGATATGGAAGCAGCTCAAGTGTCCACTGATTGATAAATAAAGATATATATACACAATGGAATATTATTCAGCCACAAAAAGAATGAAATCTTGTCATTTGCAAGGACATGGATGGAGCTAGAGAGTATAGTGCTGAGCAAAATAAGCCAGTCAGAGAAAGACAAGTATCATATGATTTCACTCATATGTGGAATTTAAGAAACCAAACAAACCAGCAAAGGGAAAACAATAAGAGAAAGACAAACCAAGAAACAGATTCTTAATTATAAGAACAATCTAATGGTTACCAGATGGGAGGGAGGTAGGGGTAGATGGACAAAATAAGTGATGGGGATGAAGGAGTACACTTGTGATGAGCACTAGGTAAGGTATGGAAGTGTTGACTCACTATATTGTACCCCTGAAACTAATATTACACTGTATGGTAACTAACTGGAATTAAAATAAATACTAAAAAAAAAAAAGATATGTCTGATTTTGAGTTAAACATGTAAGAGTTAAACCATATATTATAGTTAGGCTTAAATATTAGTTATTTACTTTATTACTTTGATGATTTTCAGTAGATTATTTGAATTCTCCATGCTTTTGTTTCTTCATCTGAAAAATTATGTGTTGTAGCCTTACTTTATACATTTATTGTGAGGATTAAGTGAGTTTGTTTCTGTAAAACACTTGGCCCAATTCTTGGCACACAGAAAACATTAAATGTAATAGATTTAGCCTAAATGCCCAAACACAGGACATGTTATATAAACGAATTCACTTTTGTAATAGAATATTAGGTAAATGTTTAAATATCATATTGGCATGAATAAAATGTTTATCATTTGTTGACAAGTGAAAAAATATTCAAACACTAAATATGAACTTTTGTTTGGAGCTAGGACTGCAGCTAGTATTGGACTAGGTCTCCCACTGAAAACTACGTAGGAAAAGTACATGAAATATCTGTTTTCAGGGGCACCTGGGTGGCTCAGTCGTTAAGCGTCTGCCTTCGGCTCAGGTCATGATCCCAGGGTTCTGAGATCGAGCCCCACATCGGGCTCCCTGCTCAGCGGGAAGCCTGCTTCTCCCTCTCCCACTCCCCCTGCTTGTGTTCCCTCTCTCGCTGTGTCTCTCTATGTCAAAGAAATAAATAAAATCTTTAAAAAAAAAAAAAAAAAAAGAAATATCTGTTTTCAGACACTGGACAACAGAGGAGCAACACCATGATGCCCAAATAAAGAGAAACTTCTAATTTGATCTTATGATTCCCCAGGCCCATCCAGGGACCAATTTCCTGAACGTGGCACAAAAAACTGGGGTCCAAGGAGAGCCCTACAAATTTAAGATTAGCTGAAGCCTTGGACAGGCCTCTTGATGGTAGAGATCTGTGCAGAGAGTTACCAGGAAGTTGTGTGAGGCTTTTCTTTGTCGAATCGGTGGCCAAGAGCAGGGCAAAACTACATGAGGCTGAACAGAAAGCGGCTTTCACGGACTTGAGCCCAGAACAGCGCAGAGGTGGGACCGATTAAATAGTGCTGGGAGATGGGAGGTCGGCGCTTGCAGAGCAGAGACCTTGTTAGCATATTCCACACTGACAAATCAGAATATCCAGCTGAGAAACCACGGAGGCTATGAAATAACAGTAAGGACCATGGCCTAAAGCAAGGCTATTCTACTCCTTCTCTCACAAAGTCTAAAATCAAATCCCGGCAAGATCTCCGGGGCTCTGAGCCCTTTCCCCATCCCTTGCCCTGGGCCTCTCTTCCACCTAGCTGTTCTTGAGTTAACATCCTTTCATCATTAACTGGTCATCTACTAAATAAAAGGTTTCTCTGAGTTCAGTCAGCGGCTTTGACAAATTAATCGAACACAAGAAACGGGTCGTTGGAGTCTCTGATCTTTAACTAGTTAGTCAGAAGCACAGGTGATAATCTGGACCTGTGACTGGCATCTGAAGATCATGTGGGAGCAGTCTTGTAGAATGGAGCCCTTATTTTGTGGAGCTTGACACTATCTCAAGGCAGAGCGTGTCAGAATTGACTTAAATTGTAGACATCCCGCTGTGTCACAGAGCGTTGCGCAGTGGTCTGCGGAACCCTCCTCCCCCCCATTGTAACTGGTGCAGAATTCTTAAACTGCTTTACTTAAAATGGGTGCATTTCATTTTGTGTAAATGCCACCTTAAAAATTTTTTTTAAAGCCTGCATATCACAATTCCTGTTTTTGTAAGTTTAAAATAAACTGAGAATTCATTCATTAAAAAATTAACAGATTAGGGGCGCCTGGGTGGCTCAGTCCTTAAGCGTCTGCCTTCGGCTCAGGTCATGATCCCAGAGTCCTGGCATCGAGCCTCGCATGGGGCTCCTTGCTCCCGGAAGCCTGCTTCTCCCTCTCCCACTCCCCCTGCTTGTGTTCCCTCTCTCGCTGTGTCTATCTCTGTAAAATAAATAAATAAAATCTTAAAAAAATTTTAACAGATTATAATTTATAGTGGTATTTTGGATAATTTTTTTTATTTTGCCACCTTTTTAGGGGATTTTTAAAGATTTTCTCCATTAAATCTATATATGAGTTATTATCAATAACAATAACTTATTGATACATTGACAGGACATCATAATATATTTTAAAATAATATATTTCAAAAATTTAGCCAAGTATAGAGTGAAGGCAAATTTCAATTCCTTGATATACTTTGCATTGCAGTATGAAGGAAGATATGCTTGGAAAATCATTTGAAATTTCTGAAGACACTAATTCAGGTTTTGCTTGGAGCTTATTGAAGTAATTTATTAAGTTTGAAAAGGATGTTTACTACAAAATTAGACAGGTAAGAGAATGTAAAAGTAAATTCACAGAAATAAATAGCAGTTCTCGATGACCAATTAACTTCTGAATATTAAAGTTGGAGAACAATTTAAAATAATTTGGGATTTGCAAATATGGATTACCAGATGATTATCATAATAATGTCATTATTGACATTAGGAAAAGTCATCTGAATTTAAGGCTGGGTGGATGGCTTGTGCCTATTGGCTATCAGACTGAAAATTATATTAACATATGTAATTATATCAGTGTATATGACTGTATTAGCATATATTAATAGATATTTATTCAAATAATGTATGCTGAAATTGAGTAGAAAAGAGTTCTCCTATCATAGACTCTAAAATTGAGACTAATGGATGTACTGAATTGCTTATGATCATTAAGCAGTGAGTTTAGATTAATAGAGTTAATCTTTTTTTTCATAATTACTTTCTACAATGTAAGATTCATGAGGGCAGGGACTTTGTCTTATTTATCCAGTACCAGAAGAATACCAGAAACTTAGGCATGCTCTAAATATATATTAAATGAATGAGTACATCAACTAGAGTGAACTCTCTCACCAAAATGCCACACATATTAAACAGTATAATTATATTTAAACAATAATAAATGATACAGAATATACTGGAAAATATCAGTTGTTGAGTTAAGGCAGAATGATTGCCCTCAAGAAATAAGAGCATATAGGGAATTTCATTTTACCCTAGTATCATACTGTCTTGCTCTGACCCCTCTCACTATTCCTGCAATCTCCACTTCTCCCCTTTATCCTAATCCCCAGAAGAACAAGGAAGAATAGACCTAGTAAGGATTTAAGGCTAGATAGCAATCACTTTCCCAGTTGGATGCAGAGTTGACTTTTCTTTTTCATTTCTATGGATCATTCACTTTTACTCCCTATTTTATGAGAAATTCTGTCTTTATGTGTCAGACTAATCTTTTAGTGTACATAGAAATAAACCTCTAAAAATTTAAATGACTCTTCATAGAATGTGGGAAGGTTTTTTAATCTTCAGTTACTCTCTTACATCTCTCAATGTCAGTTTTCCAAGAGGCATTCGTTCAATTTTCAACACGTACACAGTGCATCACCACAGTGTCAAAGAGTGTCTTTGTCACAGCGGTACCCCAGTGGAGCTATTAATTTCTTTTGAAATCATGTTCCTTTTGTGACATAAGCAGAACATAAATAAATGTGTTGGAAGAAATTATTTTCATGATTTTTAATATGTTACCTATTTTCATGATAAAGGCCATGATCAAACATGCTCTCATTTGGCAAACCAGCTAGATAGATGATCTGTAATTCTTTCGGATGCAAAAAATCTAAGCAATATTTAAAAATCGTGAACACCCACTTCAGGATTGATACTGCATAAGGTTACTCTAATTTTCATGTGAAGTCCAAGTGTTGTAACAATTATGGCTCATTATGCTGTCAAAGAGAGACCTGTATTCAGTAACTATTTCCAACTCAAGACAGACTCTGTTGTTGCCAACAGACTTTTCAATAACCTGTGACAATCCAGCCTGCAGAGGTTAGAACTGAGCCACTACACTGTCATCATTTTGTCTCGGTTCCTAAATCATCCAGCTTTTTTGCAAAGATCACAGATAAATTCCTTGTTCTTGTTCATTCTTGAAGAGTTCTTCTCAGTTCTCAGTATAGTAAACATGATTTTCTAGTGATTATATTCTTCATATTACTTATGGCTTTCATCTAGCACAGTAAATGAAGGGAAGGGAGAAGGCAATCCAAATGGAATACACTGCTTTTAACTTAACTTCGATGGAGGAAGCAAAAGGTCTTTCATTTAAAATATTTCATTCATCTCCTGGCTGAGTACCTGTCCTTTTCTGGCCATCTCATATTTCTGCAGGGTTACTCTGGGAACTGCTCATCTCCTAGACTGTGATCGAGCAGGTAGGGATAAATATTGGCATGACAATCACCAAATCATATGCTTCTGATAAAAGCATAACATATATCCTGTTTTAGAAACACTAATAAGATGACTGAATGATTATTATTTCTGATCTGTCATGCAAGAATTTAAATATAAGTTTGTAAATTCAACTTCTAGGTAAAACTGCTTTGTTTAAACTGCATTCCTTTTCTCCAATTTAAAAATGAAATGCCATAAAAGTTTAAGAGCAATGGTCCATTTTGTGCATGTAGGAAAGTTAAAAAGAAAAGAGTCAAAAAAGTGTTTAGATTATTGGGACTCAAATGGAGTATATTTGTTCCCAATCCTGAGAAGGGCACTCAGAGAAGAAAGAAAAAAGATGAGTGTTTCCCTTCATTTGTCCCTGGTCTCTGATAGAAATATTTTATGTTTGGGGATCTAAAGAGATCTCTTGAGTTAAGTTAATTGAGATGTGAGCAAAGTGTATAAAAAGATAACTACAGCCCTTCAAATGAAAAAAGCCACAAAATCATCATCCTTATCATTAGAACTATAATTGCACTGTATTTATAACAATAATTATGACAGTGGCGATGTTAATGAAGGAGGAGAAGGGGGAGATGGAGAAGAAGCAGCTGCACTGTGAACATTATTTTATAACTTGATAATGTCATTTTTTAAATGAGTTCTTCAGTGCAAATGTAGAAAGAACAAAATTTTCATTGAAATTTGTTTTGTTTGAATAGTCACAGAAACTACTGTGTGAACAGATGCATATGCATGCACATATATTTGGGTATCAATGTATATATGCATATAGGTGCATTACATACATATATATACGATATATGCCTATACATATTGAATCCATTTAGGCTTAGGCTTTAAAATAGCAGTGTTTTTGTTTAAAAATGGCTAAGATGTATTTGGGAATAAAAGGGACATGACCATTGAATACTACCTCATGCACAAATCAAAGAAACACCAAAACACAGTCAAAAACTTTTGATGACTATAATTGATACTTTGGTCATGTAAAATTTTCTTGCTTCAAGAATTCACATTGTTGATTATTTATGAAAATGAGGACGAATATTGGGGTAATTAAAGTTAATTTACTGGCTCATAAATTTTAATGCGTTTGATGACATGTAAGGCCCTACCTTGCACAATAACCCAATCAGAAATTTTTCTAGACAGAAAGCACTTTGCACATTTGTAAGTGACTGAGATACCTACGTCAATAAAATGACATCCTTGGTAATACATAACTGAAAAATTTTGCATGTTTTCGTTTTCTGTATTCTTATGCATTTTTTATTATGACTGTAACCTTCTGAATATAGACATGCCATGTTCTTACTTACTTCTCAAAAATGCTATGAGAATTTAGTACTTTGTGTAAAATGAGTCTCAAAAAAAATGTCAAGCCCCATAACTGTGATCTAAAGTTTCAATGCTAAAGATTCACACTCTTGACATTAGATTTTGACCCATATGAAAAGCTGCTGTGCTTAGGAGAGATGATATATTTATCAGTCATTCGCACTCAGTATGAATCAGTTCCCCGTGCTCTGTCCTGAGGATCTATAAATAGAGGTAGGAGAACAGAAGTGCTGCATAGTGTTGAGTGCCTGAGAATGGAGAGAAGGCACCAGAGGGGAGGGGAGAGGGAACAGAAAACAAACTTTGTTTATTTCACTGTTATTTAGTCTGTGCTGCAAAGCAAGAAAGGACACTGATTTACTCTTTAAACTAGACAAACCAGCATTATGTACTGAGGCACGTGGACATTATTGACAACGTCTGGTTGACACATTAGTGACTTTCTCTGACATTTGTCTCTGTTAAGCTTGAGAAAGGTATCATTATCTTCAATGTTCTTCCCCACCCTCAGTCCCTACCCCATTCTACAAAGCCTGGTGAACTAAAAGAATCTTTACTGGATCTTTTCTTGACTCTGGATTCCTTAAGAATAGTGCCGTTTGAGTGAAGGTCCAATTCTTGTAAATGCGATTCGGTTTATGATGTGTTTTATTTATTTATTCATTTGCCAGATAATAGGGGAAGAACTGATGGAGCTGAGGTCAAATCAACATATACATAAGATCTGTGATTTTAGAGCTGGAGACAGCTCCACAGACATAGGTTGAGTGTCATTGACTACGGAACTGTCATCCCCATCATGCTTAGGCATATTAAATGGCACGACACTTTAGCAGGGCATGTCAGTTCAGTGAAGAATGATAAAGAGTAAGCTACATGCGTGCTAATCCGGAAAGCGTTAGCAAACTGCTTTCGAGCCTATGATTCTAATTTGAGAAATGACAATGTCCAGTTTGTTGTCATAACAAGGGGAAAAGGAGCATTGTTTATAAAATTGCAAACCCTAGATGGAGATTTCTGACTTTGTGCTCTTTGTTGTATTATTAGGTGGGAATCAAAACAAGTGGAATTTAAGAATACAGGCATGCAAATCTTATCCAGAGCTGAAATAAAAATGGGTGTTCAGAATATATCTGAGGAGACATATTCAGTCTAGAATTCAAGATATCAAGAAAAATGGAAAGATTCCAAAATCAAGCTCTATAATAATGAGCAATAAACAGTAGAAGTCAGCACTAACAAAACAAATGCAGGGGAAAAACATATAAGGAGATTCTTATTCTCCTTGTCCTTTAGAAATAAAGACCATTTCTTTCTCTCAGGAAATAAATTAAAAAATTTAAAAGCCATATTTAATACCCACATCTTTTAAATTGTGACTTTTGAAAAAGAGGACACAGTTGTTCCTGAGAACTTCTTAGCCTGGTTATAGCACAGATTTATAACATTGCCTTATTTATACACGTAAGTATTCAAAATAGATTCAGAGGCAAAAATCTAATACCATGCAGAGATGGAGTTTGAACCCAGATTCAGTAATGCAAGACCAGCTGCAAGATACTTGTGCTTTTCACATATTGGGGCAATTTGCTCACTAGGATAAGATAAATGTAAAGAATTAGGGAAGTCTACCAAATATATTTTTGCACTTGAAATTATACATTTTATTATTAATTCTCCAGAAGTTACTATAGTTGAGTATATATTGTACATAATGATTTTGATAGGTCTTTTCCCAGCAAATTCATCATTTACCCTTAATGATTTTGATTTACCTCATTTTATAAGGAAATAGTCAATTAAAAATTGTTGTTATTTTTAATTATATTTTTTATTTACATATTTTGATTCTTGGATTTTAAGCCAGGTCTTGGGCAACAAATCAAGTGACTTTGATCAAAGTCTTTGGAAAATGTAATGTTTTAAGGACACGTTTAATTGGATCACAGTTTGAAGTGGTAGCAAAGTGAGTTTGCCCTTTGTCATAAGGTACCTAGGAATCCTGATCTATATTCCTGATTGCTATTGATTTTTCTAGATTTCATTATAAAATCAATAACTGTTGTACAGGGTAAAATAGTTTACAAGGGTTGCAACATACTGTGGACTTCTGAAAACATACTGAGCTCGGTGAAGCCACCCAGGCAGCCAATTAGGAGAAAACATCTATTAGGTAAAAACAGGGCAGTCCCATTGACTGCTATTGATTTTCTTAGCCCTGTGAAAAGACAATCAATTAGATAAAGAAGGCTAATGTTACAGCTGCAATTTAATAACCCCTAAAAAAAGAAGGAGGGCTATTGATTCCTGACATGGAATGTTGAGGCTTATTGAAATATACTGAACTTCACCTGTCTTTTAATCAGGCCTGCAGAGATGAGAGGAAGCCTGCCTTTCTAGACTTGTGGTATAGAATCCCAATTATTAAAGAGCCTTGGTGATGCCAGACCTAAGAGATGCAAATGAAACAGAACTTTAGAAGAAACAGAAGCCCAGATTGAATACTAAATCATGGAAGCTATTGACAAAACTCTCTTGGTGAAGGTTGTTTCTTTTTCCATACAGAGCTCACCAGAGTACCACCTGTCATTTTCAAAAGCAAAGTCAGTTTTGCCAACCAGCCGTGAATGACAAATAAAGCTTTATATGAAACACAAGGGCATATTATGTGCTATTGTGAGTTCTGCTAAGTGCTAATTTATCTGGCTTGTTCTCTTCAGCAAACATAGGCACAGACACATGAAATAATCCATCTAATTATGTAGCTATTTAGGAGAAAAACAAAGCAAGGTGTTTTGTGTGTTGCCGAAGGTACATGATACAAGAAAGTTTTCACAAAACCTAACATAGCTAATGAAAATAAATGAAATGCTGTAAGCTGTAATAATTTTAGAACAAATAAACTTTTCCTAGTTTTGGGTATGGGAGTCCCAGCTGCTTTTCATAAATAGATGAGTACTTTCATTCATTTTTTTTATAGTCCCTAATTGAAAATGGCTAATAGGCCTTGTCCCTTTCAAGTATAAAATCTGGCCTAAAATACCTCATATAGATATTTTCTTTATGCTTTTCTTTTCTATTGCATGTATTTGATCCTTTCTCCCTCATTATATATATGCCTTTTTACCAGCAGACAGCTGCTATTCACAATAATTGCTAGGGCAGTCAATTATACTTTAAATAGACCTACTTGAGGACAAATGGTGGTCTAAATTGTACTAAAGGCATACCATACACAAAGGCTATGCCATTTCTAGTATCTGAAATATTCTAAATATTCCTGAGCAGCGATATAGTTTATATATCTTACTCCAGCATGTCAAAAGCTTTCTCTAAAATATTTCCAGAATATGAGTGTCCTATTCTGTGAGCCATTACTTAATTACTTAAATTTCTATTTAGAAACAGAAGAATATATTCTGCTAATTCCCCATGTGTATTTAGATAGCATAAATCAGCATTGTAAGGAATCTATTTTGTTGATGGTGTTTTTTTGTTGTTGTTTAAAGCCATATGAATTCAATATGCATGCATTCTTCTAATCATTAACACGGATGCTTAAAATGTGTTCCTTAAAGGGCACATCATTCCTTAGGAATTACACATTTGTAAAATAACTTTATTGATTTGGACAAAGAATTAGATTTTAGAATTTAAGATCACAATCAAAAGTGAGTAAATATGTGCTTTATTACAATCATGCTTTACACATAATAATGTTAATATTATAAACACTATTAGAGACAGTGTCACAAGTAAGGACATATTTCTGTTTGTAACATTGTAACACTGGTATAACAGTCAACACATTATTGATCAGCAGAAGGACTATAATCCATACAAATTTGAAATGCAATGTTTCTAGATAAATCACAGTAATAATACTTTGAGAATCAAAATTTCAGGATATAAAAATATTTATCTCATTTAAATATGAAAAATATAATTTATCCAGATCTTAGAACATCATACCAAAATGTCTATTTGCTTTCACTTCTTTTTCAGTTGCAAAGTATTGTATGTAGGTCATTTATTCTCAAAGGCATGTTTTACTGTTAAGTGTATAAGAATACAACTTTATTCTTATCTATTCTCATAGGTATCTGGGATAAAATGTCATGTTTCTTAAGTATCTTGGATGTATGTGTTCTGAACTGTGTTTTGACCCTGAAGGTTTAAGATCGCTCTTTCACTGTTGGATTAGCACAAGTGAAAGGTCTATCTATCTATCATCTATCTATCTATCTATCTATCTATCTATCTACCTATCTGTATGTACAGGATAAATAAAACCTAGGTTATAAAGGATAAGAATCTATTAAAAGGAGAGGATCGAAAGTGCATATTTAAACATCCGGGAATGAGCTTTGTGACACACCTCTATTACAGATATCGAAGTAACATTTAGCTGTCCAACATGCAATAGAAGAGTCCTTCACTCAGATATCTTCCCTCATTTTTCTAAGTCTGCAAAAATAAAAACTTCACTTTAAAGCTAGCTTAGCAACAAGATCAAGTTGTATCTTCAAATACTTAAAAAATGGTTTATGAATGAGTGAGAGGAAATGAATTAGCTAAAAAGATTTCTGGTGGGGATTGTATGGCTTTATCAAACTCTGGCTTCCCTACTTCATAACCGGGCAATTCTAGGGAAATTACTTAACCGCCCTGCCCACCCATTCTCCCATGCCCCAGTTTCTTAACTGTGAAATGGGGGAAATGGTTAATTTCTTTCTTAAGATTGTTGTGCAGATTCAATAAATAATAAGCAAAGAATTTAAAGGAATGTGATCGAAAAAATGTGCTATTGTCACTGCTTTTATTATTATGATTATATTTATATTATTTTATTAGTAGTATACTAAAACATTTCCCCTAAGGACATTTGAAAATTATTTTTTAAAATCTCATTTTAAAATCCCACTTTGAAGTTTTCATATCATTTGAATTAGACTGTGACTTTTCATTAAATTATAGTTCTCTACAAGTACAATCTGTGAAAAAGGGTTTATAAACTGATTAGAAGTAACGGTATAGCCACTTAAAATTGGAAGAACTTTAACTTTTGGAATCACTTTGTTTTTATTCCTTTATCCAAGTGGCATAAAATAATATATATTTTAAAGCAGAAAAAAAAAGATAAATTTATGCAAATGCCCTTCCCCCACCCCATGTGTGTGTAGGTCTGTGTGTGTTTTAGATGTGCAAAGAATGACTGCAATTTGAATGCTCTAAATTGACATACTTTTTGAAATGAAACAGAATTTATAGGTTAATGTAAATTTCACCTAGTGAAAAACTTCTTGAACTGGAGTTGATGAGATTGTTCTAATTCTGGTTTGATTATAGAATAATTTGGGCAAATGGAGGCAAATCTCTCAACTTTTATCTACCTCATGGTATGCAAATCACATGACTAATGTAAAAATATGTTTCCATTACAAAAATGATATGACAAAGAGTTCCAGATCAATAGATAAGGACGCTTAGAATGGTTACCATAAGAAATTTAAATACGCATGCTCTCTTTGGGAATGGTACTTTCCTCAGCACCTGCTATTTTGACTTAAAGAGGTATTAGCTCAATCAGGGGTTCTCAACAGGGGATGATTTTTGACCACAGGAGACATTTAGCAGCAGCTGGAGACATTTTGGTCATCAAAATTAAGGGACAGGGGGCTCCTGGAATCTAGCAGTAGAGGCTAAAAGGCTGCTACATATCTAACAGTTTCACATGTCCACAGCAAAGAAATATCCAGGCCAAAATATCATTAATGCTTCTGTTGAGAAACCTTGGCTTAGATGTGTGACCTTTGCTTTCATTTCTTAGTCATCATTGGACGTGTACATGTGCTGGACACCAGAGATACATTCCAAGTAATTATAGACATTAATTCCTTTATAAGTAAGACAATGGAAAGTTAAATATTGCCTTGGGAATACCATAATTCCTTTTGAAGTTGGGATCTTTCCTCAGGCTCTCCATGGGCCTTGTATGAGAGTCCAGAAGTACAGGTTCCAGGAAATCATTGCGTTAATTTTTTTCCTTATCACATTAACTGAAGGGCATGAGAAAAGTCAGTGGGCAAGGGAATTTATCAACACATTGTCTATAATTAGTAAGAGTTTTATTGTAGAAACAGAATTTCCATTAAAATATCTTTACCTTGGTCTTTATAGAATTTCCAATATTTTCAAAATTGAGACTCATGCTATAAGCATTACTTTTTCCTTGATATAACAAATGGCTGCATTGTAGAACAAAGAACTGCAAGATTATGTATATAGATCTGAGTTTAAAACCATTTTGCAGATATGGAAAATAAAACACAAGTTTGAAAGAATCCCATTTTCCTCATTTTAAGAATGTTAGACATTCTGTTCTTTTGTTGTTAATTTTATAAGCAATGTGCTTCCAGACCAACAGGCTGACAGGCTAAATGCTGAGTCTCATCAAACTTTATAGCTAAGCTCTAAGCATGTCACTTCAAAGTTTCCTTGTGTTCTCACCTCCCTTTATAGTGACATAGGATCTTGATCACTGGGTAAAATTTAAGGTGAATAACCATGTTAGTGCAAGTAATTTTTAAAAATTTGATTCTCAAAATTAGGATAAGTTACCCTCAAAATGTTATTTTTTAATGCTTTGAGTTGTGGAATAATATTGGAAATATATATTATATTGTCACTTAAGAAAAGTGACAATATAAGTATCTACTTGCCTGATTCCATATAATTAAAAAAATTAAATATCATTTCTAAAACTATTTTTGTTGAAAAATAAATTAAAATGTCACTAAATTGTATACCCGAAACTAGTATTACACTGTATGTTAACTAACTGGGATCAAAATAAAAGCTTTAAAATAAATAAATTAAAATGATGAGGTCAGGAGAACGAAGTTAATGTAAATTCACAGATATGGAGATATCTTTTCAAATGCCTCTAGGCAGATTTGGATTTTATTTGCTTCATTTTTATTCTTTTCTCTCATATGAAAAACAACAATGGCAAATGAGGGAGTTTTAGTGGCCCAAGCAACAGTAGTAGTGAAGTTTCTAGTACTAGTACATTTTCTTTTTCTGAAATCATTTCTTTTCAATTGTTCATTGTTTAGATCTCTAAAAAGATCTTTGAGAAAGAACGATAAATTTTAAGGCATGTAGAGGTTCTGCCAACAAAGAATATAGAATCTGTTTGGGAAACATCTAGTAAATACGACAAAAGATCAAACAATCCAGCTAATTTTTTTCTTAATCTACACTATTAATTTGTTTATTAGACTTGTTTTTTTACTACCTTTCTCTTCTTTATGACTCACTTACCAAAACATTCAAATTTATTTTATATAAACTCAAAAAATTTTACAATTTAATAATACTTAAGTTTGTTCAATAGTGCCTTATTATTAAATCCATCGATAATTTAATAAATTAGTCAATTAGCAGTATTTTAGATAGCTTATCATTGGAGAAATATAAAATTATGAAGCAAAATTTAATCAGCTACACCACCCAAAATTGGTTAAGTGAAAATTCCACTTAATCCTATATCAAACACTTATTCAAAATAATTAATATGATTTATCATATTTTCCTTTATCTAAATAATCTCAGAACTCCTTGATTAACTGAATTAAAATTATATCCCAAATATATTATTTAAATGTAAAATAAAAAGGATTTAATGAAAAGTATGTCTGGTATGGTCCTTTTTTGAATAAAGTATGTAAATATTTATATCACTTTACACATTAATCTCCATTAACAGGGCATACTAGTAGAGTAATGAAATTATGGTTTATTTCATTTTAATTTGCTCATTTATCATTTCTAATTTTTCTTCAAAGTCCATATACATGTATACATGTAGATACACATGTAAACAATAAAATTTTTTTAAAATAAGTCAAGCTCAATTATGTTCCCTTCCTGCAGGAGGAAAAACCTTTTTATTGGAGATAACACTTGAATTTTATGGACAAATTCTCAAACCATTTGGAAATTGAATTTTGTCGAGAGCTCCCCCCAAATTCAGAAAATATATGCTGATTTTTATCTCTTTTATTTAATTTAGAGTTTTATACACTAAGTTGACATCGCATTTAGATCAAATGAGGTTCTGTTGCCATATACTGTAAGAGTACAGTTGACCCCTGAACAATGTAAGGATTAGGGGTGGCCACCCCTGAGGAATAAAAAAATCCATTTATCACTTTTGACTCTCCAAAAACTTAACTATTAATAGCCTACTGTTGACTGGAAGCCTAACCAGTAACAGTCGATTGACACATATTTTGTATGTTATATGTATTATATACTGTATTCTTACAATAAAGTAAACTAGAGAAAAGAAAATGTTATTAAGAAAATCAGAAAGAGAAGAAAAAACATTTACGTACTGTACTGTATTTATAAAAAAAAAAATTCAAGTGTAAGTGGACCCATGTTGTTAAAGGATCACTTGTTCAAGTGTACACTTTCTTTAAGTACATTGTAGATGCTCAAGGTGGAGCAGCATTAGAGGCTGAGTAATACATGAAAGGGATACAAAAAGGTTGGAAACATACATTTTAGGTCAAAGGAATTGTATGTAAAAAACAAAATCATGGAGTAATTATGACAATAGCAAGTAGTTAATTCTAGCTGGAAGGCAGGCTTCACAAGGCTATAATGAAAACTAAAGTAAATATAAAACTAAATGAAAGCACATGCTTACAGAAGCTTCTGAAGACTTTCAAAATCATCCCATACTAATCATTTACAACATACTCCATAGGATGTACAGGGATGTTGAATGAAACTGTTCTCTTTGTCCTTGAATTAGGATAAACCTTAGGGCTGAAAGTAGGAGGCACTGTTTCCCACATTACAAATGTAGTTGTAACTGAGAAAAATATTTCCAGCTGTGGTTTACCATCAGACTTAGTGCTATCAGCTACCACTCAAACATTTACTCTCAAGTTTACATTTAATACAAACACCATAACAGAAGAGAACTGAGAGCAATAGGCCTTGTGGGAATGCCTTCTGTACGAGGCTTTCACGACCACTAAGTCAAGAAAGAGGTCAGAGAGACCCACAACAAATCAGAGAAGCTGTCTGACTACAACAATGGGAGACTGGGTTCTTGTTTCCTCGCTGGGTGTTTTCTGAACTGCTCAATCTACAATCCCATCAGATGGTTTCACTCTATTCAAATGTGTTGACAGCTTTCACAGATCTTCCTAATTTGGGGCTATAGAGAGCAAAATGGAGTCTCTCATGTCAAGCGGGAGCGTGTGTCAAGCAATGACACAAGCAGTTAAGGTACTGCAGCTACGGGACATCACGGGGACCAGCATCAGCTGACACCCCAGAACTGATAATGGGCAGAACCAGAGGAGGTCTGCGGGGACCCGAAACTGATTAAACCCTTTAAAAAGGGAAGGATTCTGGCAGCAAACTGTCAGACTCTTCAGACCTGACCCCTCTATGTCTCGCCACTTAAAAAAGGCAATTACTGCTGGAGGCTCTGCCCGATTGATGTCTGTAGAGAACTGGGATCCTCTGCTGCTTGAACATCAGAGGCGGTAAGTGCCGAGAGCTGACCCGGACCAGACCTAGGCCTTATCTCAACTGCACACCCACAAACTGACTTCACGTTTTGTTTGTTTGGTTCATTCACTTTCTACACCCTTCTGTTACCTTGTTTGTTGTTTGGTTTGTCTTCCGTCCTGCTCTGTGTGCTGTGTAAGAAGCCAAGTTTAATCACATGGTGAAATGTCATTGACTTTGGATTTCTGAACCTGCTTTATAATTGTGATTTAACTTTGCTTTATGATTGAATAAAGCTGACATTGTGGAAGGACAACTAGTGTGCGCCTTCTTAGCGTGCTCATGACAGGGGGTAAAAGTGAACAGAGATGATGCTACTTGCTTCTATTGGAAATTTTTCTGAAGATAGACGGCATAAAGAAATAGCCTGGAGCTAGCAGGATAAAAAGGGACCAGGCAGTTAGAGGCCTGAGCACTTAAAGTCTACTGATTTAAATGTTAATCATTTTTAAAATACCATCACAGAAACATCTAGACTAGCGTTTGATAAAACAATTGAGCACCATAGCCTAGCCAGATTAACACATGAATTTAACCATCACAGTCTAACCCTCATCAACTTGGTAGCCATATAAATCCCCTAAAACCATACTTAAAATCCAAGTAAGATTAATGATAAGGTCACACTTCCATCTCTCATGATACAACTATCCTGCATACACCTGAAGATGCACTAACTCCCTACAAAAGGAGGCAAAGTTCTTGGGTAATGTTCATCCTTCTCCTTGACATCTTGTAATTTAAATACTGTGATGTAAAGTTAACAATAATTAAATACTAATATGTAACATTATACATTTTAGGTTATATGATAAAGGGATAAAAAGAAAACAAAGGGGGCGCCTGGGTGGCTAGGTTGGTTAAGCGTCTGCCTTCGGCTCAGGTCATGATCCCAGGGTCCTGGGATCGAGCCCCACATTGGGCTCCCTGCTCTGTGGAGAGCCTGCTTCTCCCTCTCCCTCTGCCCGCCGCTCCCCCTGCTTATGCTCACACACTCTCTCTCTCTGTCAAATAAATAAATAAAATTTAAAAAAAAAATAAAGAAGCCTACCTTGCTCTTAAAAAAAAAAAGAAAGAAAGAAAACAAAGATATTTGCTACACACACACAGATACAAAGAAACATTTATAACAAAATAAAGAATTAATATTCATAACAGCTATAGTCCTTGTTTCTATACCTGGTCACATGGTTGTGGCTGATATTTGTAACTACCTTCTTGAAATACCCATTCTGTGTTTCTTTTGTCCTCAGTAAACACCTCAGCTGGTCATGGGTTTTTACCGGGTGGGGTGAGCCAAAACTTCATTTGTGAAAGGTCTGGGACCTTGAATTGGGTAACTGCACTTTTCTAATAACTTTAGTCACAGGGCATCTTAGTACTAAAAGACGTCCTAAAGGTTTGCCTATATGCTAGATATACTCTTCCTTACCTCCATTTTAGCACTCTAATTTCTCCTTGGTAATCACGATCAATCATCCTAGTCAATACAGTAACTCCCTCCTTTGCCTGTTTATTCATAACATAAGGAGGCTTGGTTGGTAGTCCAACTTCCAGTTCAATGAAATCATTATTGTGTCTTCTGTTGGATGAATCCCTCTCTTTGGGACCAAGATATCTAGATAAGCAGATCATAAGGTCGTGAGAACAGTAAGCAAAAATTTTGCTAGTGGATTACTGGGAATAATAGTGAGTGGTGCTACTTCTGTTTCTATTTTTTGATTCCCAGACTAATGAATTCTGGCTGAGAGAAATAGCACCATGTATTGGATGCTGATTTAGAGCATGTTATGCTGGGCACCATAACCTAACCAAATTGACATGATTTTACCATCCCAGTGAGCAACCATCTATACCCCAGGTCTCCAACAGAACTACTCAACTCTACTGTTGTAGTATGGAAGCAGCCATTGACAGTATGTAAGCAAATGATCATGGCTGTATTCCAATAAAAAATCAGTGGGGCCAGCTTTGGCTCATAGACCATAATTTGCCAACACTTGATCTAAACACCTCAGTTATGAGGCAGAGATTGTCCATCTGGGTAAGAAATTAAGATGATTAATACAGTCAATAGAAAACACTTTAAAGGTAAAAACACATGTCCAGGCAGAATACAAGGAGTCCTATGTGTGCTAAGACCATGCAAAAAAAAAAAAAAAAAAAAGTGGGGTGGTGGGGAGGGGAGAAAGAAACACAGCATTCAAGTTTTAGAAAGTTTTGTCCTGGAGGATTAGGTCATAGGGTGGTTTCAGACAAGGCTTACTAAGCAAAATTCTGTCTGGGCTGGTCTTGTTCAGAGTTGGTAACCAGGATAATTTGACTGGTTCAGTAGGGAAGTGAAGCTGGATATCAGAATTGGTATCTGTCTTTCTATAGTTTGTCAGAGTTCTTATTTTTCTGCAGCACATGGAGCAAACACAGGAGATCCAGGTGTTTATATGGATACGTATGCATTGTTCTCCAGAAGATTTATATCCCATTTGGTTCATGGAAAGAAAAGCAATCCTAAATAAAATCTCAAGCTGGGCCAATTTTTAATGCATTTCAAACATGATTACTGATATCAAGGGAAACAATTTATATATGACCCATTTTCTTTGTCAATGTAATAATGTCTTAGAAATGTTTTGCAATAAATGACATTCACAGGCAGAGTTGACATAAAATGGAATTCTTATCCAACTCACAAAAATACAATGGAAATTGTCTTTTTTTAGTTTCTTAGCACTGATTTGAGAAAGAAAGTTTATTCTTGTTTAAGAGTGAAATGATTCTCAACCTTCATATAGCTTCTGTTTTATTTTATGTACTTAGGGATTATTGCCCTTGTTGTCTAGTAGGATTTTTTCTTCCCTTTAAGTCTCTGAATCTCTTGACTAGGATATCCACAAAACATTGCCTCAATAGCTAACTTTATGACAAACTGTAGGACAGTGAACATTACTAAGCTTGCTGAAGCAGACTCAGTATAAATAACCACCCACATGCAGGTGCTGGAGATCTTTCACCCTCAAGCTTTCCCTTTCACACTCCCTCACTTTCGTCCTCTTATTCGCTGTAGCACAGCCTGCTAATGTGAGGAGTGAGGGAACCCATCAGACTGTAAGGAAAACTATGAATGTGAAGAATTCTAACAAGAGCAATGACCTAATGAATCACAAAAGGCAGTTAGGTGAAGAATTCAGAGGCAGTATGGTCTTGGAACTAGAGGGTACAGTAGAAGGGGTTGATACAATCAGCTCTGACTCTGTTATATCACTGGTACCTGTAAGAACGAAATCAAAATAAGATTTCAGTGTATATTCCAAGTCAGGGAACCAGAAGTGACAGATTCTTGCACTTTGCACAAATTCTCCATTGCCCACAAAGGAAGGGCTGCAAGAGTATCAAAAAACCTACTTTAAAAGCAATGTCCTCAATAAATGGAGAGATATTCCGTGTTAATAAATAGGAAAACTCAACATGATATCAGTTCTTCTGAACTTGGTCTATAGATTCAACCATAATCTCCAACAAAATTCTAGCACCCGTCCACAAACTGATCTTAAAGTATGCATAGAAAGACAAAACACCCAGAATAGCCAACACAGAATTGAGAGAGAGGAACAAAGTTGAATGACTGATTCTACCCAACTTCAAGGTTTTCTGTAGATCTGTAGGAATTAAGACAGGGTGGTACTGGCAAATGAATAGATAAGTAAGGTTAAAGAACAGAATAGAGAGCCCAGATATGAACTCAAACAAATAGAGGCAACTGAACTTTGAAAAATGAACAAAAGCAATTCAAAGAGGAAGGATAGTCTTTTCAACAAATAGTGTTGAAACAACTGGACATCCACATGCAAAAAAAAAAAAAAAAAATCTAGACACAGACCTTACACCTTTCACAAAAATTAGCACAAAATGTATATAGACCTAAATGTGAAATGCAAAACTATAAAACTCCTAGAAGATAACATAGGAAACACTTAAGTGACGTTGGGTTTGGCAATTAGTGTTTGTATACAACATTAAAAACATGATCTGTTAAAGAAAAAGTTGGATTTTGTTTAGTTGGACTTCATTAAAATGAAAACTCATGCTCTTCAAAAGACACTGTTGAATAAAAGAAGAGACAAGCTATGGACCAGGGGAAAACTCTGATAAATTTGATAAAAGATTGATATCCAAAATATACAACTCAACAATGGAAAAACAAACAACCTAATTAAAAATTGGGTAAAAAATCTGAACACACACTACCAAAGAAGATATATAAATAACAAATAAGCATATGAAAAGATGCTCAACAACAGATGTGAGTACTTAATAGTGAATTAAATGAGATACCACTATACCTATTAGAATGGCTAAAATCAAAAACATTGATAAATCAAATACTGGTGAGGACGTGAAGTAACAGGAACTTTCCATTCTTTGCTGCTGGGAATGCAAAATGGTTCCGATATTTTGGAAGACAATTTGGAAGTTTCTTTACGAAAGTACATATATCCTGATCCTTTGATCCAGGAATCACACTCCTTGATATTTACCCAAATGGATTGAAAATAATGTCCATAGGAGTACCTGCACACGGATGTTTATACTAACTGTATTACAATTGCCCATACTCAGAAGCTACCAATGTCCTGTATTAGCTCAGTGAACAAATAAGTGAGCACAGAGAATAGAATATTTTCATTGCTAAAAAGGGATGAGTCCTCAAGCCATGAAAAAGACATGGAAGAACCTTAAATTCATATTGCTAAGTCTGAAAAGGCTACACAAGGTATGACCCCAACTATGTGACATTCTGGAAAAGGGAAAACTTTGGAGACAGTAAAAGGATCAATAGTTGCCAGGGTTTTGGGGGAACAGGGAAAAGAGAGATGAATAGGAAAGGTACAGGATTTTTAACAAAATGAAACTGTTCTGCATGATACTATATAGGCAGATATATGCCATACATTTGTCAAAACGCAAAGAATATATAACATAGAAACTGAACTTTAATGTAAATCATGTAGTAAATCACGTATGTAGCTATAAATGTAATTAATTAAAACAATACTCATTTATTATCTCATAGTTTTGTAGATGAGAAGTCCATTTGGGCTTGACTGAGTTCTCTGCTTAGGGTCTTAAAATATCAAAATCAAACTGCCAGACTCGCTAGGCTCTTATCCACAGGCTCTGAGAAAAATCTGCTTCCAAGCTCATTCAAGTTGTTGGTAGAATTCCGTTTATTGTGGCTGTAGGATTATCTTTTTTTTTAAAGATTTTATTTATTTATTTGACAAAGAGAGACACAGTGAGAGCAGGAAAACAAGCAGGGGGAGTGGGAGAGGGAGAAGCAGGCTTCCAGCAGAGCAGGGAGCCCGATGCGGGACTCGATCCCAGGACCCTGGGATCATGACCTGAGCCGAAGGCAGATGCCCAACAACTGAGCCACCCAGGTGCTCCAGGATTATCTTGACTGTAGACTGTTCTTACTCCTAGAGGTCACTCTCAGGTCCTTGCCCCATAGTCACCTCTAACTCAGCAATAGAGATCAGTCAATCCCTCTCATGCCTCAAATCTTCAACTTCTACTTCTGTTACCAGCTGAGACTTTCCACCTGCCCAAATAATCTCCCTATCTTAGGATCTACTGATTAATAACCTTAGTTACAGGTGCAAAAATCTCTTTTACCTGAAAATAATCACAAGAGTGGTATCAGGGGGTTAATGTAATGGAAACCATCTAAAAGTGAGAGGCAGAAGTGTTCAATACTTACACAGCCCATAATGAAATTTCTGGGCATTATGATAAAAACAAAAAC
Source organism: Halichoerus grypus (assembly GCF_964656455.1). Classification (NCBI taxonomy): domain Eukaryota; kingdom Metazoa; phylum Chordata; class Mammalia; order Carnivora; family Phocidae; genus Halichoerus; species Halichoerus grypus. The sequence goes on from NC_135713.1 coordinate 37,362,835, forward strand.
TAGAGAATAAACTACATTATTTACAAAGTAATGAGGATTACATTAGCTTCAAACTTCTCACAGCATCATTGGCTACTTCAAGATACTGGAGAGATGTATGCAAATTTCAGAAGAAAAATAATTTTGAATATAGGCAGCCGTACCCAGTTATATATAAAGTTGGTGGAATCGATGTCAAAAATAGAATTGTAGGTACAAAACCCTAAAATTGACAGAGAGGAGTAACCTGTACTAATGTGGCAAGTATTGCCTGAGTGCTCAGAAGTCCTGATAATGTTGTATTAACTCTTTCAGCATTCATAACAAAGCTATGAGGTAAAGACTGTCATTACCTTCATTCACATTTTTCAGATGAAGAAACTGAAGCACAAAGCATTTAACTGACTTGTCCGATCACACAGCTGTTAAGTAGTACAGACTTGATTAGATTTGATTCAGTCCCAGGTGGCCTGATTCCAGAACAATTATGTGTGTGTGTGTGTGTGTGTATACATATATATATGTATAAATATATTTATACTTTTATGCATCTAGCCAAACAGTTGCAATATATAAACCTATAAAACTTCCAGAAGTAGGCAAAATCACAGAATGTGCATTTTTAAGCAATTTTCTTCAAAAATGCCTGACCAAGGGATGCCTCAGTTGGTTAAGCATCTGCCCTTAGCTCAGGTCGTGATCCCAGGGTCCTGGGATCGAGTCCCGTGTCAGGCTCCTTGCTCAGAGGGGAGCCTGCTTCTCCCTCTGCCTGCCGCTCCCCCCTGCTTGTGCTCTCTCTCTCTCTGACAAATAAATAAAATCTTTTAAAAAATGCCTGATCAAATATATAACAACAAAAAATATCCTATGTAATTGAGCATTCCAGGAAGTATATTCTGAGAATGTTGACTCTTTGTCATGGGTAAACTGACAGATGACAATGAATTATTACAGGGATTTCTCGTCATAACATTATAACTGGTTAATGTAAAGCAATGTGGTCCGAAGGAATCCTAGCACACATGCAGAAACAGAAATATGGCATATTTTCACAACTCTGAGAATCAAGAACAATTGATCACATGGAGAAATTACACACAAAACACTGATTGGTAAACAAATATGTCAAGCAATAAAATGTTAAGTAGGAAGAGTATGCATAGGCAGCTTATACCTGTAAATGCAGAGATTTTTAGCTTCTAGAAGCATGGAACAGATTATTGTCCATTCAATCCTCTTATTTTTTTTTTTATCCACCAAAAACAAAAACAAAAACATCAGAAACAGAAAAGGGTAAACATCATTTGTATGAAAACAGGAAAAGTATTAGTAATGGTAAGTATAATTAAGACAGCCTACAAAAAACAATTACTATAAATAATGAGGGATTTCTTAACAATGCATATATTTTATATTTTCAAAACTAAATAGTAGCTTGAAGGTAACATGAATTGACTTTATTTTATTTTATTAATATAGTAATAATAGTGTAAAAATATCCTCAAAATTACATTAATATAAGAGTAGCTTCCAATTCTAGTTCACATACTTGTCATTGTTTCCTATTTTAAATTCTCTACTGTTTTATATTTATTTCTGTTTAGATGGGGCATCATTACGATAGCCAGCATTTCTTTTTATTTAAACACTTTTGAATTAATAGAGCAATGCTCTTTCTCCTATTTGCTATGTAGAATTTATGTAGCATTGTTTTTTGTCATGCTTTCTGATGATAGATGGAGGGTAGAAGCCTGGAGGCTGTGCTCAATGCTCAAACGCACATGAATTCATTTGCTTTTCTAGTGTCTCTACACAGGATACTGGTCTCCAAGCTTCTGGTAGGAAAGGTAAAATTTCTGATAGAATGACCTCTAAAACTGAAACTGTGCTCCTTGAAAGTGGCCATGCCTTATCCCGTGTTGCCTGTGCTCTGAGGTCACACAGCATAAGGAAGCCACGTTTCCTGTTTCCAGAAATCAAACTGGTGTTCTCTCTCACAGGCAGTGGTAGACAAGAGAAGGCTACTAAGTCTGGGACCCAAAATTGGTAACACCTTCATAAGGAATTATGCCGAAATGGCCAAGAACCCATCCTGATTGAGGCAGGGAGGAATAGCTGGAGAACTTCAAGTTGGTTTTTGATGCACGCTGACTACTGGCAGAAAGGACATTCTAAGATCTGCCATTAACTTAGGTCAGTGTCTGAAACAATTTTACAGAAAAGCATCTCAGTTTCTGATGGATACGGAATATTCAAGGAGTGAAAAAGGTTGGAAAACATACATGTTTAAACACAAGTTGCTCGTTCACAAAGCCTACTCAAGAGCTATCATCAGACCCCAGAGAGATGGTTTGTCAGGGCTCCTATGGTCTGTGTCTTGATAAACTATGGGGGAAAATATTCTTCAGGAGAAAGACTAAAAACATGAGGAAGCTATTGAGAGATTGTTCATGTATCTGATAAAAATATAGAATTTGATTACTTTAGGGAAATTCAGGATTATGGAAACTTGCCTTTCAATATAATCTAATTGTAGCTGGGAGCAGCAGAATGACAGCATACTCATGGCCAACTTTGATACAATAATGCAGAAAAGCCAACTTATATCCTAATTTCAGTCCTTCATGAATACAGGAGGCAATTTAGAATTAGGATTTATACAAATATAGATGAAGATTAATATCCTTTAAAGAATAAAGCAAGTGATTAAAAGCTTGCAAAAAAAAAAAAAAAACGAAGTCCAACTGAGATTTGGAATGCTCACCAAAATGGGAGAAATTTTCTATTATAATGGATATCATTTTGGCTACAGTTTAGAAACAGAGTCTCATTGTTAGTGATTTTTTAAGAGTCTGTAATCAGTTTATTTTTGGCTGTGATCCAAGCGTTATTTGATGGTTTTAAATTACTAAGCAGTTGAGACTTAGAAAAATTAATTTTCTGTATTATTTTTTTTGTAGGTAGAAAATATGGTCTGTGTAATTTATTTCTTTATAATTTATTATTAGTTTTGGGGTGTACTTTTAAATAAATATTTGTATTTTATGGATGCTGGGAAAAAAGTTTATTATTTTGCTTACATGGAGTAAATGTATAAATATGCAAATAAGGGAAAGTTTTGATATTTAAACCAATTTTTCTCCTTCCAATTTGTTTACATTAGCTCTGTGCTCATCAGTTGGGCAATAGCAAAGGGTTATATACTTACTCCTTCTTGGCAGGGGTGTACAGCAAAAGGAAGGAAGAAAGCAACAAAATCCCGCCTTTGAGTTTTCATGCATCTGATCTTAGTTTGCAGAGTAAAAAGAAATCTGGTGGTCTCATAGAGGTGTGGCTGATGGGATGGGGCTAAAGACTACACAGCAAGATGCATGGTTTAGGTAAGTAAAAAAGTCAGTGACTAAAAGCCACAAATTTGCTTTATTTAAGGGATTCTGGCACAGGATCATATTACATCCATCAGGATTTTCAAATTTCTACCACTGAATCCTCTCTAAGCAAACTGAAGCCGACGAAGGACTTTATTAAGATTTAGGGGCAATTTTCATGATACTTCAGACTTTATCTGTTAATTCAGATGACTTTCCCATTAATCACAAAAGCATGTAGCATCGGACTCTGAAAAACAAACTGAGGGTTCTAGAGGGGAGGGGGGTGGGAGGATGGGTTAGCCTGGTGATGGGTATTGAGGAGGGCACGTTCTGCATGGAGCACTGGGTGTTATGCACAAACAATGAATCATGGAACACTACATCTAAAACTAATGATGTAATGTATGGGGATTAACATAACAATAAAAAAATTAAAAAAAAAAAAAAAAAGCATGTAGCATCTGATGGGACCAGAATCTGGCACTGTCTCCAGAACCAAAACTATTCTGCTTTTACTAGCTTCTGGAAGCTTCCACCACTGTCTTAACCCATAGACCCATCCAGTGTCAGCTGTCCCCAGTGTCAACAAGGTGGATAGCCAGTGCCCATAGTCCTGGGGACAGATCCATTGTCCCTGAGTCCAACTTGATTGCTGAATAGTTTTGTATCAAAGTCTTGTTTTGATCCATCTGATAGATGAAACCTGGATCAAATGACAAGGAAGGCTGTAAATACAGTGACTTTTTTTGCCCTGTATAAATAATGAGAGATTTGCTATACAAAGACATTTTTTTCAGATGTTGAAAGATGTTCCAAATATCAGGGTAGATACAAATGATGAGCACCCAAAGTCTCTACCTTCATTGCCAACATCAACAAAACCTTTTTTTTTCCTATTCTTTAATACCAAGAAAAAAGTTGAACAACAACAACAAAAATGTTTCCACAAAACATAAATCAACTGCTGTGCAAACAAACAAAAACATAGCCATTTTCTCCCAAATAAAGGAAGGTATCCAGTTATTAGTTCTCGTAGGTCATTTTATTAGACGACTTAAGGATTTTCCACATACACAATCATGTCATCTGTGAATTCAATTTTACTTCTTTCTTTCAAATTTGTATGCCTTTTGTTTCTCTTGCTTGCCTTTTTAGACTGGCCAGGACCTTTGATAAAACCTTGAATAGAAGTGCAGAGAGTAAAAATCTTTGCCTCGTTCCCTATATTAGGGCAGAATATTCTCTATTTTGCTGTTAAATATGCTATTATACGTTTTCATAAATTTCTTTATCAGGTTCAAGGAGTTCTCTTCCATTTCCATTGGCTTGAAAGTTTTATAAATAGATGTTGAATCTTTTCAAGTGCTTTTGCTGTATCTATAAATATGATCACATGTTTTCCCCCTTATTCTGTTAATCCATTGAATTACACTGGTTACTTTTGAATATCAATGTAACATTGCTGGGATATATCCCACTTGGTCGTGGAGTAACTATCTTCTTATATATACTTCTGATAAACAGTATATGTTGTTTTAATCCATGTAAGGATACTGGTCTGTAATTTCTTTTTTCTCATTGTATCTTTGTTTGGTTTTGGTGTTGGCATAATTCCAGCTCATAAAATATTTGAGAAATGTTCCCACTTTTTAAAAAAAAACTTGTGTATAATTTGTGTATTATTTCTGCATTAAACATCTGATAGATTTCACCAGTGAAGCTACTGGGGTCTTTAATTTTCTTTGCTGAAAGCTTTTAGTTACAAATTTAATTTACTTAATGGATGTAGTGCTGTTCATATATATCTTCAGTTTCTTCTTGAGTTAGATTTGATAACTTGTGTTTTTAAGGAACTTATCTTTTTCATTGAAATTGTTGAATGTCCTGGCATAAAGTGGATTATAATATTTTCCTAATTTCTTTTAATGTCTTCTGGTTCTACAGTGGTGCCTTCCCCTTAATAACTGATAAATGTGCCATCCTTCACTTATTTTGTCCCTTGGTGAGCACAGCTGTAGGTTTATTAATTTCACTAACTTTTAAAAAAAACAAGACTACAAATCCCCCTCTAAATGCTGCTTTATCTGTTTCCCACAAATTCAGATATGTTCTTTTTTGGTATCATTTTGTTCAAACCCTGCTGTAGCTGGTGACATCTACGTTACCACTGCTTTGTTCATGTACTAAACAATTCTTAGTTTTCCCATGCCACTTTTTCGCCAGCTCCTGATCCTAAGGCTTAGACAAAATTTCAGTAAAATTGGGCCAGAAAGAAATCAGTAACAGATACAGTTTTAATCTCTGAACCACATAACCTCTTAGATAGTGATCCATTGTCCCTGAGTCCAACTTTAGCTCCACTTTTATGTTATTATACAGAAATGTCTTCAATCAATCATAAAATAGAGCTTTAGTGAGCATAACTCAGCATCCTGCAGGCTGATTTACAAATGCCTAAATTCTAAATTCAAGCTAAGAGTTCTACCACTGAATATTCCTGTGGAAACAAATTTAGATGGATTAGAATATTGACACTTTGATAAATTTAGAAAGTTTAGGGATTTTGTGAGAATATTATTTTATAATAAATTAAATAAATCTTTAATTTTATTGTACATTATTATTTTAACCAATGTAAGTGACTGCACTTTCTCTGTTCTAAAGTATATGGATATTGTAAAGCTTAACTTATTTTAAACATTTTTGGTAAATGTGACTATCTATTTGTTCTTGTACCCAAGACCTTTGTTTTGGTTGTTTGTTTTGTTTTTTTGTTTCTGTTTGTTTGTTTTGGTTAGCTTTTACAAAGGCTTCCAGAATTTCACAGAACAGGTATTGATTTAGTGCACACTGAGAGTTACATGTTCTCTCTAAGCCCATTACTGACATCCATGTATGAAAGATAGTGGTCAGCTTTCTATCAGATCTCTTTTTAAGTTTTAAGTAATTTTTATTAAATTCCTAGAGAATGGCACAGTTTAGGCACACTAAGGACTAAATAGTACCTTATTAAAATGCATTCTCATTACCTTTGTGTGCAGGAATCTATGGCACTGATTTAATATGAAAGAAGGTTTGTTAAAAGACATTGGAAAATGTTTATTATGTAAAATCATCACCTTTAACCCACAATATATCTGATAAAGTCTACTCAGTACCTTAATACCTCTACATTGATAATTCTTTGAAGAACTCAGAGGTGTTGTCTTTTACATTTGGGCCAACTGAGTATCAAGCAGAGGTAGCATGTGTGGGAATTCAGGGTGCTCTGCATGGAGGCAGATGATCTTTAGATTTCTATAGGCCATGGTATTGGTGATTCAAGGTAAACCTATATAGGTATCATGAACCTAAATACCCTAAGTCACATCAGGTACAAAAGAGAGAAATTAATTTTAACTACTTCTGACAAGTGGGAAAATGTGGGGTGTGAGGAGGTAGTTAGACGGGTCAGGAGAGAGGTTTCACTGAAAGCATGTGAAACTCAAATGTTAAAATACAAATTTTTAAAAAGCACAGAATAGGTGGTTCAGGGAACTATGAGTAGTAGCAGGATTTCTATATGTGTTCTCTGCTTGGTTAGAGACTGAAAATATGAAGACATAAAGATGTTATCCCTGAGTAGAGCAAAGTGTAATAAGATGTTTAACTAAACCACAAAATATATTTTTTAGTTCACATGAAGCACCAGAAAAGTCACTTTGGAGCTTTCCCCAGTAGTTTCCAATTACAGTGACTGATGAGGACTGTTTAAGACCATCGGCTCTGGCTATAGCTCTCTGATGTGGTTTCCTGCCTACAAACATGCAAGAGGGCAACCAGCGAGCATCTTGGAGAGAAAACAAGTGACAACTTCCTCTCATGATCTAACCACACCTACAGTTCTTCCCTGGGTCACTAAATCTAGAATAAATGATCTCTGATAACTAAATGTAATCATTACATAGAGGAGAAAATGAATAGAAGCTCAGCATTTTTGAGCTGCCTCTTTGCTTAGGAGTCAAAGTTTTTGTTATATAAAAGTAATCCATCTGAAATTGACTTTTTTTTTAATTTAAATTCAATTAGCCAACATACAGTACATCATTAGTTTCAGATGTAGTGTTCAGTAATTTATCAGTTGCGTATAACACCCAGTGCTCATCACATCACCTGCCCTCCTTAATGCCCATCACCCAATCATCCCATCCCCCCACCCACCTCCAGCCAAATTGACTTCTAAAAATTTCCTTTAAAATTACAAGAAGTGTACCAAATAATATATACCTGAGGTATGTAAGTGATGCCCTCATTTCACGTGTTATATAATTTACAAAGCTTATGTCATTTCTTCATTTCTACTATGTGTTTGAACTGAATTTGGTAACATTTAAAGAGATAGTCAAAAATATCATTCACTGCAGCCAACATATCATAGGATCCTTTCGTTAGTTGACAGTTTTGACAGATATTATTGATTTGGGCAGCAACTGCAGCTAACCAGAAGGGGACAATGTGACAGTTTTATGTAACAAAAGGCACAGTGTCATGTCAACTGAACTAAATGTTGTACAAAGTGACAGCAGGACAAAAAATCCTTTCAGACTTAATTTTCTGCTTCATTTTTTTTTTTTTCTACCATCAATACATAAGCCAGTGCAGTAGGTGACACAAATTAGCAGGATGGAGCAAAAGGTCTATCCCTGCCTCTGTGGCTATACTTGACTTCTTCCACCACAGAGTGGCAATTATTTTTCAGGTGAATGAACAAGAAGAGCAGCTTATAGTAATCAAACTACCCCTATAGGAGAAAATACATCCCTTATCAAGATGCTTTATATATTTCACCTAGGTGGCTTTTGGGGAAAGATGAAAGAAAAAAGTCCCCATCTGCTAGGTCATGCCTACAAGACACATTCTGTCAAGTCTTAAAAGCAACAACAGCTTTGCCTGTGGGATACCTATAATTATTATGCGGAACAACCCAATGCCTGCTGTAGTTCATTGTTCTGCTAACACAAGACCGAATGAGAACAGTGGCTCCAGGCTGTGAGTGGATAAAGTGCAACTTTTCGATTTTGCTCTTCTAAGGATTCTGCATTGTGTGGAGTCCATGAGTGACATCTTTGGCCTTCCTTGGGGCTCAGCAGATTGAATCAGTCATGCTGAGTTAAACAATGTGTGGGGGATATAACCTTAGCAGTGCCTGTCATTTTTTCCTCCTAATTCAATCTACATTTAATCAATGAAAGTAATTTCTTGTTTGTTTAAGTTTTATATCCGATGGATCTTGAGGCTTTTGAAGTAGTACACCTTCACCTTGACCTTCTCTGCCTTTTGAACTTCAACTACTACATCAAAATTGGGATCCACAAAAATGGTAGGCAGCAACAGTACCCTGCCGCTAACCCTTCTGTGATTTCCCTGATTTGTGCTTTTAATGGAGTTTTGGGAATAAAGTCATCTAAATGATAAGCTGGAGAAAATATTTTCAAAAGAAAAAAAAAAAAACACAGGGACAACAGCCAAGAATGGCATAATTTAAATTTCTAGAATACTGATATAAGTATGCAAACTTGAAACAACACTTTAGGAGAAAAAATTATTTTGTCAAGTTATCTGTTGTTCATTTTGTGTTAATGGTTTGAGGGTTTACTTTTAGGCTGTCACCATTATTATGAATAGCCAGTAGTAACTTATGTAAGTTCAAGGCCTTTATTGATTGGTTTAGCTGGTCTTAATTAAAATTTGTCATCCTTTCCACTCATAGTGATTAAATAAGTCTGAGAGAGCTTGACACGGAGTCTCTGACTTTTTGTGAGTTTGTAGAAAAGTGCTGACCTAAACATTTTATTACCTGTCAGTTGTCAGACTGGAAAGCAAACTAGAAGATAAAGTTTTAAGGAAATGGATTTACTTGGACATATACAATTAATTAAATGCCACAATAAAGAAGAGCAGTTATCATGGTATTAAAAATAGAGAAAAAGATTTTAGTATTTTTGTTTTCTTTCAAGATTATTGTTGATGAGACATCAAATAAGGGGGAAAATCTACACAAAAAATGTAAGAGAAAGTCAAGTAGATGGGGATAATATTAGAGTGACATCAGGGACTGGTTTGAAATAGATCTGGAAAGCTTTGGCATTTATGATTTCTTAAGAGAAAGAAAACCTGTAAGTAAGAAAAATTAACCCTCTGATAAAAATGTTGCGTTGATATATTTTCATAAAAATAAAAATAAACTAAGGTTTTATTTTTAAAATAACCTTGGAAAAATCTGGAATACCGGAAACTTAGACTTAAATTTTAAAAATAATTTCAACTTGTGATTTTCTTGTGCTGCTCTATGAGTCTAGGGGAAAATAATACAAAAGACTTGGTAATAGCTGGATTTTTAAAAGTTGTATAAAATTTGACTAAACATTCCATCTGTATAGTATCTAAATGAATAAATTTATTTAAGAAGATATATTTGTTTGGTTTTTCTTCATTCTTTGATTCTCTCATTTGGCAGTCATTGACCTCCTGCAGTGTATTGAGCATTGTCGATAAATGATAAGGCAGTTTCTGACCTTAAGGAGGGCAGTTTCTGACCTTAAGGAGCTCACAGTCTACTTCAACTATGTTGGATGTACTTTATCATTTAAAGAGAGAAATTTTCACCCTTAATGCTTTAAAATTTGGGGCTAAATTTTGCTTGGTGTCAAAGGCTGAATGAATTCTTTCTAGCACCCAGGCTCACAGGGCGAGCTCCATGTACAAAGACCTACTGTCTGAAACCCAACCTCATTTGCTGCATCTTGGGCCTCTTCACCTGATACGGGTCTGTAAGACTAAAATGAAATGTAAGCAGAGACAAGATGTATCCAAAATCAAAATAACAGAAGTCCAGGGCCATATATGAAGTCCAAAGGAAAAGTCAGTGGGATGGTTCAGAAGTATACTACAGCAAGGTAGCTACACTTCACTATGGAGATGGGCATTCTAAAACTGGAGGTAATAGTTTGTGAGGCAGGGTGAGAGTGTATGGAAAGGGACCTGAGGATGATTGTTGCAGCCATGTGCTACTTACAATATGTTTTTATGTGCCAGTCAGGAAAAGGTAAATATTAAAAACCATCTAAAATGCTGTAGGATTTAGCACCCACCTCATTGGCTAATTTCTTTCTTGACCCTCAATTTTCTTCTATGTTGAAATCCTGACTTCTCCCAGAAAGTCTCTCCATTCTTGGTTGTGAATCCTTTTGCAGATTCAATTGTGTCCAAGTTTAGGAGATAAATGTTTCATCCCATTTTTTAGAACTGATAATGAACTGAGAAGGTTTTGAGTTCTGTTTTAGCTCAGCTCTCTCACGTCAGACTGGGCACTTATGTCAATGCCACTGTCAAGCTTTATGTTACTTTTTAATCAATTAAATACTTGCAGACTTTTCTTTGTAGGTGTGTGTGCATGTGGATGTCTGTGTATGTGAGTGTGTGTCCCCTTTGTTCAATATTAAAGGTGACTACATCATGAATGAGTGAACTGTTAGCAACCGAATAGACTAAAACTTACCACATTGATATTTAACCAAAAGTAATAAAATTATTCAAAACTGGGTTTATATATCTCAAGTATAAAGGTATATCATTTTGAAAAAGCATATCACTTATAGGTTCAAAACAATTCTTTCAGGAATGACTGTTCTATTATCCAGAAGTTCAAATTAATTTAGAAAAAGTCTGGGTAATTGATTCTGATTATATTTGTTTTTGTGCTCTTCACTTTTTTAAAGCTATCTAAGAAGCATAGTTGGTTCTGATAGGTTGAGCTCTTCTGGAGGCAGAGATGCAGGATACGGTAGCATAGATTATCAATCAGTTCACTCAGATGGATCATGAGCAAGCTGGAGCCTTAAGTTTCCTCAGCAGGATGCATTACTGACTTCTCTGAGTGGATATAATTGTAAAGTGAATCCCTTCTGTGACCTTGGTACCTGAACCAATCAGCATTGTCATTTTAACCTATCCAAAGCACTTCAGTGTTGAAATAAGAATGGCTTCATGAAATAGAGTGGGTTATTGACCCCAGGTGGGTGGCTTCTCTTATTTTCAGACAGATTGTTGGTTGGCCCTAGTTTCTTCCATATTCCAACTAGCAACGGGGAGTTTCAAGACTAATCAGAAAGGACTCCATGAGAATCAAAATCTGAGGACTATATTCATTGGTAAAGAAAAAAACAGATAAAAAACATGTTAGAAAAAGTAAATTAATTTTTACCATTAGTAACAGATTGAGCTTCTAGGTAATCCTCCTCAAAGATAGTAAAGTAGGGTAGGAGTGAGAAATTTATGTTAATTTGAAGTATATTCTTGCTATATACTCACTCATTTATTCAGTACATCATCATTGATCACCTACTTGTTGCCAGGCACTTTACTTATTGACAGAAATGCAATGGCAAATAGGGATAATTCCTGCCCTTATTAAAAAAATAACAAAAATAAATCTCAAATTATTAAAATAATGATATTGGTGGTACCCTTAAAAATACCACGGATTCTTTTGACCTTCAGAATATGAATTTTGACATCTATACAATGCAAATATTTAAAACAAAACAGCTGAAAAGAATTAGAAAATAGCTCTAAATCCTAACACTATTAGGGTTTGGGTGAGCATTATACCACACGTCCATATCCATAGTTATATATACCTCTATCGAGATACATTTAGGGGCACAGGGGTGGCTCAGTAGGTTAAGTGTCTGCCTTCGGCTCAGGTCATGATCTTGGGGTCCTGGGATAGAGCCCCGCATCATGCTCCCTGTTCAGTGGGGAGTCTACTTCTCCCTCTCCACCACTTGTACTCTCTTGTGCTCTCTCTCTCTCTCTCAAATAAATAAATAAAATCTTAAAAAAAATAAAAGGACTTATATAAAGAAGATATTCCAAAATGTGCACATGACTCATTAAATCCTTGGCTGACCCTTAAATAGTGCATGAACAAGTGAAATGTCAAGGAGCCAAGAGGAAACAACTAGAACACTGGAAGAGCTGAGTAGGACTGTAAGCTTCTACTTAACTGAAGGAACACAAAATTGGAGTTTTGGTTATACAAAATTCTAAGGTCTCCTAAGTACCTTAGGCTTCCTTTGAAACTTCAGAAGGACCATGCCTTAGTAGTACTAACTACAAACTAGGATTAAGAAATATGCCTGTATCGAAAGACAAAACAAAAATAAATCTGTCCCCGCAAAAAAATATAAAACCAAGTCTCCACACTTTAAAAATATTCCCTCAGTAATGTACCTGACTGCTAGAAAAAAACTTAGAGGTCTTTGGGAAAGATGGCATAATCCAGAATCTTTAAATGTGTCAATCACAATGTCCCATATCTAATAAAAATTACTAGGCATGAAAAAACAAAACAAAACAATTAGCAATAATCAGGAAAAATACTCATTGATAGATGCAGAACCAGATATAATAACTGTAAAAAAAAGGAAAATCTGAGATTAAAAAATCATATCTAAAATTTTTTAAATTATTGAATAAAATTAGCAGCCCATAGGACTCTCAAAAAAGGACAGGTGAACTTGAAGACATGAAAAAGTTATTCAAAGTAAAGCAAAATGAAAAAAAAATGTTAAAACTTTACAGAGCATCATTATCTGAAATAATAGAACATAAGAGTTCTAGACAGAATGAAGAGAGAGAATGAAGCAGAAAAAAAAAAACTCAAGAAAAATTATTTTTTTTCTGAATTTATTCAAAAACAGCAACCCATAAAACCAGTAAATTAAATGAGTCTGACATGAGGTAAATAAAAAAATTCATATTTACGCACATCATAGAAAAATAACTGAAAACCAAGAGGGATGAGGGAGCTGGAATCATTGTAACAGTATCAGACAAAATAAATCTTTAAAGAAAAAACTGTCACCAGAGACAAAAAGATACATTCTGTTATGATAAAGGGCCAATACATTAAGAAGATAAAACAATTATATATGTACCTAACAATGGAGCTTCAAAATACAGAAACAAGAAATGAAAGATTGAAGAGATAGACAATTTACCAGTAATAGATTGGAGACTCAATACTCCTATTTCAATAACAGATTGAATAACTAGGCAGATATCCACAAGAATATAAAAGGTTTGAACAACACTATAAAACAATTAGACCTAACAGATGTCCATAAAATATTTTACCAACAATATCATAATACATATTACTCTCCAGCACACATTAACAGTTCCTGAGAACAGACGAAACTTTAAGCTACAATACAAAACAACTCTCAATACATTTGAAAGGATTAAAATTATGTAAAGCACATTTCTAACCTCAATGGAATTAAATTAGTGATCAATAGCAGAAGTGAAATTGGTAAATCACAAATATGTGGAAATTAAAGAGCATACTCCTAAGTAACTAATGGATCCAATAAGATATCATTAAGGGAGTTAGAAAATTCTATGTGATGAATGAAAATGAAAACAAAATGTACCAAAACTTATGGGATGCAGCTCAAGCAGTACTCAGAGGGAAGTTTATAGTTATAAACATCTATGTTAAAAAAGAAAGATCTCAAATTAATAACATAAGCTTCCATCTTAAGGAGCTAGATACAGGAGACCAAACAATCCATGGCAACCAAAAGGTTAGAGTAGCACTAAGTGAACTAGACGATAGAAAGACAATAGAGAAAAATCAAAGAAACCCAAAGATGGTTCTTTGAAAAGATCAACATAATTGAAAATCTTCTAGCTGGACTGATCAAGAAAAAAGAGAAAAGGCTCAAATTACTCAAATCAGGAGTGAAAGAGGAACCATCATTATTGACAGTACCTAAATAAAAAGATTGTAAGAGAACACTTTGGACAGCTGCTTGCCAACAAATTAATTAAATAACTTAGATGAAATGGAAAAAAAAAAAAACAAAAAGAAAACAAACAAACAGAAACCTAGAAAGACACACATCACTGTAGTTTACTAAAAAAAAAAAAAAAAAAAAAGGAATATGAAAAGACCTATAACCAGAGAGAGAGAGAGAGAGAGAGTATTGAATTACTAATTTAAAACTTGGCAGTAGAAAAGCCCAGACCTACATGCCTTCACTGATATATCCTATAAAATGTTTAAAGAATAATTAATCCCAATCCAATCCTTCTCAAATCTATCATAATAGTAGAGGAGGGAATACTTCCCAACTCATTCTGTGAGGCCAATGTTACCTTGATTCTGTAATCAGATAAAGATATCACAAGAAAACTTCAGATCAATATCTCTTAAGGATATAGATCCAAAAATCCTCAACAAAATATTAACAAACCAAAATTATCAACATGTAAAAAGGAGTCACACTGTGACCAAATAATTTATGCCAAGAATGCAAGGTAGTGAAGATATGAAATATGGAATTAATACCTGGAGTTTTCCCTTCTAGTTAATTCACAAAGCACATGAATGGAGATTGTATATACAAAGTTGGACTGCAACATTATAAAGTTTTCTAGAATTTAATACTCCTTTAAAATCCCATAAATCCTAGAATGAAAGACCCTTTAACTGGAGTACTCATCACCTATGTGTGATTTGATAATGCATATTTTTATGTTCCTGTATGTTCTGTGGTCATTATGTAATCCTGCTAGTTGAGACAAGAGTAAATTACTGGATTTGTATTATTTAAAAATATATTACCCCAGAGGAAACAGTTACATTTCTTCAGATATGCATGTTGCTGGTAGGACATCATAATACAGAAAATGGTATACAGGGGTGCCTGGGTGGCTCAATAATAGGTTGTGTCTGCCTTCGGCTGGGGTCATGGTCCCAGCCTCCTGGGATCGAGCCCCACATTGGGCTCCCTGCTCAGTGGGGAGTCTGCTTCTCCTTCTTCCTCTCATCCTGCCCTTGTGCTCTCTCTCTCAAATAAATAAATTAAAAATATCTTAAAAAAAGAAAATGGTATACAGTACACACATGTCCCAAATTCCTTCTTTCAGATTTGGAGTGACAAAAATAAGCAGCTATATCGGGGCACCTGGTTGGCTCAGTCGTTAAGTGTCTGCCTTTGGCTCGGGTAAGGATCCCAGGGTCCTGGGATCGAGCCCCGCATCGGGCTCCCTGCTCAGCAGGAAGCCTGCTTCTCCCTCTCCCACTCCCCCTGCTTGTGTTCCTGCTCTCGCTCTCTCTCTCTCTCAAAAAAGGAAAAAAAAGAAAGAAAAAAAAAGAAAACAATAAGCAGATATATTACTGAGAAAATTGTTCCTCTGAGAAAGATACTGTGTGAACCCACTCCAGTCAGATGAAAATTGCTGCACTCTCAATTCTTTTTAATAATATTTGGAAACCCCCCAATTTAGGAAATAGAATTTTAGGAACCAGGATGTTAATAGAAGCATCAAAATGTCTTTTTCACTTAACAGATTGGAAACACTTCAATCAGCTAAAACCTTTAGATGTCAAAAATTAAATCAAAATATGAAAGAGAGTATATGCTATATATTGAGTGGTAGTGTAAAACCTATCCCACAAAGCTTTCTATTTTAAAATTGACTCAAGAGGGACCAAGGTTTCCAATGTTGACATTCAAAGTAGAGATTTAATTTTGAAATTGTGAACAATTCTTAGTCATTAAAGCTGAAATTGTTTGAAGAGGCAAAATCCTTGTGAAATTCTGCTGTTTGCCACTAAAATAAAAAAAAGTTCTGTTTTCAGAAATGTATATCCCAAATTTTCAGTTCAGTTCAATTTCTGTAATGAGTAATAATCAGGAGAGTTTTTCTAGTGAATTCTTGAAGGGTGCAGTTTATTTCACAGTGTTGGTTTTCAATAACAAGTATACATTGCTTCTCCCTAATTAAATATTTAGTGCTCTCATCAGACTATGAAATCTCATAACTGAATTCTCTATCATGTATCAACAGAATAAAGCCTCAATATCTTATTTTTTACCTTCTGTTTCTACATGCCTGATTCTAAAATTATACTCAGGGGCGCCTGGGTGGCTCAGTCGTTAAGCGTCTGCCTTCGGCTCAGGTCATGATCCCAGGGTCCTGGGATCGAGCCCCACATCGGGCTCCCTGCTCCGCGGGAAGCCTGCTTCTCCCTCTCCCACTCCCCCTGCTTGTGTTCCCTCTCTCGCTGTGTCTCTGTCTGTCAAATAAATAAATAAAATCTTTAAAAAAAAAATAAAAATAAAAAATAAATAAAATTATGCTCAGCTAAGTGTTGCAAAAACTAAGTATGAACATGTCATGAGGGGCTTCCTAGTAAAAGATATTTAGATTTAACCCCCAAATTATGCTCAATCTATATGAAGGCTGTAGAAAAATTTGTATTTAATTTATCATTTCCTTCCCGTTTCTCCTTTTGTCCACCTCATCCACTCTCCACATCGCAGCTATACTGTTTTGTCTCACAGACAAGCCTGATGTTATCACTTTGCTGCTGAGAAGCTTGCATATTTCCCCCATTGAGCCATAGACTCCTTATCAGGGTGTGCTGAGCTCCTCGAGATCTTTCTCCTCTCCTTTTTATTCTCCCCCTCTAGAGCTAAGCTCCAGCCATGTTGAACTACTTACACTTTCTTAAAACTATTTAGAACTGTTCTATTCCAGGATTTTCTGCAATTGATAAATACTTCCTGGAATAACTTTCATCCTCCTCATGAGCTAATTCCTATTGGTCACCCCATTCAACAAGCCTCCTCTTACCCCTTCATGTAGCTTAGCATCTCTTAAATAGCACTCATTCTTTGTCCTGTTCTTACTGAGTGCCCGCTATGTGTAAGGGACTGTCCTAAGTGCTGGGGGCTCAACAGTGAACAAGACAACACCCTTGCCCTTGTGATTCTTACACTCTGTAATAAAGTCATGAATATACCCTTAACATGATACTTATCCCCATCATATTCTAATTGCCCTGGTTCTAATCGCCCATATTATAATCTCTCCCCTGTAGATAATAATCTTCTTGAAAACATAGGCTGTGTCTCATTTGTGATTTTTTCTCACAGCATTAATCTCAGTAACTAGCACATACGGGAATTCATTAAATGTCATAAATAAATGAATAATCTCCATGTTTCCCCACCCACACAATGAGGTAACAGTCTTATGCAAAATTAGAAATACAAGTGTCTAGTGATAAGAAGGATAGGGCATTTTGAAGCAGCTAATCTTATCAATGTAGAACTCTTGTTATCAGAAAGTGACTCTGAAGTTAAAGCTACTATACCTCAAATCTATCTTGGTATACATTAATAGTGGTAGTAGTAAAAATTAACAATATAACTAAAAATTATTAGACATTTACCATAGGTAAGTGACAAATGTTTGTGTGTGTGTGTGTGTGTGTGTTTTAAGATTTATCCATTTATTTTAGAGAGAGAGAAAGAGACCACACATGAGCAGGGGGAGGTGCCAAGGGAGAGGGAGAGAGAGAAACAGACTCCACACTGAGTGTGGAGCCTGCAGTGGGGCTTGATCTCATGACCCTGAGATCATGACCTGAGCTGAAATCCAGAGTCAGAGGCTTAACCGACTGAGCCACCCAGGTGCCCTGGGTAAGAGACAAATGTTTAATATGCATGATTCAGTTGATTCTTGTGAGAACCCTAAGGGGTAGATGATCTCCATTTTTTATATAGATGGTAAAGCTGGGGCCAATAGCAATCAAGTGACTTGCCTAAGTTATACATTAAGTAAGTGTTGGACTGGCCAACAAACCTGACAGGCATTGAAGCCCCGATAACTAATCTGATCAGGTATTAGGATGGAGACTCACAGTGAATGATAAAATACTTTGCCACTTGCTAGGTGGGTCAATGAGCCGACTTCATGCCTTAATTTCTCCATCTACACATGAGCACAGCATGGAAATTAAATGATACAACCAAATGAAAACATCTGGCACAGTACTTCCCAAATAGTAAAATCCTCTATGTATTGCAATGTTGTTGTGCATTATTAAACATATGATTAATAGTTTCCACCACAAAGTATCAGCTATATTCCTCCTAGCATGAGTCATCTGAATGTAATTGCTTAAAAATATATACTACACTCTTAACAGTGAACTTCTTGAAAGAAACAACCTTGTTTTGTCATTGTTTACTGCTTCTACCATCTTCCACCAGCCTCTCTCGGTGGCTTGTGCAAAATAGCTATAATTAAGTGCTTCTTGGAATGGAGAAGTAAAACAAGTATAGATACTTATTCAAACGAAGAATTCATCTAAGTCTACTATCAATGTACCTTAATTATTTACATAAATCCTGGAAAGAAGGGAAGTAGTAAAACTTACAGGAAATAACAACTATTGCTAAATGATAATTATTTGTGCTCATGTTCCAGTGCCGGTAAACTGGCAATGTATTCTGAAACAAATTATATGAAAGCATGCCATGAAATATATCAAATGTAACATGACTAAAAGGCTACATCCTCTGAGCAGCTGATTTTGGGAGTAGATTAGTTGATAGTGTTATCCGTTGCACTTCTGGGGACAACCATGTCACTTCCCAAAAGGTTATTTATTTTTATCCTTATCAAAATTAGGGGATGTAATTTCCAATAAAATAAGTGTAGTGACTTTCTAATTTTCATACTTTGTCAGAAAGTAGGACATATATACATTGAGTGCTCAGAGTGGACAGAACTAAAAAGTTATCCCTGAGTTAACAAAGTAAGCAGCCAGCGTTTTAGAGATATTGGTGGAGGCAAATCATGTCCACTGCAAGACTGGCTATTTATATAAAGAATTTTTTAAACAATTTAATACAGAGTGTGAAGTCTCTAATTTTAGGAAGGTTCTATCCAAATGGAAAGTGTAATGAGACAAGATTACCTTCACAGGAATAAATCAGGATCTCTTCCGATTCTGTACATTCCCATTTCCTGCTTTTACTGCCTAAGGACTCGTGCCTCCTCACAATTTCTCTGAAAAGGAATTCTAAAATCAATACTTCTATTCATATTTGGATTTCTCATTGTAGATCATGATCTATCACCAAATTTTTCATCGAGATTCAAGAAACCCTCTCTCCAAAATGCTGTAGATACATATTTGGGACAGATAAACCCAACTCCATCACTGTGCATCTTCTAATGTACAGAGAACAGAGTTACTGTACTTCACAGGAAAGATACAGGCAGCACTAATGTTACAGAAAAGAAGGAAGTAGATAGTAAAAAGTAGGAAATGCAGGGGTGCCTGGGTGCCTCAGTCAGTTAAGTCTCTGTTTGCCTTCGGGTCAGGTCATGATTCTGGAGTCCGAGGATCAAGCCCCGCATCAAGCCCCACATTGAGCCCAGCTCAGTAGGGAGTCAGCTTCTCCCTCTGCCCCTCACTCCACTCTTGTGCACATGCTCTCTCTCTCTTTCTCTCTCAAATAAATAAATAAGATCTTTAAAAAAAAATAAAAGAAAAAGTAGGAAATGCAAATAAAGTAAGTGCCAAGAATGCTGAACTTGGTAGAAAATGAGCTAAAGAGTGGGTTCAAATGTGTGAGAATGAGAGCTTCATACAGCAGATAAATATTTAAATATTTGCTGTTGAGAAAAAAAGTGGAGTTACAAATAGACCGTGTGAGAGAGGATTCAGCCTGATAGAAACACTGTGCTGATGGTTATAGTTAGCAAATATCCAAAATAATCAAAATTATGCATGGATTTGGCACTGTGACAATACATGTAGAAACGGGGAGAATGAGGAGATTTGGATTAAATTTTAGCTCTGCTTTGTCATATTGAAATGGTGTTAAAACAATGAAGTTTAAGGTGTTTGTAGATCTAGAAAAGTCTTAAAATAGATTAATGAGAAAGAACAGTATTAAACAGACAGAACTCATAATGATGATATGAGTCAGACAAGGTATTCTCAAGAATATTAGTAATATTATTAGTAATAATGCTGGGTAACACATTCTAGTAAATAGAGAAGGAACTAGTAGAAAACAAGTGGGAACTTCTGGTAAGTCGGTCAGAGTGAGATAGTATAGGTCTCCTAGGTTTTCTGACAGTTAAGTGCACACAAACACTAGATGCAATATAATGACAAAGTTGAATGTATATCTGAATTCAAGAACAAAAATGGAACACCCTAGGAACAAACAAAACAAAACAAAACAAAACGAACACCCTCCCCCAAAAAAAAACCAGACCGAAATTGAATTTGATAACAGGAACTGAAACTGAAGCCAAACACTTCATAGTGCGTTGGAACAATATATTGGGCTTAAGAGAATTTTGAAGCCCCAGTAAAAATTGAGATGAGGACTATGTCTTCGAGAGACAAGCTGGAAACTTGCTATATGCATAAAGCCAGCAGTTACAAGGGTTGTTTGTCCAACCAAAAAACAAGGATTAGACAATCTCTACTGACCAGTTTAGGGAAGCTCTAGAATGTGCATCTGGAGCAGTGGATAGAAATCAGAAACCTAAGCTCGTATCTTCCAGCAGTATAACTTTCAGATTCATACTAATTATGAAGCAAAAGAGAAAATTACAAAACTCTCCCTGAATCAGACACATCTATGAAGCCCCAGCAGAAACAAACAAAATATCTCTTGGTAGGAAAACGGTGATAAAATAAATAAGTAAATGAATGAGGTTTAAATTTTAAAGTAAATCAAGAAAAATCTGGTCTCAGACAAATAATGGAGAATGATATTAAAGATGAAAGACTCTTTAGAGTAGTAGGATTCAATTATCTGTGGCAAGGGGGTCCCTCAAGGAAAACAACTTTTGATGAAATGAACTCACAATAAAATAACATTTTTTTAAAAATCAAAAGATATAAATAGCAGTGGAAGAGAGGTAATGGGAGGAACAAATATGATCATACATGCATAAAGAACAAAATAGGTGAAATTATTTGAAAGAAAATTTCCAAAAAATCATTTGAAAATATTCAAACAGTAGAAAAAGAATAATGGACTGTAAAGAGAGTAACAGGTAGATTCGAAAACATAAACAAATGAGTAGATTTGATTACAAAAACACACAGAAGTTTCTGAAATGAAAAGAGCAGACAGACCTAAAATTTAACTGCTCACAGATCTGGTCAAGGAGAGAGAATTAGTGAACTGCAAAATACTTCTCAACATGCTCTTGAAGAACATGAATTCTAAAAGAAGAGAATAGAAAGAACAGAGAAGAATGAATACTAAATGGAGACGTTTTGGAGAAACATATCATGTCCAGTATGGCAAAATAAAACACATTTAGACTTAAGACACTGGACAGAGAAATGATAAAAACTTAAAGCAAAATATGAACTTTTTTTTTTTAGAGAGTGAGAGAGCAGGGGGGAGGAGCAGACGGAGAGGGAGAGACAATCCTCCAGAAGACTCCCTGCTGAGCATGGAGCCCGATGTGGGGCTTGATCCCAGGACCCCAAGACCATGATCTGATCTGAAATCAAGAGTTGGACCCTTAACAGACTGAGCCACCCAGGTGCCCCCTAAATATGAAATTCTTAATAATTTTAATTATGTAATTAATAATTTAAATACATGATTTACACAAGAGTAATAATCAGATTGATAGCAGACTTCTTATTAACGATATCAGAGGTAATTGTATAATACCTTTCAAATAGAGCATAGAAATAACTTTAAAACTAAGCTTATAAACCCAGTAACAGTATCATTTAATATATGAGAGTAAAATAAATACATTCTCAAACATGCAAAGACTGTGAAAGTTTGCTACTTCATGACAAAGGATCCATTTAGGCGAAAATGAAATTAGAGCCCAAATGTAGGAGTGGGGGTAGTTGCAACAAATAATGGAGATCAAACAGAGTGGCAGATATATTGGTAAATCCAAAGAAATATTTATTGAAATGTATGGCTATGTTAGAGTGACAGAGAAGTTAAAAACAAGATTGAAATAAAATAGTCGAAAGGAAAAAAAAAGGTGGGGGAAGAAAAGGTGTGTTTAGTGTTAAGGCCTTCTAAGATATTGATAGAGTTTAAATTAAAAAAAGAAAAAGTGAGTAAAAGGAGAAACTAATGTTGGGGAATGTGCAAAAGTATAGATATTATTGGAATGCGTCAACAAGCTTGAAAGGAACACGGGAAGTAGGATCAGGTAGAGACCATGCCCTAGGAGCTTTCTGAATACCGTGCCCTATTATGAGGTTTATGGTATTTAAATGAGAATAATCATAGCTTGAGTAGTATCTCTAATCAACCTGTGTAGGAGGTTGTTCTCTTAGTAAGAGAGAGCTCATGTCCTTATTCAAGTGCGGCACTTGTCTTATGACAGAAATATGAGAAGAACAGGTAAGAATGGGCTCAGGAAAGTGGAAATGCTTGGTTATTTTGTAAACATAATAACTAGTTATTTCTTGTAAGCCACAGACACACCCTTACTTCACTTTACAAAAAATGCACTTTTTAAATTGATGACTTAGAACTTGCATAAAACAGAAAGCAAACTTATTATGGTAAATGCCTGTAATTAGTCCACAAAGACAACATTTGCTGTCTAAAATAGGACTGAAAACAGAAGCCCACATATTTTCCCGAGGCAAAATTCCCCATTTTCACAATGAATTTTAACTTGAAAGAAAACAGTTCCTTTTGTGCGCAATTGCTTTTTCCTTTGTGGCAAATCCCTTCACCGGGTCTGATTGTGAGAAATGATACATGAAACACTCAGTACTACAACACCTTGAAAATAAGCATTCTTCATTGGGATTTAAGAGATGGAAAGGTAACACTTTGCCAGTGTTGAGAGTTCTGATTATAATCAAAATGAACAATGGATATTTAAGACACGGACCTAGGATTTTCATATATGAAAGGCTACCTTAAATAAAATGTATGCCTGGATTACAACTTCTCTAAACAGTCGGAAATGCTTTCAAGGTATAAGTTAATACAGTGCACTTGTGCGGTGTGGTGACCATTTACCATGCTCTGGCTGAACAATGCCTGACTAACACAGCAGCCTTCCCTAGTCTGTCTGTCTGTCTGTCTGTCTGTCTAATGAAAAGCACCACTAGCCAAAATCAGGCAATTATCCTTTATAGCACTATTTCTTCTTTCCTTATTTTGAATCCGTTACTAAATCCTTAGATACTTTATAGTCCCATTCATTCAGATTCTTCTCATGGACTGATGCAAATTCTGTTTTTCCTGATTTGAATTTTGCACATCCTTCATTAATTAAAGAAATAGTTATGGGGACTGTCTTAGTTCAAACTGCTCTAACAAAATACCATAACCTAAGTGGCTTATACAATTCACTTCTTATGATCCTGGAGGCTGGAAATCTGCGATCCGGGAGCCAGCATGGTTAAGTTCTGGTGAGAGCACTCTTCCAGGTTGCAGACTGCCAACTTATGCAGAGGGCAGAGAGGAAGCAAGCTCTCCTGACTCTTACAGAGGCGCTAATCCCATTCATAGGGGCTTCACCCTCATAACCTCATCTAGTCCTAATTACCTCCCCTAAGGCTCTGCCTCCTAATACCATAATACTGCAGGATGGAGTTTCAACATGATTTTTGGGGGGACCCAGATATATAGTCCATAGGAGGGACCTTTATTATGTGCCTGTCATTTTTCTAGGTATAGGAGAAACAGTATTGAGCAGAATAGACAAAGATCCCTGCCTTCATGGAGCTATGTCATGGGACAAACACACAATAAATAAGAAATGTTAGTAAATATGTATAGTTTGGACAGTTACAAGTGCTAAGAAGGAAAAGAAAGTATGGAAGGGAATGAGAAATTGTGGTATGCAACTTTTAATAGAGAAGAGGGAGATGGCCTTACTGGGAATTTGATATTTGGCTAAATATTTGACAAAGTTCAAGGGTGAGTTATGAAAGCTGGAGGGAGAGAGTTCTGGGCACAGAGAAAAGTAGGTGCCGATACCCTCCACCTTGTAGCTGTTATGTTTAAGTAAATTCAGGGACTTTCCATTTCTCAAGAATAGCTTGTAAATAAATTTTATACAATATTCTAAAAGCCCTTCAAGATGTGGTTCGTAGACCCAGTATCTCTTCCCCCTGATTGTCCCTGTGCCCTAGTTCTTGGAAAGTGCCAGGCACTTGATCACCTCAGTGATAATTGCTCCAGTTATTTTATCTTTTCAGTTTTTACCCACTTCTGTGTCTGACTAGTTTTCATTTTTTTAGGACCAAGTTTAAATGCCATCTTTTCAAAGAAGACCTCCTAAAAATCCTGTTATTTGGGATATGCAATTATTCACCATTGCCGTACCTCCCTAGAGAAGCTTCCTGATTCTTTCCTAATACAATCCATGTGTCTATGTTTTTTTTTTCCTTTTTTCACTTCTTTATTCATCATTTTACCATCTGCTTCCATCCTTATAAAGAAATAGGAAGGCAGAGACCTCCTGCATTTGTTCTCCTCCTTCTGGAATGGCCTTTTCCTAGCTCATCCCTCAGTTCTCAGATCTAATGCCATCTCCTCAAAGCTGAGCTTTCCCCAAAACAACTTTCTTCAATTAGCTGTTTCAGAAGTATAAGCCTTAAGGGACAAGTGTGTAACCTGAGTGTGAAGTGGCCTAGAGTAGACAATATAGACAATGCAGAGAGGTAGGAAAAGCTTTCTTACTGAAGGAGAAAAAAAATATATGTATCTATATATGTATGTGTGTGTCACATAGTTAATACCCATAATGCATATAAATCTAATTCATTAATGAGCAAACATTTCAGAGCAAAATCTGGCAAATCATTTGACTATGAAATTCAAAGAATATTCAAAATTACAATATAAAAAGACACTAATTTTTTTAAAGAAAAAAACAAATTTCAAAACACAATACTATAAGCTCTATGTGGGGAGGAATTTGTGTTTTTGCTTTACCATTATATCTCTAGTCGTAATATAAAATCTGACACCTGACACTGTGTGTGTGTGTAATAAGCTATCATTTGTTCCTAAGAGATTCAAGAACATGATATTGTTATTCAGTGTTGTGAATGTGTGGAGAAACAGACACTATTTTTAGGACTGGCAATTTGGGAATATCAAAACTGTGTGTGCCCTTAACCCAGCTTTTCAACTTTAAGAATTTATCTTACAACATGCCAAATGTATGTAACAGAGTGTTCACTTAAGCTCATTTTGTAACAGCAAGTAATTTTAAAAAGTAAATTCACATCAACTGAGAAGTGGTTAATGGGATTCTTCTGGGAATCCCAATGTAAATTTTGTATTTTGTCCAAAGAGGAAATTGTCATATTTTTTCATGTTTGAGCATCTCTGGGGTGAAAGTTTCTTGTTCAATCTTGTTTCCTTGCTAACCTTTTGATCTGTAAATTTTCTGCATACTTTTTAATAAGCTGCTCCCTCTTTAATTTTTTCCATTACATTCAATTGGTTTTGGGTATTTCGAGAATTGAATAGTAAGAATTATGATCATTCAGTCATAGTCAACAAATACTTATGGAATGCCCTCCTTATGGAAGGTATTAGACCAAACAGTGTTTCATACTATCTTGATAGAATATTTATATTTCCTCTTTTATGTACCCTAGGTGGTAAATAAATCTGAATATTTTTATAAGGATAGTGAAATGTTTATAGTTTAGTGAAATTAAGGCTGTAAAAAGACCAGGATAAATTTACTCCCTTTTAGCAATGCTAGGCATTCTAGAAAACAAAATACTAAAATTGGTGAATTTCTCGTGGCCTGTTTCATCAAATATTATTAAATCATTTGGGATCATTGGAGTATCTAAAACAACCTTCTATAATACTTTTCATTATTTACCATTATTAGTAATTCTCAACGAGAATGACTTTGCCTCCCAAAGGGCATTTGGCAAAGTCTGGAGACAGTTTTCAATTATCATGACTTGGGTGGATACTACTGGTTTCTAGTGAAGCGAGGGCCACGGATACCGTTAAATATCTTGCAAGGCATACAACAACAAAAGACATATTGAGTCCCAAATATCAATAGTGCCAAAGTTGGGAAACCTTGACTTGCATGGTTAATGTGAATGGTCTATGTTCCATGGCTCTTCAAATAACCTAAGGAAGAAAAAGTGGATATGCTGCACTGGATTTTTTCATACAGAATTAGACCAAGGAAGATAGAATCATTATTTTATACATTTAATATAAAGTGTATAATATTTATTCACAGTTTTTCCTTTGATTTGTAACAGTTCGATTAAATTACAACTGCAATCAGTTAAAACCATTAAGTGCAAACCTGGCTGGCTTCTCAAGTATCTAAGGATACACAGCTGGAATGAAAACAGATGGAAGGTGTAAATGAGAAGATTCAATTAACATTATTCCTACTAGTACATGTTTCACAAGGAAAATCCCCTGAGATTGAAAATGAGACCTTAATTCAAGAAATATGGTGCCTTTTTAACATGTTAAGAATAAAATCCTTTAACATCTTTTTATGTCATTTGGTGTTCAGACCAAATCTATGTCCTTAAGGTCAAGACACAAATATGATAACAAAGAAATTCTAAGCTTAGAGCTACAAAATTACTATACATAGAACACTAACCAATTTAGTGGCAGCCTGATTCTTTCAAGAGTCTCTCTCTATTCCTAATAGCATTATAATTGTTATTATAAGATTAGATTTGACACTATGATTCCTAAGAATGAACATAATAAAAACACACCATTTATTATAGTCCTAGCAACTATCTTGTTGTGCCTTCATCAACATTTAAAGGGATCAATGAAATGTAGTTAATCAGATCTGTCTGAAACTTCCTTATTTTGAAAGTTTAATGCCTCTTTCAATGCTAATTTAAAATATACTAAAATTGAGTTTGGCCATTTATAAAGCTGAGATTGTTTTTTCAAAAGTCTCTTAGGGATCAACAAAGAATTGTAAAAAGATTAGCTGATGGACAGAGCGAAGGTTATGTACGTATTCACTTCAATTATTTCAACTGCTCAGTGTTGTAGATGCTTTCAGAGTAAAACATTGTAATTATATGTCCAATATTTAGCAGGGCTCTTCCAGATTTCGAGAAAAAGATGGATAGTCAGCTTACTATGGGATAGCAGTGGAAGGATATATGGGGATAGAAGGAAATACGGACTCCTCAGCAGTAGCTGTGTCATGCAGGTCAACCGAATGGGGTACACTGTTCTCATGAGCCAGCTTTTCTTTGTTGATGCTTTTACCTCCACTGCCTTTTTTTTTTTTTTTTTAAGATTTTATTTATTTATTTGGCAGAGAGAGACACAGCGAGAGAGGGAACACAAGCAGGGGGAGTGGGAGAGGGAGAAGCAGGCTTCCCGCTGAGCAGGGAGCCCGATGCGGGGCTCGATCCCAGGACCCTGGGATCAGGACCTGGGCTGAAGGCAGACGCTTAACTGACTGACCCACCCAGATGACCCTAAAAAGTTATTTTTAAAATAGAAGATGATCTTCTAAATGCAGTGGTTGGCAACTGGATACTGAGGGAAGTACAGACCAAGGGGAAAAAGAACAGAACCCAAAAGCTTGATTGTACACCCTGATTAGAGTCATGACAACAGATGAGAATTGGAGTAAATTTAAAGACATATGATTAGTAAGACTTTGATGTTCACAAGCTGGTTTAAATTGCTCAAGCACTTACTTTTAAAAAAAAAACATTTTAAAAACCAATAATAAATGATGTTGTTGGCATAAAGTTAAAGCTGGATTTGTTTTAAAAACTTTATGGGCATGTCTTGCTCAGCAATCTCTAAGTCAGTCTTACAGGCGCAGGCAGAGAAGTCCAAGATGGATCATAGAAACCAGGTGATGCCCAGGAGGGCTCCTTGCAGGGCAGTGGGGTAACAAGGAGAGGATGTTGAGGACTGGGGGCCCCTAAGTGAGGTGGGAGGTGGACAGTTCTTCCAAGCCCAGTCCTCTACCCAGGGCCTGCTGCTTTACCATCACCATTTCCACTGAGAGTTTATGCAGGAGCCAAAGAGAGGACAGATGGAAGTGGAGGGAGAGGGAGCCCTCTGACTGAACTGTTATGAAGGATGCTAAACATCCTCAGTTGGAGTGAGGTAAAATCAGGCTCCCTGCCCAGAGCCTGCAATCTCTAACCAAGCATCAGAAAAGAAAAGTGAAACCCATCTTAAACCATCAACCTGATAACCCACATGCCAGACTATTAATGCAGCTGCTGGATCCTTCCTAGGTCACTGATATGTTTTACCAACTGAAGTCCCAATTTCCTATTTGGGCTTTTAAAAATTTCATCTTTATTGAGGTATAATTGACATATGAAAGTGTAGAATATTTAAAGTGTACATAGTGATTATTTGATGCACATATACATTGTGAAAGGATTTCCCACATCTGGTTAATTAACACATCCATCACCTGACATATTTATCTTTGTGTGTGGGAGAAAATTTAAGTTCTACTCTCTTAGTAAATTTCAATTATCCAATACAGTGTTAACTATAGTCACCATGTTTTACATTAGATTCTCAGGCCTTATTCATCTTATAGCTGAAAGTGTACCCTTTTATCGACCTCTCCCTATTTCTCCCACCCTGCGCCCATGGAAACCATTTTTCTACTCTCTGTTTCTATGAGTTTGCCTTTTTTTTAAGTTTTTAAAATTTATTTGAGGTGGGAGGGGTAGAGGAAGAGGAAGAGAGAGTCTTAAGCAGATTCCATGCTGAGTGTGGACCCAGACGTGGGGCTGATCTCACCACCCTGAGATCACAACCTGAGCCGAAACCAAGAGTCGGATACTTAACCCACTGCACCACTCAGGTGCCCCAGAGTGTGCCTTTTAAAAAAATATATATATATTCCTTATATAGGTGATAACATGTAGTATTTGTCTTTGTCTGGGTTATTTTAGTTAGCATAATACCCTCAAGGTCCATCCATGTTGTTGGAAATGGCAGGATTTCCTTCTTTCTCATGGCTAAATAATATTCCATGATAATATTATCATGTATTATTACATATAATTGGATAGTATTATTATTAATAGAATAATATTACATATATCACATCTTTATCCACTCATCCACTAATGGATATTCATGTTGTCTCCATGTCTTAGCTCTTCTGAATAATGCTGCAATGAACATGGGAGTGCAGATGTCTCTTTAAGATCTTATTTTCATTTCCTTCCAATATATACACAGAAATGGGGCCACTGGATCGTGATTCTATTTTTTGAGGAACCTCCATATTGGTTTCCATAGTGGCTGCACCAATGTATATTCTCAGTATGTTTTTAATTTTAATGGCATCACTTTTACATTATATAATTTTTAGAAAGAGCAATTCATTAATCTGTTGAATTCATTAATCTGTTGTGATTTCTATATGCATTATGATTATTTAAAACAAATTATGTATTAGTTTCCTACAAGCTGCTGTTAACAAATACCATGCACTTAGTGGCTTTAAATACTACACATTTATTCTCTTACTGTTCTAGAAGTCAGAAGCCCAAAATGGTATCACTGGGCGGAAACCAAGGTGTTGGCATGGCTGCACTCTATCCAGAGTATCTCGAGGGGAATTGGTTTTCTTGGCTTTTCCCAGTCTTAGAGCTGTATTCCTTACATTCTTTGGCTCATGGCCCCTTCCTCAATTTTCAAAGCCAGCAGTATGACATCTTTACATCTCTTTCTGCTTTCATCCTCACATAGCCTTCTTCATCTTCTGCCTGTGTGTAATCTCTCTTTGCCTCTACCTTGCAAGGATACTTCTGATTCCATTGAGGACCCATCCAGGTAACCCAGGAAAATGTCCCCATCTCAAGATCTTTAATTTAATCACATGTGCAATGATACTTTTTCCACATAAGGTAATATTTACAGGTTCTCACTCACAGATATATTAGTGCTAATTTATCTGTTGCTAATATATCTGACCCTCGGATATATTAGCAACAATGGACAGCACTCCTTCCTTAGAGTCTAAAGTCTAGTTCCTCTGGCCCCATCTCTGACCTCCTTGAGATACTAACACCAATTTAGCTATGTGCTCTTTAGAGCTCAACTCTATAGCTTCTTTTCTCAAAGCTTCTAAATTCTGATAACTCTAACCTCTTCCCTCTTCCCCCAGGCCTGCAGCTGGTAGATGCTTGTTGCAGTTATTCTCTCTGATACCTACACGTTTTATTTTTGCCTTTTGTATTGTAAAATCTGGTTAAGCCATTTCCTATATTATATTCTCTTTGATAAAAAAGAAAAGTGTGGTATGTGTTGAGATATGAGTGATTTATTTTATTTTGGGTACTTCTTCTTCACTTGTAATTATAATATAAGGGGCGCCTGGGTGGCTCAGATGGTTAAGCCTCTGCCTTCGGCTCAGGTCATGATCCCAGAGTTCCGGGATCGAGTCCCGCATCAGGCTCCCTGCTCGGAAGGGGGCCTGCTTCTTCCTCTCCCTCTGCTGCTCCCCCCGCTTGTGCTCTTTCGCTCTCTCTGTCAAATAAATAAATAAAATCTTTAAAAAAAAAAAATAATTATAATATAAAGTACAAAATTATTCATGACACGCACACACATACACACACAGACACAATGGTAATTATAAGCAAGAGCTCTGGAATCAGATCAGATTTTCACTGTGTTACAGTCCAAGAAAGTTGTTAAACATTTCTTTATGTCAATTTCCTAATATGTAAATTGTAGCAGATAAAAATAGCAAGCACTAAATCCCAAAACTTGTGCAATGTATCATTCATAGTGATCACAGGGAAACTTATAGATATATGTGAACCTATAATTTAATACAAGCAATATAGAGGATAAATATATATGATTATCCTAAAAGATTTTCTAAAAATCAATAAAATTTAAAGTTTGAAACAACTCTGAAAACTAGAAATAAAAGAAAAAGCAAAGTTTCTGGGGATTTCTGCATATTGTATTTTTATATGTTAGCAATCAACAGAAAACATATTAAAAAATCATACGGTTTATAAGACTATAAAAAAGTAAATTCCTTATACTAATTCCGAGGAAATATGTACAATACATTATGCTAAACACTTAGCAAGACAGAGAAGGGCAATTAAAGAAGTCATAATCAGTGGAAACATATCCTTTAGCAAGAGTTAATATTTTCAACATATCAATTCACCCCAAATCAAAATTGATGTATGAATTAAATCCCATACTAATCAAAATGTGCACGTGTATGTGCATACATATATGTGTATGTATGGAAATTCAAGGCAATTTTAAAGAAGAATAAACTAGAAGTCCTAAATTATCAGTAATCAAGTTTGCTGTAAAACTACTCTAAGTAAAGACAGGGTGGGATGATTAGATGGCAAAAACCAAATAAATGATACAGAATAGGGAGCCCTGAAGGAGAGTCGCACGAATATGGTCATCTGAATTATGACAATGGGTATATGTTGGGTAAAATCTAATGCTTTTGCTGCAAACTATATGTAAAAGTGTATTTATAGCAACTTTGTTCATAATAGCTGAAAACTAGAAACAACATAAAGGCCCATCAACATTAGAATGAGTGAAGAAAAAAAAGAGGGGTAATCCATGATGTGAAAAGCTATGAAATCATGAGATGAATGACTACTCTCCTTGCAATAGAAAGGATGAATCTCACAGAAGAAAAATTGAGCAAAAGCAGGCAATCTCCAAGAAGTGAATACTGTGAGATTTAATTTATATTAAGATTCAAAAACAGGCAAGACTCAATCATAGTGATGGTAGATCAAAATAGTGGTTTCTTTTCTGGGGAAGAGTATGGACTGGGAAGGGGAGAATAAGGAAGTTTATGGGATACAAGAAATATTTCATATGTTGATTTCAGTATTTCAGTGGGTATATACATCTGTAAAAACTCATCAGGCTGTGATCTTGAGATTGGTGCACTGTACTGTACTGTATAAAAGTTATACGTTATACTGCAATAAATAGTAAAAAACAAAGAAATAAAAATAGCAACACTCAAAGCTCACTTCTCTGTACCAGAGTCATTCTAAGCACTGTATACTTATTAACTCATTCAATCATCACATCAATTCTCTTTTACACGTATGCTCCTCCCTGTTTTTTGCCTCTTTGAGGCACAGGGAGAACACATAAGAGAACACTTGCCCAAGTCTACACAGTGAAGTGGTGAACCTAGAGCTCAAACCCAGGCAAGCCTGCCTGGGTCTGGAATCATAAGCCCTACCCCGGAGCCTACTATATAGGAAGTAACTGTTAGTTATAAACGGGCAAATGTACATGTAACTGCAGGTGTCCTGAGCATGATTTAATCACAAAGCACTTCTATTTGTGTCTCTCAGCCTCCCATGAATTTCATTCAGAGGGGCCCCATTACTTTTCTAGTCACTCCCCGTGAATAACAAAAAATGTTCCTTTATTTCATGTTGCGTAATACTCAGTTCGGGAGTTAAAATGCCCAATCTCAGGTAAAAATTAGAACTCAAAATTTGATCTGAGGCTTCTTCCCTCCACCCAGCCAGGCCTATTACAGGCTAGCTGTCAGCTCTGTGTGTGGCAGGTGGTGGGACATGGCCAACCATTTTCTTCTTCCCTGACCTTGTGTTCCCAGTTTGATGACACTGATTTCAAGGTCGATATAGAATTGGAGCAGGAGATGAGGGCTGCTCATACTTGGTTGGGAATGCCACAGCAATCTAGAAACCTTGCTCTCTGGGCTTTACAGAAGTTGACAACTGTCTCTTTCTGGGTCTGTCTCAGGCACAGTGATGTACTTTCTGGTGTGAGCGAGCAATGAAATAAGGCCCAGAGGCCAAGTGATAACTCTGTGGAGCCCAGATAAGAATACAAATGGGGCCATATAGCATATTTTTAAATATTTAAGGTTATATAAAATAACAATTGTTAAATACATGCAGCTCATCATCGTAATTTGTCAAAGTTAGAAGATAGCCCCCAATATGTGTAAAACCATCTTTTGATATGATTCAGGAAATTATTAAAAAGGGTTTGATTTAATTATTCTTGTCCATGTGTAGGTAAACTTTTTATTTCTGGCAGTGTTTGGATGAGAATTAAAATCAAGTCACCATAATTCATTAATTATTGTATTTTCCATAAAATGCATTGTATTTCATTAATTTCAAAGTAAACATGTTCATTAAAATTTTCATATACTTTTTTAAAATTAACTAATTAATTAATTTGACAGGGAAGAGACAGTGAGAGAGGGAACACAAGCAAGGGGAGTGGGAGAGGGAGAAGCAGGCTCTTCATGAGCAGGGAGTCCGATGTGGGGCTCGATCCCAGGACCCTGGGATCACGACCTGAGTTGAAGGCAGACGCTTAAGGACTGAGCCACCCAGGTGCCCCAAAATTTTCACATACTTTACATTCTTTTGAAATAATGACTTGAAGCAGAGTCAGCAAAATTCTTCTATAAAGTGCCAGAGAGAATATACTTTAGGTTTTGAAGGGTATACATTCACAGTGACTCAACTTTGCTGTTGTAACACAAAAGCAGCCGTCAACAATAAGTAAACCAAGAAAGAAGCTATGTTCCAATAAAACTTTATTTACCCAAACAGGCAGCAAGCTATAGTTTGCCAAACTCTGACTAAGGTATTAAAAACTGAATATGTGATTATATTAAAAATTTACAAGTTTTGGGGCACCTGGGTGGTTCAGTCAGTTAAGCATCTGCCTTTGGCTTGGGTCATGATCCCAGGGTCCTGGGATGGAGCCCTGCGTCGGGCTCCCTGCTCAGCCTGCTTCTCTCTCTCCCTCTCCCTGCTGCTTCCCCTTCTTGTGCTCTCTCTCTCTGTCACATAAATAAAATCTTCAGAAGGAAAGAAAAAAATTACAAGTTTTTATGCAATCTCAAGAATAATTTAGTAAATATAAACAATTTTTTATTTTTTCATATATGTTCACTAGTGAGTTCTGATATTCAATATCAATCTTGTTGCCAATGTAAAGAATCAGAATTACGTTGCACACTTGACCTAGCACATAGGTGAATTGTTTTGATATGAATTATTTTAAATTGTAAAATTCCTCAGACATTATATGTGATTTTTGAAAAAACCATACTAATCTGTAGGTACCTCATCAACAATGAATCAGAACATAAAAAGATGCAAGCAAATGGAAATATCTCATTATGCACGTTTCTATTGATTTTATGCTCTCCGAAAGGAATGATCTCACACGTTAATTAACTTGTCTGTTCTCCCACCCAAGTTCTTCTGCTCTTCTAGGCCCCCTGCGATCTGAAACATTATCCACCTCTGATGTTGGCAGCAGCAAAACTCACAGCCCTGTGTGGAAGACATCTGGAGCGGTTGCCTTCTGTATTGAGTGCTTCCGGCAAGAGATGTGGAGAAGCCGTGGAACCTTAGCCATGTTGAATGGTTCTGAGTAGGGCTATACTGTGCGTGGGCTGAAAGCTGGATCCAAGTCACAGGGAAGGGAATATAGCTACTTAGAAGTAGATTGAGAACTTATAGCTAGCTCCAAATGCCCATTGTTTTCCCTAAACTAGTGCCTCCCAAATTGCAAATCGACCTTTGCATAAAAAGTCATCTGGGGAGCTTAATGTATACAGAATTGAACATATATATGCATATGCACACAAATTGTTTCACCACTGAGTGTTGCTATGGACAAGGTCTCCAAGGGATGGTTGGGATGTGTGTGCAAGAGTCTGTCTTCTTACAAAAGTTTCTCCAGACAATTCTACTATAAGCCAAGTTTGGGAACCACTGACCTAGAACATGTAAGAGAGAGAATTGATGGATATTTTTAAACTATGATATTGCCCTGATTTACACAGGATTGTTTCTTTTAGGAAAGCTTCATTACCTTGATTGTCATACTATATATATTTGTTACTCAAGGGCTTCTCAGCCAAATTCCAGCATCCTGCCCTCTAGCTATAATACTGAGTGGTTCTGCGAGTGGTTTAATAAGATACACTGACAAGCTGCCTAGGTCTTACAAACCTTTTTAAGAAGCTACAATACACTGTACTGAGACCAGACAACTTTAGCAGCTACTCAGACCTCTTTGAGCTTTTGCTTCTTCCTGTGGGGGAAATCATAAGACAGTGCTGTTGGAATGTTACAGCTACTTACAGCTCTGGGATCTGCCTACCAAGAAGCCATCCTTGATGTCTCAACAATCAATGAGATGGTGGTTTTATATGTCATCCTGTATTTCTCTGATGATTTTTCCTATTAGGTTTTGTAGCTCTGTTCTCAGTTCTATGCCCTCACTTGTGCATGTATTTCTGGAGTTGAGACTTTGCCCAATTTTTCATCACATTCTTAGTAGGCAGCACAGTGCCTAAGAGGTGCTTAAAATATTTAAACCAAATTAGTTTTTAATAAATACATACACTTTCAGTGAGAACTAGTTGTACTCAGTGCTGCTGAGATAGCCCCTCACACAAGAGAAGGAACAAAGAGATCTTTCCTCCCCTCCACTGATGAGCTTTGGCCTGAAGGGGGCTGCCATTTTGGAAAAACAGATTGAATGTTTATATTGGGAGAATGTTTACCATTCTAAGGGGTGCCATCACCATTATCTGAACAGAAGATAGAAATCAAGGGCATTTTTATATGAAGGTTCCTCTTCTCTTATGTCTCAAATGCCATAAGGAAAATTATTAGGCTAGCATGGGAAATTTGGTTTAACTATTAAAAAAAAGTATATCTGGGTTTATAACTTAGTCTTCTGTTTCCTGTCAATATATGATTAATGATTAATGATTGTAGAGTTAAGCAATTTTGAAAAATATATTGGGCTATTTTATGATGTAGACCATAAACTGTGTGTTTCTTTGTACCTAGGTCACAGGCTTCAGTGGGGATGGAGTGATGCTGGGCAGAAAGGAAAAAGTTCTGTTCAGGCTTATGCCACTGGAGCCCTCAATAGCTGCAAATGTACTTAAAACTCAGATCCTGAATTACATTAGATT
Source organism: Halichoerus grypus (assembly GCF_964656455.1). Lineage (NCBI taxonomy): Eukaryota > Metazoa > Chordata > Mammalia > Carnivora > Phocidae > Halichoerus > Halichoerus grypus. The sequence goes on from NC_135713.1 coordinate 37,399,053, forward strand.
GTTATTGAAAATTGTTTCAGAACATTCGCTTCTTTGTATGTATTTTATTCTATCATTAAATTCAGATTGAAAAGCCTCCCTGAGGCTCCTTCTCTAGGTACCCCTCACCCTCTTCACCTCTAGCCACTCCACCACTTTCTCTGTCTCCTATGTTTTACCTGCCATCTGGAACCACTTCCCTGCCTCTCTGGACTTAATTGACTCTTTTCAAATGGCATCTCTAGCCCCCATCGCTCCGGTCCGCCTTATGACTCCTAACCTCACAGAAACAATCAACCTCTTCTCTGGGAGCCTGGCCCTTTCCTTCTGCTGAAGTTCTTCTTGTCCTATCCAGCCTTTCCTGCTCTTCTCCACTCAAGTGGCTCTTGGTAATCTCTATGCTGTTGCTTGTTCCTTTTTTAAAGCTATTTAAAGAAGCAACTGCAAATGTCGCTGCATTGTTCCAGATACACGTGTACATGTGTGCAAAGCACACAGAAGCCTATTTAATTGTGTTGCATCTTACATAATCAGTATGAGTCACTGAAGTAAAACCCATTAAGGAAAAATTACTCTCTAAGGAGTTAGAATATTGTGCTTGGGTGGCTTCTTCTTGGTCAGGAAGCAGAGCCGCATTTCCCTGATTCATAATTGGCTTAAAAAACTCAGAAAGGGCATTTCAGTAGGGGTGCAGTTGTAATACGTGCAAAGCCTTACAGAAACACTCCGGATCAGCATCCCACCCCCAACAAAAAATAAAGATGTTTTTTGGAACATCGATTTTTAAAACATTAAATTGAGTGATTAAAATATAAAAGCAAAAAGTGTTTATAACTTAAAACAGTTCTTAAAATCTATCATGTATAAAAATATCAGGTGAACAAAATAATTCAATGTTATTGTCGGAAGAATACAATCTCTTTATGAAGCTTTAATATGAGAGAAATTATGTTGTTAGTGTAGAAATTCAGATGCTGCAATGCTACCCTAATTTTAAATCCTTAATTATCCTGTTTTGGGATTAACATATCAATATGGTTTTAAACTGTATAATGCAGTTTTACATGTTTTTAGCAATCTAAAGAAAATACTTCGGATTTCATTTTAGGTTTTTTATCAGTGTGAAAGACAGCTGAAATAGGATTTGATGTTCACTGGAATTCCATATGCTTCTTAAAAACTCCCAGAACCACTTTTACAAAGTCAGTTTTGACAATAACAGTTTTCATATTGGAAGCTACAAACTGATGGTTCTGGTTCGTGCACTCTCTCAGAATATCATGCCCTATACCTCCTCACAGAAACCCAGATTAGGAGTAACAAGTACACTACAAAGAGAGCCATATTTGAATAAAATTAAATCTTTACTAGGTTTTCCCTTCAGTTTTTCAGTAAAATAAAGTGAAACAAAATCTTTTCAGGTTCATATTTTAGGTTACCTCTATTGGCTTTTTGATGAACAACATGATTGGAATCATTTAACAAATACTTATTGTCAGTCATAAATGTTAGTGACTAGAGCTTTCTAAAACACCTTCCCAGCCTCAAAGGTGCCATATTATATCCAGAAAGGGAAATCTGCATGGTCACAGCAAATAAAGACAGATGATTCATATGCCAGGAGGTGACAATATTCCGAAAACCAACATATTAGTTTAAATTTCTGAGATCAGTTTCTACCATTAATCAATTTGTTAAGCATAATATTTATAGTTTACAGCAGCTCTTTAGTGATAGCTTAGTCAGTGCCGAGCTGAAATGAGGTATTTAATACACATTCTGAAAAGTGATAGAGTAGTGCTACTTAGGATGTATCAGGTTTGTTTTATTTCCATCCTTTTGGTAGTCTTATCCAAAATGACCTTTGCCCTTCATCTCCATGGATTACATTGAAAGAAAAATATGATTTTATTCATTTAGGTAGCTCTTCATATACAGACGGGCTAAACCCTCACCTCCTGGCACCAGCTGTATTTGTAAAAGAAATTACCCCAAGCATTTTTGTTTTTAAAACCGGTAGGCTTGTTACAGGGTAACACAGAGCGTGGTGGTCATCCACTCTCATCATGGCAAAGCAGATGCTCCTCAGCTTTGTGTAATCCTCACCTGCAGTATATGGATGCCCCTGATTGCAAGACTCACAGTCAAGAGGTCCTAATGCCTGTCACTTGTGCTCTCTGAAAGTGTAGCACCTACTTTTCTTTGTCTGCCTTACATAGTCACATTAAGGAGAAACAGTGTATGGATATCTAATAAAAGAAAAACAACTAAAATCAGTAGACATGGCTTTTTTTGCTTCAGAGAAGCCAGCATTTAAGCTAGACATTTAGTGCCCTGGTTTTCATTAAAAATTTATGACAGACCCTTACACAGATAAATGATTGCACTGACAAGACCCTCTGGGACACTAAACCGTTATTTATAATTGTTCAAGTGTGTTTTTCAAATTTAAGGTCTCCTTGTACCTGCCAAAAAAGTACTTTCAAAGAACTTTACTTAATTAATTACACTCATGTTTGTGTACTAAAGAAATTCTGTAGACTAAATTATAAATAAAAATAGGATAAAAAATTGCTGATAGAAAATGACCAGAACTGATTTTGCAAAATTTGAATAAGCTGAAATGAGAAATTTAATCAGAACAAATATTGTTTTGTAGATCCTATTTATAATCTTTTAGAACTGAGGAAAGGAAAACAATTTATCTTTCTAGTTATATAATTGCTACCTTATAAATTCTTTCTTTCAACTCAGTTTCTACGTTAATGTTAAATCAGAAGATATTAATTGTTAGGACCCCTGAAAGGACAAACCGAAAAGAGGAAAAATAAGTTGGACATTCAGAAATTGGAGAGTTCTTCAACCTAAAATTTAGCTATCAGTGCATTTTATTGGATTATCTCCCATATTATAAATAAAACATTTCCCTACTTGATAAACTTTCTGATCAAGTTATAATAGTGGGCTTGAATGGGATGGGTCTAATTTGATTTTGATTTGTAATTAATCTATTTTATTATATATTATCAAAAAATATTTATTTGATGGAACTCCAGTCTTTGGAGTAAAATTTTAATCTGTAAACAAATATGTGAAAAAAAATAAGAACTGTACATCAGTCCATTTGTTAATGATATGAAATGCTATCCAAAGCAAATACGGTTTATGCAATTGGAAAATAAATTATACAAAACAAATATATAAGAGGCAAAATCTAAATTATGCTCTAAAATATCTACATTTGTATAATTTTTATATATTTCAATTATCTTACTAAATTAAACATGTGGGTCACCTAGGTGGCTCAGTTAAAATGTCTGACTTCAACTCAGGTCATGATCTCAGGGTCCTGGGATCAGCTGCGCATCGGGCTCTGCACTCGTGGGGAGCCTGCTTCTCCTTCTCCCTCCCTTTCTGCCCCTCCCCTTGCTCATGCTCTCTCTCTCTCTCAAAAAAATCAATAAAATCTTTTTAAAAAATTAAACATGTTATTATTTGCATTCAAAAACAGTGCATTTTCTCATCTTTATTGAAATAGCAACTTAACAACTAATTTTTTTCCTTTAACTTAGAACACTGTAATTAAATCTAAATTTTGAAATGAGCCAAAAAATCTAAGACTATATTAAATCTAACAGTTAAAAAGAACATAATCAATGACTTTTGAGCATATGATGTAAGTGATCTCTACAAAAGCTGGAGAAACTCACTTCCCAGTCTTATTTTAATCAAATGATTAAACATTTAATTGATATAAGATATAAAAATAAATAATATAATCCTAACCTTAAATGTACTATGAACTGATGCTTTCTGTAGGTCATTTCATTATAAACTTGTTTGTAAAATTTTTTTAAAGATTTTACTTTCTACCTAGAGAAATGTCTTGAAAATAGAAAATATAATTTGACTTATTTTTCTTTGTGGTAAATTAATAAATTAAATTTTGTTATGTAATATATACATACAATATAAGGATTTTATGAATATGCTTTCTACTATATGATGACTATAAAATTGTATATATAGCAAGACAACAACAATAATGAAGTTAAAGAAACAACAGCTAAATATATCCATCATTATAGAATAATAGAACCACCTAATTTTGTTACTGATTAGCATGAAACAAGTTGGTGCAACTTTTTTTTTTGACTTAGAGTTGACAAAAATCACCATTTAAGTATATATTTCAACTCTTTCCATATATAGAAAAAGTAGTTTTATGTGCGTGTGTATCTGTGTACCCATTGGAGCATGAGTAGTTATCAAGGCTTTGAAAATGCCGTATTTCTTTGTGCAATTAAAAATATTCTGAAAGCTGCATACAGAAGTAAACACAGACTTTGATTTTTTTCATATGCCAAGGCAGAAAGTCAGTATGAGACATTCAATATGCTTTCACTTACACAATCTCAGGGCATCACTCTATATGTGATTAACAATGAATTGGCTAAAATCTGCTGCTACAAGATGGAATTTAAAGAGTTAAATTGAAATGACTTGTTTAGATAAAATAAGGCCAATTATATTGACTTTCTGGCTTCAGAATATATGTAAAATAGTAGCAAGCATAGAAACTAAAATTACTGATGGAAGACCAAGAATTTTACGACTCAGTGGGTGATGTGAGAGTCATTCATAATAAAAAAGAATATTAACCTTCATACAAGAACATTTGTTGATGTTCAGCACAGTCAAGAGTCATGAAGACAAATTATCAGCCTCATGTTAGAAAAGAGAGTAGGAAATTCCATCCAAAAGAACAGTTTACATCAACATATTTTATGTCTCAGACTCTTCTGATAATTATGCTACCTAAGCTTGATGGAACAAGGTTTAGGAAAGAATCTGGGTACTGGGTTTTTATTCAGCAAATCAACCAAACATGCCAAGGAAATACATTAACCCAGAGAAATGTTGAAAATTGCTTGAGCACATAAACTGTAAATGGGAATGGAAAGATATTATGGAAGGAGCATGAACATAATTTGGCAGTGGTTTCAATGTAGGAGTATGAGAGTACATGGAGAAATCTGTGGGCCTGACATATAGTAGATAAAGGCCAAGAAAGCCACTAAATACTTGAAAATGCATGGGACAGCCCCCACAACAATTTTATGTTTCAAATGTCAATAACACAGAGGTTGTATCACAGAGGTAGTTCATAAATCTAGAATACAAATTAGTTTGGAAGCATCTCTATGAAAATAAATGAGTTGAATAGTGTGGTGGATAGGCATGAGACAGGAGAGAATTATTCATGCCACAAATAATGATGAGCACCTTGTATGTGCCAGACTTTGTTCTAGGTTCTGTGGATAAAATGTTGAACAAGACAGAAGAGATGTCTTCTATTGGAAGACACAGACAATAAAGGAGATGAATAAATAAACAAAGAATATCAGATCATTATAAAAGATATGAATAAAATGCAAACAGGTTGATGTGATAGAGTGACCATGTGGGAAGGATTAATTTAGAATGGGGGATTAAGCAAAATCCTTCATCTGATGATGATGCTTTAGGTGAGACCTAAATATTAGAGAATCTCAGTCAAGATCAGGATTAGTTAAAATGTCAAGTTTGTTTTGGCTACATAATTTGGGATTCAGTACACAGGTCAGGCCTGCAGATATAATCTGTACATATTTTCAGAATTAGCAGAACTGGCAAATGAAAAAAAAAAAAATCCATGACTGTTTGGTTTGTGCCTAAAGGGAGACATAATGCAAGTAAATTACAAAGCAACCCCCTCAATTTATAGAGTAATTCTATGTGCATTCAAATAATCCGATGAATAATCTTCAACCCTTGTCCAAATAACATAATTTTGGTTTGGGGGGGATTCAGCCTGGGAGAAAGATACTTGATTGGCAATTATTATCCAAAGGGAGTTTCCTGTGTGAAAGTCAATCATGGCCAGCATTTAATTGACTACTTGAACCTGTATATATATTCCGTTAAAGATCATTGATACAATTATAATGCAAAGAAAGATCTATAAAATGATTTCAAGTTAACACTTGGTGCTGCAAAAATATGAATGTAATTTAAAAATCTATAGACATACAAAGAAATATCCAGACATAGAATCCAAAATCTATTGTAGACCTTTGACTTTCATTGTATTGTCAGATCTTTGCTTTACAACAGTACATTGCCTAGGAGTCATTGCTGACTGAGCTAAAAGTCTATGGATCTATCAAGGACTATTCTGATATAAACTAAGTGTATTTCCTCCGCACCCCCATAAAACTTTTTATTCTTAAACTTCATCATCAATGGTTACTTTCTGCTATTGGTTTCACAACTATTTTGATTTGTGTAGAATATTATTATAGTAATAATAATTGATTTCAATAAGTTATTCACAATGTTTTTTATAAAGAATTTAGTTCTTTATTTAGTTCAGAACTCTTTCCCTACCTGTTTTCCTAATCAAACAATACTAGATCAGTTAATTAAATTACTTTTATTTGAGAGGAACAAATCAGCATTATAAGTGTCATAGAAAATGCATGACTTTACAGATATTATATTATAAGATCCTGATAATCCTTATTCTCCACTTCATTTATACAGAGCTGTAGGTATTAAAAGGCTTCTTGTACTCCCTAATCATAGTTTCAATGGTGCAATGCACTAACGATTGTACTATTGTGGTTTCTTTTTTCTGATGATAAATTATAGATAAATATAAAATAAGATGAATATTCAACCCTTGGATCATTAGAAAAAATGAAATAATTGCTAAAATAAGTTTTAAACTGTATCAGTGTAAGTGCTAATGGTTACGCTACTATCTCTTGATTTAGGATGACCCATTTACATAATGTGGGCATATTAAGGTCATACGAAGGGAGCTACATAACACAGTGGCAATAAGACTTCTTAATGTTACATTCCCTAAAGTAAGCCAGAATCATCAGTCAATACTATGACCAAATAACAATCTATGAAAACAGTTAAAGGTATCAAATCAACATAATGTTCAAGTGAGCCAAGACAAAGTCCACTAGGGAAAGAATTAGCACAGTTTTCAATTAGTTTTAGCCCATTTCTATACATTTTAGCAATTTTCTTATGAATTCCAAAGAGACTTTAGTGTAGATTTCACATCAACCTGATTCTTCTTGGAATTTATATTTATTAATGTATAGAAACTGTATATTTCCCTCATGTTAAATATGCAGACCTCATACATTAAATATATTAAATAAATTATTTTAATAAGAATCAATGAGTCTTTAATCTGTAAAATAATTATATATATATCATGTTGAAATCATGTTAGTAATTCAGAATGACAGCACTGAAATTACCCAGGCAAGTTATCAAGGGAGTAAGATTTCCTAACAGGATTTCTCTAAATATTAAAGAAAATTTAAAATTGTATATATATTCAAATATATGTATAACCTTATGTTATTTAAGATTTATTATTTATAAAAATAATTCCATGCTTTAACTATGAAAACATTTTAGATTATTTATTTATTTCTAATTGTATGCTCTCACCACATTTTTATTACTTTTATTTTATTTTTTAAATGATTATTTTCAGATTGCATGTTTCTTTTTTTTTTTTTCTTTTTCAAATTTGTATTTAAATTCTAGTTAGTTAACATACAGAGCAATATTGATTCAGGAGTAGAATTCAGTGGTTTGTCACTTACATACAACACTCAGTGCTCATCAAAACAAGTGCCCTCCTTAATACCCATCACCAGTTTAAGCCCATCCCCTGCTTACCTCACCTCCATCAACCCTCAGTTTGTTCTCTATAGTTAAGAGTCTTATATGGTTTGTTTCTCTATCTCATTTTTTTTTTCTCCCATATGTTCACCTGTTTTGTTTCTTAAATTCCACATATGAGTGAAATCATATGGTATTTGTCTTTCTCTGATTGATTTATTTTGCTTAGCATAATACACTCTAGCTCCATCCATGTCGTGGCAAATGGCAAGATTTCATTCCTTCTGATGACTGAGTAATATTCCATTGTATATATACATATACACACCATTTTTATCCATTCATCAGGCAATGGACATTTGGGCTCTATCCATAATTTAGCTATTATTGATAATGCTGCTATAAACATTGGGGTGCATGTACCCCTTCGAATCAGTATTTTTGTAACCTTTGGGTAAGTACCTAGTAGTACAATTGCTGGGTCATAGGGTAGTTCTATTTTTAACTTTTTGAGGAACCTCCATACTGTTTTCCAGAGTAGCTGCACCAGTGTGCATTCCCACCAACAGTGCAAGAGGGTTCTCCTTTCTCCACATCCTCGTCAACACATGGTGTTTCTTGTTTTGTTGATTTTAGCAATTCTGACAGGTGTGAGATGGTATCTCATCATGATTTTCACTTTCATTTCCCTGACGATGAGTGATGTTGAACATCTTTTCATGTGTCTGTTAGCCATCTGAACGTCTTCTTTGGAAAAGTGTCTATTCATGTCTTCTGCCCATTTCTTACCTAGATTATTTGGTTTTGGGGTGTTGAGTTTGATTAAGTTCTTTATAGATTTTGGGTACTAACTCTTTCTCAGATATGTCATTTACAAATATCTTCTCCCATTCTGTAGGTTGTCTTTTAGTTTTGTTGATTGTTTCTTCCTCTGTGCAGAAGCCTTTTATCTTGATGAAGTCCCAATAGTTCATTTTTGCTTTTGTTTCCCTTGCCTCTGGTGACATAAAGTAAATAAGAAGTTGCTATGGCTAAGGTCGAAGAGGTTGCTGCTTGTGTTTTCCTCTGGGATTTTGATGGTTTCCTGTCTCACAGTTAGGTCTTTCATCCATTTTGAGATTATTTTTGTGTATGGTGTAAGGAAATGGTCCAGTTTCATTCTTCTGCATGTTGCTGTCCAGTTTTCCCAACACCATTTGTTGAAGAGGCTGTCTTTTTTTCCATTAGATGTTCTTTCCTGCTTTGTCGAAGGTTAGTCGGCCATATGGTTTTGGGTCCATTTCTGGGCTTTGCATTCTGTTCCATTGATTTATGTGTCTCTTTTCGTGCCGGCACCATACTGTCTTGATGACTCCAGCTTTGTAATATACCTTAAAGTCCAGAATCGTGATGCCTCCAGCTTTTCTTTTCTTTTTCAGGATTGCTTTGGCTATTCAGGGTCTTTTGTGGTTCCAAACAAATTTTAGGATTTGTTATAGCTCTGTGAAAAATGTTGCTGGTATTTTGATAGGGATTGTATTACATGTATAGATTGCTTTCAGTAGTATAGAAATTTTAACAATGTTTATTCTTCCAGTCCATGAGCCTGGAATGTTTTTCTATTTCCTTGTGTCCTCTTCAATTTCTTTCATAATTGTTCTATAGTTTTCAGAGTGCAGATCTTTTATCTCTTTGGTTAGGTTTATTCCTAGCTATCTTATTGGTTTTGGTGCAATTGTAAATGGGATCGATTCCTTGATTTCTTTTTCTGCTGCTTCATTATTGATTTAGAAATACAACAGATTTCTGTATGTTGATTTTATATCCTGTGATTTTGCTGAATTCATATATTAGTTCTAGTAAGTTTTTGGTGGAGTCTTCTGGGTTTTCTACATAGAGTGTCATGTCATCTGCAAATAATGAAGTTTGACTTCTTCCTTGCCAGTCTGAATGCCCTTTATTTCTTTTTGTTGTCTGACTACTGAGGCTAAGTACTAAGTACTAGTACTAAGTACTCCAGTACTAAAGGACCTAAATAAATATAATCACTAATGAAGGAGGTATCACAACCAACATTGCAGAAACACACAGAAATTTTAAGAGAATGTTATGAAAAATTATATGCCAACAAACTGGGCAATCTGGAAGAAATGGACAAACTCCTAGGAACACATAAATTACCAAAGATGAAGCACAAAGAAATAGAAAATTTGAACAGACTCATAACCAGCAAAAAAACTGAATTAGTAATCAAAAATCTCCCAACAAACAAAGGTCCAGGGCTAGCTGGCTTCCCAGGGGATTTCTACCAGAATTGAAAGAAGACTTAGTACCTATTCTTCTCAAATAGTTCCAAGAAATAGAAATGGATTGAAAATTTCCAAATTGCTTCTATGAGGCCCGCATTACCTTGATTCTGAAACCAGACAAAGACACCACTAAAACAGAGAATTACAGACCAATTGATGAACATCGATGCAAAAATTCTCGACAAGATACTAGCAAATTGAACCCAACAGTGCATTAAAAGAATCATTCACCACAATCATTTGGGATTTATTGCTGGGCTGCAAGGGTGGGTTCAATATTCACAAATCAATCAATTTGATACACCACATTAATAAAAGAAAAGATAAGAATGATATGATCCTCTCAATAGATGCAGAAAAAGCATTAAACAAAGTACAGCATCCATTCTTGATAAAAACCCTCAACAAAGTAGGGAACATACCTCAACACCATAAAGGCCATACACAAAAGACCCACAACTAATATCATCCTTAATGGAGAAAAACTGAGAGCTTTTTCTCTACGGTCAGTAATAAGACAGGGATGTCCACTCTCACCATTACTATTTAACACATTTTTTTTTAAATAATTCTAACTCTTTTGCAATAATTAGCTTTATTTTCACTCAGCCATATACATAACCATATATATTTACACACTTTGTGGGTGTTTTCAGGGGGTGAGTATCTTTGTTTAAATTGTATTAAAGAAGGTTAATTGGAACCCTGCATTGTATCTGCTGCATCTTTGAATATGTACTAAAAAATTGAGAAGCAGTTTTCTCTGGCCTTGATAACAATATTTCCATTTCTAAAATCAATTGCCATTCCTTCTAATGAATCACCAATTGTCTGAAGAAAATCTTCTAAAGGCATAGTCAGTACTTAATACATATCTTGCATGAGACAGCATGAAATATTCTTTACATCAATGATAAATCATCACAATAGCAAATCATTTGGCAATAAAAGGAATGAAGTACTCATACATGCTTCAACATACATGTACTTCATACATGGATGGGTATCAAAAATATTATGATAAGTGAAAAAGGCCACTCACAAAAAATCCATGTAGTATATGATTCCATTTATATGAAATTTCCAGAATAACCAAATCTATAGTGACAGAAATTATATTGGTGATTGTCAGAGACTGGGGGAAAGTGGATGGAGAGTGATTACTAATGGGTACACGTTTATTTTGGAAGTGATTAAAATATTCTAAAATTAGATGGTGATGGTTACATAACTCTGTGACCATACAGAAGACATTGAATTGACACTTTAAAAGGGTAAATTTTAAGTAGGTAAATTATATCTCAAAAAAGCTGTTATTTAAAAATAATAATAAATCAATAATATTCTTTTGGTTTTAATCTATATTCACATTAATATATACAAAAACATTTTTCTCATTTTTTAAATTAATGCTGTTAGAGTTTTTCTTTTCCAGTTAATGAACTTTAAATAATCCATTTAATTCTCTGTAAGCTTGAAAATAGTCTTTTTAAAAATAAGCACTGATTAACATAAAAAAATACTGTACAAAACTAAGTAGGTTTGCAGTTTAAGAGAATGTTATAATTAATTTTATACATATGAGTGTGTAACATTTATTGTTATTTTTAAAAATTGTTCAGATGTTTTGCTCCCTTTTTGATTTGGTTGTATGTTTTCTCATTGTGAGCTTTAAGAGTTCTTTGTCTAATTTTATAGAATTCCTTTATCAGATAAGTGTTTTCCAAATTTTTTCCCCAATCTGGAGCATATATTTTCATTCTCTAATAATGCCTTTCACAGAGCAAAAGTTTTTAATTTTAATGAAATCCAACTTAGCAAATTTTTCTTTCATGGAGCATTCTTTTTTTGGTGTCTGAACAAATATCTCACTAAAGAAGATGTACAGATGACAAATAAATCTAAGGAAAGATACTTAACATAATATGTCATTAGGGAATTGCAAAGTAAAACAACAAGAGATATCACTACATACCTATTAGAATCACTGAAATCCAAAACACTGACAACAACAAATGCTGGGGAGGATGGAGAGCAACAGAAGGCCTCATTCATTGCTTGTAGGAATGCAAAATGGTACAGACACTATGAAAAGCAGTTTGGCAGTTTATTAGCAAAGCTAACCATAGTCATATCCAGCAATTTACTTTCCTAAGTATTTACCCAAAGGGCTTGAAAACTTGTTTCTCTACAGAAACCTTCATGCAAATGTTTATAACAGCCTTATTCAGAACAAAATTGGAAGTAAATAGGATGGCCTTCAATGGGTGAACAGATATTAAAAAAAAAAAAAAAAACAACTGTGGTATATCCATAAAATGGCAAATCATTGGGCAATAAAAATAAATGAACTAGCAAGCCACAAAAAGACATGGAAGAGCCTTAAACTCTATGCTTATTGCTAATTGAAAGAAGCTAGTCTGAAAGGACTAGACATCTTATGATCCCAACTATATAACATCTTGGAAAAGACAAACTATGGAGACAGTAAAAAGATCAGTGGTTGGAGAGAGGGTTGTGGGACACAGAGGGGTATTAGGGCAGTGAAATTATTTTTCATGAGATCATATATAGCATTATAATGGTGGATGTATGATATTATGCATTTGGAGAAATCCATAGAACTGTACAACATAGTGAACTCTAATGTAAGCACTGGACTTTAAGTTAATAATAGTGTATCAGACTGGATTCATCAGTAATAATAAATGTAGCAATTCGAGAGGTTCATAATAGAGGAAACTTTGGTAGGGAGGATTGGAGAATGAGTATATGATCTTTGTACTTCCTACTCAATATTTCTGTAAATTTTAAACTGCTCTATGAAATAAAGTCAAATGATTAAAAAATGTCACTCAATCCTATTATGAAACGTTGTTTTAATTTTCAAAAAATTTAATTGGTACTTAAAAATCTCACCTAAATTCTGAACAAAACTAATACATTTAAGAAATGTTCCACAGAAGTTTATGTAAATTCTGATGTCAAAACTGTTCTAACTTTAGAAAGAGAGCCTCTAGACACTGATGCCTCAGTTGACAGAGTTTGATAAGTAGTTAAACAAGAAGGAAAAGTTAAAAGTAAGATGAAAAGGCAAAGAGGTAATTAGTTTAAATAAAACCTTTATTTTAACTTTTCATAAAAATTTGAATGTCTAATAACTCTTAGGATATATGTTTAGAATTATGGGAAAAAATGAAGGTAAGATGTAGGTAATTATTCTATTTTGAGGTATTTGACTACCTTGCTGCATCATTCTTAAAATTCACCAATCTTTCTAAACTCTATCCTTCTCTGATAACTGAAGGGGTGAGTCAATGTGTTTACTAAAATCTCTTCCAGATGAGTGTGCATTCTTTCAGGGGGAAAAAAATCCCTCCAGAGAGTAAACCTCTAAGAGAATATGAAAAAATTTTTGAAAAAATAAAAGTTGAGAGTTCGGGAATCTGATATTGACTTTACTTTCTTCAAAAATCCCCCACAATTTTGTAGCAAAAATGTTAAAAGAAATGGAATCCAAGTGTCACACTATTTAAAATAAATCTCGTTTGAACTCATATGTGTCTCCTGAAGAATTTTCTCCTCTTGATTACTGTGCTGTCCTGCCACATGTAATGGTGAAGCTCTGGCATCAGTATTTCAGATCTTATTAAAGACCAAGCAAGAGTACTCGGATTCTACACGTTGATCACAATGCTTCCATTGTTACTATCCCAGTCGCTATATCTTATTTTTTGTTTTAGAGAGACAATTCATAGAAGAAATTTCTCATTTAAATATATATTTCTTATTTCTGTTTTTTTAGGTATTTCTCACACATAAATATAGAGAAAGTTGAAGGTGACATTTTTATCATACTGCATTTGTGAGGGTCCAAAGAATTATCTAGCACTAATTAAATTTTATCCTTATATAACTATGATTTAGAGTATGGAAAGTGTTATAGAAGTGTTCATTAAAAATATTCTCCTGTGCTGGGGTGCCTGGGTGGCTCAGTTGGTTAAGCACCGACTCTTTGATTTTATCTCAGCCATGATCTCAGCATCATGAGATCAAGCCTTGCTTTAGGCTCCATGCTCAGCTGGGAGTCTGCTTTAGATTCTCTCCCTCTCCCTCTCCATCTGCCCCTCCCCTGCTCATGGTCTCTCTCTCTCTCTCTCAAATGAATAAAGAAATCTTTATATATATATATATATATATATATATATATATATATATATGTATATGTATATTCTCTTGTGCAACCTGAAATCTGTTGATTGTCTCTATCCCTCCAATGTGTGGATTAGTTCATATGCACACAAGTTCTCATTGTGGGTGTACTTTTTACTACACATGTATATCCAAGGTATTCCAATGTATACAAAATATATATAATATTCTCTACATAGTTTATTTATTGTTCACTGAAAATATAAGCACAAGAAAGACTTAGACATATTCTGTATAGTTCTAATCAACAAACATTTTGAGTTAGTACTCACTATATCTAAAATATTGAGATAAATTCCGTAAGTTTCTGGGTGTAATAATTCTTAGTTTGCATCCCAGGATGAAATGAAGTCTTTATAGGAGAAAGAGAAAGACAGAAAAAGAGAGGAGAGAGAAAATATGTTCTTTGCATACATGTAAGTTTTTAATTAGCTTTTATTATATGCATGGAACACATGCATTCATTTTCTTTTTTTTAAGATTTATTTATTTATTTGAGAGAGAGAGAGAGAAAAGGAGAGAGAGAGAGAAAGACAGCACATGTGTGAGTGCTGGGAGAGGCTGAGGGAGAAGGAGAGAATCCTCAAGCAGACTCCCTGCTGAGTGCAGAGCCCAACATGGGGCTCAATCCCAGGACCTTGAGATCATGACCTGAGCTGAAATCAAGAGTCCCATATTTAACCAACTGAACCACCAGGTGCCCCTACATTGATTTTCATAAGTAAAGTATAATGCATGATTACTTAACTTTTGTTTAAATAAACCCATATTTTGGCGCCTGGGTGGCTCAGTCGTTAAGCGTCTGCCTTCGGCTCAGGTCATGATCCCAGGGTCCTGGGATCGAGCCCTGCATCGGGCTTCCTGCTCAGCCGGGAGCCTGCTTCTCCCTCTCCCACTCCCCCTGCTTGTGTTCCCTCTCTCGCTGTGTCTCTCTGTCA
This sequence comes from Halichoerus grypus, assembly GCF_964656455.1. Classification (NCBI taxonomy): domain Eukaryota; kingdom Metazoa; phylum Chordata; class Mammalia; order Carnivora; family Phocidae; genus Halichoerus; species Halichoerus grypus. The sequence goes on from NC_135713.1 coordinate 37,414,168, forward strand.
AATAAATAAATAAATAATCTTAAAAAAATAAAATAAAATAAAATAAATAAATAAATAAACCCATATTTTGGAGATGTGAATTAATAACCAAAATTCTTTAATACCAATAATATTTAACAAAGCTAAAAATAATACATCGTATTTTCTGCTTATTAAATAACCAAGAAATTTTGGTAAAAATGTCTTTAAGATAGAGAAGACCCTGTTAAAATATTTCTTTAAAAGGAATTAAAAAAATCATCTGCTTTGAGAATATGTGAAAAGAAATGACAAGAGAATAAAAAAGAAATTCTATGTTGAATTTATGATCCCAGCAGGCATTGTTGGTAGAAATAATGTTGAAAGAGGACATTTAAAAGTTATGGTAACAAATTACATTTTTCACTTATTTTTCAGTTTGCTAGTTGCTAAGGTGATTATTTTATCTATTATAAGCATAAGAATTAAAAACCATAAATATTAATTATAAAACTGTTCTTCAATCTCTTTCAAATAACCTGTGTGTGAGCAACCTTTATAGTGCTCCTTTCTTCCTAGGCAAAAAGACATGTTTATTGCCTGTGCATGAAGTGAGAAAATGTCATAGATCATCTCTTTTTAGGATGTCCAGATGATCATGAACCAAAATATTAAGTGAGTGGCACACTCTTTGACTGTCAGTTCCTTTTTTTTTTCTTTTTTTTTTAAAGATTTATTTATTTATTTTAGGGAGAGAGAGCATGATCAGGGTGTGCAGAAGGAGAGGGAGACAGAGAGAATCTCAAGCAGACTCCATACAGAGTATGGAGCCTGATGTGGGGCTTGATGTGGGGTTTGATCTCACCACCCTGAAATCATGACCTGAGCCAAAACCGAGAGTCTGATGCTTAACCCACTGTGCCACCCAGGCACCCCAGCTCCTTTTTATAAGACAGGTGTATGAGTGCACTTGATGTCACTGAGAACCAGCCCACAAGATAATATAGATCTCTCTGTAACTAAAAATTTAGCAGAAATACTTCCTTAATTTTCACTTATTTGTGGAACATAAGGAATAGCATGGAGGACATTAGGAGAAGGAAGGGAAAAATGAAGGGGTGGGGGAATCAGAGGGAGAGATGAACCATGAGAGACTATGGACTCTGAGAAACAAACAGGGTTTTGGGGGGTGGATGGGTTAGCCCGGTGGTGGGTATTAAGGAGGGCATGTACTGCATGGAGCACTGGGTGTTACACGAAAATAATGGATCGTGGATCACCACATCAAAAACTAATGATGTGTTGTATGGTGACTAACATAACATAATAAAATTTAAAAAAAAGAAATACTTCCTTGTTATTATTCAGATATGTAATAACCATTTATGGCTCTCAGCGTGTAGAATAAATACAGAAATATGCATTGGTGACTTAGCCAAATCTTAACGTATAACAAAGTGTACTTAATAAATCAGCCACAAGTTCAAAGAAATGTAATGGACTCCATCTCTTCTTTCTAGCCTGCTTAGTATTGCTTTATGGGAATCAGCTACTAATTCAATAAAAACACGATAAGTACATACTGACTACTGACCACAGAGCAAGTGCTAAGTAATATACTAAGCGCTAAGAATTCAAATATAGGAGATAACTCTTGTTCTTAAAAAAATTCAAACATCGGGGAGCCTGGGTGGCTCAGTCGTTAAGCATTTGCCTTCGGCTCAGGTCATGATCTCAGGGTCCTGGGATCGAGCCCCGCATCGGGCTTCCTGCTCGGCAGGAGGCCTGCTTCTCCCTCTCCCACTCCCCCTGCTTGTGTTCCCTTTCTCGCTGTGTCTCTCTCTGTCAAATAAATAAATACAATGTTTAAAAAAAAAATTCAAACATCAAATACAGGAGATAACTCTTGTCCTTAAAAAATTCAAACACCAACTGTAAATTTTTATCATCTCATGACAAATTCTCTGCATTTCTGGGTGTTGGTTTTGTAGTATCTAATTTAGACTTTTCAATAAACCAAACCATTTGACAGGATATGATGAAAGCTGGAGCTTCCCATCTCCCAGATGGAAGTGATTGAGGATATATTTCAGAATGCTGTCTGCTTATCCAAATACCTGAAAGCCTTAGTTTAATTTATGTTATTAGCTCTGGGAACATATCCCTAAGACAAGTTCAATGTTAACACTTTTTATTTGTTAATTTGTTTTATACTTAATTATGGAAATACCACATTCAATTTACATCTTTAAAAAACACAACCTCCACAAGCAGTTTCAAATTTAATATAATATCTTACTAAAGGCTGCTTCATCTCTAAAATGCTAAAATATAGCTTTAGGACCTCTTAAAGTTTTTGTACTTTTTTTCTTCTAGATATATATTTACTTCAGATGCCAAGATAAAAACAATGCTCAGCTAGTTTTAACATAATTCTTGATGTTAGAAGCGCAACATGTTTTCCTATAATGCAGAATTTTATGAAAGAATATTTGATTTAAAATAAATAAGGGTCAAATGTTAGAGAATTATTAGTGCACAGGAAAAGTTTAAAAATATAGAAATGATAAAAGGATACTTTTGGACACAATATTCTGGATAGTCTTTTATCCTCAATATAACAGAATAATAGAAAATTACACAAAGATATTCTTATTTAGCTTTTAACTATTGGTCCTTTGATCTTTGGAGTGCATATTAAATTTTCTGATTTAAAACATGCTAAATAACTTCTCAGAAAATGGCAATGGCTATATCTGGTGTATATTTCTTCTGAAAACTGTTTATAATTCAGAAGATGCTATTCTGTTCAAAGCAAGTGTGTCCACTTAAAAATATGTATTTAATTGAATTTTTAATTTAATCAACTTGAGGTTATGAATTTCGTGCCCCTGAAAGAAAGAGATTAAAACTGAATAGAGAGAGGAGGTCCCCATTTTGCTTTGCTGGTACATTTAAGATTTTACCTGAAGGGGCCACCCTCTAATACGCTGAACAATGCTTTCCACATGGTTATTAAATCCCATGGACAACAAAATAATAGGCCAGTGGATTTCACTTAGGGCTTTCTTTAGCTCATTAAGTCTTGGAGTTTTCTTATGGAAAGTCAAACACGCTGTATTTTTCATACAATAGGGCAGTGGGTATACTGAGTTTGATAAAAGAGCTACCACGTATATCAAATTGTAATTTTGACTTTAAAAACATTTTTTATAAGGAAAAGAGCCAAAAATATTGTCTAAATGCTGAAAACTCACCATGGAAAAGTCCAGACATAAAAAACAAACACACACAGACACACACAGACACACACACACACACACAAAATATTTAGAGGTAAGAGATAACATAGAAATGAACATTGTGCTTTACCTATGAAAAACATGACAACTCATCAATGTTCATAAGACTATTTTTAGATTTCATGCTATGATTGTCTCCCATTTTGCAAAGCCATTGTTTGACATCTAAAATGAATTACATAAACTTTCATCACTTTTTAATAATCAACCTTTGTGAGATAAAACAAGGCAAGGAATGATAAAGGAAATATCTTTGCTTTAGATAAGAAATAAATACCACATTGGAACTGGATCGAAGTAATTTTTTACTATTTTAGTACATTGTTATTTAAATACTGGGTCAATTATTCTTGTATCACTAGAAGAAAGAAGGTCCATGTAGAAAATAGTTTATAAGAGACAACACATACTAGCACTGAGTTCATCAACTGCAAAATCAATTAGGTTCTAATGAAACCACTCCATATAAGACAGGTAAAAAGTCCAGCTGCCAGGGAGATAAAGTGTCACAAACTCTCAATGAAAAGCAAACAATCAATGAACTGTTAGTGGGAAAACAAACTTTCCTCTTTACCTTCAACTATGCAAACAGCAGGCATTTCAAAAGCTACAAAAGTGCAATCCTACTGATAATAACAAAACAACAGTGTTGATTATTCAGTACGCTAGTGTAGAAAGCTTCAAAGTTTGCCGATTACATATAATCACTTCCATTCATAATGAAATATTGACTTCCTTTGATTTGTGTTTAATCCTTATCTTGGAAAATGTATAATTTTCAAATAGCATAATCACACACACTTCAAACACTCATTAAATTCTTCTTGTTACAATTGGATGAAATAACTACATTATCAACAGCTATTTCAAAGTTAGCACAACAAACTTTGGTGATTGATAAAGATTAGTCATTGCAAGAATGTGTTAGGCACCACAGATTAAATTCAGTTTATCAGTTCAGATATGTAGTGGTCAAACACAGAGGAAAAAAAAAGAAGTCAGGAACAGGATGTATTGATGTTTTTATACATGATATTTAACCAGCTACTTTTTATTTTTTTAAATACAGATGGTCAATACAATCCAAAAAACAGATCAGGAAAATAAATGTGGAGAGCTGAAATTTAGAATTATCAAATTTCAGAGATGAGAGGGAGCTCAGATTTTTTTTTTTTAATAGACCTCTCATTTTGAAGATAAGTGAATAAGGTCTTGGAGTGACGCGTTTGGCTTTATGCTTGAGTAGTAGAGTTAGGAATACATCCTTTGATCCTAGTTTTCCTTTTCACCCATCTATTTGGAGCTTAATTATCACCCCAAAATAATCATAATGAGGAACTAAAGATTCACTACATTTTTTATTATCTGTTTTTCAAAATATGTTATTATGTTTCTACCTTATTTCCAGGTCTTTTCTATATTTCCCTAAATCAAGGACAAAGAAGTATTAATAGGTTCATAGTTTAACAATGTCTTTGCACTTTAATGTGATGGGCCAATGTTTTTTTGAATGTTTCATTTAAAAAAGTCTGACAATCTAGATTTGCATATATTTCCTGGGTGTGGGGTAGAAAGAAATAGATGTTATTTTTGTTTTTTTTAAAGATGATTTATTTATTTATTTATTTATTTATTTATTTATTATTTATTTATTTATTTATTTATTTATTTATTTATTTTAAGGGGTGAGGGTGAAGGGGCAGATGAGAAAGGGAGAGTCTTAAGTGGACTCCACGCTGAGCACAGAGCTCCATGAGGGGCTCATCTCAGAATCCTGAGATCATGCCCTGAGCTGAAACCAAGAGTCTGAGGCTTAACCGACTGCACCACCCAGGCACCCCTAGATGTTACTTTTAGTTACAATTGAAAGGTTTTTTTGCAGAGAGAAACATTTCCACTCTTGTTAAAAGGGGGGAGATTTTGTCAACATGTTTTGGTTTCTTTTACAAGAGATGAAGCAAGTACCTTAAATAAATTTCTGCTGGGATGGCATTGCCATAGTCAGGCACTCAAACTCTAGACTTCTGAAAGAATTTGAATATGTGACTGTGAAGCCATTATCATAACTTTTGAGAATGGTAATATCTTGGAACTATAGCAGGAGAACTGAGATAGAATCTCTCTCTCTCATTGTTAAAAAGGTAAATTCTATAAATTGCTAAGGTTATCTGCCACTAATCTCTGGAAGAATTAATAAAGTGTGTCTCAGAGGAATTCATAAACATCAAGTCCAGCCAAATCTCATCCTATTTTTATTTATAGTAATTTTACTAATCTTCCACATCCAAGGAATGATTTAAAATGCATGATTTTCATCTCAGCAAGGCAAGTGATCCAGTATTTCATGATATTGCTTTTACTTATGGAAAAATGGAGAAAATGTTAGGTGACTAATAGTATAGACTTGTGGATTCGACGCTTATTAAAAAGCAGTGCCCATTAGGTACTGATGAGTCACTCTCACCCGGAAGAGTGGTTTCAGGTGACTTACCACAAAACACTGCCCTTACCTTGTTAACAATCTAACCAGTGATTTCTATAGTGTTTAAAAAGGTACTGTTTATCAGATTTTACTCAAAACTGGATTGCAATCATCCTTGATGATAGATTTTGTGTCTAAAAAGATCTTGAGAGTCTTACAAATCTCAGAAACAGCCAAATGTTAATTGTGAGAAAATTGTCTTAAGTATTGTAAAAGAAAGGTAAGAGGTTAATAAACTATCATTTCAACATACATTAACTATATAAATATAAGAACATTTACTAAAAATAAACAAAACAAAACCAACAACAAAAATATAGTCCCCAAACCTGGCTTACAAGTAGTTTATATAAAAGATGGCTAAGTAATTGGTTGAATACAAGTTAAATATAAGTTAATAGTGTAAAATGCCTACTGAAATAAAAAAAGTGCAACTAATGTAGATTTAAGAGTGAAGCTTCATATACAAAAGTTTCAGAATAGAAGAGGTGATTCCTGGGGCGCCTGGGTGGCTCAGTTGTTAAGCGTCTGCCTTCAGCTCAGGTCATGATCTCAGGGTCCTGGGATCGAGCCCCGCATCGGGCTCCCTGCTCCGCGGGAGGCCTGCTTCTCCCTCTCCCACTCCCCCTGCTTGTGTTCCCTCTCTCGTTGTGTCTCTCTCTGTCAAATAAATAAATGGGATCTTTAAAAAAAAAAAAAAAAAGAAGAGGTGATTCCTTTTTGTGTGCATTACAGAAATCACGTTTTTCTAAGATAGGCATTAATTGACTAGAAAACACCAAAAACAAAGAGAAAAACAAAAACCCTGAGGTATCAAGAAGAAGTGCTCTAGAAATTTTATCACAAAAGAAGTAGTTAAGGCAAATTCCATTACATCTTGTGGAAAAATATAAGGTAATAATTTTAAAACAGTTCAGTACAAAGACAAGTGATATGGAGAATAACAAGATTTCATCTCCGAAAATCTTCAAGCAGAGAATACACAATTGCCATGAATGCTACAGAATGATTACTGAACTAGGAGTTGATCAAATAATTCCAAGTTCCTTTCTACAATTTTCACTTATTTAATTCATGGCCATTTTCTCAGATTTAATATGCTAAGTAATTATCTCTCATTGTCTCTTCATATGTCAATTCCTCCCCCTCCTCCTATGCAAGTTTTCATGGGGAAATTGTGCAGTTGTAGAATGACAAGAGAGTTGTCTAAGCCCAAATAGACAATTTTAGAACTCCCTAAATTCTTAATTCCATGTTTGGAATTAAGCCAATCATAGTGTTCTCATTCCTCTTTGCGTTTGATTAGCCTAGGGATGGATAGGAGACCAGTTCCTACCAAGGAGATATAGGGGAAAACGTTCTGGGAGCTATTTTCTTCCCTGGTAAGGAGAAAGCCTTGTCAGAAGAATGTCATTTTCTTTCTTATCGTAGGGTTAACTGATGTGTAGCCGTAGTGTTTTCAATTGTGGCTTCCATCTTGGAAATTCAGAGGACTAAGGGGATGCAGAAATGCTGATCCAGAGCCTTGATATCACTGAGTTACCAAATTACACTTAGGATCAACCACTTCCAGACTCTTGTTAGCAAACTCTAAATGTTCTTATGTTTTAATTTACTTTTAGAATATATTCTAAGCAGGCAAAACATTTCTAACTAATGCATTATACAAAAATTATATGACTATAAGGTATAGTAAGTTTTATCAGTAAAAAATAAATGGGGAAGTAAGAGATTACCCATAAAGGAGGGACTTAACGAATACTAAAAAAAATCAGAAAATTCTTCTCTGAAAAGGTAAATTAAAGGTTAGGCTGGAAGAGGAACTATGTATGTGCTGAATATATTGGGTGGATATTTTGTGGGGAAGGCTCTGAAGCAGTAAACAGCATGGTTATTAGTAAGAAGTGCAAGAAGGCCCATGTACTGCAACATCAAGAAGATGAAGAATAGGGAAAAGAGTAAGTTTGACAGATGAGGAGTTTTGTTGTTCACATTAGGTGTTGATACGTTATCCCAGCGCAATTGTAGCTTTTGAAAACCTAGTGGTGAGAGGCTAGGGTTCATACAATCAGACTTGTGTTGTCAGTGTGTCACTCTGTGCTCAGAAAGTTTTGGGTAGAGGTATTTAGAGTGGCTGTGAGGACATCCATTACAAGCCTAGTGCAGATTTCTGGGGAGAGATCATAGTAACACGGAGTAGCATGGTGGTGGTAATGGAAATATGTATATAAATTTGAAGCATTTTAGGAATTAGGCAATGCTTTCTGATGGATAGGATGTGGGGCCTGAAAGAGGAGAGTACCAAATAGGACCCCTAGATTTCTGACATAAGCCATTGTGTTGATTATGGTTTAATCACTAAGATTGATTGGCAAAAATAGAGGAAGCGTTGATTTGGGAGAAAAAAAATCATGAGTTTGGAATTTCTGTGATAAATCTAAGAAGAGATGCAAAAGAGGCATTAGATACCAGAATCTGGGATTCAGAAGAGCGGTATAGAACTGTGGAAAAAAAATGTATGAGTGGTGAGCACTGGATGTTATATTTAAGTGATGAATCACTACATTCTACTTCTGAACCAATAATACACTATATGTTAACTAGGTAGAATTTAAATAAAAACTTAAACAAAAATCTATGAGTGGTTAGAGTATACATGGCAATTTTGGATATCATTGGATATATTGTTGCATGTTTATAATAATAATCATCAAAAGAATGAACAAAAAATGAACATTATGCGTCTGCATAAATGCTATTATTAGCTAGGAGACATGTTTCCATGGGAATTAATTTTCTGAAGGGTTTGGTTCATTAATAAATAGTTTGCTTCTATTCATCAAAATGGCAAGGACTTGGGTAATAAATGTTACAGCAATGAAGAACCCCTATATTTAAAGCCATTAGGGTGACCTATTGAACCAGTACATGCTCTGATAAAGAGAGGAGGAGCCTTCACTTACTCTTTGGGTGTAACTTGTTTCCTCACGTACTACCTGAAGGACTGCCATCCTCCCAGACAACCGTCTTGACTCTGGAATCCATGTGTCTTTCTTGTTGATTGTTTCTGCTCTGTGCCTTTCCATGTGCTGTTTGTTTGATTCCTTTAAAAGTTTTGGTTGGATCTGGTACAGTCAGACATTTCACAATTATAATAAACCCTGTGTCTAGGCAATCATTTAGTGGACTTATCCTGAATATTATGGCTGGTTTCATCTGCTCAAAATAGTTCAGTTGAGTTTCTTGGCTTGACATTTGAGACATTTAACAAAAACTGTGATTTTTCTTTTTGTGTAAACACCAGTAATGTTTAATACTACTTATTTTAAATGTATTTGTGGCAATGTATGTTTTAATTTATTATCTAGATCAAAGCATTTAATGGATAACTGCTACAGGCAAAGAACTACACTGTGTTTTACTGGAAGGGGTATAGTCTTTACCAATAGTGACTTATAATTCAATATACTATATCATTAATTATCTTTCCATGTAGTTATTTTTTTAAATATCTCATTTAATGTAGGGACTTATCTAATATGTGTTAGCATTCTCTAAGGCCCTCAGCACTGAAACACACAGTATTTTCTTTGTAGATGTTGATCCCTGCAGTTTAGATATGATAAGAATGTTAAAATAACTAAGTAAAGAAGACTGGAAATGTAGTCATGCAACAAATTAGGTCTAGGCTTAGGCTGTTAGAAGAAGCACATGCCCTTATATGTGTCTGACCATTTGTAAAATTAGTAATTTGGGCTCTATGCACAAAAAGATGAGCAGGGAATAAGTTTTCAAAATATGATTTTACTACTGCAGCTTTGAAAACATTGTTTATAATAGTTAAAAATAAGAATCAACCCAATGTCTAACAATGTGGGTTAGAAAATATTATAATATGTATCCATACTATTATACTTGACAGTTATTAAAAGGATGATGTGGGTCTGGATTTGATGTGATGGTAAATATTTACTGAGAAAGACAGGTAACAAAATCTGGATAGATTATAATGCCAACTTTAAAGTTATAAATTAATATAATTAGATTTTATTACATATAAAAATTTGGAAGCCACAAAGTAAAACGCTAATAGTATTTACCTGCAGTGCTGGAATTGTGCATGCTTTTTTCTTGTTTTCAAGAGTTATTTTAATAAAGAGGAATAATATGTATTATTATAGCATAACTTACCAATAACCATTATTATAACAATAATACCTGTAACAATGCATACCATGGTTCACAGTGCAAGTTCCAAGTCAGAAGGATTTGATTCAAATTTCACTCCTGACACTGTCCAACACTGGGAAAGTTACTTAATCTCTCTGTGTCTGTTTCCTCTTTCAAATGAAGATACAGATAGTAAGTACCAACCTAAAGTTCATACAAGATAATAGCACCTGGAATATATTAAGGACTACACAGTTTTTTGAAAATAATTAACAGCAAATAGATACATAAATACCAGCTTTCTTTTGGTTCACAACTGCTGTCTGTAATAAACTCTCCACAATACGCATTGTCATATGTACGCACTAAGCAAAAGCTGACTGACACTTGAACATGTCTGTGTGCAATAAACTCTCCACAATACGCATTGTCATATGTACGCACTAAGCAAAAGCTGACTGACACTTGAACATGTCTGTGTGCATCTGTACCTTCACATACATACGCTCATTGAATTAGAGCACTCTTTGATCTGTGCTTGCCATTTTATTTTACATAAAAATGGATATGACTTTTGCACAAGGTACCCTGAGGCCAAGTCCATTTTTATGTATTTCAAATGGTAAATAAGTCATGGAACACTTGTATTAATACTATGCATTTTAAGTGAATATAACAAAAGAGCAGATCAAAAAATACCTTACTGAATCAATGAGGAGCCAGATTTTAAGTGGCAATAAATCACCAAACAACTCCAATACTTTAAATTAGCAGGGTCTAGAGTCACTTTTTATGCATGTATAACTACAAGATGGCTTATACATAGGGAAATATTTTCTTTTGTCTTTAATTTACACCCCCTTAAATATTTTTGCTATTTCTATAACTTTCTGTGTCTCATTATTTCTTGGAATATGTTTTCTTACACAGTTTAAATATTGAATCCATGTCCTGCACAACAGTATTTTAACAGCAGATAGCAAATTGATAGAGATTATAGTTGTTTTGTACCGAATACAGTCTGACATCAAAGCCATTAAGTAATCAATGATAAAACAGTTTTGTCCCTACATAGTTACAATTGTGACTTTTGGGAAACAAAACTGTACGGTTTGGGCTTCATGCTTGTTATTCCAACATTAATACTGGAATGGGACCTCATATTAGTCCAAAGATGGTTACATTGTAAATAATATATTCTTTATCATGATCTCTAGAAAAAAAAACAAGTGAAATAATTTTTTCAAAAGAAATATCCTTTTTTTGGCGTTATACCCTTTTATATTTAATTACCTAAGTGACTACACCTAGCTTTTTGTACTTAATTTTCAGTATTAACTATAAATGCCTCCCAAACTGTGTGATGCCATTACTTAATTACTCCTGAATATGATTACATGTAACAATTTATTTCCCTCCTAATATTGATTAAATCATGTTTATTTGTTTGCAGTTCTGATAGATTATAAACATCATAAAAGGAACAAATGTTGTCTTATTTTACTCTATTTCTCCGGGAATATTTTTTTTTTTTTTTTTTTTAAAGATTTTATTTATTTATTTGAGACAGAGAGAATGAGAGAGAGAGAGCACATGAGAGGGGGGAGGGTCAGAGGGAGAAGCAGGCTCCTTGCTGAGCAGGGAGCCCGATGCGGGACTCGATCCAGGGACTCCAGGATCATGACCTGAGCCGAAGGCAGTCGCTTAACCAACTGAGCCACCCAGGCGCCCTCTCCGGGAATATTTAATAAGTATAAAATTCATGAGAGTTTATATATTTCATATATATGTATATACATTTTTATAAACATACATATATATAAAATGTCTGTAATTTGAAGGTTATGAAATTCTTTCTCATTTTTCTCTATTAGTCTCCTTATCTATCTTTGTACCAATGTCATACTTTAAAAATTAATGTAAAATTTGTTGATTTTGCACAGTGCTATTTTCCCTGCTTGTAACTCCCCTCCTTCCCACTCCCCATATATGGATCACAATGTGTTTCTTTCATATCCGTCTGAGCATCAATCCCCTTACTGTTGATGCTGACTACTGCTGTGATTTTACATTTTTACTTTTAGGACATATAAAAGTTTTTCTAATGAATTTAATGGTTAATATTTTTTGAGTTTTATAAAAAAGGAGTTTTACCAGATACCGGTGTGATGGATAATTTGATGTGTCAACTTGCCTGGGGGCCACAAGATACACAGATATTAGTCAAACATTATTCTGGTTGTTTCTGTGAGAGTGTTTTTGGATGAGATTAACACTTAAATCTGTAGACTGAATGAAGGAGATTGCCTTCCCTAATTTGAATGGGCCTCATGCAGTCAACTGAAGGTCTGAATAGAAAAAAAGACTGAAAGAAAAAAGACTTTCCCTGAGTAAGACAGAATTCTCCTGCCTGATAGCCTCCAAGTGGCACATCGGCTCTCCCTGGTTCTACAGTAGCTCTGGGCCTTCAGACCCAAACAGGGACATGGGCTCTGCGGTTTTGGACTTGCCAGCCTCCATAATTGTGTGAGCCGATTCCTCATAATTAATCTTCCTTTAAATATGACATTGTTAATATATAACATATTTAAAATGTTACAAAAAAGGATATTTCTCTTGCAAAAATATATATATCCATCCTATTGGTTCTGTTTCTCTGGAGAATCCTAATGCAACTGGCTTCTGAAATTTGTTTTTTTCTTTCAATATTTTGTTTATATGATTAATGTTGTATATAGCTGCTACTCCATAATTATTCTAACAGTTGTCTAGTATGACACTCTGTGAATACAACAAAACTAATGTATGAATTCTCTTTTCAATGGACACTTGACTTTTTTTCCATTGTTGTTTTATTATGAACAATGTTATTATGACTATTAGCACTTTGTTTATTACACTTTTGCAAGACATTGTCTATGGCACATGCCTTGAAATGGAATTGCTCATTAGTAAAGTGTATGGCTGTCTGTTCAACTTTTCAGGAATGTGCCCAATTATTTTTCAAAAGGTTATACTTACTTATAGGATTCCCTTTGACACACCTCCTCATCAATATTTGTAATAATACACTAAATTATATGTAAATTTAACAAATATATGAGGTATAAAGTGTTATATCATTGTAAGCCTAATTCACATTTCTCTGATTGTTAATAAATTTGAACATTTTTCTATTTGACTTATATACCTTGTACTTTTCATCTTCTATAAAATACTATTTTTTTTTTGGTAATTTTTTCTGTTGTTTGTCTTTTTATTCCTTGTGTTGATCATTAATGTAATCATCCAACAAATATTTATTGATCTTGTACTACTTGCCACTCTTCTCATTATTAGAACAGTATAAAACTAAACAGGCAAAAACACTTCCTTCATAGATCTTAGATTTAGTGGAGAAATATAGACAATAGACAAAATAAATGCATGAACTAAGAGTAATTAGATAGTAATTGAAAGCTGTAGTCCTCAAGACAGTATGGTACTGGCACAAAAACAGACACATAAATCCATGGAACAGAACAGAAAACCCAGAAATGGACCCACAACTCTATGGTCAACTAATCTTTGACAAAGCAGGAAAGAATAACCAATGGAAAAAAGTCTCTTTGATAAGTGGTGCTGGGAAAACTGGACAGCCACATGCAGAAGAATGAAACTGTTCCACCTTCTTACACCATTCACAAAAATAAACTAAAAATGAATGAAAGACCTAATAAGACAGGAAAACATCAAAATCCTAGAGAACACAGGCAGTAACCTCTTTGACCTCAGCCATATCAACTTCTTACTAGACACGTTTCCAGAAGCAAGGGAAACAAAAGCAAAAGTGAACTATTGGGACTTCATCAAGATAAAAACCTTCTGCACAGTGAAGGAAACAATCAACAAAACTGAAAGGCAGCCTATGGAATGAGAGAAGATACTTGCAAATGACATATACGGTAAAGGGTTAGTATCCAAAAAATACAAAGAATTTATCAAACTCAACACCCAAAAGACAAATAATCCAGTTAAAAAAATGGGCACAAGACATGAATAGACATTTTTCCAAAGAAGACATACAAATGGCTAATAGACAAATGAAAAGATGCTCAACATCACTCATCATCAGGGAAATACAAATAAAAACTACAATGTAAGAATGGTTAAAATTAAAAATACAGGAAACAACAGATGTTGGTGAAGATGTGGAGAAAGGGGAACCATCTTACACTGTTGGTGGGAATGCAAACTGGTGCAGCCTCTCTAGAACGCAATATGGAGGTTCCTCAAAAAGTTAAAAATAGAACTACCCTATGACATAGCAATTGCACTACTAGGTATTTAACCAAAGGATACAAAAGTACTGATCAAAGGGACACATGCACCCGATGTTTATAGCAGCATTATCTACAATAGCCAAATTATGGAAAGAGCTCAAATGTCCATTGATTGATGAATGGATAAAGAAGTTGTGGTATATATATACAATGGAATATTACTCAGCCATCAAAAGGAATAAAATATTGCCATTTGCAATGATGTGGATGGAGCTACAGTGTATTATACTAAGCTAAACAAGTCAGTCAGAGAAAGACAAATACCATATGATTTCACTCATATGTGTAATTTAAGAAACCAAACAGAAGAGTATAGGGGAAGCGGGGGAAAGAGAGGGAGGCAAACCATAGAAGAATCTTAACAATAGAGAAAAAACTGAGGGTTGATGGAAGGGAGGTGGCCAGGGATTGGGTTAAACGGGTGATGGGTATTAAGGAGGGCACTTGTTGTGATGAGCACTCGGTGGTATATGTAAGTGATGAATCACTAAATTCTACCCCTGAAACCAATATTACATGATATGTTAACTATAATTTAAACAAAAACTTAAAACACACACATATACACACTAAGAAGACAGTAATTGTTTTTTTAAAGAAATACAAAGCAAAGAAAGTGTATAAGGAATTGAAGTATTTGCAATGTGCAGCTTATTAAAATTTTTATGTTGTTTTTTAAGATAAATAAAATCATTCTTTTAATATGGTACAACCTGCACTTTATTTCAAGGTTATACATTTTGGTTTGAAGAAACCTTTAAATAGTTTTTCAAAATTTCTGCTACTTTTATTTCCCATTTTTAAAAATTTTTTTCTTTAAGTCATAGATAAATTTGAAGTCAATTTATTGTTCTGGGGTATAAAATAGACAACTATTTTTTCTCTAAATAAGTAGTTGTCAACTTTTTGAAAAAAATATTTTCTTTTTTTAAAGTTTTTATTGTTATGTTAATCACCATACATTACATCATTAGTTTTTGATGTAGTGTTCCATGATTCATTGTTTGTGCATAACACCCAGTGCTCCATGCAGAGTGTGCCCTCTTTAATACCCATCACCAGGCTAACCCATCCTCCCACCCCCCTCCCCTCTAGAACCCTCAGTTTGTTTTTCAGAGTCCATCGTCTCTAACCTTGTTTCTGAGTTTTCTGTTATTGTCTACTTGTTAATTTATCTCCTCCTGTGCCAATACATACTTTGTTTTAATAACTGTTTATAAGAAGTTGATATCTGGTTGGACATTTTCCTCACCTTATCTTCCTCCACCCAAGGAAATCTTAACTATTGGATCTTTGGTTTCCACATAAGTTTTGAATCAGCTCATTGAGTTCCACTCAAAAGCCCTATTGGGATTTGTATTGCAATTATTCTGAAGCTTAAGTTTAATTTTTACAGAATTATCACATTTACTCTATAGAGTTCCTCTTTATGTTCATGGTAAGTTTTCCTGTTTATGTGGGTTTCCCTTAATGTGTATTAATAAAGTTTTCGCTCTCTCTTTTTTTTTTTTTTTACCTAGAGTTCTTTTAAAGTTTGTGAAATTTATTTCTAGGTAATTGATATTTTACTCCCTGTTGCTCTTAATTTTTCTTAATTGTTTAGAGATAATGTACAAAAGGGAATTGATTTTTATCAGTTTTCTTAAATCCTGTCATCCTGCTAAATTTTCTTAATGTTTGTAAAAAGATGTTCGTGAGGTTTTTAGTATTCTCTACGCAGTCAATTATATCATCTTCATAATCAGTTTGAATTACTCTTTTACAAACAGAACATTTTTTCCTTGTCTTCCTATACTGACTCAGACATCAAGAAGCATGTGGTTTTCAGTACTGTCTATACTAATAACCATCTACAATTTTCATTATGAGTTTCTCTTTGATGTAACAAGATTATTTAGGACTAAGTTCTATAATTTCCAAATGTATAGAATTAGAAATTGTTATTGACAACAAATAAGCATGTTTCTTAGTCTTGATCAGAAACTCAAATAAAATGCCTTGAATCATTTTATCTGTTTGAGAAATTATCATTTTATTCTTATTTTACCAGATTTTTTTAACATAAATAAAGTTGAATTCCACTGCATGCTTTTTTCCTGCAACTTTCAAGATATTTATATATTTTTTCTCTTTCAATATCTCATATTTTAATTATAATAATTGATATTCTAAAATTTTCCATTCCTCTAATAATCACAATATGCCCTAATATGTATTTAGTATACATTGCTGGAATAGCTTTGCTAATATAGTGTTTAAAATGTTTGCACCTATTTTCATGAGTGAGGTTGGCTTATAATTTTATTTTTTTACATTGGTTTGATTTTAGATCAATTTTACAGTGGCCCTATAAATGAATCCGGGTTTATTCCTTACTTTTCTTTTCTCTGAAATTAGAATCTTAAAATTATGGAGTCATAATTTTTTGTAAAATCCTCACTTTTATGTTGCTTTATTTGTGGCATACATTTTAACATCTAGTTCTCTTTCTTTAATTTATAGAAATATTTAGATTTTTTTCTTACGTTAGTTTGCATTAGTTAAGTTTTTATTGAAATTTGACCATTTAGTCTGTTTCTGAGTCCATTGGCATAAATAGTCTCATGGTAGCTTCCTATTCATGTGTTAAGTTCTGTCATATGAGCACTTAGCTTACATTTTCCCTAATGTTATTACTCATGTTCTATTTTTTCATTAATAATCTCTCTGCAAATTTACCTATTTCATTTGCATTTTCACAAAAAAATTCTTCTGCAGTTTTTTTTCTTAATTTCTTTTATCCTTACTGACTTCCCCTGTTTATTTTCATGAGAAATATTCTGTTGTGTTTTTACTAATTTCATGAGATGAATGCTTCGTTCACTATTTTCATTCTTGTTCATTTCTTAATGTAAAAATATCGCCCTTTAATAATATTTATGTTAACCTTGCAGTCATGATATGTGGTATTTTAACTATTATCTATATTAATAAGTATTTGCAATTTTCATTATGATTTCCTCTTTGATGCATGAATTTATTTAGAAGAATATTCCATAATTTTTGAATGTGGACATAAAAAGTTGTTACTGAGGACAAAAAGTTCTGTGTTAGAATACATAGACTGTATTTTATGACTTCTTTGGGATTACTGAAGCTTCATTTTTGGCTTAATACATAAATAATTATAGGGGTGCCTGGGTGGCTCAGTCGTTAAGCGTCTGCCTTCGGCTGGGGTCATGGTCCCAGGGTCCTCGGATTGAGCCCCGCATTGGGAAGCCTGCTTCTCCGTCTCCCACGCCCCCTGCTTGTGTTTCTGCTCTCGCTATCTCTCTCTCTGTCAAATAAATAAAATCTTTAAAAAAAATACCTAAATAATTTTATAAATATTCCATTTTATAAATGTTGTCAGGATAAATGTGCATCCTTTAGTTATTGGCTTTTTAATTATGTTATTAAATTTTTGACATTTTTAAGTATGTTGAAATCTCACACTCTGATTTTCAATCACTTTTCAATTTCTCCTTGTAGATCTACAAATTTTTGCTTTATATATTTTGAAACAATCTTATTAGGTGCATGTAAATTAGAATTTCAAAGAGCTCCTTTCCATCTGTTTCCATGACTCTCTCTAATCACAATGATGCACTGTGTCCCATTACCTATATTACAGGTTTCCTTTGGTGTTTACTTGGTATACTGTTTTCATCAGTTTACTTTCCATTTTTCCTAATTCTCAGGTTTTGCACATATCTCATGTAAATGAAATAGAGTTGGATTTTGTTGATGTTTTTAAAAAATCTCATGTCACACTCTCCATATTTTAACTGCAAGTTTGCTCCAATTATATTTACAATGATCACTGATAGACTTGAGCTTTTTTTTTTACTAACGTATCTTTTGTACTGTATTTATCTAACTTGTTTATGCTTTTATTTTCTGTCTTCTTATTTCTTTCCTTATTTTGATTATGTTGGAGGGTTTTTTTTTCCTTAAAATTTAAATTAGTAATTCATCCTTCCTCCCCACACACCTCCACTGTTTTAGAACTTATATACAGGGGCACCTGGGTGGCTCAGTCGTTAAGCGTCTGCCTTCGGCGGGGGTCATGATCCCACGGTCCTGGAATCGAGCCCCACATAGGGCTCCCTGCTCAGTGGGAAGCCTGCTTCTCCCTCTCTTGCTCCCCCTGCTTGTGTTCCCTCTCTCACTGTGTCTCTCTCTGTCAAATAAATAAATAAAAAATCTTAAAAAAAAAGAAATTATACACATAATAGCTCACTTTTTTCATTTGTATCATTGACATTAGATTATACACACTTAATTTTTTTAAAGTATACATTTATATTCTTAATAGGTCTTCCAGTCAAAATAAGGAATCTGGGACCCTTTAACTGTCATTAACCATCTTATGTGCTCTATTTGTCCAGCATTTTATTTCTACCCTTTTTATCCTAAAATTCACTAAGGCTATTATTATTATTATCACTATAATTATTGCTTTTATTGTTTTTATTGGTAGTAGTAGTTTAGCTTACATAAGCAATGTTCAGTATAGCATATATAAACCACATAGTTCTGCAATCTTTTCTTTGTTCTCTATCCTTCTTTGCTCTATTTCATACTGTCTATCTCCTTGTATTTCTGTGCTATATTCTGTCAAGTTCTCTCCTTTTCTTTGTGCTTCCCATGTTTTTTTAATTCCAGCATTTGTTATTTTTAGGTTCTATATTCTTTTTCTATGTTTTTCATCTTTGTTTTGCCTTAAAAAAAGAACATGTTCTTATATCGTTGTTCTATAGCTGAAAGAGTTGTGGGAAATTTCTTTTCTAAGGTATATTATATTCTGGGTTGAGCTCTTTTTGATAGTTTATGTAATGATTCTTCTTTTCATTTTTAATTATTGAAGGTAATTTGTAGAATAACATTGCAGTTGTTTTCCTGTTTGCTCAGATACAGTGTAGGTGACTTTCTGCATCTATCTCTGCTCTGTCTGACACTGTTTTCCCACTACTGATATGATCATCTGAACCCTAGTGGGTACAGGAGTAGGCTGGGGCAGAAGACACAAATGGATAGGTGTAAAGTCTTTGTCAGACTACAGTGATGACTCAAATTCTCACTCTTTAACTTGTATTAAATACACAGTACATGAGTTAATTCTATCTCTTTGGAAAGTGTGTCCCATCCTTATATGGCTTTGGATCAGTTCTCCATTTATCATATAATATTAAGGACTCTACTTCTATCATGGACCCAGCCCTCTGTTTTTCTTATTTTATCCAGTTTTCTAGCAACCTTTTCAAACCCTCTTCTTATTATAAAGACTTTTTTAAGTTGCCACCTAATTTACTCATTTTCTAGAAATAGCAAATAGGAAATAAAAGTTTGTCTGTTTTTACCTTGTTTATGTACCAAGAGTAAAAATATTAATTTTACCCAACAAATTATCAAACACATTTACCTTTGAAGGAAATTCACAATATAAATACATTTACAATTTACATTTATAATTTTAAAATGTCCAATTCTGCTTTTTTACTCTTTAAGCAGAAAAAATATTGTAAGCTACAACACAAAGATAAATATGTAAAAAGTAAACATTTAGAAAAAGTATATAAAGTGTGCAGCATTTATGACTGGTTTGAGGGATAATAAGTCTATAGAAAGAGTGTTAAAAAGCATAAAAAGCATTGATATTTGAAAAATCAAAGGTTAAAACATATCTTTATAATGATGGTATAAACTAATGGGAAAATGTTATGTATTTAGAATTTGGAAGTCACGTATATATCTGTAATGTAAGTTGTCTAAACTAGAATTAGAACATAATTTGTTTAAGAGTATTACAAGAATACAGTGCTTCTGCTTATTATTATTCTTTTCATTCTTTTTTTTTCTTTTTAAGAAAAACTCAATACTACATTTTAGTAAAAAACAAACAAACAAAAGTTTGGAAAGATGTGTGGCTGACTTCCCCTCAATTTGAGTCACCCTGATGTTGTGACTGCCAAAAATATGATGAAGTGTTGTGCTCTGCGTATGGTGTTGAATGATTCTGCAGTATCCATTTAGGAGTTTACTTTTAACATTACTTAACAGAGATACATGAACTAATTGCTGTTTATCATTTCAATAGATATTGTACCCAAACCCATCATATTCAAACATCCATATTATAAATTGTTCCTGATAAATGCTTTATAGATAATGTTAAGATAAGATTATACATCAACAAAGCTGAGATCATTGAGTTATTGATTCAATGTCCCTTGCTAAAATTACCAAGCTAAATATGATGTCAGTGCAGAGATCAAACAGGAATGAAATCTATTAGTCTTTGTCATTATGCTTTTAATTTCAAGGGGTGTTTTTAATGCAGTGGTCACTGCCAATTCTTCAGAGGTGTCAATAAATCAAAATATAAACATGAAAGGTGTAACTTATGTCTTTTATAAGTCTCTTTTCTTTATGTGTGTTTATTATTTGCTTTCTTCCTTGCTATATATTAACAAGACTCTACAGTAATGATGGATAATCCATATCATACATATACATTCATATTTTATTTAAAAACATTAACAAGACCTCTAAATGTAGAAAGGCACAGACATTAATGGCAGGTGATTAACTTATAGATGTTTCTTTTTTTTTAAATTTTATTATGTTATGTTAATCACCATACATTACATCATTAGTTTTTGATGTAGTGTTCCATGATTCATTGTTTGCATATAATACCCAGTGCAACTTATAGATGTTTCTGTTCTTCTGTCAGAGTCTATTTAGGGGAGCTCTATACCCATGTTATTTTGGTGTTCACTAGTTTGATAAATATGTTTGTTTTTCTGATTCATTACAATTTAATCTTTAATGTAAGGTTATTTCCTTGGATTTTCATAACAGTTAAAGATAAAATACACAGTGAGCTATGTAAAAGAGTTAAGGGAGTGTCTGGGGACTTGATACTTTTTACCCATTCCAAAGTTCTTTACCATAAGTTTTTCTTTCTTTATTTTTGTTTAAGATTTATTTATTTATTTGAGAGAGAGGGAGAGAGAGAGAGAGTGAGAGAGAGAGAGAGAGAGAGAGAGAAAATGAGTGGGGGCGGGGCAAAGGGAGAAGGAGGGGAAAATCTCAAGCAGGCTCTCTGTTGAATGCAGAGCCCAATGTGGGACTTGATTCCATGACCCTGAGATCATGACCTGAGCTGAAATCAAGAGTTTAACCCACTGAGCCACCCAGGTGCCCCTTTACTGTAAACTTTTCATAATATCAGTTTATACACTTAGAATAACAGAGGGTCATTGGCTTTAAAAATTCCTATTTTTTCATGACATCTTGAGATAAGAAACTTAAATAATTATCTAGGCCTTGAGTGGCAAAATTACTTTAATATGTATGCAAATTTTATTTGTTTGGATGTGTGATTCTTATTAAGAGTGATATAGATTAATATGGGATTGTAATAGAAGCAGTTTATTTAAAATGCACAAAAATATTCAAGTAATTTTGATAAGCTTTTAGAAACTACAGTATCATTTTTAGAAATGAAAATATTGTTCCGAATAAATCATGATTAATATAAAATTGGTATAGTACTATTATTTATTTTAAAGTAAAACTATTTTCATCTTCTGAATTCAGTTGACAGATACAGTCTATGCTTTTCTTTACCAGGAAGAGAAATACCATGTAAGCTGTTATCTTTCTTATGCTCATCTAAATAGGATCATTAAAAACAAAAATTGAATATCCACTACATAATTATTTAACCTTATAATACTGTTATACAGATAAAAATAAGAGAACCAGGTATGAAAAAATATATAATAATTTATGTCTTATGTCATTGCCTTATCAATTACATATGCAACACAGAACAAATTCCAGATCTAAAGAAATAGGAAATTCAATAGAGATTTTTGTAAACTGTTCACCTGCACAATTCCATGCCCCTCCACAAAGGTAACCATTCTTAACAATTTTGTTTCTTGCACTTAAAATAATTTTTCTGCAACTTTTTTTTACCTAATAAAAGAGTTCTTTCCATATCATATAATATACACCATACTTTATGAGCTACAAAGTATTCTCTAAAGGGGGTGGGTCTCCCATTATGTGCTCTATTTTATTCCCGTTGATGAACAAAGTAATGTTTTATTTATTTATTTATTTTGGTTGTAAGAATGAGGCACTGACTATTCTTGAAGATGTATCGAGTTCAACTATATTTCTTTTTTAAAAAGATTTTATTTATTTAAGAGAGAGAGAGAGAGAACGAGCAGGGAGAGGGATAGAGGAAGAGGGAGAAGCAGGTTCCCCACTGAGCAGGGAGCTGGACCTGGGGCTCAGTCCCAGAACCCTGGGATCATGACCTGAGCTGAAGGCAGATGTTTAACTGACTGAGCCACCCAGGTACCCCACACTCACCAAATATAATATTTCTTAAGGTAAATTCCTAGAAGGGGTTTATTTGCCTCAGAAACATGTGTTTATTTAAAATCACGAAGAATACTGCCAAATTGTACTTTTAAAAGCCTAAATCAGCTTACGATTGCTGTAATATTATATAAGTCGCTATTGCTCTGCACTCTATTCTCATAATTTGTCGGTTTGTGTGTGTGTTAATCTGATGGTGCAAAATGATTTTACATTGTATTGTAAAATTCATTTATTTAAAATCATAGTGAGGCTGAACACGGACTTGGCATACACTTTGTGTACTTCTATATTAAGTTGTCAGTTTTCTATTTTGAGCTCTTAATTATTTGCATACTGAATATGTCACAAAAATTATCTCTTTTTATTACCTCCCTTTGTTGCTTATCTCTTTGCTTAGAGTATTGCATTTTTCATCTGTTGTTAGTTTTTCTTTATTTTTATATGAAGAAATAAATATTTTTCTTTATCATTTTTAAGATGTGTTTGTGTTTTGGAAGATAGTTCCCACCCTAGTATTACTTAAATTTCCTTGTAACAGTTTTATTATTTTTGCTTTTAACTTCTTCCAGTGGAATTTATTTTTTTACCTACGACAAAGAATTGGGATTTCTAAACTGTCTATTCACTCTTTTCTTTATATTAATATGGAATCATGAATATTTATTTTATATTTAAGATTGTAAACCAATATTACTTTATTTTGTTCTCAAATTTTTCTACCTTTGGCTATCAGGAGCTCTCTTCCTCTGATATTATTTGTGTGTGTGTGTGTGTGTGTGTGTGTGTGTTTAGCAATTTTCTTTTTGTCACCACAAGACAATCTAGGTTCATTTTTGGAATGTATTATCTCAGTCTCAGAATTGGCCATTTCTCCAAGGAACTCTTGTTCCTTTATTTGGATAATACTATTAGAAACCAAGATCTGGATGCAATATAATGTTTACTATGGATTAAAAATAAGTGTTGGGAGAAAAATGCTGAAATTAATTAAAGAAACACCTGTTAATGTTTTAAAGAACACAGCTTGAATAACAATAAACCAGATCATGTTATTGCCTTACTTTGAGCTACAATACCTAATTTTAAGTAGTAAAGTTAAATAATCAATAATGTTAATATTTCATTAATTATGACTTTTTCCCTAATAAATGCCATCTATTATTTTTTAACTATATGAAATGAAGAGAATAAGTAACAAAGTACTTAATGTTAAAGTAATTTTCTTGTTTAAAGTAACTATAAATTTACTTTAAATTAATAGACTTTACAGAGAAAAAATAAAATAAGCCATGTAATAATCTTACTTTAAAAAATAATGCAGTGAATGTTTATATAAATAATTAAGAATATGACCAAAATACCTATGCACAATTTTTGTACACATAAAGTGTTGCTATTATAGTTAAAGCATTCTGCATGACATACCAACACTGTTGATGTGCTCTGTGTATTATCCAAGTAGTTCCTAAAGTTTTATTAGCATATGCATAGCCCTGTGCATATCAACTATGTTTTCTCATTTGATTTCTCTCTTGGTGTATTTATGGAAGCCTTATTTAGATCTAAATTTACATTCCTCTGCTCTTTATTCTGCCAGCAATTTGTCAAACACTTTATGCAAATATGCTGAATCAGCTTATTTACAAAATGACTTTCTTCATCTCCTCTTGGAAAATTTCTCTAGTTATGTACGTGTATATAAGCGTCTCTATAGTTAATGTGTAAATAAAATATCCAATCTTCTTGACAGACTGAACAATGTCATAATGAACTCACCAATATCAATTATCAACCTGAATATTTTAGATAAAAATACTCACATGTTGTTTTTAAACCATTGAGTTTTATTTTAAATTTGCAAAATATTCTTTAAAAGGCTATTTAATTTTGTGGCTATATAAAGGTGTTAAATTATATGTAAATATATAGTTTTTGTTGAGTTTTTTTCTAATGTATGAAAAAAACACAAAATTAACTACTTCCCTTGAAATTATTGTTATCTTTCTCTCTTCTCTTTTTAAGGAATATTTGGAAATGTGGTGTTATTTTATTCCCTAAATTCACTAAAGTATTTAACATAACACACATACCTGTGTATTTTGCTTCACTTAAGAAATGCACAGAAATACTTTAGAAATACCTTACTGAGCCAAGGCTAAGCCATGAACAAAAACCAGATTACATATTGCCATTGTCCCATTTTGATGGACAGTTTGTAACACTCTAAGTAGACTGCCATGAATGCAATCAACTGTCCTCTATTGCTTCTCTTCTAGAGGCACCCTTACCTTTCATTATGCCCACCAGTCTTGGAATTAAAAGAAGTTACTACTAATTCAGCTAGAATAAATATTGACTTAATCAGAATGTCATCCATGGAAGTAGGAGTTGCAATAAACCACAGTGGTATAATTAGGAAATTTTCCAAACATCAAGAAAACCTCCTGCTCTTATGGTGGAAATGAGATGCAAGTACTTTTTTAAAGTTTTTATTTAAATTCCAGTTAGTTAACACACAGAGTAATATTAGTTTCAGGTGTACAATATAGTGATTCAATACTTCTAAACACCACCTAGTGCTCATCACAACAAGTGCACTCCTCAATCCCCGTCACCTGTTTAACTCATCACCCACCTCTCCTCTGGTTAACCATCAGTTTGTCCTCTATAGTTAAGAGTCTGTTTCTTGGTTTGCCTTTCTCTTTTTTCTTTCCCTTTGCTCAATTGTTTTGTTTCTTAAATTCCACATATGAGTGAAATCATATGGTATTCGTCTTTCTCTGACTGACTTATTTAGCTTAGCATAATACTCTCTAGCTCCATCCATGTTATTGCCAATCACAAGATTTCATTCTTTTATGGCTGACTAATATTCATTATATATATGAACCACGTCTTCTTATCCATTCTTCAGTCAATGGACATTTGGGCTGTTTCCATAATTTGGCTATTGTAGATAATGCTGCTATAAACATCAGGGTGCATGTATCCCTTTGAATTGGTATTTTTGTATTCTTTGGGTAGATACCTAGTAGTGCAATTGTTGGATCATAGGGTAGTTCTGTTTTTAATCTTTTGACGAACCTCCATACTGTTTTCCAGAGTGGCTGCACCCACCAATAGTGCAAGAGGGTTGCCCTTTCTCCACATCCTCACCAAAACATGTTGTTTCTTGTATTGTTGATTTTAGCCATTCTGACAGGTTTGAAGTGATATCACACTGTAGTTTTGATTTGTATTTCCCTGTAGATGAGACTGTTGAGCATCTTTTCATGTGTCTGTTGGCCATCTATATGTCTTCTTTGGAGTAAGTACTTTTTTTTAAATTAAAATTTAGCAAGTTGTTCACTGATTCCAGTAACTTTACTATATAACTGGTCAATCTCCATATAGATAAGAAGGTTAGATACTATATTTAAAAGAAATTAGAGCATGGAAAAGTCTATTAAAATCATTATCCTCCTAGTGGTTTATTTCTTGGGCTTCAGGGGATTACATGATTTATCAATTGCTATAGGTTATGAACCACTGAGAAATTCTAAAAATTCTTCTTTTTTCTCCCCTGCTCATTCTAAACCCATTGTGTCATTAACTCCATAACTTCAATGATTCTGTCTAAAGGTAACTTGCCTTTCAGGATTAATTGGAAATTGAACAATGTTGTTATCTTTGATGGAGTGGGGCACAACAAATTGGGTGATAGATATCCTCTATTATCCATGACATAAACAAGCATTTACAGTAATTAATACAATGTAAAAAAAAAAAAGAAAGAAACACTCTTAGCAGATTAAGGTCGATGCCACATAAAATTCGAATAAATAGTAATAATAATGTAAGTAGGCAGGAAATCCTTCTTTTAAACTGTAAGGTTGTCATAGGAGGAGGACTTATGTTTGTACTGTATGTTTACACATAAGGGACGCTGGCAGAGAGCTGAACTAAGTAAGCAGAGTCCCTTTAGCTATGAAAAACGTAGCTGGAGAATTTAATTTTGAATCTGCAGTCTTCAGCTTGGTATTCCCACAATAGACTACACAGGGAAAATCAAGCTCAGGAGTATTTTTCAAAGCTTTCATGTATAAAAAGGCCATGATAGATCACTGTTCTTTTAACAATATTTAAGTGGTAGCTGTGTTTAGGAGTTCAAGTGTAAACACAGTAAGAAGCTGGAAAAAATATTTTGAGCCAGAGACTTTAACAAGTCTGCAAAATGGAGAGATGCCAAAGAGAAGACTCAAGAGCACTGGTACTGGAAACAAACATAGAGGCCGGAGCCAAGAAATTTTACTTATGATGCCTTCAAGGGTACATAAAGGTCTTGGACAGTCTTTTCTGGAGTTATCTGTGCTGAATCAGCTTCTCCCTAATTAGATTACTTATTTCACTGGCAGTGGCCAAGCCAAAGTCATTTCTGATGGACTCAAAGTTAAGCATACTCAAAGAGAATTTTGATGTTGATTAGAAAGCTTGTACACTTTCTATTTACTATACAGCTTTTCTACAAAAGTACTGATGTTCATGTTTTTAAAGGGTGAATATATGTAATTTTTTTTATTTCTAAAGGCCTTAAAACATACAATGTGAAAAAAATAAAAACTTTCTAGTATCATGCTATTTTCCTAAACAGCAGTATTTTATATTAAAGTCTCTTTGGGAATAAAACACACATGTTTACTAAAACCACATATGTTGAACATCCATATGATATGATACTACTCAGTAATAAAGGCAAACCAACTATTGGAAGTGCAACAAGTTGGATATATCTCAAATATACTGAACTAAGTGAAAAAGTCCAGACCCAAATGGTTACGTATTACATGTTTCCATTTACATGACATTCTGGAAAAGGCAAATTTATAAGTTCAGAAAATAGATTAATTGTGCCTGGGATCTAAGGGTAAGGGCATGAGCTAATTACTTGAGGTGATAGAAATATGGGCATATGACTGCATGCATTTGCAAAAACTCATAGAATGATGTACCTAAACAGGGCAAAATATGGCATATAAATTATACTTTAATAGAGCTGACTTTTAAAAAATATATATTTCAGAAAGTTTCAATTTTCAAGTATTCCAGTACATCCAATTAAACAATTACAAAAATTCACAGTATGTCTTCAATATCACAAGTATAAGGCTTATGCTTTTCCTTACCACTCAAAGGTCACAGAGAAGACCAAATACAGAGGGTTAAAAGCTTAGAATTTCTAATTTCTTGGGCTTGTTTTTAATTGGCTACAAAATGTTTCTTCCTTAATAGACAGAAGATTTAAAATGTTTAAATGAAAATTAGCATTAAAATTTAGTCTTCCTGAGGTTCCCAAAACCTTTTATCAGATTGTTTTGAAACAATTAACATCTGGAATAATATGATATCAACCATTTTTTTTTTTTTTTTGGTCACAAATCTGGGTATTGGCCTATTTAAATAAGAAGACAAGGAGAAAAGTCACTCTTTCGTAATTGGCTTGTCCAATCAGTTTGAACTTTTTTCCTAAAAACATATGTAACCTTAAGTTACTTGTCTTATATTATTTTCTGATATATATTTTTACCCAGATCAAAATGAAACCCTTCAATTATACATCTAAACTTTACTTATAAAGTCTATGTATGAAGTAGACATTAAGTTATTAGCTTCTTTTAGATTAGAATTTCTCCTTTGATATTGATGTATATTCACTTTTACATCACTGAATTTCATAAATTTACCTATTTGATTAAGTTGACCTATGACAAAATCAAAAGTAATATTCATGATTCTTGGCCAGCTATTGTTCACTTCTTTTCAACCTTTTGCAGAAGAAATAATCTGTTATATGTCAGTGTGCAAGAAACTTTTTTTTTCTTACACTGAATTCTACTTTGTAATAAACAGATATATGTCTACAACCTATGGTTTGGAAAATCTCATAGTCACTTCAGAATTTAAACTTCTTTCTTCCCTTTTATCTTGATCATTTTATATTAATTTATAAGATATTTAACATGTTGCATGCGTATTAAACTGTATTTCTTCATCTTATAGCTCAACTTTATATTCCATAATTCTACAGTAATTTTAGATTTTTTCTTTATTAGTTATTTTAATTTTTCTTTATTTTTTTTAAAGGTTTTATTTATTTTTTGACAGACAAGCGAGAGAGGGAACACAAGAAGAAGGTGTGGGAGAGGGAGAAGGAGGCTTCCAGTGGAGCAGGGAGCCCGATGTGGGACTCGATCCCAGGCCCTG
The DNA here is from genome assembly GCF_964656455.1 of Halichoerus grypus. Lineage (NCBI taxonomy): Eukaryota > Metazoa > Chordata > Mammalia > Carnivora > Phocidae > Halichoerus > Halichoerus grypus. The sequence goes on from NC_135713.1 coordinate 37,443,066, forward strand.
GGATCATGACCTGAGCCGAAGGCAGGCGCTTAACGACTGAGCCACCCAGGCACCCCGTTTCTTATCAAATAATGTAAACAACTAAAAACACTATAATTTTAATTGTGTGACAAGTGTCCAGTGTCCAGTCACTGTAAAAGCTAAGGATCAAGATCACCCAAACGAATAAAAATAAGTCCTTGTTATATGTTACGATATCGTCAAATAGTTCACAAGACACATACATATAAACAACCTCATGAAAGACAACTAATGAAGCTCTCCAGGAAACATCTATTGACACATTTCTTAGAGTATGGAATATAATTCTGTTGAGCTCGCACCAGGGTGCTCTTTATGTCCTTGAAAATAAGGATGTTGGAGAAGAATTATTTTGCCCAAGGATAATCAAAGCTCACTCTTTGCTTTCATTTTTTTTGTAGCTATGATTACATTTTTTTGTAGCTATGATTACATAATTATGGTTTATAAAATCAGATCAACCATATCTTTATTTCATCATCTACATGTACCTAGTATTCTGTTTCAATGAAAAATAAAATACAGGGGCGCCTGGGTGGCTCAGTTGGTTAAGCAACTGCCTTCGGCTCAGGTCATGATCCTGGAGTCCCGGGATCGAGTCCCGGGATCGAGTCCCACATCGGACTCCCTGCTCAGCGGGGAGTCTGCTTCTCCCTCTGATCCTCCCCCTCTCATGCTCTCTGTCTCCCATTCTCTCTCTCAGATAAATAAATAAAAAATCTTTAAAAAAAATAAAAATAAAAAAATAAAATACATAGCTTTTTTTTTTTTTTCAAATAAGAAAACAAAATTTTCTCCCAGGAGTCGCTGTTAACTTTTTGACCACCAAATTCAAATTCATTCTGTACTTAGAAAATCTATAGGATTAATTATCATTAATTTATTCATTACTATTGTTGAACATCTCAAAAAATCTACCCCCAAGGTCTACTCAATCATGAATTATAAATTTCAGTTAAACTGCTCATAAGCATATTTTCCTTGCTGGAAAGAAAGTGAAGACTTTACAAAGTCAGCGAATTTCCTCAGCACATTAGTTTTCAAAAACTAATCAGGTGGTGGTAATATAATCTTAATTAAAAACAAGTAAGAAGCACAGTTAGAAACAGTATTTCCAATACTTTGTCTATTGGTATCTAGGACCATAAGGCCTAACATAATTCTCTAAAATTTTACTCTCCAGCAAATTATTCAATTTCTTAATATGAGTCCTCAGATAGGAAACTAAAAACCTAAGGTATTATGATATAATCCCCTCTTGGGGATTCAAGGAATGCAGTTCATTGTGAGATTTATTTTCTCTCCAGTGTTTACAACTCACATATTTCTATTATAATGCTATGTCACAAGTTACTTTTGTCGACAGATCATTTAATTTTTCCCTTTCATGAGACAACTCAAATCTAATTCAGCTGCTTCAAACACGGTATCTCTATTTAAAGAGGAAGACATTGGTAAATACTGAATCACTTTAGCAGAAAATGCCACAACTATGGAATACATAGTCAAACAAATAATTTAGAAAGCTTGCCTATGATTGAATGTTGGACAAACAGTTGTGAGATAGAGCTGAAAGTCATGCAGTCTCTTTCGAGCATGTCCTTAGAAGCCAAAAATTTAATTGAACTAAATACGTCATAGACAAAAAAGAAGTGAAAAGCCATGCTGCTTCAGAGGGATCTTTTAAAGCACATGCTCACTAGATTAGCAACTCAGTATTTATCAGGGTGCAAGTTCCAGTCAGGACAAGATGGAAGCCAATTAGTTTTATAAAAATAATCAAGTTTGTTTATATTGCCTGATCTTCTCTATAGATTTCTTGGTCTTCAACACGACTTTAAATGTTGACCAAAGAAAATATAAATCTCATAAGAACGTAGCTTGTTCTAATAAAAGGATAACATTCACTCTTCTGTTTTGCAAAAAGATATCTAATGCAATTTTGATTAACAAAGGTTGTGACATGTCCTGAATGAATGCATCCTGAAAGTTAGAGTGTAGCAGTAAGATTTAACCCATCTGTGGAAAGTAGCTCATAAATAAATCCTCAGGATCTCCTGACAACATACTTTTGTGAGAAATATCAAATTATAGTTGTGTGTTTGGCCATAAAATGCATGAAGGAGGCAGTAAAAATAATTCCATTAACATAAAATGCCCAAAATTCTAATGCATTTCAACAGAAATGGGCTCCCATGTGAGATGAACTAGAGAATGAGCTCAAACTTTTCAGGAGCTTTGGTCAAATACATTATGATTTCTCTTAAAGAACATGGAAACAAAAAATAAAATGCATGCAATGAAAAAAAAAAAGAACATGGAAACATTCATGGCAGTAAAATTTCTCCTTGATTTCTTAGTAAAGAGTGAAAAAACATCCAACCTTAGAGTCCTGGGGATTTTGAGGCATTAAACTTCTTACTAGGAAAGGGTTAATCCTATGCAGATTACAGAATCTATATAAATTCTCCATAGAACTTGAAGAACATTAAAAACAACCATAGAGCATCAGAGGACAGGTTACTTTCCAACACTAAAATGAAGGCGTATGGAAGTACTGAATCACTATATTGTACACCTGAAACTAGTATTACATTCTAGGTTAATTAACTGGAATTTAAATAAAACTTGAAAACAAAAAATATAATTGACATAAACCTATAACTGAAGAATATTGTGGAAAGAAAAAAAAGAAAACCCGATTTCTACACTTGCCACCAAGAGCAACACCTTGCATTATATGTCTGGCAAAATCTGTCGATATATATTTTCTTCCACATCGATGCTCTAAGGTGACATCAAAGAGACATGGAAGCAGAGAATCAATATCTTAGTGCCAGCAGCGGCGGCGAAACTGTGACCGAGGTAGTGCTTACTGTTGATCAGGTTACAGCCTCTCTGTCCAAACATTCTAAAAGTACCAGCAAGCACATCCAGAACCCACTTGGCAGAGCTTTTCTTCCAGCTGTAGCTATTGAATATATTTCACTTTTATCTCACAATGGGAGTGCGATGGTTAAGAAAAGAACAGATAAAAACAAGCAATAGGAAAGGGTTTCTAAGTAGTTCATTAAATGGCACTGTTTCAAAACAGCAGCGCTTATTGAATTGTGCTTCTAAAGGGGGCTGAAGCTCTGCAAAAGCTGGGAGATAGGGAAAGCAAACCAGGGCATCATTAAGCTCGCTCAGGCTACACAATTGGCTTCTGCCAGCTCTCCAGACATGCACAATATTAGAAAGGAAAACGGAAAGGAGCTAAAGCTATATCAGAAGTATTTCAAATGACTGCCACCCAATTTATATCCAACCTGTAATGAATGGAATGGCACTGTTTAATGTACCTTATTTTGTACCTTAAACAATATTTCCTAGGTTAGTTTAAAAAGCAAGGTTACAAGTGATGATTCTTACCATAATATATTGCTTCACTGTAACAGACGTTGTAATAGACTAAACGCCTCCAAATTTTAAACAGATCATCTCATGTGACAATAAAATGAAAAATCTTTTATTTCAATCCTTGTTATTGCACCATGTGCTTTAAGAAGTGAATTAAAAGGAAAAATGAAGGGGGGAAAATCGGAGGGGGAGATGAACCATGAGAGACTATGGACTCTGAGAAACAAACTGAGGGTTCTGGAGGGGAGGAGGGTGGGGGATGGGTTAGCCCGGTGATGGGTATTAAAGAGGGCACGTTCTGCATGGAGCACTGGGTGTTATACACAAACAATAAATCATGGAACACTACATCAAAAACTAATGATGTAATGTATGGTGATTAACATAACATAATAAAAAAAATTTTTTAAAAGTGAATTAAAAAAATTATTCCAGATGAAGTAAGATGTATTAATTTAATAACCAATATTGAATGCTCAGGTGAACTCAGTAGCCACAGATAGTTTGAGCCACATAAAAATGATACTTCTGGAATGAGTGACAAGCAGAATTTGATGTTTTAAGTGCAATACTAAAAATGAAATATTACTACTTAACACCACATATATATATACACATACTGTATATACATTTACAAAATATCAATATCATATTGCCATTATTTGTGTTCTACCTGTTTCCAAAATGATTTAAGGCAGTTTGTAACAGAAAGATAAAGGTGCCAGCAATCTTCTCTTTGCAGTTTATCTTGAAGTCAGCAGAGGGTTTTTACTCTGCACTTATAGACCTAGGACTAGGGCTTTGCTGATGTCTATATCCCTGGTATCTCCCATCATGCCACTCTACCCCCCACCCACTTTTTCTTTTACAAAAATTCTTTTTTTTTCCCTAAAATTTGCATTTTAACTATTTTGGAACACTAAGCATGATTGAGGCAGGTAGATTTATCTTCTGCTTGTTTGTCATTTAGTAAAGGCAGGTGGAATGATGTAGAGGGAGGATGTGGGACTCAATAACTAAGGTTATTACAGAAGTTCAATTCCTCATGCAATCATCTTTGAATCCCCAGTGCTCACCACAATGCCCCGTACAGGAAGACTCAAAAGTTTTTCCTCAATGAGATAAGAAGGGAAAATGCCCAGATATTCCTCATCACTCAGTTGCCTATGGCTGATGTTTTTAAGAAAAGAAAGAAAAAAAAAAGGGTGCCTGGGTGGCTCAGTCGGTTAAACGTCTGCCTTCCGCTCAGTTCATGATCTCAGGGTCCTGGGATCCAGCCCTGCGGTGGGGCTCCCTGCTCAGTGGGTAGTCTGCTTCTCCCTCCCACTCTCCCTTTGTGCTCTCCTTCTCTCTCTCTCTCTCTCAAATAAATAAAATCTTCTTTAAAAAAGAAACAAAATACACCTAGTATAGCTTTTGTAAGAGATATAACAGAAACATGCATTTTATTAAAGGGAAAGTCACCCAGATTTTTACAAAGCTTTACCTTCTGCAGTGCTTAGGAGAACTTAATGTTTCAAGTGATGAATTTACTTTATGGGCAAAGATTAGATCTTAAAATCATTAGAATTAAATGTTCACATTTGACACTTTTCCAGGACCAGATTCTAATAATTCTTTCTAACAATTTCATAAGGAAGGTTAATGATCAAGTTTTAACTTCTTGGCTAACTGGTATAAGAATGCAGGGTAAAACAAAGTTACCACAGCCAAACTGCAGGGGGTTTAGTGACATCTTATTTTGTCTGGATTTTAGGAGCATTAGTAATTCTACAAGAGATTCTTACCAAAATAGAGGTTCAAAACCCAGAATTTGAATCACATGGGCCACTTCTGCAAGGCTATCAGAAAATGATAGTAGGGGGTAAATATCATGGTTAACGCGGCTAATAACAATCATATGGGTGCTGTTTCAAAGAGGTGAATTTTTATGAAAATTGCATGCATGACTGAAGAGTGAAATATTTTCCCAACTTAATAAATTTGCTAAAGTGAGGGGCATCTGGGTGGCTCAGTCGTTAAGCGTCTGCCTTCAGCTCAGGTCATGATCTCAGGGTCCTGGGATGGAGCCCCGCATCGGGCTCCCTGCTCCGCGGGAAGCCTGCTTCTCCCTCTCCCACTCCCCCTGCTTGTGTTCCCTCTCTCGCTGTGTCTCTCTCTGTCAAATAAATAAATAAAATCTTTAAAAAAATAAATAAATAAATAAATTTGCTAAAGTGAATTTTATTCACATTTCTAACTTTACAAATTCATGGAGGGAAAGCAACACTCAGTTTGTATTTATATAATTCCACTTCTCATGATTATGCAGTTTTTTATGTTATGGCTGAAAATATCTCACGAAAAAAATTCAAATGTAAAAATAAACATGCATAAAGAAGCATAAAAAATAAGAAAATAAAGTTTACTTATGAAGAAATGTATATTGCTCTATCTTAAGGCATTGTTTTTGTTTTGATTTAAAATTAGGATATGTTGACTGATTTCATAAAGCTAAATTTTGTGTTACAGAGGTGTCAAACTATAATGTGCCAAGGATCTTAGGGGTTATTTAGTGCAAACTCTAACCCAATCAAAAAATACCCTGACTTGGCCCATAATTTGTCACTAATTATTATCAGCTAGTTATAGTGGACACTGAAATTTGGAAACTACTTCCTTAGTTGGGCATTCTTCAATTGCTACAAAGTCTTTTTTAACTCCATATCTGAATCCTATGAATCAGCACCAATTAGTTTTAATGGGAATTCTACCTATAATTTTATTTTTTTAATTTAATTTTATTATATTATGTTAATCACCATACATTACATCATTAGTTTTTGATGTAGTGTTCCACGATTCATTGTTTGTGTATAACACCCAGTGCTCCATTCAATAAAATTTTAAACTGGTGTATTGTCTTCTTGAAATAAGTTTATTTCATTCAGGCTTAACATCTCCATTTTATTGAACTTGTTTCTAGACTCTCATTGTCCTGCTTACCCTCTGTTGGAACTTTTCTGCTACGTCAATATCCTTTTGAAATATAACATACTGGCTTAACCACAACTCTGATGTGATGTCACTAGGTTTCTCTTCCACTTCCCATACATGAATACTGGTAGTCTCCAGAATTCTGAAATCATTCTTAGACTTTATCTTATTTTCCACATTTATGCTCAGACTCTTATTTTCTACATTGAATATTTTTGCATCAATCCAAATGGTTTCAGTAACAACATTGATGACTTGTAAAAGTCCAGAAAAATCAAAATTACTTTCATGCACTTCAGTGTTACATATCTAAATATATCTCCAAGTTCCATAATCCAAGCTTATCTTAAAAGATTCACAGGCAACTCAAAATTTACTTCTTCCTTCAACATGTGTGTATCCACTGTCTTCCAAGTGTCCAGCATTATTCAAGGAATTTTGGATACATTAGTGACCAAAGATCTCTGCCCTTGTACAGTTTATATTATGGAGGTGGGTGGGTAGGCAATGAATAATAAATTAAATAAATAATTAAATCGGTACGTCAGAGAGCAAGTGCTACGAAAATAAGGGACACTACAGCAGAAATCAAGAGGGATGGGGAGGATGGTTGTTGTAGGTAGGAGTTGATGTTTGAGCAAAATTTGAAGGAAGGAAGGAAGTAGTTGGAAGGGACATACTTTGTATCATCATTCAGAGGAGCCCTGGGAGCACTATCCAAGTATAAATAAGCTAAAATGTAGAGGGGGGAAAGCAAGGCATTTATGCAAACACCCTCTTGAAAATATAAAAAATTTCAAGGAATATAAAACATTAACTCTGGTTAAATATCTTCAACTGATTCAATAATTTTAAGCAATTAAACCACTTTTTCTGAATCCATTTATACTTCTACTCTATATAATTGTCTACTGTATTCCTTCTCCTCTCTTTTTTAATCTCTAACACCTCCTTTCTTATCCTTCCTTTCAGCTTGTGTTTTGCTAATTCAATGATAATACAGAAACAATCAGAAGAGGGACATTTTTCATGCACTCTCTTACCTGCCTCTCTGCCCATATATTCTACATTTTCTCATTTGCAGTTTCTTGCTGGTTCTCAACTTCCTCAGCAGTGGAGTAATCCTGTGTTCATTCTTTAGACCTCTTCTCTTTCCTACTCACGCCCGCCCCCCCCACACTTTTAATGACTTGATGTACCATCTATAGGCTGATGATTCTCCTCTCTATTTTTTTATGCTTGCTCTGGATCTTTCTTTCCCAGGGATATCATACATGATATGTCTGATTGCTTACTAAAAGTATCCATTTGGATGTTATGGTGGGCAGAATGACCTCTTCCTGAAATATGTCAATATCTTCATCTTCCAACTCTATAAATATGTTACATTACATGACAAAAGGGATTCTAAAGATGTAATTAAAATTGCAGATCCTAAGATAAGTCCTGGATTATCCACATAGGTCAAATCTACTCACATGGACCCTTAACAGCAGAGAACTTTTTCCTGGCTAGGTGCAGAGCTACGCAGCAGAAGGAGCAGTCTGAGAACTTGCAAGCATGAGAAGGATATAACATGTCATTTCTGGTTCTGATGTAGTGGGCCAAATGCAAACATCAGAGAGGGCTTTAGGAGCAAAGAGTGGTCCTCAGCTCACTGCCAGCAGAGAAATAGAGACCTCAATCCCACAACCACAGGGAACTGAATTTTGCCAACAACTTGAAATAAGCTTAGAAGTGAATGACTCCTCAGACCTTCCAAAACAGCGCTGCCTGCTGACTCTGTTTTTGGTTTAGTGAGACCCAGGAAAGAAGAGCCAGCTGAGTCACATTGTGCCTAGACTTTGGCACCATGAAAACTGTGAGATAAAGGTGTGCTGTTTTCAGCCAAAAAAAACCCTATGGTCATTTGTTATGACAGCAGTAGGAAACTAATACAAATATTTATTTGGCATCTTAGCAAGAGAAAATTAAGATAAATATTTAACAAACATTTGAGATCTCATTTGTCCCAAACCAAATTTCACATATTCCTAATTTCACCCCAAATCTGTTTCCTCTATAGTCTTCCCCACCCTAGTAACTGGCATTCCTATCCTTTAGTAGCTTAGGTCGAATTCCTTGAAATCATCCCTGACTCTTGTCTTTCTCACACACTCCACAACCAATTCACCAGTAGCATCTTTTGGGATTAACTTCAGAAGAAATTCAGTGTCTTAGCACCTCCCTGCTGACACTCTCCATTATATCTCAACTGGATTGTTGGGAGAGCCTCCTAACCGATCTCCTTGTTTCTGCCTTTGTTCCTTCAATCTCTTCATCTACCAGCCAGAATAATCCTTCTAAATCATTAGTCAAAACCTATTTCTCATTAGTTCAGACCTTCCAATGGGTTCTATATAGACAATAATACAACTTGTGATGTGAAAAATCAGGCTCAGAGAGGTAGAGGCACAGAAGCCCAGAGAAAGAGGACATCATTAGATCATAAATTCTGGCATTTTCCATTAACCACATTTTAAAGTCTGTCTTTAACCAGGCTATAACATTAAGAATTCTAAGAATTCTTATCTATAGCTTAAGGAACAGAGAAGGCTCAGTTTTAAACCGGATATGCCTTAAGAAAAATACAAAAATCATTATTCAAAGTGGTTAAATGGGAAGAATAGAATGGAGGGACACAGAGAAGAGGAAGTTTGCTTTTGGTTGATACTCTTTTCCATTGCTATAAATTTTTACAACTAGCATGTGTTAGAGTTATATTAAATTCTCCTGTAAGAACTTGAGTTTTTACCTGGTCTTCTCTGAATAGTGAGGTCTTCAAACATAAAGTAAAAGTAGAAAAATCAGAGGTTATGTAGATTTTTTCCAACTGTTAAATAGGATAATTTATTGCAATACTCATATTACCATATAATAGTAGGAATTTCACTCTTTGAATATGAAAAAAATAATCTAAATTAAACTTCTTGTTTGCACTCCTTTTCCATATGTTATAAATTGCATTTAAATAAATCAAGCCAGATAAATATTTCCTAGGAACAATGAATGCTTAAAAATGTAAAACATAAAAAAAAGATCCATTGTACTTTTAGGGAGGGATAAACATATATATAAATATATTGACATCCTAAGTATATATGCTAGATGTTCTTTCAAAAGAAAAAAGTACAGCAAATAATTGCTATGCAGTATTTAGACGTATATTGTATATCTGTATATGTATATGTATATATTGTATATGTGTATGTGATATCTAATATTAAATATAGAATATCTAATTTTAATAATTTGAAATGGAACCAACTATATACTTTTATAAAATAATTCATGTTCCAAGGCCACTCTAGGGAACTAGTTAAAATTTTAAAGAATATTTTAAAGGGCAGTCTTAAAATAAAGCTTTGATAAACAAACAAAAAAAAACTAAAAGCAAAAATTAAAATAGTAAGCTTATGTGAAGGTCTAATAATTTTCCGAAGGATTTTTTTAAAAACTTATTTTTGGAAAAGCTTTTATATATTCAATCAGATTGAAACATGTTACACACTTTATTTTTTAGCATACTTTTACTGGAAAGTATGTTGAACTATATGTAAAGGATATTTCCTTTTTTTTAGAATAGGGAAGTTACAAAAATAATGTTTTTTAAATGTGGTAGATAAGTATCTGGGAGTTTTGAGTGGCTATATGATTCAACTCAAGGAATAAAGATCATTCTATTAGGGACAAATTGGAAGATAGACATTTAAAAGGTCTACTTCAATTTCTTTTTGAAGCAAGCATCACCAAGTCAATAATAATTTGAATTTAAATGTAAAAATACATTTATTTCCAGAAATTGATGTAATTTGACCAAAACCAAGAGTACATTTCTACCAGTGAAAAAGGAAGCTAATTGATATGTATGGTAAATTAGGCATTGGGCCTAAAAACATATAGTGAGAAGAAATATAGAGAAGAAAAATATATTAGTGAGAAGAAAAAGAGAAGACAGGAGCACATCTGAAATCACTTCTGCATACTTAATTTTTATTTTGAGCTCCCTTGTGTTCTATTCAAAAAGCCATTTAAAGTTAAAAAGAATGATGATCAATAACTTCCCATCACAATCTCATCTTTTCCATTTCTCTCTTTTCCTCACATCTTTTTCATCTCTCTCTTTTCTTTACAGTAACAGAGCAAATACCAGGCTAGGCCATTCAAATTAAATGATGATTCGGGCGCCTGGGTGGCTCAGTTGGTTAAGCGACTGCCTTCAGCTCAGGTCATGATCCTGGAGTCCCGGGATCGAGTCCCACATCGGGCTCCCTGCTCAGCGGGGGGTCTGCTTCTCCCTCTGACCCTCTTCCCGCTCGTGCTCTCTGTCTCTCATTCTCTCTCTCTCTCAAATAAATAAATAAGATCTTAAAAAAAAAAAAATTAAATGATGATTAAAGTGCAGACCCCAAACTAGAGAAAGTAATGGTCTAGTGGAGAAAGACATATAGTCTCAATTCAATATCAGAAACATATCTGTATGAGCTCATACCTCTATGAGCACAGAGAAATATTTAGAAAGGCTAGAAGGTAAACAGATGTATTTCAAATAAACTGTCTTACCTAGAAGCAAGTATGCACATATAGTCCACTTTTACATTAGACTATTGGTTTTTAAATATCAATTTTAAAGATAGTACTTTATATTAAGGAATTTAATGTGAAATCCTTATATACATATCATCATATATATTATGTTTTCATTTTTATCTGGTTTCAAATTTTAACAGTATTTGTGACTTAATATAGTTACACAGCCAGTATTTACTATTAGGGTTTCTCTTTCTTTTTTAAATTTATGATTTGGAAGGGAAGGAGATTCTCTCTCTCCTTTTCCTTTTGCCCCTCCCCTCCCCTCTCTCTCTCTCTTTCTCCTTTCCTGTTAAAAAAAAAAAAAAATATATATATATATATATATATATATATATACACACACATAGAGAGAGAGAGACAGTTATACTTTTCATTATGCATTTTCTCTATTGATGTGGAATGACTCTGTTTCCATTCAATACAAATATGGCGATTCCTCCCTTTTTGCCCCAGACATCTTCAGGTATCATTCCTTTTAAATTTTTTTTATTATTTTGCATCACTTTGTTTGTAAATACCATAAACTTTGATATCATCTTTTTGAGCTAATCTAAGATTCATTATCTCTTAACAGGATAATTAAATACACTTTTACAAAAAGGTTTCTTTGGTGTTATTCTTTTATTTGTTTAGCACGTTTTTTTAATTAATTTTTTTCAATTTGTTTTTTCTTTTTTTAGTTTTTATTTTCTTCAGTATAATTTTAAAACAAATGAGTAATATTCTTTAAGGGTTCAAAAATGATTCTTTAATAACACCAACCTAATTATCAAAGTCAAGACATAGTCTCTTTAATTAATTGAATTTACCACTTTCCCCATGAGAAAATCAGAGTTAGAGACTATCCTAAATGTTCCAGGATGGTGAACATTCTTGGGAAAGTTATATAATAAAATCAGGTCTTTGTGAAGAAAGGCAAAGTTGGAACAGAAAGAATCTGGAGGAAAGAAGAGTGGGGAGCAAATTAAACACCAGGGAGTCTGTGACTAACGTATGAGTTCAATGGTGGTGCCTCTCCTCTCTCTGATTTCACAAATCTTAAGTAAAAATTCTGGAAAAATCATGAGATGACTGTGCTAGTACTGTTCTCACACTTTCTCTGTCCTCCACCTGCAGACCATCATCACCAACTCTGTACCTAACTGCTATTCATTCTTCAGCTTTCAGAGTAAACCCACACCAGGGGAGCTCAAACCCCTCAGTTTCATATTCTCAGAGTACCCTATATTTTTTTCTCTATAGAATCTAAGAGAACTGTAATTAATGCTTGTGTAATTATGCCTGCCTCTCCCAGACTCTATAAACTCCATGAGGGCAGAATTGAAGTAATTTGAACAAATCCAATAGTGTGTGTTTCATGTAGGAAATAAGGATGCCAATTTATATGCATGGCAAATTTATATGAAGACAAGAACACTGTTTAATTTGCTCACTATTTGCTCACTGGAGCATAGCACAGAGGTCATAATCATTGAATATCCATTGAATGAATATGCAACTATTAAATAATGATGTATATTTATTGACTTGCAAATATGTCCCTTGTGTATAGTTAAGAGAAAAAGCAGATTATGAAACATCATGCATTTATATCTCATTCCATTTAAAAATAGTTCTATTGAACATATAATTGTATTCAAGATGTGTATCAGCATATGCTAGTCTAAAGAATATATTTTAAGCTATTAATTTTATTTATATCTGAAGGATAGAATTAGATGTGGTGTACTTATTTTTTATTACTCATTTATTTTTTATTTTTATTTTTTATTATTATGTTCAGTTAGCCAACATATAGTACATCATTAGTTTTTGATGTAGTGTTCGATTCATTAGTTGCGTATAACACCCAGTGTATTTTTTTGTTTCTTTATACCTGCTGAATATATTATTAACATGCATTACATTTAAAAATTAGAAAATCAGGGGCACCTGGGTGGCTCAGTCGTTAAGCATCTGCCTTCAGCTCAGGTCATGATCCCAGGGTCCTGGAATCAAGCCCCGCATCGGGCTCCCTGCTCCGCAGGAAGCCTGCTTCTCCCTCTCCCACTCCCTCTGCTTGTGTTCCCTCTCTCGCTGTCTTTCTCTGTCAAATAAATAAATAAAATCTTTAAAAAATTAGAAAATCAAAATTTATTTTGGAAAAAAATACCTTGTTGGTAATAGAATTGAACTTTTAATGAAAAATAGAATTTTCCCCAATCACAATTCTCAAAAAGAAAAAAAACACAATTTTGAAATCCCTCACAGATGTTTTGAAATGGAGATCAAGTAAAGTCAGAACTTCCAAGAAAGAGGCAGTTACCATAGACCAGGGTATTGATATTATGAGCCTGAAATAGAGAAGTAACGGTACTTTTTCTATTTCAGTTCTATGAATAATTGGACACAGACTCCAGATACAAGACTGTAGAAACAAAACTGACAGCATATTGGACATGGTTTTTTGTTTGGGCAGTGTTTAGAACACTACCTACACAGTGATCCAGAATTTTTTACCACAGGTATTTCCTGTATTCACCTCTTCAATGATTCCATCATGCAGAGTGGTCTACTACTCTTAAAATAGCTCCCATGATACCTATAAGATATTTTATGTTCTCTTCTGTCATTACCTCAACTGATAGAACAAAAATTTCACTCCTCTTGCCAGACTCAAAATTTAAAAGAAGCAAGTTAATAACAACTGTCACTCTTCAGCTCCCCTTGAGTCATTCCGATACCCTTGTTCCTGTCTAACCCATCCAATTTTGCTCTCTTCTCCTTTGTTACCCAAACTTAATGTGATACATAACTATATTACTCACGTGTTAAAACTTATTCCGTAATTTGTGTCCTTATAAATACATGATTTGATATTTCTTTGTATTTGATATTTTCCCAAGAAAAATTGGAGATATAGAATCCCCTTCTATATCTACTCTACTGCTCATCAGTATCTTAAGTATAATGGCAAAAATAATAAAAGAAAAAACCAACAAATTTAATTGTGCAATGCTCATTATATTCCAGGCACTGTAATAAATAGTATTGATTACTGCCATTTTACAGATCAGAGAAATAGAGCAACTTGTCCTAGTTTGCACAACTAAAGAACAAGCATTTGGTCTCAGAGGTAATGAATCCCAAATGTTCATGTTCTAAACTACTTCTCCCTTCATCCACTCTTTCTTTCCTCTGGGTAACTATTTGTTTAATATTGTAATTACTATCTCAGGTAACTCTGCACAATAGAATTGATGGTGTGGGAAATAATTCTCCTCCTAAAGGATGGTGGGAATATGACTATGGCAAGTGAGAACTCTGGAAGAACAGGAACTACTACTAACATCAATAGTAGCTGAGGAGTACCTGGAAGGTCCAGTTGGTTAAGGGTCTGACTCTTGGTTTCAGCTCAGGTCATGATCTCAGGGTGGTGAGATCCATGCTCAGAGCAGAGTTTGCTGAGGACTCTCTCTCTCCCTCTTCCTCTGCCCCTCCCACTCTCTCTCTAAAATAAATTTAAAAATCTTAAAAATATAAAATAGTAGTTGAGATGGATCAGAGTTGGCAATGTCTCTTTTTTTTTAGATAAAATAAACATTCTACCCCAGAGATCACAATGTAAAGAGAATAGGATTTGGAATCAAAGACTTGAGTATAAAACTGGGCTCCACAATTAATTAGCATAATGATGTTGGACATCACATTATGATATGGTGTCACATTGCCCAGTACCTACCTAGCACATGACAGCATTCAGGTATTTGCTTAAGGATTTTTTTTGTAATGTAATGTGAGCTAGTATGTACATTTCATGAGTATAAATCCTTGCTTGTCTTCTTTAGTAGTTTAATTTTAATGCCTATTGGCACATTGTATGTGTCCAATTGATATTTATTGAACAAACCAATTAGATGATTCAGAATTTTTTAAAAACTTACCTTCTTTATCTCTACAATGGAAATAATATTTCTGATAACTGAGTGGCTTAACATATTTCAAATTCCTAGTCTAGAATATACTTGGTGCTATATTCTAATAAATATACTTCAGGCTCTATTTGAATAGATGTTAGCTCCCTATCCTGCCCCAAACCCCTGATTAATTTAGGGACTAAGTTATATGTATTAGTGTTTATTCTAGGCTAACTTAAAGCCTATGATAAGTACATTCTTGAGCTTGGTCCTTTGGATGGGCTTGAAATACGAGAAAAGCTCAGAAAAGAGGGTCTCAATTGAGTTGATTGAAACATATGAAAATTCTAATTAGTGGAAGTTATGCAGTGGATAACTACTGTGCATTCTAAATTATATTTATCCATTACAACTTTGTCATCAAATATTGGATATGGCCTATAGTTAGCGTCACTGTAAATTTGCATTTCAACTGGAGAAAAAGACACCTTCTTTTTGTCTTCACTGATTAACATTTTCAAGCTCTGTAATTTTCTTGCTGCACACAGAAACAAAGCAAGCTAAGCTCATACAGAAAGCCTATTCTCCAAGATATAAATATTTGCTATTCAGAAAATCTCAATGAGGGTTTAGTTATTTTAAACTAAAGAAAGAAAATTACTAGTAATGATTGGTTTCAGCTAACGAAATGCTTTTATGCAAATATGTGAACCCTAAATATGACCTGGAAACAAAAGACTGCTTAACAGTTACTATTAAGCAATACATTAGTAGATCAATTAAACAGAACTTCTTTCTAATGAGTATGTGGCACAGAGGTTGCCATAGAAACCTGGAAAGGAAAAGCCCTTGAATGCTAATTTTTCATTATAAGACTGTAAAATACTATAGATCTGGTGGTGGCTGGTAGTAACTGAAGTTGAATTAGGTCACTCTGAAGAACCAACTTTTTGTATTTGTAAGGTGGCTTTGCAAAGATTATGTATTAGATTCTACTGTCTCACTCTTCTGGTATTTAGATATGCCACTCAAATACACCATCTGTCTGGGTAGCCTCTTCAATACAGATCTGTGTCTAATAAGCCTAAAGTTGAGATTGTTCCAAGAAGAGAAACATGCAGAAAAGTTAATATGAACGTGGTCTTCACTCCTTTTTATGCTGTTCCAGTGAAACATACTCTGGCACTTTGTGTACCAAAACCATGAAATTGGGCTTTACAGTTGTGTTGCAGCTGTGCCAGGGAAGAAACACAGTAATGGACAAAGAAAGAAGTCAAAGTGAAATACAGACCCAATGAAAGAATTGGCCAACCCTATAAGAAGATCTGGAAATCAAATGGTCCTTCAGAGTTATGCTGTGTTGGACCAAGAAAACTGAAACTTTATTCCACTTGTTGATGGAGTTACTGAATGCATATTATGTGGAAGGGATGTGACTGTAGGCAAAACAGCTCTCCACCTTTAAGATCGAAGCAACAGATGACCACTTTTCTCAAGGCTTTCATAGCACATTGAAGGGGAATTGGGCAGCAATTCTGCATGCACTCACAAAATGCTTAAATCAAATGTTTAAAAGCAAAGATCAAATTAAATCCATATATCTTTTCTTTGTGTATGTAATGAGAATTATCTCAACAACATGGTTAATGCTATATTTGTGCACTGTGATCTCTAATCATCAAAATATCAAGAACAATTAAAACTATCAATTTGAGTTGAGATAATAGTGTGAGATTACATCAAGAGGGAATTTTACATTGTTAAAAGAAAGTGTTTAAAAAAAAAATCCTCACCTGTTCATTGTATCAGCATGTGGGGAATCTAACTAAAATAGGGAAATGACAGAGGAATATTCAAAAAATAATCACATATGTTTAAGCAAAGGGAAAGAGACCACTATAGTTAAAAAAGTAATTAATGTACACTCATTTGGAAAACGTAGTTGAAAATACATAATATTTTATAGTAACAGTGTGAGAACACTGAAATTAAAAAAATATTTCATTCTCAAATATGTCAATGTCTCTGAGACCATAGAATTATAGACAGGGGACATTACCACCAAAATGACTAACTTTAATGTCGTTCAAGTCTGTATGAAGGTTAAGGAGGCTAAGAAGAGTGACAAAACATTTATTAGAAAAATTATTTAAAAAAGGAAAAATTATAAAGAAAGATAAAAGCAATTATTTACTCAGGGGTCATAGGAGCTCTACGCTCATCAGATTGATCTCTTTATTGAAAATGGTCAAAGGATTTTTGCAGGAGATTCAAGTGTAGAGAAAAGAGTAGATGATGAATCAGGGCTTAAAGATGATGAGAATAAAAACTTTGTAAGATCATACATTAATATATAATACCTTTAAAATCATACATATTGATATTAATCACCTCATAATTTTAATTTAAAAATTAATCTTTAACTTCACACCACTAAAATTTCCACGCTTTTAAGAATGATAAGGATGTTATAGTAATCTTAGACAGTAAATACCTCATTTAGAATCTGATGAGCTGGAACAGTCTTAAAATTAGGAGTACATTTTCTGTCAATGTTTCACCTTCAACTATTAAGTGTCTGAGATAGTATCCTCTTCATGTTCTAGAATTAACCATATAAAAATATAAGCAGTAATTGTACCTACATGCTGACACTTACATAATTTGGACAGATACTGTAATAAACTATATGTCAAAGTATGATTAAGCAAAGAAATAATTTGGATTATTTAGTCCAATAGGTGTCAAAGATCCAAAAAAGTGATAATGAAGCTAAAGATGAATAATTAATTTGCATATGCTTGCCAAAAACTTCTGGAGAAGGTTAGAGGCAGAGTTAAGTCTAAACTTGGATATGGCATGGAAATTCATTAATGAAGAAAAGTGGAATTATTTGTAAGTAATACTATATAAATTTCAATATGTTTTCATGTGTCAATTTTATAAAACAAGTGGAAAAATTTCACTTGAAATCCTGTTTTTTTCTCCCTTCTCAAACAGATGTTACCAAGTAATGAGATAGCTCTTCACAGGTCTAATATGTGCAAATGATCTGCCTTACTTATATATATAGTCTCCATCTTTTTTCTTTTGTGCAAACAGAAGAACAACACTGCTCTCATTTTTAAAATCAATTTCGTATGGTGAAACTGCATTATCAACAGGTTATTCGGCATTTTGTTTACAGAATGTTCTACTAGTTCTAATGGGGTGTGTATGTGTATATTTTTTAACCACTCTTCTTTACAATTGAGGTTTTTGTGGTTCAAGTGATAACTCATACCAAACAAAATATATTTAACTATATGAACTTTATGAAACAGCTCTATGTTTGGCAATGTTCTACATTACAGTGAAATGATTTATTTAAATAGCCTAAATGGGAGCCTATAGAGACATCTCTGCCTTATTTTAGGATTAGTTGATCATGAATATTTTTCTGTATTTAAAAATATGTAAAATTTGCTATGAGAGTGGAACTTAAATATATTCACACACACACACACACACACACACACACACACAAGATAAGTATGTGAGGTGATGGGTGTGTTAATTAACTCAATGGAGGGAATCCTTCCACAATATATATGTGTATAAAATCATCATGTTGTATACTTTAAATATCTTATAATTTTATTTGTCAATTTTATCTCATTAAAGCTGGAAAAAAAGAATGGCTAGTAAAAATGGATTAAATACATAAAACAGGACAAATAAAATGTAGTAAAATAATGGTAATTCTGTCCATTCATATATTAAAAAATATTTAAAGCACTGAAAAGATTTTTCTGTATATAAAAATATCAGAAAACTGGTCTATATACCTGATATGCTTGGGGTTGTAATAACAAAGTTAAAACTGTTAAGAGTTGGAGGGAAACAACCTTCAGTCAGTCTTCCAAAGAGAGAAAAATACTAGTTCTAGAAATGATCGTTTGGAAAAGGGGAAATAATTTTCTGGCAAGACTGAGTAAGTTCTAAGTTAAAAGGGTCAAAAACAGATGATGATTCTGTGGAAAGAGTGTCATTAAAGTGAACTGTGTTAGAATAATAGCTATAAGACGGAAGGTAAGTCAAATGACATTTGATTCAGTTTGAAAAGTTCAAAGACTTTAAATCATTACAGCTAAGGATTGATTTATTTTTGTCCCCCAGCACTAAAAGATAATTTTAAGTGGATGAATATCTTCATTTTAAGAAAAATGTTAGGGGTATTACTAAAGTCCAAAATGACTTGAGGTTGATAAGACCTTTAAGAGCATGTGTCAAAAAAAAAAAACATTTGCTCTTGATTTCTCCCTTTCTCTCTCTTTCTCCATCTCTCTTTCTCCATCTCTCTTTTTGATGTTATTTTTTCTTAAAATGTTATTCAATCATCCAAAATACAATTACACTTGGAAAAAAGAATTAAGTAACATGAAATGATTGTTTTAAAATAATTTTTAAAATGTATTCTTAATGACCTTGCAAAAACATTCTCCCTTTGCCCATGGGACTTGTGTCTACCAATTCTTATAATTGTCCAGTTAATCTTGCACTGGGATCATATTTTTTAAATGCTGTCTTATGTATTCTCCCTTCTCATTTTTCCCTCATTTTATTCTTTCACAGCAAAAGCTCATGTTTATTAGAACATTATTTAAGATGACATCTAAATAGCAGAGAAGTGACTGATAAAGTTTCCTGGGCAGGTGGGTCTGAAATAGTGCAGCAGCCCTTCCTTGCTTTGGGGTGTCATGTGTGGAATCCTGAGTTTCTTGCATGCCCCAGAGTGCTGAGGAAGTTATGGGGCATTTCCACTAAGTTCATAAGAAGAAATGCCATGGAGAGGGGTGAGGCTTGACTATTAAGATGATGTTCGAACAGGAGCTACACTGGCCCTAACAATATCTGAGTACCAGCAAAAGGCAAGGCAAGAAACAAGGAAGCAAGGGGAGATTATGGGTCTCCACCACACTCCAATAACTTAGCTAAAGACACTTAAGTAGTGAATACAGTGTAGACCAAAAAATGGCACAAAGGGAGCAGTTTCCTTTCTTCATCATGGGGCATAAAAGCTACCAGCAGCCTTGAATGATCTCAGGGGAAAAGAATAAGGCTGTCTAAAAATAAATCCTGAAGAAATTGAGTTAACTTTGGGCTAACTGGAAAGGAAATATTTTGAATGAGAAAATACTCAACTGGTTTTTTAAACGTCAGGTTTCGGTTATATGTTGTGCATATTTGCATTTCTGCATTCAAACATATATCTGTGTTTCTGATGTCAGTGTCAATGAGAGAGAATGGCTCAAGAGCAATGTGACATCATATATGAAAAGTAAACAGGGGATCATAGGGAAAGGGAGGGAAAAATAAAACAAGATGAAATCAGAGAGGGAGACAGACCATAAGAGACTCTTAACCATAGGAAACAAACTGAGGGTTGTTGGAGGAGAGAGGGGTGGGAGGATGGTGTACCTGGGTGATAGACTTTACGGAGGGCACATGATGTAATGAACACTGGGTATTATTTAAGACTGATGAATCACTGACCTCTACCTCTGAAATTAATAGTATACTGTATGTTAATTAATTGAAGTTAAATTAAAAAAAAGAAAATAGAAGCAAGCAAAGAGAAAAAAATAAATGACAATCCCCCCCAAAAAAAATTAAAGCAAGATAATTTCCATATTTTTCTTATAAAAGAGGATTACAAACTTTTATAATGCCTACTTTCGGATGTTATGGTATTGGATAAAAAAACACTTCTAGCTTAATGCTTCGTTCAATCTAGGTTCTATTGATTTTTTTTTTATAACCTGTGCTACCCAAAAGTAACTTATGATAGAAAAAGACTAGCATTAGAATATTGTAAAATGAGAGGTGAGGTTCTAGAGCTGTACTATCTAATGTGATAGCTACATATGTCTATTGAGCACTTGAAATGTAGTTAATCCAAATTGAGATGTGCTGGAAGTGTGAAAAATCACATTAGACTCCAAAGCCTTACATAAAAGGAAAAAATAATAGAGTGTAAAAGAACTGATATAAAATATTTCATTAATAATAATAGTTTAGTAATAGTTATAGAATGAAATGACAGTATTTTAAATATATTTATGTAAATAAACTATATTTTTAAAATTAATTTTACCTCTTTAATTTTACTTTAATGATAGTCTTTATATTTAAGATCTAATTATTGAGCACTAACTATATGTCAGGGCTACTTCATGTATTAACTTTCTTGAGAAGTCTAAAATGTAGTTCAACCCAGAGCACATGATATCATATATGAATTTGAAAATAAATAATTTTATAGTTCTATAACAGGTGCACATTAAATCTATTTTCAGCAATTATATTCACATTATTTTTGTCATTTGGTACTGGCAATCAACTGTGAGCTATTTGATATAGTGAGTATTCCCTCTAATTTTTGTATTCTCATAAAGGATTAATGTAATACCCTTAATATCTCAAGTATTCAATAAATATATTTTAAATAACTATAGTTACGAACTTTAAATTCACCAAGAATTATTGTACTCTAGTTTAAATGTATGTTGCTATGGTCCAATCCTAGAATCTCAGTTTGTCAATCTAGAATGAGATCAAAGAGTCTGTACTTTTAATCAACACCCCCAGATTTTGATACAAATGATTTGGAAGCTACAGTTTGAGACATGTTGGAAAAGCAGGATAAGAAACTAGGTCTTTAGTTCAGGTGAAGTGGCAATTTAATGTACTCGACCTGAATTTATTAAGCAACTCTTATGTAACAGATAATGTCTAGGTTCTAGATAGATCAGTGAACTAGAGAGATAAAATCCATACCTTCTAGCAGCTCATATTTTGACAGGGATGACTGGCAGGAATAAACCACATCATTTCTAAATGCTACAAAAGAAACAGAAGCATAATAAAAGAGAAACTGTGGGCAGGGGGCTAGTTGCTTTAAATAGGATTTACAGAGAAAGATGGTAATTTAGTTGAGCCCTGAAATTCAAAAGGTGGATACAAAAAAAAAAAAAATGCTTGAAACATAAAAGAAGAAACCTGAAAAGGCTAGGGTGGCAAGACCATCATGTGAAGGGCCAGAATTACATGAGAAAAATCTTGTCAAGGAAGACAGTCTGGTTTAGGAGGGCCTTGTAGACTACATAATGGTGTTTGGATAATAGTAATTGTAAAATATGAAACTGTAATGCAAATATTAAATTTTTGCCCACCCAAGCATCCATCCCTCTTTTTCCAGGGATAGATTCTTTCTTGATAATTCCTTTGAGGAAGATCTCACTGAATGCAATCTGGGAAAAGTCAAAGTACCCTAATCTCTTCCTGTCAATCATACAATTTCCCTCAAATCTGAAAACAGCCCAATAATCCAAAGATAGTAACTGGTTTGATCTAATGCACTCTTTAAAGGAACTTCTGAAGAGACTATTATTTTCTGCTTTTTACAGTCCAGAAGCTAACATAGTTCTTCTTGAAAGCTTTGCTTTTATTTCGCTTTGTTTTTCCACCTTTTTTCCCCCTGCTACCACCGCCTCTACTAACTGATGTGACCAGACCTGTTCTTTCTTTATATACTCCCCCAGGTGATGTCTCTAATTTTGTGGCTGATCACTCCCAAATTTTTATCGGGCCCTCCTCTACAGCGTTCTATATTTTAATTTAGATGTCTATGAAGTATCTCAAACTAAACATGTCCAAACCAAACCTTTGATTACGGTTCCCGGCAAGCCTGCTCCTTCAGCAATCTCTCCTGATTTCATAAAAGGAAACCTCTGGCTCCAACGGGCCCCGGCTAAATATTTTTGAGCCATACTTGATTCCTTTCTTTCTTTCACTTCCAATAACAAAACTATCAACAAATCCTTCACTCTGGCTTCAGAATATATCCAGATTCCAATCACTTCTTAATACTACCATGACCTCTACTCTAATCCAAAACAACATCATCTATTTCATGGAGCTTTGCAGTAGTCTACTAAACAATCTCCTTTCTTCTGGTATTTTCCCTCACCCCAGTATATTCTCAACATGACAAGCAGATTTAATGTTCCTAAAGGTAAATTAGATTATGCTACTCTCTTTTTAAAAACTCAATAATTGTTCCAGTCGAGGCGCCTGGGTGGCTCAGTCGTTAAGCGTCTGCCTTCAGCTCAGGTCATGATCCCAGGATCCGGGGATCAAGCCCCGCATTGGGCTCCCTGCTCAGTGGGAAGCCTGCTTCTCCCTCTCCCACTCCCCCTGCTTGTGTTCCCTCTCTCGCTGTCTCACTCTGTCAAATAAAATCTTAAAAAAAATAACAATAATAATAATAATAATGGTTCCAGTTGCTCTCAGAATAAACCTCAAACATCTTGCAAGATTTAATGAAACAATTTCAGGTGTTTTCTCCCATTCCAACTCACCTCTTATATTGCTTCTTCAGTGATATTGATTTACCTCTGATCTATACTCACAGTCAATTCTTTTACTGGGGTCTTTACCCCTTTCCCCCTACGTGTGGGGAATGCTGTTACACTTGATGTCCACACATTTGCTACATTCATGCCTATTATCTAAATTACAAAATATTAATTCTGTATTCAGTTATTCTCTGATCCTCACTTACATAGATCAGTGAGGAGAAATGACTTGTCTACTTATTTTTTAGTACTATCTCATCATCAATATCTACCTAGGAAGTTTGTATGCCACGCTTAACCCATGCAATTCTGTAATATAATTTTACAAAATGTTATCATTGGGAGAAACTGAGTATAGGAAAAATAGGGTCTTTCTACATTATTTCTTACAGCTGCATTTAAAACTGCATTATGCCGAAAACATTTAATGAAAAATACTGAACCCAGAGATTTTTCCCATGTGTGTTCAAAGAGATATGCACAATATTACTTACTGAAAGAGCAAAAAACAAACTACCAGGGAATAACCTATATGCCCTGCTATAGATGAATGGATAAATTGTGTTGTATTTACACAATATATGATAATTTATGGTAATAACTTTGATATGATGTGATAATACCATTATCAGATTTGTTTATAATTAATTTAAGAACCATTCTAACTGGTATGCAAATTGGAGGGTAAAAAAGTAAAGCATAGGACAATTTCAAAGGTCTAGATGAGCAATAATGAAGACATAAATAAAGGCAATGGCAATAGAAAATGTGGAGAATAGGACAGATTCATGAGATTCAAGAGATTCTTAATAGGCAGAATTTACTGGTCTTAGAGACCAAAGTGAATGTTACTAATGTCATTAGCAGCCTTATGTTTGTTGGGAACAGTGAGCATTTTAGCCAGAGACAATGTTATATTTTTCTTTGATCTGAATTCAGGCTTTCTCTAGCAGGATGAAGTTAAGACTGAAGGAGTACTGGTTCTAGGACATGATTTTTATTGTTGATACTGAGGTTCTTGGTTTTGGTTTGGTTTGTTTTCCTATCTTAAGATAAAATTCCCTACATGTTGACACTGGGTGACCAGCCATCTCAATTTCTGGGACTGTCCTGGGTTTAGCACTGAAAGTCCCACAACCAGGGAAACCCCTTAGTCATAGACAAATTGGACTTGTTGGTCACCATAGCAGAATAGAACATCCAGCAGTTAGAAATAATTTCCTCATGGCATACAGGTTATTTTATAGTCTGTAATTATGTTTGGCTGAGAGAAATAAAAAATATGACATATAAATTATATAATTACTTTTGCATTAATGAAGTAGATTTATAAGAGAACAGTTTCAGTTCTAGGTGGTACAAACCCATTTGCTGAAGCAAAAGTGCTTTTTTATTGACTTGAATATGCATATTTCATTATTGCACATGGATATTTAAATAAATTTCCTTAGATAAGATAGCAAGCATAAGTTTCTGAAAATTTCTTTATGGTATACAAAACAAAACATTTTAGAGACAGACTTGAAACCAAGTACTTAAACATCACTTTACAGTTTTATTTGTGTGAAGTGTGGGTATTACTGCTTTAGTTAATCAACACGGTAAAGATGAAACATATATTTCGTGAGTGAGCTTTGGTGACAGGTGGTGCTTATGACATAGTTTTATATAAAACAATTGTTTTCAAATCCCATTTGAAAGATTGTTTACTTTTTACAAAGAAAGAATGGCTTTTTTCAAAATCAGCCTAAATTCCCCTGTTTTTCTGACTTACTGAAGTGTAATTAATTGCAAGCTTATCTCTGATGTGGGATTTTGTTTATGGCATTTTGACAGGTCTGCTTCATCCTTCTTTCATAGGGCCAACGCATGGACTTTGTCAAGTCCAAGTGCTGTCATGATTCCATTGGCCAGAAAGCATTCATAGAAGGAGAGGAAATGCTCTCCACTACAACATGGGCCTAGTAAACTCAGAAAATTGAGGATCAGTTTTATATATATGTATACAAACACTTAATATATTTAATATATAACATAATGAAAACATGGAAAGCCATTCTACCAAGTTGGGAGATTCGTGTATCTATGGTAGTGCTATTAATTTAATACTGTCATTCTATATTTAATTTATAAGATTATTGATTTAGAGTTACAATACAGCTATAACCTAATACTTCATTAAGGAAAAGGTTACAGTAGTTGCTATAGAATTTTGTTTAGCTATACCTATATATAACAATTTTCCAATAAATATTTTAATACAATGCTTACTTTGGATTGTGGTTTATTTGTAATGTCTGCTTCAGAGATTTGTTTTATTATTTTTACAAACCAGCAATTTAAAAACATGCGGCTTTGTAAATCAATAATAGCCTTTATGCCTTTTTTTGGTTGTGTATCGGCTTTCCAATTGAGAAGACAAAAATAGGATTTACGTGTACAAGTATGGATTCCAATGATAACTAGAATGATTAAAGCACCATAAGACTCTAAGATATTATTTAGTTTAGATAGAAAGTAGCTCCTAAATATTTATCTTAAATCTCTAAATGAAGTTAGTAAATAAGCCACACATTATAGAAAAATAACTTCACTAAGTTACTCTTAGTGGGTCAGCTATTGATTCATTTATTCAACCAGGATTTATTAAGGAATAAGCACTGACAATAGCATAAATATCCATGTCATTATCATATGGGGCTTAGAATTTAGTTGCTTTGTTTTGGCAGCCCTAGGAAATTTATACAGTATGTTTATCTGTTATCTGTATCGCTATTTGTATCTACATTTATATTCAGTTTAACCTTTGCCCTATGATGGCAAAAAGCCTAGAGAATTCTCTGAATAGTTCAACACACGAATTTGAAATTTAGGGCATTCACAACACAGAATATTCTGCCTTTCTCTATGCTCCCTGTTTTGTTTTGGTTTGTTTTACTTCTTTAAAAAGCAATAAGCTTTTGATCTAGATTGAGAAAACTAAGCCTTACATAAGCATGACTTCTTTTTTTGTTTAAAAGTGGGAAGCTTAATAAAGCATATTATTTTTCCTGTGGAAATTTCTAGTTCTGTGACTTTCTTAACACAATTTCTATAAATATAAAATATAACAAGTTGAAAAATATTTTTGGTTTTTTTTTCCTTAACTACTTGATGAGATAAGAATGGGATTTGTTGAAAGAATGGAGGAATAAAAAGGATTATTATAGGATTAGAAAGAAATGCAGCCCAATGACGTGGCCTCTATGTTCATGATCCTTCAGATAGAGCACTACAGGGTTTTCCCTATTGATCCCTTGCATTCATTATTGGCCCCCTATAATTGATCCTTCATGTCACTAATAATCTGGTTCTATACAGTACATATATATTTATAAATATATATATTTATATATTTATTACATATACCTATTTTAAGTAATCTCTACACCCAACGTGGGGCTTGAACTCAGGACCCCAAAATCAAGAGTCAGATGCTGTACCTACTGAACCAGACAGGCTCCTCCTAGATTTAACTATATTTTTAAAATACATTAAAAATAAAAAGAAGAAAACTAAAATATGTTCTATTACCATCAATATATATACAATCAATATAATGGTACTTGGTGGGGGGGGGAGTGTCGGGGTAAGGGGGAAGTGTCAGGTGTGGCCAGAGGCTCAGATGGGAGAAAAAGGACAAATTTTTGATTTTTTAACCTGAGTGATGGGTTGCAGGACAGGTTATTATTCTATTTTGCATATGTCTGTGGCTTTTTTTCAGAATAAGTAAATTAAATAAATAAATGTAGTACATGTTAAGATTAGAATAATCAAGTATTTTAAATAGATGAAAGTCTTCCATTGTCCCAAACACTCCAAACATCACTTTCATGTAATTTTTAATGTAAAAAATGCATATAATTACATATATGTGCCCACGTATATGTTCCTTTTTAAAAGAATTATACAAAGGGAAATTTAGGATACATATTTTTCTGCACTTTGCCATACTACATGTTTTTTTGTTTTTGTTTGTTTATTTACACATAACAGTTATCACTGTTAAATACAATGGCATCATGTTTTTTATGAATGTATCGTGCTTAATTAAACTAGTTCTCAATTATTTGTAATGTTGATGTTACAAACTGTGATGCAGCAAATTACTTGTTATAAATCAGTGAATTTCTGTAGGTATATACTCTAGTTAAATTCATACTACTGAGGTTGATAGATATATACATTTTGAACTTTGATGGACAGTATAAATTTTTCTCCAGAAGCACTGCATCTGTTTATATTCCCAGAGCATATTAAAAGGCCACCTCAATCTGAATAAAATCTCATTGTTCCTTGGATCTGCATATTTTTCTGCAACTTTTTTTTTATAATAAAAGGTATTTTGAATGAGTATTTTTAAAGTAAGGAATTTACCTTTCATTTTACATTGAATATGTTTTCTTTTCAGTTCATCACTTTCTAATTTCAACTTTGTGTATTATTTTTGATAAGAGTTATTACCCTATGGATTTTATATCATGTATTAGTTGGAAAGGCTATTTTCATTGTGTGATTATTAAAAATTTGGCCTATATTTTCTTAATCTAGATCATATATACCTTTAAAATGTATGAATCATGGATCTATTCATAATGAATTTTTTTTTCAAAGATTGGAGTAGGGTTCTAATTTCATTTTTTGTTGCCCACTTATCCTAGTATTGCTTTATTCATTTTTTAAATCATTCATTAATTTATTCATTCATTTATACTTTAGGATAATGGCAATGATACAGTCAAGATAGACAATATTTTCATCACCACAAAAATCTCTTACGTTGCCATGCCACACTCACTTCACTCTTACCCACACCCTCATTATCACCTGGTAACCACTGTAAAACTCTATAGAAATGTTCATTTAAATAATTTTGGTCATTTCGATAGTGTTATATAAATAGGATCAGTGAGAATGTAAGCTTTTGGAATTAGTTTCTTTTCACTCAGCATGATTCTCAGGAGATTCATCTATGTTGTGATGTGTATCAGTTGTTCATTCCTTTTTATTCATAAGTAGTATTCTGTGGTATGTATGCACCACTCACTTATCTAAGGACATCTGAGTTGTTTTCCAGCTTTATGAATAAAGCTGCTATAATTTACGAACAGGTTTTTATGTGAGCATAAGCTTTAATTTCCCTAGGATAAATGCTCAAGAGTGCAACAGGTAGGCCATGTGGTAGTTACACGTTCAGTTTTTTAAAGAAACTACAAAACTGTTTTCCAGGGTGGCTGTACAATTTTACAATCTCACCAGTAATAATGTCTGAGTGACACAGGATCTCCACATCTTGGTCATGGTTTGGTGTTGTCATTATTTTTTATCTTAGCCAACTGCACAGAGTGATTCATTGAATTGCTTTTGCAGCTTTGGGAAAATGTCCTTTGGGAATATTTATGTGGTTCTAGTTCTGGGTTCTTTATTCTGTTCCAATGATCTATGTGTCTATTCCTCTGTCAAAACCACAGTCTGGATTACTGTAGCTATATAATGTCTTGAAATTTAATAGACCAAGTCCTTTAACTTTATTTTTTCTTTCTAAAACAATTTTGCTATTCTAATTCCTTTGTATTTCTATGTACATTTAAAAAAATCTTAACTATGTCTATATATAAAAAAAACTTGCTGGGATTTTGAGAGGAATTGCATTAAGTATATAGATCCGTTTGGTGAGAACTGACATCTTTATCATGTTGTCTTCCAATCCATGGATACAACAAGTCTCTCCATTCATCCAAATCTTATATTTCTTTCATTAGCATTTTGCAGTTTTTAGCATACAAGTCCTGAATAAACTTGCTTAGATGTACACCTAAATATTCCATATATTTGAGTGATTGTAAATGATATTTTTATTGTCAGCGTTCACTGCTAGCATAAAGAAGAACAGTTGATTTTTGTATATTTAACTTGTATCTCCCAAACTTGCTGAATTCACTTATTAGTCCTAGGAGTGTTTTTGTAGATTCCTTAGGATTTTTCAACCTAGAATTTGTTTCATTGACAAATTGAGACAGTTTTATTCCACCTTTCCAAACTGCATACTTTTCCGTTTCCTTTTCTTTTTTTTTTTTTTTTGCCTTATAAAACTTCCAACACTTATTAAATAAAAGTAGTGGAAGACTTCTTTGCCTGTTTATTAGAGAGAAAGCATTCAAGCTGTAGGCTTTCGGAAATTTTTAAAAACCAACCTGAAGAAGTTCTTCCTTATTCCTATTTTTCTAAGATTTTTTTTATTTTTAAATCATAATTGATGTTGAATTTTGTCAAACAATTACATTGATGGACTTTTGCATACCGAGCCACATTTGCATTCTTGGAATAAAGTCTACTTGACCATAGTATATAATCATCTGCATATATTGCTGAGTTTCATTTGCTAACATTTTGTTAAGAATTTTGCACATGTATTCATGAGGCATATCAATCTATATTTTTTATACCGTCTTGGTCTCAATTTGGAATCAGAGTAAATTCTGGCCTTATAAAATGATTTAGAAAGTGTCCCTTTTCCTTCTACTTCCTGGAAAAGATTGTGCAAAATTGGTTTTAATTCTTTAAGCATTTGGTAGAATTCTTCAGTGGAACTACCTGGACTGGAGATACTTACTTGCTATCGGACTATTCAAATTATTTATCTTTCTTGCTTGAGTTACGGTAGTTTGTGTTTGTTGAGGAATTGGTCCATTTCTTCTAATTTATCAAATTTATGATTGTAGGGTTATTCATAGTATTTTCTTCTTCTTCTTCTTCTTATTTTTTTACCCTCTGCCTTCTGTAGTGGTAACCCCTGTTTCTTACCTGTTACCGATCATTTGTGTCTTCTCTCTTTCCTTTGTCAGTTTTATCAATGTTATTGATCTTTCAGAGAATTAGCTTTTGCTTCATTTATTTTCTCTATTTTCAATTCCATTGATTTCTGCTCTTACCTGTATTATTTCCTTCTTCCTGACTGCTTTGATTTTATTTTCCTCTTTGCTTTCTAGTCTCTTAAGCCAGGAGCTTATAGGACTGACCTGATACTTTTCCTCTTTTTGTAATGTAAGCATTTGGTACTATACGTTTCCCTCTCAACTCTGCTTTAACTGTGCCCCCCACAAATTTTGGTATGTTATATTTTCATTTTCTTTCAGCTCCATGTATTTTTTTTTTTTTTACTTTCTCTTGAGACTTCCTCTCTGACCCAAAGATTCTCTACAAGTGTGTTGTTTAGATTCCAAATATTAGGAGATGATCTTCTTATCTTTAAATTATTGATTTCTAGGGCGCCTGGGTGGCTCAGTTGGTTAAGCGACTGCCTTCGGCTCAGGTCATGATCCTGGAGTCCCTGGATCGAGTCCCGCATTGGGCTCCCTGCTCGGCGGGGAGTCTGCTTCTCCCTCTGACCCTCCCCCCTCTCATGTGCTTGCTCTCTCTCATTCTCTCTCTCTCAAATAAATAAATAAAATCTTTAAAAAAAAAAATTATTGATTTCTAGTTTGATTCCATGTGGTCAGGGTACACAATAAGTTCAACTCTTTAGGTGTCTTTTATGTCCTATGATATGATTTACCTTGGTATAAGTTTTGTGGGAAATTGAAAAAAAAAGTGTATTCTGATGTCTTGGAGTGGAGTGTTCTGTAAATGCTCATTAAATCCTAATGGCTAATTGGCTTTTTGAGTTCTTCTTTAGACTTGCTAATTTTGTGTCTAGTTGTTCTATCAATTTTTGAGAGATGGGTTTTGAAGTCATCAGCTATAATTATAGATTATTCATTTGAGTCAAGCAATGTTCAAATTTTTTAATGACTATTAGCTATTTGGAAGTAATTAACTAAATCAAATACACCTTTTATTTATCCAGTTCTTTGATTTGTTATAGTTTTTATCTCATGGAACATTTTTCTTAACTATTTTTATTTGTTCAACAGAGTGGTTTACTTCATCCACATAAGACCAATGTCATTTGCTTATAACTATTTTAAGTTGCCATAAATGTTTAATTAAAGTAGTATACTTAACTTTTCTGTAATTAAGTACAGAAAAAAAGCTGTGTGTGTGTATCTGGGTAATGTTATCTATCATAATATTATATACATTTGCATATCAAGAATTTTGCATTTTAGAGTCAAACACTATAATGTTGTCATTTCATTCTAAAAACAAACCAAATTAAAGTTTAAATAATATGTTTTAAATAATTTCTACTAGAAAATTTTAATTTTACCTTAAAACTTTATTTTTTGCTGAAAATATGTATTTTCCTTATAGTATCAAAAGATGTGTTTTGATAATAAAGTGTCAGAAATCTATGATTCCATAGTAACCTACTTGAATAATAAAGAAGAGACTAAGAAAAGTTTTATATATTTAAAAAAGTAGACCTTGAGTACGTTGACAACTATGAATTTTTTACCAGAATAAATTATAATGGAAATATGACTTCTTACAGATTTGCTACACAATCCATTTTATTATTTGAAATAAAAATAGAGATAGTACTAATTCCTGTATATTTAGTTTCCATTGTTGAATTGATTTTAAATCCCGTATTCAAAGCTATCTTACTGTCTCCTACATTTTTATAGGACTATTCAGATTTTATTGATGCAATCATTTTTGGTGTTGTTTGCCTTATTCTTTGTTTTCTTTCTTCTATTAATTTTTCATGGATTTACTGAATGTCCCACAGCGTACACAACATGATAATATTTACTCTGTAAAATCAAAGAGACATCTAAAGTTACATTGTTGCATGGCATTTTAGATATGATAGCACAAGATACCTAAATTTATAAGGCATTCAAAACCCATGATCTGGGACGCCTAGGTGGCTCAGTCGGTTAAGCGTCTTCCTTCAGCTCAGGTCATGATCCCAGGGTCCTGGGATCAAGTCCCACATCTGGCCCCTTGCTTGGCAGGGAGCCTGCTTCTCCCTCTGCCTGCCACTCCCCATGCTTGTGCTCTCTCTCTCTCTCTCACAAATAAATAAATAAATAAAATCTTTAAAACAACAACAACGAAAAACCATGAACTTTCCTAATTTAAACCAATGGCTGCATTAAAAGGAATTATCTATGAGGAGAATACTTTGTAAGTTACTTTACCTTTCAGAGTATATAATTTGACATATTTGAAAATTTGATTTAATAGTTAAGTGCATAACAAAAAATCTTTGCCTCCATAAAGCCTTTATAAAACATCTACTTTCAATATACTTACAAACCTGGAAATGAAAATGTTAATCTGTAATGCCACTGTGAACACAGTTCTGCTACAGTGTATGTTTGATGGTATAATGTTTTTTCTCTTTAGAATGTAGCAAAAATATGTCAAGATTTTCCATCAGTACCTGGTATACTATCAAAGGGGCCCAATGCCATGTCTTGACTTAAGTACAGACTACATTAAAAAGCCAGCTTCAACCATCATCCTCTGAGAAGCTTTCTCCAGTCTTGAACCTCTCAACACAATGGTGTTAAATGAGATAACTCAAGTACTACAGTTTTGTTTTATTTCTTCTCTTTCCAAACTGAAAGCTTCATAATTCTGATACATTTGATTTCTGATTAATCTCAATATTCCTTTTCACGGCTTAACCTATAGAAAAATCTGTTCTATGTTATTAGTTTTCTTATTACTGCTATTCATGACTTTGTGAGCACCCGCCGTGCCTTTAGAACAGTACAAGATATAAAGATACACTGACAATTGAAGACAGAAAGGGAGAAATGAAAATGCCAAATGAGAGGGTGATTACATCTCCAAGAGGTAAATTTACCAGCATGTATGCACTAGCTTTTTATATTTCAATATTATGATCCTTATTATCTTTGAAAGGCACTTTTCAAAATAAGGAAGAAAGACTTTGGGTTGATCTATGAATTTTTTTTCGAAAATGATTTTAAAGCAGTGCTTTAAAGGAAAAGTCGTGGTCCCAAGTGTTTGTATGTACCTTTTCCTCTAGCCAAAAATATCCACTCCATATAATATTTCTGAGTATAGAAAATTAGCCAAATTTCTCAGTCTGGCCTTACTTTCCCCCCAACTCCACTTAAAATATGGGTATGTTATCTTAATTTCCTTAAAAAATAATCACAGCACCCAGCAGTAATATTTTTGAAATTATAAGCATAATGTACATTTTTAAAATTCTATTTTCTAAATCTTGAATTATCTTTATAATAATTAGTTCTCCATTATTATAATTTTATGTGAAACCCTGGATTATAATGAGGTATAAATTATGACATCTGTGAAATTAAACACCTCTGGATAGCAAAGAAAATGTATAAATTATCAATGAATTTTAAATATCTAGATTTATTTATGAAATATTTTCTTTCACAGCATAGATTTAGAAAAAAAATATTAAACTACTACTATTTGTTTTTAACTTATCTTTGTGTGGAAGTTTAAGAAACTATTCAGCTGATGTTTTTGGTAAAGAAGCTGGTATTATTTTAAATGGGTAGCTTTGCAGAAATAATTATTCTTAAATAAGGAAGCAGTCTGTGACTCTATTTCAGTCTTTTCTTCTTAATTTTGTTTTTGTTGATAGTGGCAGTTTGTTTGTATTTACTTTAAATTTTACTTTGAAAATATGGCATCTTGCTTAACATTCCCTCATATGTCATTCAAAAAACCTAGGAATTCTTGGAGGAAAAAAACTTGGTCATGAAACACTTTTGTGAAGTAGTATATTCTCTATTCCCTCTCTGAGAATGTTACAGAAAATATAAACATAAGAAAAATTCAAAGAATTCCTACAAAAAAGACACCTATTGAATCTGGATTTACTTAGGGTTTACTATAAACATATTTGATTACAAACCACGTTTTCTCTGCCATAAATATCTAGTTAATACCCCACAGAAATTGTGCTTTATATAAAATACATTATAAAATATTGATGTAGATTATACTTTTTCTCTAAAATATATAAAAATCACCTTTGCTAGTATAATATTGACAGCTGAAAATAAATGTCCTTCTTTTAAAAAAAAGGAAAATAAATGTCCCTCTTTTATTGTATAAAAATGCATTTTCTATTTCTATTTTTGTGGCTAATTTTGATGACTATTCTAGTAATAATTAATTACACAAGACTTCTCTTCCTTTTGAAAGATTCCATAACCCCCAAACTCTGCGAAATTATGTAGCTTAAATATTAGCAATAGTAGAAGGAGATAGGAGTAGAAGAAGGAGAAGGAGTAGTAGAAGGAGAGTTAGTAGAAGGAGAGTTAGAATCAGATTCATAGCTGGTTAGTAGTAAAAGGGAGATTAAAATCCAGGTTTTCTGATAATACAATCTTGGAACTAGTCGACTGTCCCAAGTTTTAGTGGTATTCTAGATGAAAGTAAAAGAAAAAACTGTTTATAAAACTATTTATAAAACTATTTATATAAATTATTTATTCCCAAACATTTGTCTGTAATAGAAGACCAACAACATACTAATTTAGTAATAACAGCTTCAGCCTTCTGGTTAGTCTGAATTCTGAAACCTGTTATGCTCAGAGAGTGCCAAAGGAATCCCAATGTTGAATTTAGCAAATGGTCAGAAAATACAATATTCTCAAATCAAAGCAATTCAACATGATTAATTCCACAAAACCACGTTTAATATTACCTTTTTTCCTTCATAATCAAGCAGATTCATAAGGAAAAAAAAAAGGTGGGGTTACAAAATTCTTAAAGGATTAGAAGCAAAATGTACCTTAAAACTGAGCTTTCTCAAACTGCATCAATTAAACTGGTACAGCATATTTTTTTTATTTAAAAAATTCTTATATATTCATCTCCAGACAATTTTACAAAACTGGGTTAATATGATCATATTACACATACTGTTGCGCTTCTGACTCTCTCACTCTTTTCCTCCAAGACAAAAAACAAAAACAAAAACAAAAACAAAACAAAAAAAAAACCACAGCCATTCTTTACCCATAGCCCTCTCTGTAATCCTGTTTTAACAATCTTCATAATTTTTCTCTATGTTTATTTAATAACAAACACACACATACACAGCAACGTTCTTGTCAGTTTTATAAAAATGGGGCCTTATTGTGTACATGTTTCTTGAGTTGTTTCCTCATTCAACAATATGTAATGAAAATTCTCCAAATGAGCTGACATATTTGCAAGTCATTCTCTTTAATGGCAATATTTTATTTCACAGTGTGAATGTTGTGGATATTATTAAATCTTTTTATTTTTATTTTTGATGTTTGTGTTCATGTGTTCTACTTTTGCTCCTACAAACAAGGTTACCATACATACCCTTTCATATTTCTGAATGAATTCTAACAGGTTTTATTTTTGAGTTATAGATTCCCAGGAGTGAGACTGACAGGCCAAAAAATATTCACATGATTAATTGCAATAAATGCCAACAAACTGCTCTTAAAAAAAAAAAAAATCACTAACAACTCACACATCTTGTAGCAATTGATGAGAATACTGTTTCCTCACATCTGTACCAATGACACTCTAATTTCTCCTAAACTGTCTATAAATTGATATCTTCTTCTTTCTTTAATGTGTTTCCCTGACTGCTATTGTACTTGAATAGCTTTTCATGTTTGTTGGCTGTTTGGATTTGCTCTTTTGTAAAATCCCTCTTTATTCCCTTTGCTTATATATGAAATTTTTGCCTTTTCTTTCTAATTTATGAGCTATTTGTTTATTACAGAAGTTCACAACATGTTACAAATTCTTTTCTTTCAAATATATTAGCTTTGTATGAGATCTGTTAATGTTATCCTTTATCCTACAAAAGTTTATAATATATATATATTTCATATACTTCATTTATATATTTCATATGTTTCAACTATATATAGATAGATAGATAGTTGTTTTATAACATTAGTGCTTCAAGACTTGGTTTTGAACAGCTCCTTTACCCTTAGATTTTAAAGGAAAATACTAAATTTTCTTGCTTTATTTCACTACCAGTTACATTTTCACTTAAAGTGGGAGCAGTTTCCACATGCTCCTGTATTCCTAGAAGCAATGGTAATATCAAATTGAATCATTATAGTAGTTTCATAGCATTAACTGGTAAAGCAAACACACCATAGCTGTGCTTTCTCTTAATTGACTATTATTAGAAAATTTCTTAACATGAGCTTGAAAAAAAAAGATCCCAATTAAAAATTGAATGCATTGACTTTATAGAAAAATATTTGGAGAACTGTCATTTTTATGATGTCTTCCCTTCCAAAATCATGGCCTCTCTTTCCATTTTTTAGATGTATTTTGGTCTTTTTAAACTTTTCTTTATTAGAGATACCATAATTTTTTAATTAAAATTACTCCTATATGCTTTATAATTTTTTAAATTCACTATGAGCAAAATTTTTTCCATATACATTTTTGAGTGTTAATTACTAGAATATAGAAAAGATATTTATTTTTTATACTTATCTTGTATCAAAGTCACTCACCTAATTAACTCGTTAATTTTTGTAAATTTTCACTAGAACCTCTTAGGTTTTCAGGATTATAGCCATATGAGATAAAGTTATATCTTCTTCCCCAATATTTCTCTAATTATTTCCTTTCTTTTTTATTGTTTTCCTAAAACCAGAAGACAATATCAGACACCAATGCTGAGACAGTAGCCTTATATCATTCCTGATACTTAACTGCAATATTTTGGAAATTTGCTCTTAGGGTAATTTTTGCAGTATTTTGTTGTTGCTGCTGTTGTTTGCTTTAATAAAGAGAATTGTATTGCCTTGAAGTATTTATATATACTCACTATCACCCACTCACTCTTGAGTTCAATCCAATCAAATTTTTGCCAATAACATCCTCCCAAAATTGCTTTTGCCAAAGTGACCAATAATCTTCCAATATTAAATCTAATGATCACTAGTCATTCTTCTTGTGTACTTATTAACAATATTTAGGAGGGTTGACATCTCCTTCCTCTTTGATATATCTTCTTCACTCAGTCTTCTTTGCCTTCTATTCCTCCTCAGTATTTCTCTTACTCTTCCCAACCTTTCAATGTTAGAATGATCAAGGTTCAGTCCTTAATTCTAAACTTACTCCTCTAGTGATCTGATCCAAGCTCATAATTCTGTCATCTATTGGCAAAATACTCACAGATTTATATCCCCAGCCCAGACTTTCCTTCTAAACTCTAGAAGAATGTATCCAACTGACTACTTGAATCATTTCAATAATAGACATCTTAAGTTCAATATGTTCTATAGTTAATAAGTTGTGGGTTTCTCCAAAGATATGTACCTAACCACTTGGC
The DNA here is from genome assembly GCF_964656455.1 of Halichoerus grypus. NCBI lineage: Eukaryota > Metazoa > Chordata > Mammalia > Carnivora > Phocidae > Halichoerus > Halichoerus grypus. The sequence goes on from NC_135713.1 coordinate 37,480,685, forward strand.
CACTCTGCTCTTTAGTACAATGTATACACAGTCTTACATGTGAAAGTAATGATACAGCTGTAAAACTGGCCAGAGTTTTTAATAATAAATATGCATATTGACACAATATCTTTTGTGAGAAAACATTTTCCAAACCAGGTATATTATTACTTCCTTCAAAATGTAGATTAAAGTCCCTGGAAGAAAATAAATTCATTTCCTGGTAAGGAATAAAAATACTCAAACAAAAATATTTGTCAATGTATCACTTGAGTTATCATAACAAAATAATTTTAAAATCAGCATTTTAGTGTGTCGTAGAAATCCAAGGAACCAGTGTGTATAGTGTGTATGCACGTGTATGTATGTGTGTGTATTCCATAAAAGAATCATGAAAGTTTTGTATAATTTTAAAATAAAGCTTACAAGAAAAAATGTAATTGTATTAAATTTTCTTACTGAAAGTACAGAATAAATGCACTCTGAGTATATAAAGCCTTAGGTCTTCAAAAAGCAGAGCCTCAGTGTCTGACAGGAATAACAGAGACAGGTCACTTCTTTCTTTCCCAAGCTAGCCTGACTGTCCCCAGATTATACCAAAGTCATGAATTTACTCATTTCAACTGCTCTCCCACAAACCCTATTTCATTTTTCGATGGCCTACTTTTTCTTCACTAAAGCAGCCTTCTTTGACTGTATTACTTGAAATCCCTACCTGCAATTTAGAACATGATTAGATTCATTAGACATAATATATTTTATATTGAATCAATTTTATAACAGGCATATTAGTCACATCACCTGAAACAAATTGTAACCTTCATGATGAGAAGTAGATGTTCTATTGTTTACCATTTCTTATAGCACTTAATATTTTAGAAGATATATAATTGGATAATACACAACACGAAACTAATTTTAAAAGCTATAATAATTATAAAAATAAGAAAAAACAAAGTCCACATATCATTTAAATACCATTCATCATTTCAACCCATTTCAAATTTAAATTTTATGATCCAAACTTTAATCTCAAGGACCTATAAAGGACCCTCCAGTTAACTCTTTCAGACATAACATTAGTATAGGATCTGTTCAAGGCATATTTTAGAAGGTTTTCTTGGTGATGTTAAAATGCATCAAAGTATTAAATTCTATACTTTCATCTATATCACAAAGGTAGTTCATTTAAAGCTATATTTAAAAAAATACTCTGCTTGCCAAAGAAAAGTTGGCATAATTCATTTTAGAGTGTGCAAAAACATGTAATTTTTAAATAAATTATAAAATTATATTTTACAATGAATTATGTATTTATAATTACCAATAAAGCATAAATGAATTTTTATAATAGTATAAATTTCATAAATAAGTCTCTTGTATATGGAAATGGGCAGTAAAAGAAAAAAGATTGCAATTAAAAACACTGTCAATCTTGAGCAGAGGCTGCTGGGAAGATGGTGGAGTAGGACGTCCCTGGGCTCACCTCTTGCCTAGTGGCCACCTAGAGAGCACCCACAGCGGCATAAATAACCCAGAAAGCAGCCCGAAAACTGGCAGAACAGACTCTCCACAGCCCGGTGTAGACAAGAGGCCACAGAGAAGCAGATCCACCCCCTCCGATCACTCTTGGCAAGATCCCATCAAAGCGGTGCACAAGCCTGGCAGTGTGCGCCCAGCCCAGACAAGGGTCAGCACCACTCAAAGTGAGTCCTGCCCCAGGGAGAGGGGAAGATAACCACACACCCATCTGACTGTGACCCCAGCAGTGGGCTGGGGGCAGGCAGTGGGTCTGACTGCAGATCCCACCCACCAACAAAAGCTTCTCAGGGGACGACACAGGGAGAGCGCCTGCAGTTTGGTGCTACTGCATCTCTGGCAAACACCTGGTCTGACTCAACTCAAGCCCACGGCTGCCCCAGACCAGCCCACTAACACCACGGGCACCAGACTCTGTCCACAACAGGCAGAGAACCATCGCAGACAACAGGACTGAAGGCAAACACATCCCAGCCACAATGGTAGGACACCCCTGGGGCAACACACGTAGGAGACACCCCCTGAAGCACCAGGTTCTGGGGAACAGACATTGCACTGCAGGACTTCTTCTTCATAAAGCCACTACTTTCAAGTGCAGGAGATGTAGCTGACTTTCCTAACACAGAGAAACAGACAACACAAGAGACAGAATGAGGAAACAGAGGAATATGTCCCAAATCAAAGAATAGGACAAAATCAGAGCAGGAGACCTAAGCAAAACAGAGATAAGTAATATATCTGATAGCAAATTTAAAGTAATGCTCATAAAGATACTCGCTAGAATTGAGGAAGGAGTGACGGACCTCCATGAGACCCTCCACCAAGAGATAGAAGATGTAAAAAAGAAACAATTAGAGCTATTGGACTCACTAAATGGAAATAAAAATAGACCATCTGGAATAAAGAGCAAGCAAGAGGAAGTAGAAGAAAGAATCAGCCACCTGGAGGACAGAGTCATGGAAAGCAATCAAGCTGAGCTGATGAGAGGGGGAAAAATATGCAAAATGAAAATAGACCCAGGGAACTCAGCAACACTATCAGGCATAACAGTCACATGATAGGGATCCCAGAAGGAGAAAAGTGAGAAAAGGGGCAGAAGATTTGTCTGAAGAAATAATAGCTGAAAAATTCCTGAATCTGGGGAAGGAAAGAGAAATCCAGATCCAGGAGGCACAGAGAGCCCCCAACACAACCAACCCAAAGAGGTCTGCACCAAGACACAAAGTAAATAAGATGGCCAAAAGTAGTGATAAAGAGATAAAGCAGCAAGAGAAAGGAAAGCAGGTACATACAAGGGAAACCCCATATGGCTATCAGTGGGTTTTTCAGCAGAAACTCTGCAGGCCAGAAGAAAGTGGCATGATAAATTCCAACTGCTAAAAGGAAAAAAATCTACAGCCAAGAATACTCTATCCAGCAAGGCTTTCATTTAGAATAGAGGGAGAGATCGAGTTTCCCAGAAAAACAAAAATTAAAAGCAAAACCAGCCACGTCCCTGTCACACACAATGCCATCAGCCTGTGGGTCCCAAATTCACAGTCCAGCCACCCTCCTGCCTGAGTCAGCATGCACGGCCTGCCACCTGCTAAATGCCAAGTCAACACGCCTTCACCTCAGATTGCCAAGGGCTTAAATTGACACTCTTCCCCTCAAATTCCAGCCCCTGTGCTCAAGTTTGTACACAAAAGTGGGCATAATTCTAACAGCAGAATGAAGCAACCCAAACATCTAACTATTTCTGTGGAATACAGAATGGATAAAAGGAGTGTGCTAGGCTGAGAACATCTCCAACAAGCACATCAAAGAACAATATGTACAGCATGATTCTGGTTAGTAAAACAAACAAACAAACAAACAAACCTGGGAAGAATAAAACAAGATGAAACCAGAGAGGGAGACAAACCATAAGAGACTTCTTAAGCATAGGAAAGAAACTGAGGCTTGCTGGAGGAGAGGTGGGGGGGGATGGGGTAACTGGGTTGTGGGCATGAAGGAGGGCACGTGATGGAATGAGCACTGGGTATTGTATGCAACTGATGAATCACTGAACTCTACCTCTGAAACTAACAATACACTATATTGTTAATTAAATGAACTTAAAAAAAGTAACCCCCCCAAAAAAACACTATCAATCTTGCTCAAACTCATAATGCATAATTTATTGTTTACATTACTATTTATATGCAGAAAGGTGAGTCATTTAAGAATAAAAGTAGAGAATAAGGAAATTATAATGTTTTGGGAGGGTGAGGTTAAGCAGGTTGAAACAAGAAGTGAGGGGCCTTTGCTTTCAAAATCTAGAGCCAATAAAGAAGGGTGAAGGGGTGGGGGGAAATAAAGAATTCCCTAGAGTTGAAAGAAGGGATTTTAGCAACAGGATTTTGAGTTATAAATTGTGGAATAACCTGTTGCTGCTCCAAAACTTCAAAAAAATTTTAAAAAGTGAATATGCTCTGTATATGTAGTGGAGGAAAGGGAATGCCAGGGAATCAAGGGAAATAAACTAAATTCTCTCACTGGGAAATACACACACACACACACACACACACACAAAACAGAAATAAATAGGAAGAGAAATGTGAGAGATCAAAAGTTCAGGGGGGGACATTAACTGGAACCAGAAGTGACTCAGAGAATCTAAGTCATTTGAATTCATAGATATTTTGGGAAGGGCCGGCCCTCCATGAACTAAGAGAAAGAAGGCTGAGACAATCTCCTTTAAATCTTGAAGGAATGGCTGACCTCAGCAGACATTAAGGTGACAACACTGATGAGAAACTATGGAGGGCAATGCATTGGAGAGGAGATTTTTAACAATATATAAATCAGAGTCCACCATGAATGATCTATAAAGAAATGAAACAGGTACACACAACCAATCATGGTGGTAATAAAAATAAACATCACAGAAATCCAGGGGAGGAAAAAGTTTTTCATACTCTAAAATACTTTTTAATAAAGTTATGGTGTTAAACAATGGTAAGTGGATAGTATGGTAAAGTAAAAAATAAGTCAAAATTAGAGTTGGTTGGGGGAAAAAAGGACTTTTGTTTTACAAATACTTATTTTTTCTAAATAGATATGTTTTTAATATTTTTTATTTTATAAGCTGAAATTTAAGTAATATCTCAAATTGCATACAAGAAGAATAAAGAAAAATGATGCTATTATCAGTAAAAAAAAAAAAAAAAAGCATGTTTTGGTCAGGTATTCTCATATTGTTCACTCATTTTTCTAATGGAATGTGTTATCACCTATGATGTAATAATGATAATAACAATGTGTACTAAATGCTCCTTGGGATGTCTTACATATTCCCCTCCTTTAATCCTCACAACAACCCTTTATGATATATCATTTAATCTCTATTTTACAAATGAGAAAACCAAGATACACAAACATTAAAACAAAACCTGAAACAGGTTTTCACCCAGGCAGTCTGATTTAAGACCTATACTCTTAATCATTGTACTACTTTTTGTACAATGTTTAAACAAGACAACATATTTAGGCACTAAATTAAATTATTGTTTTCTTCTGCATCTACTATTGCTACTGATTATGATGATGATGTTGATGAGTTAGGAAGGATTTGCCAAATAACTGGAGAGAAAATCCAAAGCAAATTATATTTTGGCCATTTATTCAGCCAATACAGACTGCTATGGTCCAATCACACTGCTTTATAGCAAACTGTATTAACTGTACAAGTAATGAAAATAATGCAGTCTTGACACTAGTCTTAAAGTAGTCCTATTTTTATATACCTATCACAATAATGTTTATAAGGTATCATTAAGAAATCTGATATGAAGAGGTGCCTGGGTGGCTCAGTCAGTTAAGCATCTGCCCTCGGCTCAGGTCATGATCTCAGGGTCCTGGGATCGAGCCCCGCATCGGGCTCCCTTTTTGGCAGGAAGTCTGCTTCTTCCTCTCCCCCATGCTCCTGCTCTCTCTCCCACTCTCTCTCCAAATAAAATAGATAAAAATCTTTATTTAAAAAAAGAAATCTGATATGTAAATTTATTTTAAATATAATATCCTCTATAAAGTATCCATATAAAATATTTAAATAATTATGAACAGAGAAAACATTTACTGAGATGATTTACTTTAACGATAACCTCATACACTATAGGATCTGTACTTTTGTTTTTAAAGATTTTATTTATTTGAGAGAAAGCACAAGTAGGGGGAGGGGCAGAGGGAGAGAATCCTCAAGCAGACTACCTGCTATGTGTGGAACCCTAAAGAGGGCTCAATCGCAGGACCCTGTGATCACGACCTGAGCCAAAGTCGGAGGCTTAACCAACTGAGCCACCCAGGTGCCCCTAGAATCTGTATTAATGATTCAATGCTAAGTTGCTTACTTATTATTACATTTTATAAAAACAGATTAAATACCTTAGTTTTATGAGTCATAAAATTGATGTTACTTATGGACTATAGTTACTTCTTTTTTCTTAAATGCAGTATTGGACAAATGCTAAATATATGCCAACATTTACATTAATGCAGAGAATTTCTCTCATATTTAGTCTCTGGTGATTCAAGGTAGAGTAAATAAACAAACCTATGCTTAAGTGGAACCACCAATTTGAATAAGTTAACTACTAATATAAAATCTATCAGGAATTGTTCAGTGATTTTGCAAAGGTCCTGCGTGGCTCTCAGAGGTGTCATCTGGAAAGTGCTGCTACACCTGTTCTGGTCAGAGTTTGCACTTGTGTTGTCTCATCCTGTCGCTCTGGGACAGGGCTCTGCTTAACCACCTCAGGACTCTAGAAAAGCATGTTAGTAGCTTCTTCTTAGTTTTCTCCCACTTATTTTAATGATTTAAAAAGTAACTTACTCAAATATAAAACACATTTTAACTCATTAGAACTCACTTGTGATATTATTGAATGTGTAAAATTTACATAATTAAATAATAAATATTATTTTAACTATTTTATATACTCTTTATCCACATAAAAATTTATTTAAAAAATGTATTCTGCAGACAAAATAACTTTTAAAGTAAGAAAGAAGCATTTTCCTTGTATAAGAAAGAAAAATGTCATCATTTGAAGAATAAAAAATAGTGAAACTTTTTTAAAAACTGAAATGCCTCACAGACACTGTAAAAAATGAAAAAAAATAATTATTTCAAGTACTAGAGTGTTTACCTTTTCTTCCTAAAACTACTTGATTTAAGGATCTCTAGGGTTTATATTGAGTTGTAAAACTGGTATCCAAACTATAATCATGATTTATAAGTCTGAAAATATATCTTAGTTGTGATTATGAAAACACCTATGTTTTGTTACTGGTTTTAAATTTACATTCCAAGACACCAAAGTATTTTTATTCATCATGCTTATTATTGCCATTATAATTGTAATAGTGGGTAGAATCTAATTTGACTAAAAGATGCTTTATTTCTTTTACAAACTGTTCATTTATTTTCAAGCATTGAAAATGTGTTTGGCAGAACTTTCCAATGTTAATTTTTTCTAACATTTTTATGGAAAACTATGTATTTAGTTTGACATTCACTAATGATTTTTAATGCATACATTACAATTTTACCTCTAAATGATGAGAGGTAATGACTTTGTGAAGTATCTGAATGTAATACAAGTTTGATTAAACACAAGAAATTATCTTTTATCAGATGAAATAACTTGCAATAGACTAGCTTTGTGTTGAGTTGGGAGACCCTCCTCAGTTGTTTTGTGTTCCTGTGCACAGCCAGGGACTGAATTAATGTGCTGTGCACACTTACGCTGACCGCTGAAAGACAAAGATTGAGTGCACCGAGAGGCCCCAACCTCTTCAGGACTAAAAGAATTTTCTGACTGCTACATTTCAAAATCAGATAGCTGAAAAGAGCAACATCATTTAAAGATGCGTCTGAGATCAGTGGAAGTCCATTTCCTCTCTTCCATCTCTTCCTTTCAAGAGCAGGAGATGGAGTTTATTTCTCAGAAGTTTGAAAAAAAAAAAAAGAACAAATGCAACTTTGCCTTAGGAAGTCTAAATTACTTACATGTAACCTCAGAGTCGTTCAGAGTTTCATAATAAAGCCTAGACAGTGCCCGTGGAACACTGACATGGTGGTGCATGAAAAGAGGGCCTCTTCAGGGTTTATTCACCTCTGCATCTGTTGATATTACATGGCCTTGAAGTCTCTAGAGTCTCCATGTACCTTTATTTCTTTTTGGTGTGTTTGGATCTCTGCCTGTTTACTACAGCGCTCATGCCGCATGAAAAGAAGCTGGCTGGGATGTTTTATCTCTTGTCTGAGCTTGCTTCAATTAAATTAATGGACCCATTCAGCGCACTCTTTCCCCTTTCAGATGCACCCCTGATGAATACATTAAAAAGATCTTAAGTCTCAAGATGGTACATCATGGTATTAGCCAGGGCACTCATTTCCTTCTGCCTTCATTTTCTGTAAATCAAATAATTAATGAGATCTCCACCTCAATAAAGCACTTCATCAATATTTTGTGGCAAAGGAAAAAATGCCCTCTTTGCTTGTAGTAGAGCTTTTATCTCCATCTGTGTAGGATTTTGTGGGCAAATGTAGTAATATTGAAATGACAAAATATTGACTGATTCTTACAGTTTGTTCTTCAGAGCTGAGAAGGATTAGTTAAAGGCTGTACATACTGTTCAGCAGAGAATCAAGTGACAAGCTTGTCAATATGCTGTGGATGTTTTGTACTCAATATTTAAGTTGTAAACATCAAGTAGGACAAATTAGTTTTGCCGGCGTTTGATGTCACTTGACGGGGGTGGAGGGTAGGCTTAAATATGGAAAGCACATATTTTTTAAAGTGAATAATTATCTATGCATAGCTATATTTAATTTAATTTATTTATTTTTCTTACATTTTAGGATATTTTGTCTTTTAACAGAATCAACTGCTTTCAACTTAGAGTTTCAATTCAAAAATTACACTACACATGTGACTGTAGTAGGTCCATTTTAACTTGTTGCATGTGAAAAGCCCTTTTTAGAGACTGCAGAAACTACATATTAAATTAGAGGAGGAAAAAAAAATCTGTTTGCTTTGTGCAATGCTCTCCAGCTGAGCCAGAAGCCATTTCTCATTTCTGTGAAGAGGTGACACCAAAAAAGTTCTGAATATTTCTCCTTCTCATTCATTTATACAGCTAGAACCTCAATCAAAGATACAGGTTTCCTTTCCTGAAATGTTTAGATTTGCATTTGGATGAATATCAATAAACCATATTTGATGTTCCCTGAACATCTAATGTCAATAGTAGGAGTTGTAGCTTAAATGAGAATTGAGTGTGGAGAGAGGGAAGGAAAAAAGGGATGAGCTGAAAATAGAGAAAGAGAGATAGAGTGGGGGCGGGGAGAGAATTTAAATCTAATTCATACTGCCAGATATTAAGCTCAATTCAGTTTATCCAAATCACTATCACCCAAAATTCAGTTTGTAAACTACTAAAGGGAAGGGATGATATAGCCCTTATCCTTCTAGATTATGGACTCAAGCAACCAATTTTAAAGCAATAGGAGACCTAAAACATAAATATAAGCACATGAATGGGAGCATGGAGGAATTACAGAATACTCAGTTTTGTTGCTTTCATTAAAATAATTAGAGGCAGTTAGAGTAGGACTGGGAAAGACTCATGAAGAAAGGGAAATTTGATAGAGAAGAAGCATACTCATCTGGAGGTCTACAAAGGATGAGGGTCATCTTCAGGAAAACTAAGAAGTTGAATAATAAATGATTCCAGCTATTGTGTCAGGGACAATTTCTTTTCATAGCCAGTAATGATTGAGCCATGAATCCAATATTTATTTATAGTATATATTTAAACCTTATTTCCAAGGCTTTATAATTAAGATAATATTTATGTGTCTACTGCCAGGTGGGTGAGGCAAGGTTAATATTTTAGTCAGTCCAGATCGTACATAGTGCTTGGTAGATGAGGTGGACACCCAAATACAAGTCCTTTTTCATTTATTGGACTTTCTTCAATTAAATTAGTACTTGTAGAGACTTAAAGAAAATTCTACACTCACCCTCACCACATCAGTGTGACAAAAAGAGTGGAGGAGAAAAGTGAAAATAGAAAACTCAGTGCGGATATTAGAGAAAGCTGAAATCCACATGTCAAAAATGTAAGAATATTTTTGGCTGATATAGTGAATATTGTGCAACTGATTGACAAAAGGCACAGAATCCAGTTTATAATTCACCCTCCAAATCAAACTGTCAATTTGCAATCAAACTAAAGTGAAGTGATTTATAAATGCTAAAGGAAAAAATATGGGCAAACAGAAATAATTCAACAAAATTTAAAATGGTGTTTAAAACTGACAGTTACCTCAGAATTAAGACCAAACTAGTAAACATAAAGATGGGCCAAAGAGAAAATACAAAAGGATGGTG